>NC_040093.1:4705188-5380188 GCF_003369695.1 Bos indicus x Bos taurus
CACTGAGTGTGGATCAGGGAAGGGTCCATTGATTTGAGCAATTTCCTATCTTCCCACGTTCAGTAAATGGTGTTTAGACCTCAAAACAGATAGACTTCGTTCACTCAAGGTGGATAGTTTTGGCACAAAGGTCACCTACTTTTAAAAAAATTAATTAAACTAATTAATTTGGCTGTGTCAGAACTGAGTTGTGGCCCAAAGGCTTCTCTAGTTGTGGGTCATGGGCTTATTTCCCTGCAGCATACTGGGTATTTTGTTCCCCCACAGGAATCCAACCTACATCCCCTGCATGGCTAGGTATATTTTTAAACCACTGGACCACCAGGGAAGTCCCTCACCTACCCTGAATGGAAGAGGAGAGGGGCTCTGGCGCTGCCTCCAGATGATGATCGTGACCCCAAGATGAGCAGCAGCAGCAGCACAGCCACTGTTGTGAGCACGGGTCTCCAGAGAACACTGGCTGGGCCACTGGGCCAGGATCAGGCTCAGGATGATCAGCAGGAGAACTGCAAGGGTCAAGGTGGAGGAAAACAGGCTGGACCCAGAAAACAAAGATATCAGGACCTCGGGCCACACCCTTCCCCAGGCTGCCCACATCAGGAAGGGGCATCATTTTTTCTACTACTTCGTAACTGAAAAAGACACATATTTCCAGCTGTCCTGTCAATTTTAGAATACCACCAAAGAGAAGTCCCTTGCTCACCAAGCAGGAAGGCACATCCATAAGACAATCTGGCCAGATTTCCGGGTGGGGATGGTGCTGGTAGGGAACCACAGACTCTTCAGAATGTTTGAGTTTCCTGCTTTCAGATACAAGCTCTGAAATGTTTTCTTCAACTTTAAGTTTCATCTCAATTTCCTCCTCTGTTTTCTCCTTGCTGAACTTCTGATCCGGCTGGTACCTGAGTGAGAGGATATAAGGCAATATTAACAACAGAACATATACTCCCATCATCAGAGAGTTTAAATCCAACTCTTTCCCGACTTCAGCAGAGCAGGACATAAAGCTAGAAGAATCTTAGGTCCCCTTGAGTCACGACCCCAGCCAAGGTGTAGCGGAATCTCACCTGAGGGCAAGCACAGAGAGAGCCACCAGGGAGTAAGCAAGCAGTCCCGATTGATAGGAGGTCCACCAGATCACTGAACTTGAAGAGTAACGCCATGACCGCTAGGAAGGGCACAGACAAGGTGGGAAAGGAGTGAGAAACAGCCGGAAATATCAAAGGTAAGGAAATGATCAAACAAGGGAGGGTTTTGTTTTTTCACCTGCAAGGTTTCCAGAAGACATGATGGCCATGACAGGGTGCCTGTGTGGGCATGGATCTGGGCAAGTCCCCGAAAAAGGAGTCCGTCCTCTGCCATCACGTATATCACCTGAGGCATGGGGAACATATCACCTAGGAGCTGGAAAGGAAAATGGAAATGTAGATAAGGACATGGAGAGACAGGAAGGGAGGACCGGGGCTTCCATGATGTAGTCTACACGGTGCCAGGTGTCCTTCCTTCTCGTCTCTCAATCCGAAGGGCTGGGATACCAGAGCATCTGACAGTCAGTGGGGAGAAAGCCATGATACTGACCTGGATGTAAGAGCACAGAGGGTGCCAACAGCCACACATATCTGGCAGGGCCCCACCCAACAAGGAGGAAAGCCTCTGGCAAGGGGTTCTCAGGATGAATCTGGTAGTAGGGCACCATGAGGGTGAGTGCTGCTGAGACACCAAAGCACACCAAAAGCAGATGAAGATCGTGATCATGGTGCTCACGGGGATGGACCGCTGAGGATTTAGGGCTTCTTCCCCTGCAGGATGCGTAGGTGTACTAGGTTAGGAAAACACAGGGAGCAAAAGCACAATATCCCCTTTCCTCTTGCACCATCAAAAGCAGCTTACCTTCTTCTTCCGACCCCTGTGCCCAAGGGCAGCCTAATCTGTGGCCAAACCTCTGATGAAAGCACAGTGACTATATTACCTTTAGTGACAATGGCATCAAAACCAATAAACATGTAGAAACACATAGCTGCTCCTGGAGAATCCCATCCAAACCAAAAGGTACAACCTCCCGGAACCCAGAGGGCCCCCTATGGTGAGAGAAGAATGAGGAAGAACATGGGTGAGATGAGTTCAGCCATCTCTACTGGACTCTTCCCTTCATACCCCAAGTGCTGGACTCCAGGACCCCCATCACTGAGATCCATCAGCCCAGGTCTCTTTGGGTGGTTACTCATTTAGTCATGACTGACTCTTTCGACCCCATGGGCTTGTAGCCTGCCAGGCTCCTCTGTCCATGGGATTATCCAGGTAAGAATGCTGGAGTGGGTTGCCACACTTTAGTCCCCACCAGATTTCCAGGCTTGCACCCACTTTCACACACAGTGTCGCTATGGACAAGAGAACCCTCCTAACCTAGAGGTGCCAATGGATTCAGATGTGTTCAATGTGTAGTCCTGTTCCGTGAGCTTCCAGTTGTGCAGGTCTCCCTTAACAAAACCAGAGATGATGACGAAGCTGAGAACCAAAACGTTGATGCCTGTGAACACTCTGTACAGCAGGGTTGACTCAGGAGCTCCCAGAACCAGTAGTCTGTGGGAAAGATGGAATATGAGACATCCAAAATAACCAAATCCCTAGAGACAGAAAGCAGACCAGTGGCTACAGTGTCAGGAGGGCTGATGGTGGTGGATAGATAGACAGTGACTGCTCAGTGGGTGCAGGGTTTCCTTTGGTTGTGATGCAACTGTTCAGAACTAGATAGGGGTGATGGTTATACAACAATGTGAAGGTACGAAGTCCCACTAAATACACTTTAAGGTAGCTTGTTCTTACTGCGGCAGTCATCTCACAGTAGACATGTCTATCAAATCATCATGTGGTACACTTTAAACTTATACAATGTTGGATGTCAGTTAACTAATTTGGGAGAAATAATTAAATGGTTAATTTTATGCTATGTAAATTTTCTCTCAATTAAAAAAAAAGTGTGGTCTCAGTACAGAGGAAGAAACTTGTCAGTCTAAGTAAATACTTCTCAGCTGGGAGTGGTTTTGTTCCCCAAGGGACTGTTGGCAACGTCTGGAGACATTCTCTTTTTGTTGTTTTGGGTTCATTTTTTTGGCCATGCCATGGTTTGTAGGATGTCCATTCCCTTGCCACGGATGAACCGGGCCTTGGCAGTGAAATCCAGAATCCTAACCACTAAACCACACCAGATACACAAATGACACCACCCTTACAACAGAGGGTGAAGAGGAACTGAAGAGCCTCTTGATGAAAGTCAAAGAGGAGAGTGAAAAGGCTGGCTTAAAACTCAACATTCAAAAAACTAAGATCATGGCATCTGGTCCCATCACTTCATGGGAAATAGATGGGGAAACAGTGGAAAGAGTGTCAGACTTTATTCTTTTGGGCTCCAAATCACTGCAGATGGTGACTGCAGCCATAAAATTAAAAGATGCTTACTCCTTGGAAGGAAAGTTATGACCAATCTAGATAGCATATTCAAAAGCAGAGACATTACTTTGCCAACAAAGGCCCATCTAGTCTAAGCTATGGTTTTTCCAGTAGTCATGTATGGATGTGAGAGTTGGACTATAAAGAAAGCTGAGCACTCAAGAATTGCTGCTTTTGACCTGCTGTGTTGGAGAAGACTCTAGAGAGTCCCTTGGACTGCAAGGAGATCCAATCAGTCCATCCTAAAGGAAATCAGTCCTAAATATTCACTGGAAGGACTGATGCTGAAGCTGAAACTCCGATATTTTGGTCACATGATGCAAAGAACTGACTCACTGGAAAAGACCCTGATGCTTGGAAAGATTGAAAGCAGGAGGAGAAGGGGATGACAGAGGATGAGATGGTTGGATGGCATGACTGACTCAATAGACATGAGTTTGACCATGCTCCCGGAGTTGGTGATGGACAGGGAAGCCTGGCGTTCTGCACTCCATGGGGTTGCAAAGAGTTGGACATGACTGAGAAACTGATCTGAGGTGAAGCCACCAAGAAACTCCCTGGAGACATTCTGATTGTCACAGTTTGGGGGGTTGGTGTCACCCATATCTACTGAACATAGTTCATAGATGCTACACATGCAACAATGATTAAATTAAGAAAACCCTGCAGTCACAGGTTAGCCCCCCACACCAGGCTGTTCCAGCCTAGAAGATCAGTAATGCCAAGGGTGGGCAATAACGGTCTATGTCTTGCCTTCCTGTCTCTCATACCACAGACCATTCTTCCCAGCTCTAATCCCCTACCATGCTGCTACCCCAAGCCTTCCACACCCCTTTCCCCCTCCACACCCACCCTTCCCGTCCTATCATGAAATCCCCAGCTTACCAGTGAGAAGCAGCAACACGGCCAGTGCAACAAAATCTGGGTACGTGGCCAGGAAGTAGGGCATATATGGAGAGAAAATTCCCTCTAACGCCTGAGAGATGTGGTTCCCAATCAGGCTGTCGAAGGTGTGGCTCCAGGCCTTGGCCACACTTGCAACGGCTGCAGCAGCAGCAGAAGGAACATTTGTTAACAAACCTAAATTGAAGCCCTCATGTGCCATAGGATATATTTTGGGGGAAAATTACAAAATACTGATGCTGAGCAGGGCTCTGTGGGACTCTGGGCACAGAGGCCTTTTTGTCCCCCATTTCTTGTAGGCAAAACTCCAGCCTCCATGACCTTCCCTGAGTTCCAAAGGACAGATTCAAAGAGTTGCTAATCAAGGCAGGGAGGCCAAGAAACCATCTGAGGCAAGATTAAAGGGAACATGGAAGCTCATCAATATTAGGTGGTTTGTTGGTTGCTTTCCTGATGGTCCAGTGGTTAAGAATCTGCCTTGCAATGAAGGGACTCATGTTCGATTCCTGGTCAGGGAACTAAGATCCCATGTGGCACAGAGCAACTAAACGCAAGCATCACAACTAGAGTCCATGCCCCACAGTGAAAGATCCTGTGTGCTGTAGCTAAGACCTGACACAGTCAAATAAATAAATATTCAAGAAAAGAAAGAAAGAAGGAAAAACTTCAAAAAAAATTAGGAGACCTGACCACCTGAGACTCTGTACATACCGTGAGCTTGTCAGGATAGCTCTGACCAGGAGCCCTGACTATATAGTCTCTCCCTGTTCCACAGGAAGTGGGGACACTGTTATTAAGGCACTATCCTACTGTGTTCCCCCTTTGCTTGGCAAAGAAATGAAGCCATTCTCTCTCTCTCCTTCATGACTCTCTCTGTATTTCTGTTTGGTGTTGGTGCACAGAGAGCCAAGATTTTGCATCAATACCTACTCTCAAAGAGTTCTTCATGAGGTGGGGGGAGTAGGTACAAATGATCACCAAATAGGTCAACTATTAACACATTAGCAGGTGATCAATGTTACATAAGGAAACAGTGAAGTGGGAACAGGAAAGATGGGAGACACAGGGTTGAAATCTTAAATGAAGTGGTAAAGGGAAATCCCATGAATGCAACAACTGAGCAGAGATGTCAATATAGTGAGGGGAGGAGCCTGTGGGACACCCCTCCCTCTCACCCACCCCCCACAGTTCCCTTTCCTCTGGGTTCTTGGTCCATCATTTAAGGAAGCAGGAGAAAGCTGAGTAGAATGAAGTTGTGGAGTTTTCCTGACACTATTACCCTCCTCCTCCAATAAAGTGAAAGCACTTTCACAAAGTGCTCGCGAATGCCCAAAGACCCAATCCTGACTCCCAATTTCTGATCTCAAGCCCACACCTTTTCCACCCATCATCTCACCAATCACATAAGCTAGTATGAGGTTCCAACCAGTGACAAAAGCCCACAGTTCTCCCACACTGATGTAGCTGTAGAGATGCGCAGAACCGGTCCATGAGACCCATGTACCAACTCGGCATAGCAGAGCCCGGACAACACAGAAGACAGGGCGGCCACCAAGAAGGAGATGACGATCGCTGGTCCAGCAATGAACATGGCCACTTCTTCTCCACCAGGATTACACGCCGGCCCCCAGGGTGCTGGCCACACCCAAGACCACCAGGTCAAGGGTGTTCAGGTGACGGGCCTTGGGACTCTCAGACCCTCAGTGGGCTTCAACTGTCGCCTTCGAATCAGCTTCTGACCAAAGTGGTGAACATCCTGACATCGCATCCTAGACAGAGTTGAGGAAGTAAGATCTGCTGAGAAAACAAGACACAAGCCATCAAGATGTTATCCACCCTTGGTCCTGGGAGTTCACAGATGAACAGCATGATGGGGACCAGGTGGTCAAGGACAATTGGCCAAGTTCCCCATCTGTGCGCTTTGTTTCTTAAACATAAGAAGGCTCTTAATATGATTTGAAGTTACTAGAAAGTTTGCTTAAAGAGAAGTGAAGGTGAGCAGATTATGTCTCCCCCAAATGTCCCACTTTGGCACGCAGGTTGCTTTGAGCTACAGTCAATTAAGACCCAACAGACTCAGGAGTAGTTCTTTGTCTCTCCTTTAACTGCTCAAAATAATGTAGATTAGGAGACTTATGCAGGAAGAGAGTCATTTACCAGGGATAGCTTTTTATCTCAGAAAGACTTACCTGTTTGGAGCAGCAATGTTTGCTTCCCAAGCACTAGCTCTTCCCATCCTCCTGTGGGTTGTCTTCCTCCCTTTTGACGCCTCAGATCCTATAACCCCTTCTCCTTAGCTCGGCGTGGGGAGGGCATATAAGCCTCAAATGCCTGTCTTTGAGCCTCTGATTTCATGGGGCTCCAATACATACAAATTAAACTTGTTAATCTAACTTATGACAATTTAAATTATTAGACCAGTCAAAGCACCTGATAAAGGAAAGTTTTCCTGCTCCTACAGAAGCAAAAGGCTTCCAGCAAAGTGCCAGGCACAGAGTAGCTGCTTAGTTGTACGAGTTGAGTGGATAAGATGCTGACTTTGAATAGAATATCCGTCAGTTGGGTTCAAAATTTCACTCTGCTACATATTAGCTTATCTGATTCTGCACAAGCTACATGACCACTGTTTGTCTTCCTGTACTCAATCTCTGGTCAGGAAGTTCCCCAGGAGAAGGGAATGAAAACCCACTCCAGTAGAGTTGCCTGAAGAATTCCACAGGCAGAAGAGGAAGTGTCCATGGGGTCATAAAGAGTTGGACAATACTGAGAGACAGAATGGGAAAGCTAGAGAACACTTCAAGATAATTAGAGATACCAAGGAACATTTCATGCAAAGATGGGCACAATAAAAGGATAGAAATGGTATGGACCTAACAGAAGCAGAAGATATTGAGAAGAGGTGGCAAGAATACACAGAAGAACTGTACAAAAAGATCTTCATGACCAAGATAATCACGATGGTGTGATCACTGACCTAGAGCCAGACATCCTGGAATGTGAAGTCAAGTGGGCCTTAGAAAGCATCACTAAAAACAATGCTAGTGGAGGTGATGGAATTACAGTTGAGCTATTTCAAATCCTGAAAGATGATGCTGTGAAAGTGCTGCACTCAATATGCCAGCAATTTAGAAAACTCAGCAGTGGCCACAGGACTGGAAAATGTCAGTTTTCATTCCAATCCAAAGAAAGGCAATGCCAAAGAATGCTCAAATTACCACACAATTGCACTCATCTCACACGTTAGTAAAGTAATGCTCAAAATTCTCCAAGCCAGGCTTCAGCAATGAACTTCCACATGTTCAAGCTGATTTTAGAAAAGGCAGAGGAGCCAGAGATCAAATTGCCAACATCCACTGGATCATCAAAAAGCAAGAGAGTTTCCGGAAAAATATCTACTTCTGCTTTATTGACTATGCAAAAGCCTTTGTCTGTGTGGATCACAATAAACTGTGGAAAATTCTGAAACACCTGGGAATACCAGACCACCTGACCTGCCTCTTGAGAAATCTGTATGCAGGTCAGAAAGCACCAGTTATAACTGGACATAGAACAACAGACTTGTTCCAAATAGGAAAAGGAGTTCGTCAAGGCTGTATACTGTCACCCTGCTTATTTAACTTCTATGCAGAGTACATCATGAGAAATGCTGGGCTGGAAGAAGCACAAGCTGGAATCAAGATTGCCGGGAGAAACCCAATAACCTCAGATATGCAGATGATACCACTCTTATGGCAGAAAGTGAAGAGGAACTAAAAAGCCTCTTGATGAAAGTGAAAGAGGAGAGTGAAAAAGTTGGCTTAAAGCTCAACATTCAGAAAACGAAGATCATGACATCTGTTCCCATCACTTCATGGCAAATAGATGGGGAAACAGTGGAAACACTGTCAGACTCTATTTTGGGGGGCTTCAAAATCACTGCAGATAGTGATTGCAGCCATGAAATTAAAAGACGCTTACTCCTTGGAAGGAAAGTTATGACCAACCTAGATAACATATTCAAAGCAGAGCCATTACTTTGCCAACAAAGGTCCATCTAGTCTAGGCTATGGTTTTTCCAGTGGTCCTGTATGGATGTGAGAGTTGGACAGTGAAGAAAGCTGAGCGCCGAAGAATTGATGCTCTTGAACTGTGGTGTTGGAGAAGACTCTTGAGAGTCCCTTTGACTGCAAGGAGATCCAACCAGTCCATTCTGAAGGAGATCAGCCCCGGGATTTCTTTGGAAGGAATGATGCTAAAGCTGAAACTCCAGTACTTTGGCCACCTCATGTGAAGAGTTGACTCATTGGAAAAGACTCTGATGCTGGGAGGGATTAGGGACAGGAGGAGAAGGGGACGACAGAGGATGAGATGGCTGGATGGCATCACCGACTCGATGGACATGAGTTTGAGTGAACTCCGGGAGATGGTGATGGACAGGGAAGTCTGGCGTGCTGCAATTCATGGGGTCACAAAGAGTTGGACATGACTGAGGGACTGAACTGAACTGAACTGAACTGAGCAACTAACACTTTCACTTTCACGCCATAAAACAGGGAACTTTATTAGCATCATTATTGCCTCCCTTCTTTGATATGCTTGAAGTGATCCTTTAGGAGCCTGATGATCAGAGCTCAGACTCCACACGTATCTTCATCAAGGATCCTGAAACTTGTTATCTTCCTGTTTCATCAGTCACAGAGTGACATGGAATAGGAACTCGGCTTTGCTGCTGAAGGAGATGGAATTTGTAGGAGGGACAGATTGTGGCCCAGCTCAGTCAAAGCATCAAACCAGAGTGGCCTCCCAACTGGAGGGAGGGACTAACCTTCATTCTGAATCAGAAATGACAGGACTCTGTTTCCTGCTCCTTTGGGGCGTGAAGTGTCCCCTCACTACACTGGTCTGCAGGGCTAGGATGACCCAGTGACCACAAGTTACTGCCATGGGATTTCTGCCTGTGATACTCCAAAGTCCAAGTTTAGCATTTTGGTTAAGAATAAACATTCAAAGAGCCAGGAAAGTATGGTTGGAATCTTGATACCACCTGTGCCTTTGAACAATTAATTTACTTCTCTGGTCCTCTGTTTCCCTCTTGTTTAAATTGGCTGATGAACCATGGTGCACAGTTAGTAGGAATGTAAAATGGTGCAGCTGCTATGGTGGTTCCTCCAAAAACTAAAAATGCATTTACTATGTGATCCAGCAATTTCTCCTGTGGGTGAACAGCCAAGAGAACTGAAAATAGGATCTCAAAGAAATATTTGTACACCCATACTCATAGCAGCATTATTGGAAGTTGGAATCAGCCCAAGGTACATATAGGAAGAAACAATATACACAATGTTGTCTATAAATATCGGGATATTATTCAGCACAAAAAAGGCAGGAAGTTCTGGGCCATGCTACAATGTGGAGGAACCATTGGGACATTATGATAAGTGATTTCACAGTCACAGAATGACAAATATGTCTATTTCTTCCTGTGTGAAGTTCCTAAAGTAGTCAAATTTAGAGGTAGAAAGGAAAAAATAGTTGTCTCTCCAGGGCTGGGGTGAAGGGAAAAACAGAGTTATTGCTAAATGGGGACACAGTTTCGAGTTTACAAGATGAGAAGAGTGCTTGCGATTGGATGCACAACAATTTAAATATATTCAACATTGCTTAACTGTACACTTAAAATGGTTAAGATGGTAAATTTTATGTTATGTGTGTTTTACCACCACTTTCCTAAACTGCTGCCCATGGTAAATAATAAAGCCGGCTTCACAGTGTTGCTGTTAGTAGCAAACCTCAACATGATATAATATAAATTACTGAACAGTCGCCCCTCAGGAATACCCACATCCGTGGGTGCTCGAGTTCCTCCTAGTCACCCCTACATCTGCAGACACGAAGAGCAGACAGTACAGTGAGGAGTGAAGTCAGTGGTGCACATGTCACATTCACTGTGCGAGCATAATTACTGTTTGTACATGAGTCAAAGTAGTCTTATATGTAAGGACACTGATCCAGTCACTCCCCATCCCCGGCACACAAACACACACTTCTCTTTTCACCTGCATCAGTAGGTCCCAGCTCCTGCTTTCATCTGGAAAATCGGTCTGATACCCCACCCCCACCCCGTACTCTGGGGTTGCAGAGGTCTCTGTGGGATGATGTGAACTCAGCGCTCAGTCTCCCACAGAAGACGGTGACCCAAGACTTACTGGATCCTTGGAGCAGTGCCTGGAGCACTGGGTCAGTCAGGGAGGCTGAGGGTAAGCTGTGCAGGGCTGGAGCTAAGACATCTCCAAGAACCGAAGTGGGGAGTCGTGAGCACAGAAGATAGTCCTCACCCCTGGGTTGTTGGGGTGGAGATGGGGTTGGGCGGGTGTGGAGCAACTGCAGTGTTGTTATCAGCCCTTGACTCTTATGTGGTTACCCTTGGGGGAGATTCTGAGAGGGCTTTTTTTTTTTTTTATTGTGGTAAAACACACATAACTTAAAGTTGACCATTTTAACCATCATTAAGTCTCCATATCAGTAGTAGTAAGTGCATACACACTTTGTACAACCAAAGCCCAGGACTTTTTTCACCTTGCAGAACTTCAGCTCTGTACCCATTCATCAGCAACTCCCTCTTTCTCCTGCACCAGTTCAGTTCAGTTTGCTCAGGCGTGTCCAATTCTTTGTGACCCTGTGGACTGCAACACACCAGGCTTCCCTGTCCATCACCAACTCCTGGAGCTTGCTCAAACTCATGTCCACTGAACTGGGGATGCCAACCAACCATCTCCTCCTCTGTCATCCCCTCCTCCTCCTGCCTTCATGCTTTCCCAGAATCACAGTCTTTTCCAATGAGTCATTTCTTTGCATCAGGTGGCCAAAGTATTGGAACTTCAGCTTCAGCATCAGTCCTTGCAATGAATATTCAGGACTGATTTCCTTTAGGATGGACTGGTTGGACCTCCTTGCAGTCCAAGGGACTCTCAAGAGTCTTCTCCAACACCACAGTTCAAAAGCATCAATTCTTTGGCACTCAGCTTTTTTATGGTCCAGCTCTCACACACATACATGACTACTGGAAAAACCATAGATTTGACTAGATGGACCTTTGTCAGTAAAATAATGTCTCTGCTTCATAATATGCTGTCTAGGTTGGTCATACAGGTTCATCCAAGGAGCAAGCGTCTTTTACTTTCCTGGCTGCCATAACCATGTGCAGTGATTTTGGAGACCAAGAAAATAAACTCTTTCACTGTTTCCATTGTTTCCGCATCTGTTTGCCAGGAAGTGATGGGGCGGATGCCAGGATCTTCCTTTTTTGAATGCTGAGTTTGAAGCCAGGTTTTTCACTCTCCTCTTTCACCTTCATCAAGAGGCTCCTTATTCCTTTTCACTTTCTGCCATAAGGGTAGTCTCATCTGCATATCTGAGGTTATGGATATTTCTCCCAGCAATCTTGATTCCAGCTTGTGCTTCATCCAGCTCTGCATTTCACATGATGTACTCTGCATATAAGTTAAATAAGCAGGGTGATAATATACAGCCTTGATATACTTCTTTCCTAAATTGGAACTTGTCTGTTTATCCATGTATGATTCTAACTGTTGCTTCTTGACCTGCATACAGATTTCTCAAGAGGCAAGTCAGTTGGCCTAGTATTCCCATCTCTTTAAGAATTTTCCACAGTTTGTAGTGATTCACATAGTCAAAGACTTTAGGTAGTCAATGAAACAGTAGTAAATGTTTTCTGGAATTCTCTTGCTTTTTCTATGATCCAATGAATGTTGGCAATTTGATCTCTGGTTCCCCTGCCTTTTCTAAATCAAACTTGAACATCTGGAAGTTCTTGTTTCACACACTGTTGAAGCCTACATTGGAGAATTTTGAGCATTACTTTGCTAGTATGTGAAATCAGTGCAATGATGCAGTAGTTTGAACATTCTTTGGCTGTGCCTTTCTTTGGGATTGCAATGAAAACTGATCTTTTCCAGTCCTGTGGCCACTGCTGAGTTTTCCAAATTTGCTGGCATATTAAGTGCAGCACGTTCACAACTGCGATCAAAACTATCCTCAAGAAAAAGAAATGCAAAAAGGCAAAATGGTTGTCTGAGGAGGCCTTACCAATAGCTGAGAAACCAAGAGAAAGGCAAAGGAGAAGAGGAAAGATATATCCATCTGAATGCAGAGTTCCAAAGAATAGCAAGGAGAAATAGGAAAGCCTACCGAAGTGTTCAACGCAAAGAAATAGAGGAAAACAATAGAATGGGAAAGATCAGAGATCTCGTCTAGAAAATTAGAGATACCAAGGGAATATTTCATGCAAAGATGGACACAATAAAGGACAGAAATGGTATGGACCTAACAGAAGCAGAAGATATTAAGAGGAGGTGACAAGAATACACAGAAGAACTATACAAAAAAGATCTTCATGACCCAGATAACCACGATGGTGTGATCACTCACCTAGAGCCAGACATCCTGGAGTGTGAAGTGAAGTGGGCCTTAGGAAGCAGCACTATGAACAAGGCTAGTGGAGATGATGGAATTCCACCTGAGCTTTTCTCCTCCACCAGTTCCTGGAAATTACCCTTCTCCTCTCTGTCTTGATGAATGTGACCACTCCAGATATTCCATTTAAGTGGAATCACAGAATATTTGTCCTTTCCTGTCAGGTTTATTTCACTTAGAAGAATGAGTTCCTGAGGTTCCTTCATGTTGTAGTATGTGTCAGAATCCCCTTCCTTTTTAATGATAAATAATACTCGATTATTTGTGCTTGCCACATCGGTTCATCAATTTCTCAGTCAGTGGGCACTTGGATTGCTCTCATGCTTTAGTTATTGTGAATAACACTGCTGTGAACATGGGTGTGCAAATATCTCTTTCAGGGCATGCTTTAAATTCTTCTGGGTATATCTTCAGAGGTAGAATTGCTGGATCATGGGGTTCTAAGATTTTTATCTGCTGGTGATGGAGAAAATGTTCACATATTGAGGGGAGGTCAATTTGGCTTATACATGGTTCAGCCTGAACTGCGTGTGAACCAAGGCTGCATTGTCCAACCCTCACAGCTCATCTAATTTAACCCTTGGGGTAAAGAACATCTGTTTGAAGATAAGGATGAGTAACTCCCTTCTCATGGGCTTCCCAGGTGGCTCAGTGGTAAAGAATCCGCCTGCCAAGCAGAAGACACCAGTTTGATCCTTGGGTCGGGAAGATCCCCTGGAGGAGGATATGGCAACCCACTCCAGTATTCTTACCTGGAGAATCCCATGGACAGGGGAGCCTGGCAGGCTACAGTCCATGGGGTCGCAAAGGGTGAGACTTGATTTTGTAAACACACACACCACTAAGACAGGCTTACTGATTGATTCTGACAGAATTGAGAGAATCTTGGCTTTTTCAATTCTAAGAATAAAGAAATCTCTCAGGGGGTTTCCAACTAAGTGGACGTGAGTTTGAACAAACTCCAGGAGATAGTGAAGGACAGGGAAGCCTGATGTGCCACATTCCATGAGGTCACAAAGAGTCTGACATGACTTGGCAATTGAACAACAGCAACACGATTCTACAGAAATTCGGTACCTAGTTTTCTCTACATTGTCCAATCTCTCTGTGCCTTAATAAAGTCCACCCAATCAGACCTATTGAACAAATGACAAAAGCCATAAAGGTATAAATGCTTTAAAATATGCAATAGCCCAGGGTCCAACATTAGGCTATCCTAACTATAAATTACCATTTTCACTCTTTGCTCTTGAAGATAGAAGATTCCCCCTGAGCATATTAACTCAGAGACATGGTGACCCATATGGACCCATTGGCTATTCTGCACCCGGAGTTAGATTTGTAACCAAATACAGGTTCAGCCACTTGTTGCTCAACTTACAATAAATCACGGGGCAAGCTTTCATTGAGAAGAAAGATGCTTTATTCCAAAAAGCCAGTGATCTGAGGAAAAAGTGGACTTGCATCCATGAGAGTTCTGCTCAGCCATGACTATCTTTAAAGGGAAACAATCTCAGTTAATCATTAAGGGAGGAAGTCACGGTCACTTTTCCATTGCTGCAAGCCTGCTGACTTCCTATCTTCTCCAGGACACTGTCTTGCTCGAGTGACCCACCTGCAACCGGAGATTCTCTTGCCTGTGTGGTCCACCTGCATTTTAATAAGGGGAAGCGAGGGGAGGAAGTCAGTCATTCTTAAACAAATTTCTTTCTTTTTTTTTTTTTTTTTTTGCTACACCATTGGGCATGCAGGGTTTTGTTCCCCAACCAAGGGTTGAACCCATGCCCTCTGCACTGGGAGCGTGGAGTCTTAGCCACTGGACTGCCAGGGAAGTCTCTGGAGTATAACTCTTCATATAATTCGTCCTCAACTGAGTTTTCTCCAATGGGGCAGTCTCTGTGTTCTTGTTAGAAATAAGTACAAGAAGGTGCTTCTAATGTGCCCATAATAATTTATTTATTCCTCTAGTTGCTGCTTACATTGTGGCACTTCATGAAAATTCATCTTGCTGCACAGTTATGAAGCATACACTTATAAGTATGTATAGTATGCTTTTAAAAGTTTACCGAAAACTACATAATGGTCCAGTCACTTTCTCCACGAGCAACAAATACAGGGCTTTAGATGCCTCCACCTTCACAGTCCACTGAGGCTCACAGTGTCCCTTGCACCAGCAGATCCTCCAGGGCATGGAGGGATTCCACGCAGCATCTACCTCCTGTGGTTAAGATGTCTCAGCACCAGGGATGTTTTTGTCAAGAGTCCGGGAGGTGGAGGCTGGTGGCTGGTGGCTGTTGATGATTGTTCCCTGACAGGCTGTGTCGGATCCCATATCCAAAGTATATGAGAAATCCTAGTAGGGAAATGAGACGATAAGAAGGAAATGTAGGTGCTCACCTCATTTACAAATGCCTAGTAGACCTTCTATGGGTTCTGATACAGTGTGGGGAGAAATCGTAGGAAGACGTTGGGTTCAGTCATTCAAGAAACCTCTTTATTCCAGAAAGCAACTTACCAATGGCATTCCAGATGCCAAACAGGGCCCAGGCCCCAGAGGTCGTCTGCATCATCAGGTAAACATTCACGAAGATGCTGACCAGTGGGAGGAGAGGCAGAGCAGGGACCTGTGGGCAGAGTCAGTTCATCACTGAACACAGCCCAGATGTCTGAAATGGAGACCCTACCCCCACGTGGGTGGGAGACTCCTGTCCTCCTCAGGCTGTGCATTCAGTTCCTACTGAGATTATGTATGCAAAGCCCTGAGTGTGAATCAGGGAAAAGTCCATTGGTTTCAGTAACTCCCCTCATTCCCTGTCTAGGAAAGGATATTTTGCCATCAAAGGATACAGACTTCATTCACTCAAGGTGGACACTTTGGACACATAAGCTCACTTACCCTGAATGGAAGAGGAGAGGGGTCCTGGGGCTGCCTCCAGATGATGATCATGACCCCAGTGGTGAGCAGCAGGAGCAGCACAGCCACTGTTGTGAGCACGGGGTCTCCAGAGAACACCTGGCTGGGCCACTGGACCAGGATCAGGCTCGGGATGGTCAGCAGAAGAACTGCAAAGATCAAGGAGGAGAAGAACAGGCTGGACCCAGAAAACAAAGATGTGGGGACCTCAGGTCACATCCCTCCCTGAAACCACCAGTATCAGGAAGGGCCATCGTATCTTCAAGACTCCTCCAGTGACAAAATACACACACTCACTCCATCCTGTCAATTTCAAAATATGACCAAAGAGACTTCCCAGTGCTCACCAAGCAGGAAGACACATCCATAGACAATCTGGGCAGATTTCTGGGTGGGGGTGGTGCTGATAGGCAACCACAGACTCTTTAGAGTGTTTGAGCTTCCTGCTTCAGGTTCAGAGTCCAAAGGATTTTCCATGACTAGAGGCTTCATCTGAATTTTGTCTTCTATTTTCTCATTCTTGCTAAAATTCCAGTCTGGCTGGTACCTGAATTCGAGATATTATAGGAATAGTAACAGCAGTCCGTACTCATTCAAAAACAGGCATCCTAATGCACTACTTTTCTGCTTTAAGCAGAGCAGGAGTTTAGAAGGCCGAAGGAGGTGGCCGGTCAGGGCTGGCGGGGTGAGGCCAAGATGGCAGAGGAATAGGATGGGGAGACCACTTTCTCTGCCACAAATTCATTGAAAGAACATTTGAACACTGAGCAAACTCCACAAAACAAATTCTGAATGCTGGCAGAGGACATCAGCCACCCAGAAAAGCAGCTCTTTGTCTTCAAAGGGAGGTAGGACCAAATATAAAAGATAAAAAGAGAGACAAAATAGTTAGGGACAGAGATCCGTCCCAGGAAGGGATTCTTAAAAGAGAAGTTTCCAAACACCAGGAAACCCTCTCACCGGTGGGTCTTTGGGGGAGTTTTGGAATCTCAGAGGGCAACAAAACCTGGAGGAAAAATAAATAAAACCCACATGTTACGTCCCTAATGGCAACTCCCAGCAGAGAAGTACCCCAGATGCTTTCCTCTGCCACCAGCAAGGGGGGGCGGGGGGGGGGGGCGGTGAATGGGGAGGAGCGGGCTGCATTGTTTAGGGTAAGGACCAGGCCTGAATGCCTTGAGGGCAATCTGAGGGAGCTAACGTGAGATAGTAACCTAAACTGTGGGATAGCTAGAGAGACAGAGGGAAAAAGAGAGAGAGAAAGAGAACTATCCCGCGAAAAGCCGGAACCTAAGGCACTGCCGGTCTGAGCATAGAATAAAGGACTGAGCAAATACCAGAGGATAGCTAGCTGGCTGTGGACCCAGCCATCCCCAGCTGGAGGCAGGTGGGGGGCAGCCAGAGCCGGAAAGGGGCAATCTCGGCCCCAGAGAGAGTATCCCCTACCAAACTGTGAAAAGGCTTCCAGTTTCTAACCAAGACTTCCTGAGATTCTTGGAGGTTAACATCCACCGGGAGGGTCACAGCCAGAGATCAGCTCCCCAGAAAAGACATACCACACACCAGAGACTAGCGTGCCCCAGAAACCGAGAGGCTAGGACCTGGGAGGTGATAAGATGCACCACACCTTAGGAGAGTGTGCTTGCCAAGCACTTGGTCACTTGAGCTGCTCGGATCACAGAAGGGCACAAAACGTGGGCCCAACCGAGTCTGCCTTTGCAGAGTACACGAGAACCTGAACCTGAGCAGCTTAGACCTGGGAAGTGCCTGCAATCCGGGGCCCGCTCCCTGCACAGCAACCTGAAGCCTGAGCAGTGTAGACTGGGAAAGCACACACGCTGTGAGCAGGGGCAAACCCAGTGTGGCTGGGACACTGTGAGCACTCCCCACACACGCCAGTGATAGTTGTTTGCAGTGTTCCTCCCTCCCCACAGCACGACTGAACAAGTGAGCCTAAACAAGAAACCACCTTCACCCCCTTGTGTCAGGTCAGAAATTAGACACTGAAGAGACCTGCAAACACAAGAAGCCAAATAAACACAGGGAACCGCTTTGGAAGTGACAGGTGCAACAGATTAAAATCCCTGTAGTTAACACCAACTACACTGGAAGAGGCCCATAGGTCTTGAGAAGTATAATGGAACAAAGAACTATCTGGAACTGAACTGACCCCACACTGCCCACAACAGCTCCAGAGAAATTCCTAGATATATTTTTACTATTACTATTATCATTTTTTTTAATTAAAAAATTTCCCCCTTTTTAAAAATTCCTCTATTACTCCTTTAATTTTTATTTTTATAACCAACTATTACATCGCAAAAAGAGATCCTATTTTTAAGCAAACTTCATATACATTTCTTATACATTTTGTGATTTTTTAAAAATAATATTGTATTCTTGAGAGTCTAACCTCTACTCTAGCCTTTTAATCTTTGCTTTATGGTATTTGTTATCAATTTTGTACATTTAAGAATCTAATCTTCAGTACCCATTTTTACTTAGGAGTGTAATTACTGGCTTGATTACTTTCTCCCCCTTTTGACTCTCCTTTTTCTCCCCTAGGTCATCTCTATCTCCTCTCTCCCGTTTCTCTCCTCAACCCAACTCTGTAAATCTCTGTGTGTGTTCCAGGCTGTTGAGAACACTTATTGAACAGAATACGGCCTAAATCTATCTCTCCTTTTGATTCCCCCCTTTCTCCTCCTGCTCACCTCTATTTCCTTCCTCCCTCTTCTCTTCTCTGTGTAACTCTGTGAACCTCTCTGAGAGTTCCAGACTGTGGATAACACATAGGGAATTGTTTACTGGCTAGCTTGCTCTCTCCCCTTTTGATTCCCCCTCTTCTCCTCCTGGTCACCTCTATCTCCGTCTTCCCTTTTCTCTTCTCCATGTAACTCTGTGAACCTGTCTGGGTGTCCCTCACTGTGGAGAATGTTTTCACCATTAACCTAGAAGTTTTATCATCAGTGCTGTATGGATGGAGAAGTCTTGAGGCTACTGTAAGAATAAGACTGAAAACCAGAGGCAGGAGGCTTAAGCCCAAAACCTGAGAACACCAGAGAACTCCTGACTCCAGGGAACATTCATTGGTAAGAGATAATCCAAAAGCCTCCATACCTACACTGAAACCAAGCACCACCCAAGAGCCAATAAGTTCCAGAGCGAGACATACCATGCATATTCTCCAGCAATGCAGGAATATAGGCCTGAGCATCAGTATACAGGCTGCCCAAAGTCACACCAAACCCATAGACATCTCAAAACTCACTACTGGACACTTCATTACACTCCAGACAGAAGAAATCCAGCTCCACCCACCAGAACACTGACACAAGCTTCCCTAACCAGGAAACCTTGAGAAGTTGCCTGTCCAACCCTACCCACAGAGAGGAACCTCCACAATAAAGAGGAACAACAAACTGCCAGAATACAGAAAGGCCACCACAAACACAGCAATCTAAATAAGATGAAAAGGCAGAGAATACTCAGCAGGTAAAGGAACATGATAAAAGCCCACCAAACCAAACCACAGAGGAGGAAATAGGGAGTCTACCTGAAAAAGAATTCAGAAAAGTGATAGCATATGGAATTTAGAAAGATGGAAACAATAACCCTGTGTACGAGACAGCAAAAGAGACACCGATGTATAGATCAATCTTATGGACTCTGTGGGAGAGGGAGAGGGTGGGGAGTTTTGGGAAAATAGCATTGAAACATGTATAATAACATGTATGAAACGAGTCACCAGTCCAGGTTCGATGCACGGTACTGGATGCTTGGGGCTGGTGCACTGGGACGACCCAGAGGGAGGGGAGGGGAGGGAGGAGGGTGGAGGGTTCAGGATGGGGAGCGCGGGTGTGCCTGTGGCGGATTCATTTCGATGTTTGGCAAAACTAATACAATATTGTAAAGTTTAAAAAAAAAAAAAAAAAAAAGCCTGAGGTAAAAAAAAAAAAGAAAGAACCAAAATCTTGAAAACCAAGTGAAGTTACAGATAAATAGCCTGGAGACAAGGATTGAGAAGATCCAAGAAATGTTGAACAAGGACCTAGAAGAAATAAAAAAGAGTCAATCAATAATTAATAATGCAATAAATGAGATAAAAAACACTTTGGAGGGAACCGACAGTAGTTTAACGGAGGCAGAAGATAGGATAAGTGAGGTAGAAGATAGAATGGTAGAAATAAAAGAAGCACAGAGGAAAAAAGAATTAAAAGAAATGAGGACAACCTCAGGGACCTCTGGGACAATGTGAAACTCCCCAACATTCGAATCATAGGAGTCCCAGAAGAAGGCAAAAAGAAAGGCCGTGAGAAAATACTTAAAAAGATAATAGTTGAAAACTTTCCTAAAATGGAGAAAGAAATAGTGACCCAAGTCCAAGAAACCCAGAGAGTCTCAAACAGGATAAACCCAAGGCGAAACACCCCAACACACATATTAATCAAATTAGCAAAGATCAAACACAAAAAATAAATATTAAAAGCAACAAGGGAAAAACAACAAATAACACACAAGGGGACTCCCATAAGAATAACAGCTGATCTTTCAGTAGAAACTCTTCAGGCCAGAAGGGAATGGCAGGACATACTTAAACTGATGAAAGAGAAAAACCTAAAACCCAGATAACTGTACCCAGCAAGGATCTCATTCAAATATTAAGGAGAAATCAAAAGCTTTACACACAAGCAAAAGCTGAGAAATTCAGCACCACCAAACCATCTCTTCAACAAATGCTAAACGATCTTCTCTAGATAGGAAACACAGAAACAGTTTATAAACTCGAACCCAAAACAACAAAGTAAATGGCAACGGGATCATACTTATCATAATTACCTTAAATGTAAATGGGTTGAATGTCCCAACCAAAATACAAAGACTGGCTGAACAGATACAAAAGGAAGACCCCTATATATGCTGTCTACAATGCTGCTGCTGCTGCTGCTGCTGTATACAATAGACCCACCTAAAAACAAGGGACACATACAGACTGAAAGTGAAGGGCTGGAAAAAGATATTTCATGCAAATGGAAACCAAAAAAAAAAAAAAAAAAAAATTCAGGAGTAGCAATATTCATATCAGATAAAAAAGACTTTAAAACAAAGGCCGTGAAAAGAGACAAAGAAGAACACTATATAATGATCAAATGATCAATGCAAGAAGAAAATATAACAATTATAAATATATATGCATTCAACACAGGAGCACCGCAATATGTAAGGCAAATGCTAACAAGTATGAAAGGGGAAATTAACAGTAACACAATAATAGTGGGAGACTTTAATACCCCCCTCACACCTATGGACAGATTAACTAAACAGAAAATTAACAAGGAAACACAAACTTTAAAGAACACAATGGACTAGTTAGACCTAATTGATATCTGTAGGACATTTCACCCCAAAACAATGGATTTCACCCTTTTCTCAAGTTCACAAGGAACGTTCTTGAGGATAGATCACATCCTGGGCCATAAATCCAGCCTTGGTAAATTCAAAAAAAATTGAAATTATTCTAAGCATCTTTTCTGACCACAATGAAGTAAGATTAGATGTCAAATACAGAGGAAAAAAATTTAAAAATTCCAACATATGGAGGTTAAACAATACGCTTCTGAATAACCAACAAATCATAGAAAAAATAAAAAAGAAATCAAAATATGCATATAAATGACTGAAAATGAAATCACAACAACCCAAAACCTATGGGACACTGTAAAAGCAGTGGTAAGGGGAAGGTTCATAGCAATACAGGCTCACCTCAAGACACAAGAAAGAAGTCAAATAAATAACCTAACTCTACACCTAAAGCAACTAGAAAAGGAAGAAATGAAGAACTCCAGGGTTAGTTAAGCAAATAAATCTTAAAAATTAGGGCAGAAATAAATGCAAAAGAAACAAAAGAGACCATAGCCAAAATCAACAAAGCTAAAAGCTGCTTCTTTGAGAAGGTAAATAACATTGACAAAACATTAGCCAGACTCATCAAGAAACAAAGGGGGAAGTATCCAATCAACAAAATTAGAAATGAAAATGGAGAATCACTGTAGACAATACAGAAATACAAAGGATCATAAGAGACTACTATCAGCAGCTATATACCAATAAGATGGACAGCTTGGAAGAAATGGGCAAATTCTTAGAAAAGTATAACTTTCCAAAACTGAACCTGGAAGAAGTAGAAAATCTTAACAGACCCATCACAAGCATGGAAATTGAAAATATATTCAGAAATCTTCCAGCAAAAAAAAGCCCAGACGGCTTCACAGCTGAATTCTACCAAAAATTTAGAGAAGAGCTAACACCTATCCTACTCAAACTCTTCCAGAAAAGTGCAGAGGAAGGTAAACTTCCAAACTCATTCTATGAGGCCACCATCACTCTAATACCAAAACCAGACAAAGATGCCACAGAAAAAGAAAACTACAGGCCAATATCACTGATGAACATAGATGCAAAAATTCTTAACAAAATGCTAGCAAACAGAATCCAACAACATATTAAAAAGATCACACATCACGACCAAGTGGGACTTATCCCAGGGATGCATGGATTCTTTAATATCCACAAATCAATCAATATAATAGACCACATTAACAAATTGAAAGATAAAAAACATATGATTCTCTCAATAGATGCAGAGAAAGCATTTGACAAAATTCAACATACATTTATGATACAAAGTCTCCAGAAAACAGGCATAGAAGGAACATACCTCAACATAATAAAAGCTGTATATGACAAACCCACAGCAAACATTATGCTCAATGGGGAAAAATTGAAAGCATTTTCCCTAAAGTCAGGAACAAGGCAAAGATGCCCATTCTCACCACTACTATTCAACATAGTTTTGGAAGTTTTGGCCATGGCAATCAGAGCAGAAAAAGAAATAAAAGGAATCCAGATTGGAAAAGAAGAATTAAAACTCTCACTGTTTGCAGATGACATGATCCTCTACATAGAAAACCCTAAAGACTCTATCAGAAAATTACTAGAGCTGATCAATGAATATAGTAAAGTTGCAGGATATAAAATTGACACACAGAAATCCCTTGGATTCCTATACACTAACAATGAGAAAACAGAAAGAGAAGTTAAGGAAACAATTCCATTCACCATTGCAATGAAAAGAATAAAATACTTAGGAATATATCTACCTAAAGAAACAAAAGACCTATATATAGAAAACTATAAAACACAGCTGAAAGAAATCAAAAAGGACACAAACAGATGGAGAAATATTCCTTGTTCATGGATTGCAAGAATCAATATAGTGAAAATGAGTATACTACCCAAAGCAATCTATAGATTCAATGCAATCCTAATCAAGCTAGCAATGGTATTTTTCAGAGACCTAGAACAAATGATTTCACAATTTGTATGGAAATACAAAAACCTCAAATAGCCAAAGCAATCCTCAAAAAGAAGAATGGAAATGGAGGAATCAACCTGCCTGACTTCAGACTATACTACAAAGCTACAGTCATCAAGACAGTATGGTACTGGCACAAAGACAGAAATATAGATCAATGGAACAAAATAGAAAGGCCAGAGATAAATCCATGCACATATGGACACCTTATCTTTGACAAAGAAGGTAAGAATATACAATAAAGAAAAGACGATCTCTTTAACAAGTGGTGCTGGGAAAACTGGTCAACCACTAGTAAAAGAATGAAACTGGAACACTTTCTAAGACCATACACAAAGTTAAACTCAAAATGGATTAAATATCTAAATGTAGGACCAGAAACTATAAAACTCCTAGAGGAAAACATAAGCAAAACACTCTCTGACATAAATCTCAGAAAGATCCTCTATGACCCAACTCCCAGAGTAATGGAAATAAAAGCTAAAATAAACAAATGGGACCGAATTAAACTGAAAAGCTTTGCACAACAAAGGAAACCATAAACAAGGTGAAAAGACAGCCTTCAGAATGGGAGAAAAGAATAGCAAACAAAGCAACTGATAAAGAATTAATCTCAAAAATGTACAAGCAGCTCCTGCAGCTCAATTCCAGAAAAATAAAGGACCCAATCAAAAAATGGATCAAAAAACTAAACAGACATTTCTCCAAAGAAGACATACAGATGGCTAACAAACACATGAAAAGATGCTCAACATCACTCATTATCAGAGAAATGCAAACCAAAACCACAATGAGGTACCAACTCACGCTGGTCAGAATGGCTGCTATCCAAAAATCTACAAACAATAAATGCTGGAGAGGGTGTGGAGAAAAGGGAACCCTCGTACAATGTTGGTGGGAATGCAAACTAGTACAGCCACTATGGAGAACAGTGTGGAGATTCCTTAAAACACTGGAAATAGAACTGCCATATGATCCAGAAATCCCACTGTTGGACATGCATACCGAGGAAACCAGAACTGAAAGAGACATGTGTACCCCAATGTTCATCACAGCACTGTTTACAATACCCAGGACATGGAAGCAACCTAGATGTCCATCAACAGACAAATGGATAAGAAAGCTGTGGTACATATACACAATGGAATATTACTCAGCCATTAAAAAGAATACGTTTGAATCAGTTCTAATAAGGAGGGTGAAGCTGGAGCCTATTATACAGAGTGAAGTAAGGCAGAAAGAAAAACAGCAATATAGTATACTAATACATATATATGGAATTTAGAAAGATGGTAACAATAAACCTATATGTGAGACAGCAAAAGAGACACGGATGTATAGTACAATCTTTTGGACTCTGTGGGAGAAGACGAGCGTGGGATGATCTGAGGGAATAGCATTGAAACATGTATATTATCATATGTGAAACAGATCACCAGTCTAGGTTCGATGCATGAGACAGGGTGCTCAGGGCTGGTAGACTGGGATGACCCAGAGGGATGGGATGGGAAGGGAAGTGGGAAGGGTGTTCAGGATAGGGAGTACGTGTAAACCCATGGCTTATTCATGTCAATGTATGGCAAAAACCACTCCAATATTGTAAAGTAATTAGCTTCCAAAAAAAAAAAAAACAACCTGAAGAGGATGAACTGCCATTGAGTCTTTAGGAACATAAGAGACCCAGTCAGGGTGCAGTGGAGTCTCACCTGAGGACAAGGACAAAAAACGCCACCAAGGAGTAAACCATCAGGTGTCCAACCGACATGAGCTCCACCAGATTACTGAACTCAAAGAGCAACGCCATGATCCCTAGAATGAGGGCACGAACGAGGTGGGGGTCGGCAGTGAAAAACCACTGGACGTACCCAGATAAGGAACGGGATCAAAGGAGGAGTGGGTTCTGTTGCTCACCTGCGAGAATTCCAGAGGACACGACAGCCATGACAGGGGTCTTCATGAGGGCATGGGTCCGGGCAAGTCCTCGGGAAAGGAGCCCGTCCTCTGCCATTTCCTGGATCACCTGAGGCACGGGGAACAAGGAGCTCTGCAGTCTGGAAGGGACGGTGGGAACACGGGTGGGGATGTTGAGAAGCAGGAGAGACCAGGGCTCTGGCTCCCTAGTCTACCTCGGTAAGGGATCTTTCCCTCTCGTCCCTCAATGCCAAGGGCTGAAACAACTGAGCATCTGACAGTTCATGGAGAGAAGGGCTTGACACTGACCTGTATAAAAGAAAACAGGATGCCAACTGCCACGACATATCTGGCAGGGCCCCACCCAACATGGAGGAAAGCCTGCGGAAAGGGGCTGTCAGGTTGAATTTGGTAGTAGGGCACCATGAGAGTGAGAGTCGCTAAGACACCAAAATACGCCAAAAACCAGGTGAAGACTGTGGTCGTGATGCTGATGGGGATGGAGCGATGAGGATTTGGGACTTGTTCCCCTGCAGGGTGGGCAAATATCTCGGGTTAGGAAAACACTGATGGCACAGCAGAAAATCCACTTTCTTCTTGAGCTTTCAAAAGGTTTTCAAAATCTTCTATCAACCCCTATGCCCAAGGGCAGCCCAATCCCCTGATGGGACACACAATGACCCAGTTACATTTAGTGACAATGTCATCAAAACCCACAAACGAGTAGAAACATAGAGCTGCTCCATGGAGAATTCCATCATAGTCGAAGGGCACAAACCCTCCAGAACCCAGAGGCCCAAGCTACAGTGAGAGAAGAAGCAAGAAAGACCATGAGGGGGGTGCGTTCAGTCATCTCTATGGGACTTCAGAGTTAATGCCACCAGCCCTGGGCTCCAGGACCTCGTTATCCAGATCCACCAGCCCAGATCTCTTTAGTCCCTGCCAGATTCCCAGCTCTGCACCAGCCCCAACAAGCATGACAAGGACCAAGAGCACCTTCCTGACTTATAGATGTCACCGGATTCAGACGTGTTCAATGTGTAGTCCTGTTCCATGAGCTTCCAGTTGTGCAGGTCTCCCTTAATGAAGCCAGAGAGGATGATGAAGCTGAGAACCAAAAGGTTGATGCCTGTGGATATTTTTCCAACCAGGACTGACTCACGAACTCCCAGAACCAGTACTCCTGTGGGAAAGATGGAATATGAGACATTCCAAGATAGCCAAATCAAATCCATAGACATAGAAAGCAGACTAGTAGTTGCCAGAGGTTAGGGGGCTGTAAGATTAAGATGGATAGTCTGTCTTTGCTCGCTGGGTACTGGGTTTCATTTTGCTATAATGAAGGATTTTGAAGCTAGATGAAGGTGATTGTTATATGTCTTGAATGCCCTAAGTACCACTGAATTGCATACTTTAACATGGTTAGTTTCTTACTGTGGCCATTATCATATAATATGGGCTCAGTCACTCAGTCGTGTCCGACCCCTTGACCCATGGATTGTGGCCTGCCAGGTTCCTCTGTCCATGGAATTTTCCAGGCCAGATTACTGGAGTGGGTTGCCATTTCCTACTCCAGTCACATAATACACACATCTACCAAAGCATCATGATGTTCACCTTCAGCTTACATAATGTTGTATGTCAAGTATATATCAATAAAGCTAAGGAAAAATAATAAAATGGCTAATTTTATGCTATGTTAATTTCCTCCCAATTGAAAAAAGTCTCAGTAGAGAGGAAGAAACTTGTCACTCTAAGTAAATGATTCTCAGCTGGGGGTGATTTGGGTCCCCAAGGGACATTTGGCAATGTCTGGAGACATCCCGATTGTCACAATTTGGGAAATATGAATCACAGGTGTTTAGTGAATGAAGTCCAAAGATGCTACACATCTGACAGTGATTGATTAAGAAAATCCTGCAGTGCCTGCATCACGCCCCAACACCAAAGGCTGTTTCAGCCTGGAAGGTCAGTAATGCCAAGGGTGGGAAACAACGCTCTACATCTTGACTTCCTGTCTTTCGTATCCCAGACCTTAATTTCTAGTTCCCACAGTTCCTCCACCTCACACCTTTCCCACCCTAGTTCCCCCACCGCCCCACATCCCAGTTTTCCCATCCTAACTTGGATCCCCTCTCATCTGTGAGCAACAGCACCAGGGACAGGGCGACAAAGTCTGGATACTTGGTCAGATAGTAGGGCATATATGGAGAGAAAGTTCCTTCTAAGGCCTGAAAGATGTAGTTCCTGATATGGCTGTTGAAAGCGATGCTCCAGGCCCTGGCCACGCTGCCCGTGACTGCAGCAGAATAAGAAGGAACATTCATTGACAAATATAAATTGGACCCCCATATAAACCAAGACCCCTTCGTGGATCACAGCCTTGTCGTGGTGAAGGGCTAGCATAGCTCAATAAAACTATGAGCCATGCCATGCAGGACCACTCAAAACGGACGGGTCACAGTGAAGAGTTCTGACAAAACATGGGCCACTGGAGAAGGAAATGGCAACCCACTCCAGTATTCTTGCCAGGAGGACCCCATGGACAGCATGAAAAGGCAAAAAGTTATGATGCCCAAAGAGGAGGCCCCCATGTCAGAAGGTGTCCAACATGGGAAAGGTTGAAGTTACAGGTAAAAGTTACAGGTAAAAGGAGAAGGGAGTGGCAGAGGATGAGATGATTGGACAGCATCAATGACTCAGTGAACATGAGTTTGAGCAAATTCCAGGAGATAGTGGAGGACAGAGGAGCCTGGTGTGCTGTAGCCCATGGGGTTGCAAAGACTTGGACACAGTTTAGTGATGGAACAACAACAAATACACAAAGTCATGTATGTTAGGAAACAAATACAAAATACCAAATCTCAGAGAGCTTCTTTTCATGGGGTGGGGGAAATAGACCCAGATAATTCTAAAATAGATAAACTATTTAATGTTAGTGGGAGATCAAAGTTATGCAAGAAAACAGGGAAGTGGGAGCAAGAGGTCTGGGTGATGAGGATTAAAATTTTAGTTCAAATGCTAATGGAAACTCTATGAAGGCAACCGCTAAGCAGAGACTTCAGTATGGTGAGGGGATAAGCCTGTGGGCCATGCCTCCCTCTCACCCAATCCCTACAGTGCCCTTTCCTCTGGGTTCTTGGTCCATCATTTAAGGAAAGTAGGGGAGAGCTGAGAAGAATGAAGTTGTGGACTTTTCCTGATGTTATTTCCCTCCTCCCCTCACAGAGTGGATGACACAGTTCTCATGCACGACCAAAGACCCAAACGCCTGCGCCTGGTCTCCAGAACTTCAGCCCCACACCTACCCCACACCCATCCCCTCACCAACGACATAGGACAGTATGAAGTTACAGGCAATGACAAAAGCCCACAGTTCTCCCATGCTGATATAGCTATAGAGATACGCAGAACCGGTCCACGGGACCCGTGTCCCAAACTCGGCATAGCAGAGCCCAGACAACACAGAAGACACAGCGACCACCAAGAAGGAGACGAGGATCGCTGGTCCAGCGATGAACATGGCCACTTCTCCCACCAAGATGTACATGCCAGCCCCCAGGGTGCTGGCCAAACCGAAGGCCACCAGCTTCAGGGTGTTCAGAGGAGCCGTGGGACTCTCAGAAATCTCAGTGGGCTCCAGCAGCCACCTGCAGACCAGCTTCTGACCAAAGTGGTGGAGATCCTGACACCACATCCTGGATGGAGTTGAGGAGCTGTGATCTGCTGAGGAAACAAGACACAAAGCCATCAGCAAGGTCCACCCGCCCTTGGCCCTGGGAGTCCAATTCCATGGAGCAGTGGAGCGATGAGGGGCAGGTGGTAAAAGGACATTTGGGACAAGGTCTCCATCTCTGAGCTTTGGTTTCTTCAAACACAAAGAAATCTTCTCACATGTTTCAAAGTTACTGGAAAGGCTTTTTAAAAAGAAGTGAGGTGGAGAGGATCAGGTCTCCCCCAAAATTGCCACTTGGAATATGGATTGTTTGGTGTGTGTATATGCTCACTCCTCTATGACTCTTTGAGACCCCATGGACTGCAGCCCGCCAGCCTCCCCTGTTGTGAGATTCTCCAGGCAAGAATGCTGGAGTGGGTTGCCATGATCTCTCCCAGGTGATCTTCCTGACCCAGGGATCAAACCTGAGTCTCCTGTGTCTCCTGCATTGGCAGGTGGACTCCTTACCACTGAGACCCCTGGGAAATCCTTGAATTGTCTTGAGCTGAAGGCAATTAAGACCTGCAGACTCAGGAAATGCTTTCTGTCTCTCCCTTAACTGCTCAAATATACATGTACAAGCACAAACATACATCCACTTATTGTTCCACAATATATAGACTTTTTTAAAAAATTGAAGGTTTATGGCAACTGTATGTTGTCAGATGATGGTTATCAATTTTTCTTTTTACAAATACAGTGTCCTAAAATTACAGAATCTGAAGGAATAAGGAACCTGGAGCCTGGAAGGCTACAGTCAAAGGTATTGTAAAGAGTCAGACAAGACTGAGTGACTAAACAAGAACAACAGGATTGGCGAAGCTTGGGTTCCCCCGAGAGTTGGGAGAAGTTAGAAAGGGGTCATTTAGAATGTCAGGAGAGTTAACCTCAGTCCATTTACCTATTTTGTGGCAACAAAGATCTAATTATAAGATAGCATTATAATCTAGAAACCCAAGTTTTAGGCCACTTTCCAACCCCCAACTTAAATAAAGGCCAGACATGGTCAAAACAAACCCGAGTTTTCCTTTTTTGGCCCATCTGGCTTTTGAAGGGAAGCCTCCTGGGTTGAGCTTCCCTGGGGGCTCAGACAGTAAAGAATCTGCTGCAGTGCAAGAGACACAGATTCGATCCCTGGGTGGGGAAGATGCCCTGGAGAAGGGAATGGAAACCCACTCTAGTATCCTTGCCTGGAGAATCCCATGGACAGAGGAGCCTGGTAGGCAACAGTCCACAGGGTTGCAAAGAGTTGCACATGACTTAGTGACTAAACAACAGCTACAATAAAGTGGGAGCAATTTGGTGGCTGTGGTGGTAGGTGCTGTGCCTTGATTCCAGGCGTGGTTCTCCCAAAGTTGATGAGGAAGCTCTGCTTGGGTGAGGGACAGGCTGGGAGTTGCGTTTAGGCAGAATGGGAGAAATGGGGAGAGGGGCAAGAAAAAGATAACTGGGGCTCCTTCATTGAGCAGACCTAGATTAACCCCTGCAGGTTTGGAAAGAGAACAAAGCAGAGAGTGAGAAAAAGTTCTCCTGTGAGAGAGAGTCAGAAATCTCCAGCCAGCAGTTTGGGGAGACCTGCAGTTTACCTTGAAATCCTGGGTTTCACCCGCAAATGATCTCGGAGAGAGAGAGAGCCGTGAGTGCTGGCTAAGTTCTCTGCCCAAGAATTGGGCTCGAGTACGCAGTATGAAAACCAGGACCCCTAGTTGCCAGTACATCGGGGACTAGAAACTAGAAACAAGGTTCTCCTGGTTCTAGTATCGAGTTAAAAAAAAAAAAAAAAGGCATTTCTCCAGGAGGCAAAAACTAAAAATATAGTAAAACTGTATTACTAGAGACATAGCACAGTCGTGAGGGAGCACACAGAGGAACAGTTTGTTTAGTTAAGACAGAAGCCAGGCAGAGCTCACACCCAAGAGAAAGGCTGTGGGAGTCCTCCCGAAGGAGGAGGAACCCCATAAAGAGACTGTTAAATCGTCTATGCAAGGCAGTTCTTCCCGTCTTTGTTTACCTTGGCCAATTACCTGGTTTCTTTTTCCACACCTGACCTGCCCTAGGACCCTCCCTGACAGGTGTGTGCAGCTATTTTTCTAGATGGATTCCAGCACACAGGCCTGTGAGGGCCTGGACATCACCTATTACGAGATGGCACCCCCTCCTTTTTACACCCCAAGGAGTCTTTCTGCACATGTATGGTGCCCCAAAGATAGAAAATATGTGACCTCTTGATCTTTTACACACACGGGGTTTAGCCCCTTTCTGTCCCTGCCATGATTGTTATAGTAAAATGTCCACAGCAGGCAAAGTCCAGCTATTTACTCTGTTCCTGGCATTTCCATCTCCAAGTGCAAACAGAAGTCTAGTGTAAATACCTAGCCTGGACCTCACCTGCTTTGTTCCTCAGGAAATGTAAACAGAAGGCTAGTTGTAGATGGAGTTCTTTCTCCTGTTCATCTACCCTTCCTGTGTCTTCTTTGCAGGCTCTAGACAGAGAACCTAGGAGGATAGAGGACAAGATTATCTGCCCCAAGAACAATAAAGTTTAAATGCTTCTACAATATGATGAGGGCTTCCCTGGTGGCTCAGATGTAAAGAATCTGTCTGCAATGCACGAGTTCCCAGTTCCATCTCTGGGTCAGGAAGATCTCCTGGAGAAAAGAATGGCAACCCACTCCAGTATTCTCACCTGAGTAATCCCATGGACAGAGGAGCCTCACAGGATATAGTCCGTGGGGTCACAAAAGAGCCAGACACAACTGAGTGACTAACCAACAACAAATATATATATATATATATATATATATATATATATATATATACACACATACATATATATTCATACATGCATACAATGGAATGAAACTCAGCCATGAAACATGTAACAATGATACTTGCAGCAGTATGGACCTAGAGCTTATCATAATTACTGAAGTAAGTCAGAAAGAGAAAGACAAATACCATATGATATCACTTATATGTGGAATCTAAAATACAACCCAAATGAACCTATCTATGAGACAGAAAGAGACTCACAGATATAGAGACCAGACATATGATGGCCAAGGGAGAGGGAGAAGGAAGGATTGGGAGTTTGGGATTAGCACATGCAAACTATTCTATATAGATAAACAACAAGATCCTACTGTATAGCACAGGGAACTATAATCAATATCTTGTGATAAATGTCATTGAAAAGAATATATCATTATATTTGTATATCTGAGTTACTTTGCTGTACAGAAGAAATTATCTTAACACTGTACATCAACTATACTGCAATAAAATGAAAAGAAAATAGTTCACATTGAAGCAGCCAAGAAGTGAGAGTCTAAATTTAAAAAAAAATAAGACATCTAAAATACGCATTAGGGATTTAGTAGTAAGGAGCACTCCCCTCTTAAACAACAGCAGGACATTTGGAATCCAACCCACATATATTATATTGAAAAAAATTCCACATTGGTTTTAAAACATCTGACTTTTTAAACAACTGTAATATAAAAGGAGAAAACATACAGAGTTTAAAATAATATAAGGACAGAGACTTAAGCCATGAGAATGGCATGTCTGATATCACATTGTATAGAATTTTCTTCTTGTTTAGTCACTCAGTCATGTCTGACTGTTTTGTGGCCCCATGGACTGTAACATGCCAAGTTCCTCTGTCCATGGGGTTTCCCAGGCAAGAATACTGGAGAGGGTTGCTATTTCCTCCTTTAGGGGATCTTCCAGTCCCAGGGGTCAAACCCACATCTCCTGCTTTGGCAGGCAGGTTCTTTACCACGGATGCACCAGGAAAGCCCAGTAGACAACCCCAACTGACAGGCAGTCTCTTCCTGTTATGATTCATGAGAGAGTCACTCAGGTCCACCTCTGCTGCTTTCTCCCCACCCTCTCATCTTTTCAACATAATTTCCCATGTTTTTAATTCATCTCACGGTGACTGCGGTAACTGTCAGAGGTATGCTCACATTCCTGTTCTTTTTCCTTTTTCATTCAACAGTTACCCTGTGTTTCCAAGTGAGCGTCCTGATCATTATCCCTCCCCAACTTCCCTGCCCTCTGCCCTCTATCTCTCAAATACTAACATCTTTTCATTTTTATGTACTTCCAAAAGTGTCTGAAATTGTTACTCAATTCCATAACCATCGCTGAGTTTGGGTGCTTTGTATTTACATTATATGTGAATATTTTATGTTGATGTTGAGTTCACTGTGACCTGTAATTCACAGTGGATAACCTGCCTCTCCTCACGCCTACTCCACCCCTCCAGGGTTCAGTATGTTAGTCCTCCCATCTGTGCCTCCTCTTCCTGCCTGTTTTCTGTCTCAGATGGAAACACTTCTTTGTCTCACTCTATTTCTCTCTTGCCTTCTGCCCCCTCCCCCATGCATCCTGATTTTGACATGAATTCATCACTGTGCCTTAGACCAGTGAGTTTCCTTTCTTGGTTGCATTTGGAAACCAATCCAAATCCCAAAGCCAGGCTAGCCCTGACAGAATGGAAACTAAATCACAGGGGAGTCGAGAGAAAATCATGTGACCTGGAAAGAGGATGAAAAAATTCCCAATCTCGGTATCATCAAAGATTCTTCCATTATGAGGGGACCCTCTTGGGAACACGCATACACACACACACACCACGAGTTTTCTCCATTATCTTGTAAACAGAAGGAGTCTAGAAATAAATGTAGTTTTTTCGTGTTTGTTGATATTCTTACTTTTTGGACTTCCCTGGTGGCACAGTGGATGAGAATCCACCAGCTAATGCAGGGTACATAGATTCGATTCCTGGTCTGGGAAGATCCCACGTGCCATGGAGCAACTAAGCCTGTGCTCCACAACTACTGAGCCTGTGCTCCACAATAAGGGAAGCCACCGCAAGAAGCATGCACACCAAAGCAAAGAGTAGCCCCCTCACCACAACCAGAGAGAAAGCCCACATGCAGCAACTATGACCTAGTGCGGCCAAGATTTTAACAGTTTTTTAAAAATCAAATGTTTTGTAAAATTTGCCAGTGAAACTATCTTGTTTTTGTGTTGAGAGGTTTCTGATCACTGATTTAACCTCCTTACTTGTTTGTTATTCGTATTGTTTATTTTATCCCGATTTTGTCTTGATATGTTGGATGCTTCTAAAAATTTGGTCTGTTTCTTCTAGGTTATCCAATTTGTTGGCATATAGTTTTTCATAGTAGTTTCTTATAAGACTGTCTATATTTAAAGTACCATTTATAATATCTCCTCCTTTCTGATTTTATTCATTTGAGTGTTCTCTTTTTAAAATTATTTTAAATTATTTATTTTAATTGGAGGCTAATTACTTTACAGTATTGTAGTGGTTTTTGCCATACACTGACATGAGTCAGCCACGGGTGTATTGCTTCACAATGTTGTGTTAGTTTCTATGACACAAAGAAGTGAATCAGCTCTGTTGCTGTTCAGTCACTCAGTCGTGTCTGACTCTGTGCCACCCCATGAACTGTAGCCCACCAGGCTCTTCTGTCCATGGGATTCTCCAGGTAAGAATACTGGACTGGGTTGTTATTTCCTTCTCCAAGGAATCTTCCCAACCCAGGGATCAAACAGGCATCTCCTGCATTGGCAGGTGGATCCTTTACTGATGAGCCACAAGGGAAGGAAGCCCAGTGAATAGCTATATGTATACATATGTCCCCTACCTGCTGGGAGTCCCTCCCACCCCATCCCCCATCCCAACCCTCTAGGGCATCACAGAGCTGCAAGCTGAGGTTCCTGTGCTCTCTGCAGGTTCCTATTAGCTTTCTGTTTTGCACATGTAGTGTATACATGTCAGTCCTAATCCCCCAGTTTGTTCAACCTTCTCCTTCCCCCACTGGGCCCATATGTCAGTGAGCTGTCACCTCACAGAAGTCAGAACGGTCACCATTGGAAAATCTACAAACAATAAATGCTGGAGAGGATGTGGAGAGGTGGGAACTCTACTGCACTTTTGGTGGGAAAGTAAGCTGACACAGGCACTATGGAGAACAGGACGGACATTCCTGAACAAACTAGGAATAAAACTACTGTATGACCCGGCAACCCACTACTGGGCATAAACCCTGAGAAAACCGAAGTCAAATCAAACCAAATCACAAAGGTACATGTACGCGAATGTTCTTTGCAGCCCTGTTTACAACAGGCAGGACATGGAAGCAACCTGGATGTCTACAGACAGATGAATGGATAAAGAAGATGTGGTACATATAGACAATGAAGTATTACTCAGCCATAAAAAAGAATGAATGTGAGTCACTTGTAGTGAGATAAATAAACTAGAGTCTGTTATACAGAGTGAAGAAACTCAGAAAGAGAAAAACACATACTGTATATCATGCATATGTATGGAATCTAAAATAATAGGACAAATGACCCTATTTGTAGGGAAAGAATGGAGATGCAGATGTAAGAACAGACTTGTGGACACAGTTGAGGGAGGAGAGGGTGGGACGAACTGAGAAAGTAGCGCTGATATTTATACACGATTATGTGTGAAACAGTTAGCTCATGGAAGCTGCTGTAGAACACGGGGAGCTCAGTCCGGAGCTCTGTGGTGACCTAGAATGATAGGGACATATACATATAATTATGACTGAGCCTCCTTGTTTTACACAGAAACCAACACAACAGTGTAAAGCAATTATCCTCCAACTAAAAAAAAAATTGTAAACATTTAAAAAATAAAGTATTATTAAATTTGGGGAAATAAAAAAAAAGGAAAAACAGATGGCCTCCCAAGTGTCTGGAGGGAGGGAGGACTAAACTTCATTCTGAATCAGAAATGAGAGACTGTGTTTTCAATCCTTTGGGACATACAATGTCTCCCCATTACACTTGCTCTGCAAGGCTATGCTGACTCAGTGAACATGAGTTAAGGTCAGGGGGCTTCTGTCCATGTTACTCTAAGGTCCAAGTTGAGCATTATGGTTGAGGGTAAGCATTTAAAGTGTCAGGAAGCTATGATTAGCATCTTGGCCCCACGAACACCTCTCTGCCCTTGAACAAGTCATACACTTCTCCAGACCTGTGTTTCCTTCTGTTCAAACGCTGCTGATGAACCTCAAGCCCTGTCGTTAGGAACATAAAATGGTGCAGTTGCTATGGATAAAGTATGGTGGTTCCTCAAAAAAAACCAAAACTGAAATTACCATCATGGTTGGGCAATCCCACTTCTCAGCGTACACCCAAAAGAACTGAAAGTGAAGTCACAGGAGACATTTGCACACCCATGTTTGTAGCAGCTTTGTTCACAATAGCTGAAAGATGAAAGAAACCCAAACGGCCATCCATGAAAAATGGATGAACAGAAAGTGATGTGTGCCAACAGAGGAATATTATTCAGCAATAAAAAGACAGGAAATTCTGACCCATGCTACAATAGGGACAATACCCTTGTGGACAAGAGACTCGAGGACAATATGCTAAATGATAAAAAGGCAGTCTCCAAAAGACAAATACTGTATGGTTCACTTCAATGAAGTACCTGATATAGTCAAATTTACAGAGACAGAAATAGATCGGTGGTTTAATACAGACTGGGTGAGAGGAAAAATAGGAAGTCGTTGGTAAATGAGAATCTGGTTTCAGTTTTACAAGACGAAAAGATTTCTGCAAATTGGTGTCACAGCTGTGTAAATTTACCCAATATTGCTGAACCGTTCATTTAAAAATGGTGAAGATGGCAAATTTATGCATATTTTACCACAATTAAAAAAAAATGATGCCAGTGATAAACAGGAGAGCCAGCTTCACAGAGTTCCTGAGTGTACACAACTCCAAGGTAACTTAACATGAAACACCAGTGAGTCGTCCTCAGCGGAATGCTCAGCTCCTAGATGAGGCATCAGCAGACATGGAGGACAGAAAGGAGACAGGAGACTGAAGGCAGTGGTACGCAAATCACAAACTCTATGTGAGGGTCATCTGAGTGTTGAGTGAGCACCAGTCTAAAACCAGTCGAAGAGCCTTTGCACATAGATCCCATCTCTCCCAGCCCCTCCTCTTCTCACACAAACACAATAGCTCCCAGCTTCTTCTACTTTCATCTGGAAAACAGGTCTCTCCACACTCAGGCTGGAGCCGGGCTGACCCCTCTGCACTCTGGGGTTGCAGAGGTCTCTTTGGGAGGATATGAACTCAGCACCCAGTCTCCTACAGAAGAGGGTGACCCGAGACTTACTGGATCCTTGGAGCAGAGCCTGGAGCACTGGGTCAGTCAGGGAGGCTGAGGGTAAACTGCGCAGGGCAGGACCCGATGTTTGTCCAAAAACCAAAGAGCGAAGTCCCTGAGCACAGAAGACAACCCTTACCCCCTGGGTAGTTGGGGTGGGGAGGAGGCTGGGAGGACCGGAAGCTTATGCAAATTTCCTGTCAGCCCTTAACATGTCTGTGATTACCGTCACGAGATTTTCAAAGTTGTTTTAACTGGGGTAACATACAAATGACATCTCCCTCATAGCCCAGTCGGTAAATAATCTGCCTGCAATGCAGGATACCAGGTTGGATTCCTGGATTGGGAAGATCCTCTGCAGAAGGGATAGGCTACCTTCTCCAGTATTCTCCCCTGGAGAATCCCATACACAGAGGAGCCTGGCAAGCTAAAGTGCATGGGATCGCAAGAGTCGGACATGACTTAGCGACTAAACCATCACCACTGTACAAATAACAGGAAATTGACAATTTTAACCCTCTTTAAGTAATCATTGAGTCATGTCATAACAAAAAGCAGAGTCCAGCTGTTGGCTCCTCAAAAGCCATTAAGAATACTGGAGGGCGGAATACAGGTTGGTGGAAGGAAAGTTTGCTTTATTTTGGATGCCAGCAATGGGCGGGGGGCAGGGGGGGCGGTGGTTATACTACTGCCAAAGGTCAACTCCCTTGCCCACCCCAACAAGCTGACAGTAACAGCTTCGGTGGGTTTTCCTGGTAGTTGAACTGGTAAAGATTCCACCTGCAGTGCAGGAGATAGTGCTTCAACTTCTGGGTCAGGTAGATCGCCTGGAGAAGGAATAGGCTACCCATTCCAGTATACTTGGGTTTCCCTGGTGGCTCAAAGAGTGAAGAATCTGCCTGGAATGCAGAAGCCCTGGGTTCTAACCCTAGGATGGGAGAATCCCTGGAGGAGGGCATGGCAACCCACTCCAGTATTCTTGCCTGGAGAATCCCATGGACAGAGGAGCCTGGTGGGCTACAGTCCATAGGTTTGAAAAGAGTCAGACATGCCTGAGCAGAGCACAAGAGCTTTTATAGACTCAGAGAGGGTGATACATTTAGAAACAGCACAGTTCACTCTGACAGTCATCTTGAAATTGGTCATCAGTGAGCTGACCAGCATTGTCTTGACTGTTTTAGGTACAGTTAAACTTCAGTAACAAGGTCAGCTTGTTCCCATTTCCTTGAGGCCAGTTCTCAGAATTGGGGCACCTGTTGTCATGGCTACACTCTGGTCATCAGTTAGTTAACTTCTTCCAGCTGGTGCAAATATCTGTATCTACATGCTCTCAGAATATTTTCTGTAGCCTTTGAGAAGGAACTAAAGGTCCTTGACTATGCTTAATCACTCTATTATTATTATTATGTGTTCTCCTTTGACTGTTTTCCTTTGTTTCTGCATGCTCTCCCTTGTTGGATTAAATTTATTCTTTTGATAAGCTTTTACCACAGACAGAAGGCAGGCAGAGGACATGGGGTCAACGACCTGCCCCATTTCCATGTTAAGTACATTCACATTTTGTGCGACCAAACCCCAGGACTTTTTTTCCTCTGGCAAAACAGAAATTCTGTACACATTCACCAACAATTCCCCCCTTTTCCTTCCCCAGCTCCTGGCAACACCATTCTACTTTCTCCCTATGAATCTGACCACGCTGACCACTTCATTTCAGTGGAACCATCCAATATTTGTCCTCTCTTGTCAGCCTTATTTTACTTGTATAATGTCCACTAGGTGTGCCCATGTTGTAGCATGTATTATAGTCTATTCCTTTTAAATGCGGAATATACTGTGTTATTGGTACCTACCACACTGGCTTAACCATGCTTTGGTCAATAGGCACTTGGGTTGCTTTCATGTCTTAGTTACTGTGAATAATGGTGTTGTGAACACGACTGTACACATGTCTCTTCCCAAGTGTGATTTCAACTCTTCTGGGTTTATCCTCAGAGGTAGAACTGCAGGATCACGTGTTCTTAAGATATTTTATATTCTGTGATGGAGAAATAGTTCACATGCTGAGATATGGGGAAGTCAGTTTGGCTTATCTGTGGTTCAGCCTGAACTTTGTGTAAAAAACACAGCCTGTCAGACCCTCAAAGCACATCTGCTTTAACCTTGAGGTAAAGAAAACTGTTTTGAAATATTAAAAGCAGAAAGGGAAAAACAACAAATAACACAATGGGGATAAGGATAACAGCTGGTCTTTCAATAGAAACTCTTCAGGCTAGAAGAGAATGGCAGGACATACTTATACTGATGAAAGAGAAAAACCTACAACCCAGATGACTGTACCCAGCAAGGATCTCATTCAAATATGAAGGAGAAATCAAAAGCTTTACAGACAAGCAAAAGCTGAGAAATTCAGCACCACCAAACCAGCTCTTCAACAAATGCTAAAGGATCTTCTCTAGACAGGAAACACACAAATGGTTTATAAACTCGAACCCAAAACAACAAAGTAAATGGCAACAGGATCATATTTGTCAATAATTACCTTAAATGTAAATTGGTTGAATGCCCCAGCCAAAAGACAAAGACTGGCTGAATGGATACAAAAAACAAGACCCCTATATATGCTGTCTACAAGAGACCCACCTCAAAACAAGGGACACATACAGACTGAAAGTAAAGGGCTGGAAAAAGATATTTCACACAAATGGAGACCAAAAGAAAACAGGCGTAGTGATACTCATATCAGATAAAATAGACTTTGAAATAGAGGCCATGAAAGACTCAAAGAAGGACACTACATAATGATCAAAGGGTCAATCCAAGAAGAAGATATAACAATTTAAAATGTACATGCACCCAACACAGGAGCACCGCAATATGTAAGGCAACGCTAACAAGTGTGAAAGGGGAAATTAACAGGAACACAATAATAGTGGGAGAATTTAATACCCCACTCACACCTATGGATAGATTAACTAAACAGAAAATTAACAAGGAAACACAAGCTTTAAATAACACAATGGACCAATTAGACCTAATTGATATCTATAGGACATTTTACCCTAACAATGAATGTCACCCTTTTCTCAAGTGCACACAGTACCTTCTAGAGGCTAGATCACATCATGGGCCATATATCTAGGCTTGGTAAATTCAAAAAAATTGAAATCATTCCAAGAATTTTTTTCTGATCACAATGCAGTAAGACTACAGGAAAAAAATACAAAAAAAGACTACTGTTAAAAATACAAACATATGGAGGCTGAACAACACGCTTCTGAAGAACCAACAAATCACTAAAGAAATCAAGAAAGAAATCAAAATATGCATAAAAACTATTGTTAATGAAAACACAACAACCCAATACCTATGGGACTCAGTGCTAAGGAGAACGTTCATAACAATACAAGCTTACCTCAAGAAACAAGAGAAAAGCCAAATAAATAACCTAGCTCTACACCTAAAGCAACTAGAAAAGGAAGGAACGAAGAACCCCAGGATTAGTAGAAGGAAAGAAATCTTAAAAATTAGGGCAGAAAGAAATGCAAAAGAAACAAAGGTGATCATAGCCAAAATCAACAAAGCTAAAAGCTGGTTCTTTGAGAAGGTAAATAAAATAGAAAAACCATTAGCCAGACTCATCAAGAAACAAAGGCAGAAGAAGCAAATCAACACAATTAGAAATGAAAATGGAGAAATCACAGCAGACAACACAGAAATACACAGGATCATAAGAGACTGCTATCAGCAACTATATGCCAATAAAATGGACAACTTGGAAGAAATGGGGAAATTCTTAGAAAAGTATAACCTTCCAAAACTGAACCAGGAACAAATAGAGAATCTTAACAGACTCATCACAAGCACGGAAATTGAAACTGAAATCAGAAATCTTCCAGCAAACAAAAGCCCAGGACCAGATGGCTTCACAGCTGAATTCTACCAAAAATTTATAGAAGAGTTAACACCTATCCTACCCAAACTCTTCCAGAAAATTGCAGGAAGGTAAACTTCCAATGTCATTCTATGAGGCCACCATCACCCTAATACCAAAACCTGACAAAGATGCCACAAAAAAAAGAAAACTACAGCCCAATATCACTGATGAACATAGATGCAAAAATCCTTAATGAAATTCAGCAAACAGAATCCAACAACATATTAAAAAGATCATACATCATGACCAAGTGGGCTTTATCCCAAGGATGCAAGGATTCTTTAATATCCACAAATCAATCAATGTGATACACCACATTAACAAATTAAAAGATAAAAACCATATGATTATCTCAATAGATGTAGAGAAAGCCTTTGATAAATTTCAACATCCATTTATGATAAAAATCCTCCAGAAAGCAGGAGTAGAAGGAACATACCTCAACATAATAAAAGCCATATATTATAAACCCACAGCAAACATTATCCTCAATGGGGAAAAAATTGAAAGCATTTCCCCAAGAGTCAGGAACAAGACAAGTGCCCATTCTCACCACTACTATTCAACATAGTTTTGGAAGTTTTAGCCACAGCAATCAGAGAAGAAAAAGAAATAAAAGGAATCCAGATTGGAAAAGAAGAATTAAAACTCTCACTGTTTGCAGATGACATGATCCTCTACATAGAAAACCCTAAAGACTCCACCAGAAAATTACTAGAGCTAATCAATGACTATAGTAAAGTTGCAGGATATAAAATTAACACACAGAAATCCCTTGCATTCCTATACACCAACAATGAGAAAACAGAAAGAGAAATTAAGGAAAAACTTCCATTCACCATTGCAAAAAAAGAATAAAATACTTAGGAATAAGTCTACCTAAAGAAAGAAAAGACCTATATATAGAAAACTATAAAGCATTGATGACAGAAATCAAAGAGGACACAAATAGATGGAGAAATATACCATGTTTGTGGATTGGAAGAATCAATATACTGAAAATGAGTATACTACCCAAAGCAATTTACACATTCAATGCAATCCCTATCTAGCTACCAATGGTGTTTTTCAGAGACCTAGAACAAATGATTTCACAATTTGTATGGAAATACAAAAAACCTCGAATAGCCAAAGCAATCTTGAGAAAGAAGAATGGAACTGGAGGAATCAATCTGCCTGACTTCAGACTATACTACAAAACTACAGTCATCAAGACAGTATGGTACTGGCAAAGAGACAGAAATATAGATCAATGGAACAAAATGGAAAGCCCAGAAATAAATTCATGCACCTATGGACACCTTATCTTTAACAAAGGAAGCAAGAATATACAATGGAGAAAAGATGATCTCTTTAACAAGTGGTGCTGAGAAAAGTGGTCAACCACTTGGTAAAGAATGAAACTAGAACACTTTCTAACACCATACACAAAACTAAACTCAAAATGGATTACATATCTAAATGTAAGACCAGAAACTATAAAACTCCTAGAGGAAAACATAGGCAAAACACTCTCTGACATAAATCACAGCAGGATCCTCTATGGCCCACCTCCCAGAGTAATGGAAATAAAAGCAAAGATAAACAAATGGGACCTAATTAAACCTAAAAGCTTTTGCACAACGAAGGAAACCATAAACAAGGTGAAAAGACAGCCTTCAGAATTGGAGAAAAGAATAGCAAACAAAGCAACTTACAAAGAATTAATCTCAAAAATACACAAGCAGCTCCTGCACTCAATTTCAGAAAAATAAATGACCCAATCAAAAAATGGGTCAAAGAACTAAACAGACATTTCTCCAAAGAAGACATACACATGGCTAACACAAGAAAAGATGCTCAACATCACTCATTATCAGAGAAATGCAAACCAAAACCACAATGAGGTACCATCTCATGCTGGTCAGAATGGCTGCTAACAAAAAGTCTACAAACAGTAAATGCTGGAGAGGGTGTGGAGAAAAGGGAAAGCTCTTACACTGTTGGTGGGAATGCAAACTAGTACGGCCACTGTGGAGAACAGTGTGGAGATTCCTTAAAACACTGGAAATAGAACTGCAATACGGCCTAGCAATCCCACTGCTGGGCATACACACTGAGAAAACCAGAATTGAAAGAGACACGTATACCCCAATGTTCATCGCAGCACTGTTTATAATAGCCAGGACATGGAAGCAACCTACATGTCCATCAGCAGATGAATGGATAAGAAAGTGGTGGTACATATACACGATGGAGTATTACTCCGCCATTAAAAGAATGCATTTGAATCAGTTCTAATGAGGTGGATGAAGCTGGATCCTATTATACAGAGTGAAGTAAGTCAGAAAGAAAAACACCAATACAGTTACTAACGCATATATATGGAATTTAGGAAGATGGTAACGATGACCCTATATGTGAGACAGTAAAAGACACAGGTGTAAAGAACAGTTGTTTGGACTCTGTGGGAGAAGGTGTGGGTGGGATGATTTGAGAGGATAGCATTGAAACGTGTATATTGTCATATGTGAAGCAGATCGCCAGTCCAGGTTTGATGAATGAGACAGGGTGTTCAGGGCTGGTGCACTGGGATGACCCTGGGGGATGGGATGGGGAGGGACGTGGGAGGGGGGCTCTGGATGGGGAACATATTTGCGTCTGAGGCTGATTCATGTCAATGTTTGGCAAAAACCACTACAATATTGTAAAGTAATTAGCCTCCAAATAAAATAATTAAATTAATTTTTAAAAACTCTGTTTTGAAGATAAGGATGAGCAACTGTCTTCTCACAGGTCCATGCCTTGGAAGGTAAAGTTCCCTTCCTAGACACCAGGGTCCTGTCACCTCACTGTCTGTGCACTAGTTTGTCTCTTGAAACCTTGAAGGAGAGCACCCTGTCATGCGTGGTGTTTGCTTTTTGGTCAGACAAGGTATAAGATAATATTGAAAAAGGTGCTTCAAGAAAGCAGTTCCTCAGAGTTATCTGAGCATCTGTCTCTAGAGTATAATCCTCAATTTGCTTCAAACAAAATGCTTCCCTATTCTCATTATAGATTGTTTACTGATTATTTCTTTGGCTGCTTGAATTTTTGATGACCAAGGACCCTGCGGGGTAGGGGCTGTGAAACTGGGGGTCCCACTCAAACCCTGCTCCCTCCCAGTCCTCTTACACTTCTCAACTCCCTACAGTCTGCACATGACCTGAGAGACTCCATTGTGGGGGGACCCCAAGCCCAACTGGACCCCAACCAGGAGGAGGGGAATTTAACATCTGATATTAATTCAAGCAGCACAGCATTGAATAAACATCGCACTTGCGTCCAGCCTTGCACAAAAAGGTGGAAGAGGGTAAATGGGAAGGTGTCCTCCTTGTCTTCTTCTTCAAGGAGTTCTGTTTGCTGAGCACACAGGCAAGGAGGGAAACGGGATGTAAGAGGTAAGGAGCTCCAGTCTTCAGGAAGGAAAACCAGGGAGCGGGAAGTGGAGTGGTGAAGGGCTGACTAGATTCTGAAATCTATCAAGTAACCCCTAAGATAAGGCCCTAGACACAGACCGTCAAAACAGGACTTAAATGTAGTAGTTGACTCTTACATTAACTTCTTTTTTTTAATTGAAGTATAGTTGACTCATAATACTGTAAAAAATTTTTTTTTCAAAAATCCAACTACACACAGTGGAATAAAGTGGTTTAAGGTGTTGTCGAGAGTTTAGACACTGTCCAACTGTCACACCAATTAGCCTCTAGGGGGCATAATGCCTTCAAGGAGAAATTGCAATTCTGCTTACCAGTTGTAAAATACTGCAATTCAGTTGCTCACTCGTGTTTGACTCTTTATGACCCCAATGATTCAACATCTCTGAGATATGCCTGTATTGGCTCTTCACTTTGGGTCATATCGTTTATTTATTTATTTATATTTAAATTTATTTATTTTTAATTGGAAGATAATTGCTTTACAATATTACATTGGTTTCCACCATACATCGCCATGAATCAGCCATAGGTACACATATGTCCCCTCCTTCCTGGGCCTCCTCTCCCACCTCCCACCCCATCCACCCCTCTAGGTTGTCACAGAGCACTGGGTCTGAGCTCCCGGTGTTATAGACCAACTTCCCATTAGTGATCTAATTTACACCTGGTAATGGATATGTTTCAGTGCTCCTCTCTCAATTCGTCCCACCCTTTCCTTCCCCCACTGTGCCCACAAGTCTGTTCTCTATGACTGTGTCTCTACTGCTGCCCTACAGATAGGTTCCTCAGTACCACCATCTTTCTAGATTCCATACACATGTGTTAATATATAAGATTTATTCTCTTTCTGACTTACTTCACTCTGTATTAAAAGCTCTAGGTCCATCCACCTCATTAGAACTGAGTCAAATGCATTCCTTTTTATGGCTGTGAAAGGCTATTTAATCAATATAAAAAGTGCACCATTTTTCTGCCCTGGAGAATTGTCAACATTCTGGTTTTGGTTGACTGTGTTTTCACTCGAAATGTGAATCTGTCCCTTATGTTCACAATGAGCTGTAGTTGATCTAGAGGCTTGATGACTTTCTGATTCAGCTTTTCATCAGGACTGTGTTCCAGGCGGTGTTCTGTGCTGCCTGTTACAGCACCCTGGGTAATACGGGATATCCAGTTGTCCCCCAGCAGTAAGGGAAGAACAGCCATCAGGTGATGTCAGCCTCCTCCATCAGAGTTTCACCTGACAGAATCAGTCACATTAATTGTGTCCTAAATCTAATTTCATTAGAACTTGCAAGGCAGTGACTTTGCCTAATTCTGTTCATCCTCCTCCATCTATTTTTAAATTCATTTAATAACTTTGGTTTGTTCTAGTGACAATACTTTGGCCACCTGATGCGAAGAGCTGACTCATTTGAAAAGATCCTGATGCTGGAAAAGATTGAAGGCAGGAGGGGAAGGGGATGACAAAGGATGAGATGGTTGGATGGCATCACCAACTCGATGGACATGAGTTTGAGTAAACTCCAGGAGTTGGTGATGGACAGGGAGGCCTGGCGTGCTGCATTCCATGGGGTCACAAAGAGTCGGACATGACTGAGCAACTGAAATGAACTGAAAAACTTTGCTACTCAGTATCTTGAACTCCAGCTCTCCTTCACTGTATTTCAGTTGCTCGTTCCCACAAACAGTCCTCCACCTCATTATTACCAACATCTTCAATGTCTATAATCTCAATTACAAGCATTCTGTTTGCAGCAACACCTTTTTATTTTGACTTCCCTGTTTCATGTCCCATCTTTTAGTTCCACTCAACTGTAACCATTTATCAACCAACCACTACTTCCCATCCCCTTCACCCACCTCTGGCAATGCAGGAGGTTTTTCTTTGTTTGTTTGTTTTCAATTAAGAAGTTTTCCTCATCAACTCTACTGTGTAACTCTTAGGGTCTGTGACAGAAGAGTAAAGTGCTTATTACACAGTGTGATTCTGTATCTCAGGGAAGCTGGAGGAAAAGATGAAAACGACTAATTATCTTTCTCACTGTAAAATAACCCACCTTATCTGTTATTGTGCTCTTTTTCTTAATATCTACTTTGTCTGGTATTTATATTGCTGTGCTAGCTTTCTATGTTACTGTTTGCATGATGCATCTGTTCCTTTCCTTCTACTTCCAACATGTCTCTTTTCTCATGTTTAAATTGCAGCTCTTTTTTCTAAAGAAAGATTTGAGTTGCCATATAACAGGAACATGAATTGGTAATTAAAAATCCTCCCACAAAGCAAAGCTGAGGCTCAGATGACTTCTCTGCTTAAATTCTATCAAATATTTAAAGAAAAAATAGAATGGACATTTTATAAGCTCTGTCAGAAAAAAAAAGCAGTATGAGAATATGTTTAAAGTCATGACATATTAAATAAAGCTGATTAGGTTTTCAGTTTTTTTTTTAAAAAGTGAAATTCTTTCTTTTAAATTCATTTTTAATCTCTTTTTCTTATTTTTTGGTCACGTTGCACAGTTTTTAGAATCTTAGTTCCCCGACTGGGGACTGAACCCTGGCCAAGGCAGTGAAAGTGCGGACTCCTAACTCCTGGACCTCCAGGGAATACCCTAAGTGTAACTCTTTTTCTTTTGTTTTTAATATATATATTTTTTATGTGGACCATTTTTAGAGTATTTATTGCTTCCATTATATGTTCTGGTTTTTTGGCCATGAGGCATGTGGGATCTTAGTTCCACAACCAGGGATCAAACGGGCACCCCCTGCATAGGAAGGCCAGGTCTTAACCACTGGACGACCAGGAAAGCCCGCTGAAGTGCAACTCTTGTCATAAGATGGGCTTCCCTGGTAGCTCAGTTGGTAAAGAATCCACCTGCAATGCAGGAGACCCTGGTTCAATACCTGGCTCAGGAAGATCCGCTGGAGAAGGGATAGGCTACCCACTCTAGTATCTTGGGCTTCCCTGGTAGTTCAACTGGTAAAGAATCTGCCTGCAATGTGGGAGACCTGAGTTCCATCCTTGAGTTGGGAAGATCCCCTGGAGAAGGGAAAGGCTGATCACTCCAGTATTCTGGCCTGGAGAGTTCCATGGACTGTATAGTCCACGAGGTCACAAAGAGTCGGAAACAACTGAGCGACTTTGACTTTCTTGTCACAATATGTGGCTACCTGTGTTTCCTCCCACGTGACAGTTTATGTGTTTTCACTGGAAACAGGCACAAGGAGGCCGTGCTTATGTTCAAGTTAATATTTTATTTCTTCCTCTGGTTCTGGTTACATTTTTGTACATTTTTCATGAAAATTCACTTTTCTGGATGTGTATTATGCTTTTCAATGTTTCCATCAGCATTTACAGCATTAAAGTCACTTTGTCCACTAGCAATAAATACACGGCTGTAAATGCATTCCACCTTCACGACCATAGAGGCTCACAGTGCCCCTCGAACCAGCAGATCTTCCAGTGCATGGAGGGATTCCACACAGCATCTATGTCCTCTAGTTAAGACAATTCATGACTAGGGATGTTTCTGTTAAGTCTGAGAAGTGGAGGCTGCTGGCTGTTGATCACTGTTCTCCCCCAGGCTGTGTTGGATCCCATATCCAAAGTATATGGCAAATCCTAGTAGGGAAATGAGACAGTGAGAAGGGAAAGTAGGTGCTCTCCTCACTTACAGATGCCCAATAGGGCTCCTATCATGGTGTCTGACACAGTTTAGGAGAGAGGTAGTAAGAAGAATAATGGACTCCGTCACTCAAGAGGCCTCTGTAGCCCAGAAAACCACTCACCAATCGCCATCCAGATGCCAAATTGGGCCCAGGTCCGAGTGGTCATCTGAATCATTAAGTAAACATTCATAAAGGTGCTCACCGGGAAGAAGGCAGGCAAAGCAGGGACCTGTGAGCAAAGTCAGTTCATTCCTGAACACACCCCAGATGTCTGAAAGGGAGACCCTACCCCTTGTGGGCAGGAAAACTCCAGTTCTACTCAGACTGTGTGCTCAGTGCTTAGTGAGACTGAGTTTGTAAAGCACTGAGTGTGGATCAGGGAACAGTCCATTGGTTTCCAGGCAAATCCCCTCATTGCCTGTCCAGCAAAGGATGTTTAGACCTAAAGCACACAGACCTCCTTCACTCGAGGTGGACACTTTGGGCACATGAGGTCACCTACCCTGAACGGAAGAGTACTGGCATTGTGGGGCTGCCTCCAGATGATGACCGTGACCCCAGTGATGAGCAGCAGCAGCAGCACAGCCACTGTTGTGAGCACGGGGTCTCCAGAGAACACCTGGCTGGACCAACGGTACAGGATCAGGCTCAGGATTATCAGCAGAAGAACTGTAAGGGTCAAGGTGGAGAACAGGCTGAACTCAGAAAACAAAGATGTGAGGACCTTAGGTCACATCCCTCCCCAGGATGCCCACATCAGAAAGAGCCATCATATCTCCAAGATTCCTCAACTGACAAAATACACACTCCAGTACCATCCTGTCAATTTCAGAATATGACCAAAGAGAAATCCCACTGCTCACCAACCAGAGAGGCACATCCATAGACAATCTGGCCAGATTTCCGGGTGGGGATGGTGCTGGGAGGGAACCACAGACTCTGTAGAATGTTTGAGGTTCCTGCTTCAGGTTCAGATTCCAAAGGACCTCCTTCAACTTCAGGCTTCGTCTCAGTTTCCTCCTCTGTTTTCTCCTTCTTGTTTCCGTTCTGGGCTGGTTGATACCTGAATTTGAAATACTAAGGCAATATTAGTAACAGCCCCTACTGCTGATCCAACATCAGTCTGCCTAATGCCTCTCTTTCCCCAATCAATGGTACAGGACGTTGAGGAGGCAGAATGAAGGTAGAAGATGATTCCCTCCCCATCAACCCTTACAAGTCAAAGACCGCCTCCCCAGTCAAGGTGTCATGGGGTCTCACCTGAGGACAAGGACAGAAAATGTCACCAGGGAGTAAGCGAGCAGGGACTGAAATGACATGAGGTCCACCAGGTCAGTGAAGTCGAAGAGTAACACCATGACCGCTGGGATGAGGGAGCAAAGACGGTGGGGGAAGAGTTAGAAACCACTGGAAATACACAAGTTAAGAAGTATGATTTTAAAAGGGTGAGTTTTGTTTATTCACCTGCAAGAGTTCCAGGAACCAAGACGGCCATGATGGGGGTTCCTGTGGGGGCAACGGTGTGGACAATGATGCGGGCATAGGTGGTGCGGATAATGATGGTGTGGGCATCGGTGTGGACAGGGATCCAGGCAAGTCCCCGGAAAAGGAGCCCATCCTCTGCCATTGCATAGGTCAACTGAGACATGATAAACATGATACTCAGAAGGCTGGAAGAGAAAATGGGAATGTGTGAGAAGGTGCAGAAGCAAGAGGGACCAGGGCTTTTGCTCCCTGGTCTACCTGGGGCAAGATGTCTTTCTCTCTCATCTCTCAGTCCCAAGGGCCGGGGATACCCGAGCATCTGACAGTAGGTGAGGAGAAAACCATGACACTGACCTGTATAAAAGAATGGAGAGGGTGCCAACAGCCATGACATATTTGGCAGAGTTCCACCCACCATAGATGAAAGCCTGCGGCAAGGGGCTCTCAAGCTGAATCAGGTAGTAGGGCACCATGAGGGTGAGGGCCGCCGAGACACCAAAACACACCAAAAAGCAGATGAAGAAGGAGATCACGACAGCCAAGGGCATGGACCACTGAGGATTGCTGGCTTTTCTCCCTTCCGGAGAAGGTATTGGGTCAGTAAACACCAAACTCACTTTACTCTTCCACCTTCAAAAGCAACCTAACCTTCTACCCACCCCTGTGTCCAAGGGCAGCCCATTCTGTTCCCAAACCCCGATGGGACACACAATGCCCATGTTACCTGCATTGACAATGCCAGCAAAACCAACAAATGCGTAGAAACATGTAGCTGCTCCCTGGAGAATTCCATCAAAAGCAAAAGGCACAAACCCTCCAGAACCCAGAAGGCCCAAGCTATGGTGAGAGAAGCAAAGAGGAAGAATGTAGGTGAGCTGTGTTCAGCCATCTCTACTGGGCTCCTCCCTAGTACCACAGGTCCTGGGCTCCAGGACCACGCTTGGACAATCACACCAGGTCTCATTAGTCCCCAGCATATTCCCAACTCTGCACACCACACACACATGCATTAATACAACCAAGGGTGCCCTCCTAACCTGTAGGCATCACCAGATCCAGCTGCAGCCAATGTGTAGTCCTGTTCCATGAGCTTCCAGTTGTGCAGATCTCCCTTAATGAAGCCAGAGAGGATGATGAAGCTGAGGACCAAAATGTTCAAGCCTGTGAACACTTTGTAAATCAGAGTTGACTCATAAACTCTCAGAGCCAGGAGTCCTGTGGGAAAAATGGAAAATGAGACAACAAAATAACTAAATCCAGCACTCCCCTAGCAATCCATTGGTTAAGACTCTGAGCTTCCACTACAGGGAGCAGAGGTTCAATCCCTGGTCTGGGAGTTCCCCATGCATTGCAGTGACGCTAGAGAAATCAATAACTAAACCCATAGAGACAGAAAGCAGATGAGTGGTTGCCCAGGGCTGGTGGTTGGTGGTTGTGGACAGATGGACAGTGACTGCTCAGTGGGTACAGGGTTTCCTTTTGCTGTAATGGAAACGTTTGGTACTGGATAGGGGTGGTGGTTACACAGCACTGGGAATGTACTAAGTGCCACTGAATTGGACACCTGCTGATGGATATTTTCTTACTGTGACCATCATCTCACAATATCCATGTCTATCAAATCATCTTAAACTTTTACAATGCTGTTTGTCAGCTGTTGTGGTTCAGTTGCTCAGTCATGTCTGATTCTTTGCGACCCCATGGACTGCAGCACTCCAGGCTCCCCTGTCCTTCACTATCTCCCACAGATTGCTCAAACTCATGTCCATTGAGTCAATGATGCCGTCCAACCATCTCATCCTCTGTCGTCCCCTTCTCCTCCTGCCCTCAGTCTTTCTCAACATCAGGGTCTTTTCCAATGAGTCAGTTCTTCTCATCAGGTGGCCAAAGTATTGGAGCTTATGTTTCAGCATCAGTTCCTCCAATAAATATTCAGAAATGATTTCCTTTAGAATGGACTGATTGGATCTCCTTGCAGCCCAAGAGATTCTCAAGAATCTTCTCCAGCACTACAATCAAAAGCCTCAATTCTTTGGTACTCGGCCTTCTGTATGGTCCAACTCTCACATCTGTACATGACTACTGGAAAAACCATAGCTTTGACTAGATGGACCTTTGTCCGCAGTGATGCCTCTGCTTTTTAACACACTGTCTAGGTTTGTCATAGCTTTCCTTCCAAGGAGCAAGTGCCTTTTAATTTCATGGCTGCTGTCCCCATCTGCAGTGATTTGGGAACCCAAGAAAATAAAGCCTCTCACTGTTTCCACGTTTTCCCCATCTATTTTGCATGAAGTGAATTATATCTTCCCTTGTAGCTCAGTCAATAAAGAATCTGCCTGCAGTGCAGGAGACCCGGCTTCGACCCCTGGGTTGGGAAGATCCCCTGGAAAAGGAAATGGCAACCCACTCCAGTATCCTTGCCTGGAAAATCTCATGGACAGGGGAGCCTGGTGGGCTGTACTCCATGGGAAAGTGTCGGGCATGACTGAGTGACTAACACTTACTTAAAGCTGGGAAAAACAATAAAATGGTTAAATTGACATGAATTTCCTCTCAGTTAAAAACAAAAACAAAACAAAAAAAACCACATAGCTTTGATCTCAGTACAGAGGAAGAAACTTGTTGGTCTAGGTAAATGATTACCAGCTGGGGTGATTTTTTGCTCCAAGAGACATTGGCCCTGCCTGTTGACATCCCAATTGTCACAGTTCGGGGTTGGGTGTCACTGGTACCTAGTACATAAAGATCATAGATGCTACTCAACATCCAAGAATGATTTTTTGGGGGGTACCCCTCTTGGCATGTGAGATCTTAGTTCCCTGACCAGGGATTGAGCTCAAAACTTCATCAGTGAAAGCCCAGTGTCCTAACCATTGGACCACCAGGGAATTTCCCAACAACATTTTCTTTAAAAAAACAGAAAATGTACAGGACAGCAGCCCACACCAAAGAATGATCCAATCTAAATTACCAATAGTCCAAGGGTAGGAAAAAATGCTCTCTGTCTTGCCTTCCTCTCTTTCTTATTCCAAACCCTTTTTCCCAGTCTTAATTCCCCACCCTTCTGCCACCCTAAGCCTTCCCCATGCCAGCTCCCCTTCCATACCCTGTTCTTCCCTTTCTGTCTCTGGTCCCTTCTCACCTGTGAGCAGCAGCACCAGGCCCAGGGCAAGAAAGTCTGGAAATGAGGCCAGGAAATAGGGCATTTGCAGAGAGAAAGTTCCCTCTAATGCCTCAGAGATGTGGTTCCCAATCAGGCTGTCAAAGATGGAGCTCCAGGCCCGGGCTATACAAGCAATGGCTGCAGCAACAGAAGAAGGAATGTTAACAAGCAGACAGAAATTGAGCCCCTATTATGCACCATGTGAGACATTTGGGGCAGGAGGTGAGCAAAAATACACCTGATCTCAAAGAGTTTCTTCTCATGGGGTGGACAGGGGAGACCCAGGTGGTTCACAAAAGGGCCAACTATTTAATATTCTAGAAGATAGAAGTGATGGAAAACAAAGAAACACAGGTAAATGAGACTAGGAGGGACTAGATCAGAGTTGAATTTTTAAGTTGAGGTGTAAGGGAAAATCCAGGAAGGCAACAGCTCAGCAAAGACTTCACTGTGGTCAGAGGATGAGCCTAGGGATGTGCTGCCCTCTCACCCGCTCCCTACAGTTCCCTTTCCTCTGGTTTCTCAGTCCATCACTTAAGGAAAGCAGGACAGACCTGCGTGCAACGAGGTTGTGCAGTTTTCCTGCCACCATTACCCCTCTCCCAACCCTGCCCCGAAGGTGGATAACAGAGTTCTGATGAATGAGTGAAGCCCCCACTCATCTCTCCAACTTTCTCCATCTTAAGGCCCACTTCTCCCCGCTCCCCATCATCTCACCAATAATTAAATAGAGTAAGAGGTTCCAGCCAGTGATGAAGGCGTACAGTTGTCCCATTGTGACATAGCTGATGAAATACACAGTACCAGGTTTTTCTACTCCAGCTGCCAACTCGACATAACACAGCCCAGACAACAGAGTAGTCAGGCCGGCCACCAGTAAGAAAAGGATGATTGCTGGTCCAGCTACGTATTTGGCCACTCCTCCAATCAGGATGTATATGCCAGCTCCCAACATGTTGTCCAAACCTATCACCACCAGGTCCAGGGTGTTCAGAGGAGGAGTCTCGGAACTCTCAGGTTCCTCCCTGAACTGTGGCTTCCTGCGGACCAGTTTCTGACCAAACTGGCGAAGATACTGACCCAGCATCGTAGACATAGTTGAGGGGGCTATGATCTGTTCAAAAAGCAAGGCATGAAGTCATCAATGATGTCCATCTGCCCTTGACCCTGGAAGCTCAATTCCACAGAGGAATGGAGGGATGGGGAGCAGGTGGTAAAAGGACACACTGGGCAAGTTCTCTCTGTGGGAACTTTGGTTTCTTAAAATAAAGAAGATTTTTAATGTTTCAAGATTACTCAAAGATTTGCTTGAAGAGAAGTGAGGGGTACAAGAATATGTCTTCCCAAATGTGCCACTTTAACTCAAGGATTCTTTATGAGCTAAAGGTAATTAAGACCCAAAAGGCTTGGGAAAAGCTTCCTGTCACTCCCTTGTCTGTGTGTGTTAGTTGCTCAGTCACATCTTTGCAACCCCAATAGACTCCTCTGTCCATGGGATTCTCTAGACAAGGATACTGGAGTGGGTTTCCATGTCCTCCTCCAGGGGATCATCCTAACCCAGGGATTGAACCCAGATCTCCTGCATTGCAGGCAGATTCTTTACCATCTGAGCCACCCTTAAGCCACTCGCCAATATACAAATATTGTATGGTTCCATTTCTATGACGTATCGAGAGGAGTCAAAGCCATAGAGACAGAAAATCGAATGGTGGTTTGCCAGGGGCTGGGGTTAAGGGGGAAATGGGGAGGTATTGTTAAATGGGGCACAGTTTCCATTTTACAAGATACAAAAGAGCTCTTCAGATTGGCTGGACAGCAATGTAAATACACTTAACATTAGTGAACTGTACACTTAAAAATGATGTAGGTGGGAATTCCCTGGCAGTCCAGTGGCTCGGAGTGAGAACTTTCACTACCATGGACCTGCATTTGATCCCTGGTCGGGGAACTAAGATCCAAAGAAGCATGTGGGTGTTGGGGCTGAATTTTGAAAAGAACGGTTATGATGGTAAATATGATGTCATGTATATTTTACTACCTTTTTGCTGTTGTTATTGCCAATGATAAATAATAGAGACCAGCTTCAAAGTGTTGCTGGGTGTACAAACCTTAAGGTGATTGAATACAAATCAACATAGCATTAACTTGAGCAAACTCGGGAGATGGTGAAGGACAGGGAGGCCTGGTGTGCTACAGTCCACAGGGTCGTGAAGAGACAGGCATGACTGAGTGACTGAACAACAACCTACCATCATCACCTACAGACACCAACATCTGCTGATATGCAAGTTCTTTACGGTTCCCTCATTTCAGCAGATGAGGAACTCATAGATTTAAAAGGTGGACGGTATACAAGAGACCGAAGTGGATGGGCCATATATCATAAGCCCTGTATAAAGATAATCTTCACTATTGTTTGAGCATCATTCAAAAAAAAAAAGTGAGTGATACAGAGCCTGCCTGCCAATGCAGGAGATGTAAGAGACGCTGGTTCGATCTCTGGGTTGGGAAGAACCCCTGGAGGAGGAAATGGCAACCTACTCCAGTATTCTCGCCTAGAGAATCTCCATGGACAGAGGAGCCTGGCGGGCTACAGTCCATAGGGTCACAAAGAGTCAAGACATGACCAAAGTGACTTAGCACACGTGCAAGAACCTCCAGGCACTGATCCAACCTCCCCTCCCGCTGGCCACCCCCCACCACTGATTCTCACACAAAACACAAGAGCTCCCAGCTCCTGTTTTTATCTGTAAAATGGGTCTCTCCACCCTCAGGCTGGAGCCGGGCTGACCCCCTCCACTCTAGGGTTGCAGAGGTCTCTTTAGGAGGATGTGAACTCAGCACCCAGTCTCCTACAGAAGAGGGTGATCCAAGACTTACTGGATCCTTGGAGAAGAGCCTGGAGCACTGGGTCAGTCAGGGAGGCTGAGGGTAAGCCGTGCGGGGCTGGAGCTGAGACATCTCCAAAAACTGAAGCAGGGAGTCCTGAGCACAGAACACAGTCCTCACCCCTGGGTTGTTGGGGTGGGGGTGGGGGTGGGGGTAGGGTTGGGAGGGTGGGGACCATCTGTTCTGTTGCTATCAGCCCTGACTCCTCTGTGGTTACCCTCGGGGGAGGTTCTGAGAGGGTTTTGTTTTTTTTTTTTAAGTAGTTAAGATGATTTTTTATTAATTAATTAGATTATTAATTGGTTGTGCTTGGTCTTTGTGGCTGCGTGCAGGCTTTGTCTAGTCACAGCGAGTGGGGGCTACTCTGTGGCGGTGCAGGAGCTTCTCACAGCTGCGACTTCTCCTGTTGTGGAGCACAGGCTCTGGGCGGGCGGGCTGCACTAGCTGTGTCTTGTGGCCTCAGTAGTCCCGGCTCTAGAGAACGGGCTCAGGAATTGCAGGGCACAGGTTTAGTTGCTCCACACCATGTTCAATCTTCCTTGATCAGGGATCAAACCTGAGTCCCCTGCAGTGACAAGCAGATTCTCTACCACCAGGGAAGGCCCTGAGATGTTTTCTTTGTTGTAGTAAAGTACACACAACAAAATTTACCGTTTAATTCATGTTAAGTGTCCAGTTCAATCATGTTTTGTGTGTGTGTACTGAGTCACTTGAGTCATGTCCGACTCTTTGCAACTCCGCCAGGCTGCTCTCCGTGGGAGTCTCCAGGCAAGAATACTGGAGTGGGTTGCCATTTCCTCCTCCTGAGGATCTTCCCAATCCAGAGACTGAATCCAGGTCTCCTACATCTCCTGCATGGGCCCCCGGGTTCTTTACCACTAGTGCCACTCGGAAAGCCCCTCAGTCATGTTAGGTATATTCATATTTTGTGTAACCAAATTCCAGAACATTTTTCATCTGTCAACGCTGAATCTCTATTTCTATTAAACAACAATTCCTTCTTTTTCCTTTTCTGGTTCCTGGCAATCACCATCTACTTTCTGTCTCTGTGAATCTGATGACTCCAGAGCCTTCACTTAAATGGAATCACACAATAGTTCTCAAGTGTAGTCACACTTATTTTACTGAGTATGATATCATGTGTCAGAATTCCCTTCCTTTCTAGTATGGTCAGTGGGCACTTGGGTTGCTTTCATGTTTTAATTATTGTGAAAAATGCTGCTATGACCATGGGTGTACTCTCAGCTCTTTTGGGTATATCCTCACAGGTAGAATTGCTAGATCATAAAGTCCTAAGATTTTTATCTGCTTGTGATGGAGAAAATGTTCACATATTGAATATTTTCAATGGGAAAATCATTTGGCCTATACATGGTTCATCTTGAACTGTGTGTGAACTAAAACAGCCTGTCTAACCCTCTCAGCTCATCTGCTTTAACCATTGAGTTAAAGAGCATCTGGTTTGAAGATAAGAATGAGCATCTCCCTTCTCATGGCGTCCATGTTAACACTCCCTCCAAGATAAGGTTCCCTTCCCGGATACCAGGGCCCTGCTGTCTCACTGTCTACATACTAAGTCTGTTTCTTTTTGAAACTTGAAAGAATACACCCTGTCGTGTGTGATGTATGTTCTCTGTTGGATGAGGCATAAGACTGTGCCGGAAACCATGCTTCAGTGGGACAGTTCTGAGAATTCCCTGGCAGTATTCTGTGTGTTCACTGCAGTGGGCATGGGTTCGATCCCTGGTATGAACTAAGGACCCTGCACACTCCCCTCCTCCCACACGCCATGCAGCAGGCCCAAAAAAGAAAAGAAAACCAGAGCAGTTCTTCAGAGTTATTTAAGAGGCTGCCTCCCAAGCTATAGTGCTCAGCTTGGCTCAAGTAAAACTCTTTTATTCCTGTTAGATTGTATATTGATTCTTTCCATGGACACTTGAACTCATTTGATCATAAAGGACCATGAGACATGTGAGCTGTAAGACTTGGGACCCGACTTACAACCCTGCTCCCTCCCAGTCCTCTTGCTGGATACCCACTGTCTACACATGACCTGAGACACTCCAGTGCGGGGGAACACACAAGCCCAGCTGGACCCCAACCAGGAGAAGGGGAGCTTAACGACTCTGATGTTAATTCAAGCAACACAAACATGGAACCAGCATCGCGCCTGCACCCAGCCTTGCACAAAAGGATGGAAGAGGGTAAAGGGGGTGTGACTTGGACTGCTTCTTCAGGGAGCTCTGTTTGTTGGGAGAGCTGAGCACAGAGATGGAGAAGGAAAACGATGCAAGAGATCAGGAGCCCTGCTCCTCCTGGAAGGAAAACCCGAGAGTGAGAGGGAAATGTTGCAGCTTTGGAGGATGCTAGTGAAGTGGTGACTATATTCTGACCCAAGTCAAGTGACCCACATGCTAGAACACTGGGCACAAACCAGCAAAAGGAGACATAGATGCAGTACTTGATGGACTCTCACATTTGCTTCTTTTTTTAACATTGAAGTATAGTTGATTTACAATATTGTAAGTTTAAAAGAAAAGAAAAACTGCTACACAAGAAGAAAGAGGCTTAACCTATTTCAGAAAGTTTTAGTTTGTTGAGTGAGGATGCACTTGAATCCCCAAAGTTGGTTAAAAAAAAAAAAAAAGTCTAGTGTTCGTCGTTCAGTCGGGTCTGACTCTGTGAGTCCATGGACTGTGGCCCGCCAGGGTCCTCTGTCCATGGGATTCTCCAGGCAAGAATACTGGAGTGGGTTGCCATTTTCTTCTCCAGGGGATCTTCCCAAACCCTGTATTTGAACCAGGGTCTCCTGCATTGCAGGCGGAGTCTTTACCATCTGAGGCACTTCTGTGTTTCTTGTTGGCTGGGCAGGGTCTTCATGCTGCGGGGGCTTTCTCCAGTTGCAGTGATGGTGGGGAGGCTGCTCTCTAGCCGCGGTGCTCAGGCTTCTCTTGTTGGGGAGCACAGACCCTAGGGTCACAGGCTTCAGCTGTGGCACAGGGGTCTAGAGCACAGGCTCAGTGGTCAGGGGGATTACTTTAAAAGAAGACATTGGAGATGCAACGGATGCAGAAAGAAGCCTTCTTGGAGCCTCCCTTATCAGACTTAAAGCAGAAAGTTCTGGTAAGTACAGCTGCCAGAAAGTCCCTCTCTGAGGAGAGGCTGTGCCCAACGGCTCCCAAGAGCCCAATGGTGAGTAAAATTAGGACAATAATCGTGGACACAGTGGGGGAAGGAGAGGGTGGGACACATTGAGAGAGGAGCATGGACACATACATGTGATCATATGTAAAGCAGATGGCCGGTGGAAATATGTATGATGCAGGGAGCTCAGACCTGATGCTCTGTGACACCTAGAGGGGTGGGATAGGGTGGGAAGTGAGAGGGAGGCTCAAGAGGAAGAGGACACATGTCTGCCCATGGTTGATTCATGCAGATGTATGGCAGAAACCAATACAAAGTTGTAAGGCAATTATCCTTCAATTAAAAACAGAGACATTTACTTTTTTTTTTTTTTTTTTAAATTTTGCTCTCTGGGAGTTTTCTAGCCTGAAGAAGCTGGAAAGACCACTCATACCTGCAGACACAAATATTTACAAAGCATCTCATCTCTGATTTCTTAATTTGTCTTTCCCAAAGAAATCCATTTATTCTTCCCATAAAAGCTTTTTCTTCCTACACCCCTCTACTAAGTTATGTACAGAAGCCTGCAGCTTTAATCATTTAGCAAGTTATACTTTGGTTGTCTCCTGCATATAATCCTTCCTCCTGGCAATTTGTCTTTTCTGTGTCTTTTTGGCAGACTTCGGTCAAAAAACCTAAGAAGATAAAGTGGGGAAGTGTTTGTGTTCCAAGAGCAGCAAAGTTTAACTGTTCCCACAATATGATGTTGCTACTGAATAAAATGTGTGGCCAGGTAAAGGAAGTAGTGGACAGAATTCAAGCATTTAATGTTGCCATAGAGACGACTATGTGCCAGGAACTAAAATAGGCATCAGAGACTAAGAAGGAAAGAGCACTGCCCACTTTACAACAGGGGGCATTGGAGACAGTTTATCTGAAATCCATTTCACACATCATTTTTTTAAAATTTTTAATTGGAGGATAATTGCTTTACAATGGCTTATTGGTTTCTGCCACACATCGTCGTGAATTAGCCATAGGTACACGTACGTCCCCTCCCTCTTGGGCCTCCTCTCCCACCTCCCACCCCATCCACCCCTCTAGGTTGTCACAGAGCACTGGGTCTGAGCTCCCTGGGTCATACAGCAACTTCCCATTAGCGATCTGTTTTACACCTGGTAATGGAAATGTTTCTTTTTTTAAATTAAATTTATTTATTTTAATTAGAGGCAAATTACTTTACAATATTGTATTGGTTTTGCCATACATCAACATGAATCCGCCACGGTGTACACGTGTTCCCAATCCTGAAGCCCCCTCCCACCTCCCTCCCCATACTATACCTCTGGGTCATCCCACTGCACCAGCCCCAAGCTTCCTGTATCCTGCATCAAACCTGGACTGGTGATTCGTTTCTTATATGATATTATACATGTTTCAATGCCATTCTCCCAAATCATACCCCCTCCCTCTCCCACAGAGTCCAAAAGACTGTTCTGTACATCTGTGTCTCTTTTGCTGTCTCCCATACAGGGTTATCATTACCATCTTTCTAAATTCCATATATGTGCGTTAGTATACTTTATTGGTGTTTTTCTTTCTGGCTTACTTCACTCAGTATAATAGGCTCCAGTTTCATCCACCTCATTAGAACTGATTCAAATGTATTCTTTTTAATGGCTGAGTAATATTCCATTGTGTATATGTACCACAGCTTTCTTATCTATCGATCTGCTGATGGACATCTAGGTTGCTTCCATGTCCTGGCTATTATAAACAGTGCTGCGATGAACATTGGGGTACACATGTCTCTTTCAATTCTGGTTTCCTCAGTGTGTATGTCCAGCAGTGGGATTGCTAGGTTGTATGGCAGTTCTATTTCCAGTGTTTTAAGGAATCTGCACACTGTTCTCCATAGTGGCTCTACTAGTTTGCATTCCTACTAACAGTGTAAGAGGGTTCCCTTTTCTCCACATCCTCTCCAGCATTTATTGCTTGTAGACTTTTGGATCACAGCCATTCTGACTGGCGTGAAATGGTACCTCATTGTGGTTTGGATTTGCAACTCTCTGATAATGAGTGATGTTGAGCATCTTTTCATGTGTTTGTTAGCCATCTGTATGTCTTCTCTGGAGAAATGTCTGTTTAGTTCTTTGGCCCATTTTTTGATTGGGTCGTTTATTTTTCTGGAATTGAGCTACAGGAGTTGCTTGTATATTTTTGAGATTAGTTGTTTGTCAGTTGCTTCATTTGCTATTATTTTCTCCCATTCTTAAGGCTGTCTTTTCACCTTGCTTATAGTTTATTTTGTTGTGCAGAAGTTTTTAATTTTAATTAGATCCCATTTGTTTATTTTTGCTTTTATTTCCAATATTCTGGGAGGTGGGTCATAGAGGATCTTGCTGTGATGTTTGTTGGAGAGTGTTTTGCCTATGTTCTCCTCTAAGAGTTTTATAGTTTCTGGTCTTATGTTTAGATCTTTAATCCATTTTGAGTTTATTTTTGTGTATGGTGTTAGAAAGTGTTCTAGTTTCATCCTTTTACAAGTTTTCCCAAGACCACTTGTTAAAGAGATTGTCTTTTCTCCACTGTATATTCTTGCCTCCTTTGTCAAAGATAAGGTGTCCATAGGTGCGTGGGTTTATCTCTGGGCTTTCTATTTTGTTCCATTGATCTATATTTCTGTCTTTGTGCCAGTACCATACTGTCTTGATGACTATGGCTTTGTAGTAGAGCCTGAAGTCAGGCAGGTTGATTCCTCCAGTTCCATTCTTCTTTCTCAAGATTGCTTTGGCTATTCGAGGTTTTGTGTATTTCCATACAAATTGTGAAATTATTTGTTCTAGCTCTGTGAAAAATACCATTGGTAGCTTGATAGGAATTGCATTGAGTCTCTAGATTGCTTTGGGTAGTATACTCATTTTCAGTATATTGATTCTTCCGATCCATGAACGTGGTATATTTCTCTATCTGTTAGTGTCCTCTTTGATTTCTTTCACCAGTGTTTTATAGTTTTCTATCCTTCTCCAGGATAGATCACATTCTGGGCCATAAATCTAGCCTTGGTAAATTCAAAAAAATTGAAATCATTCCAAGCATCCTTTCTGACCACAATGCAGTAAGATTAGATCTGTTACAGGAGAAAAACTATTAAAAATTCCAATATATGGAGACTGAACAACACGTTTCTGAAGAAGCAACAAATCACAGAAGAAATCAAAAAATAAATCAAAATATGCATAGAAATGAATGAAAATGAAAACACAACAACCCAAAATCTATGGGACACCGTAAAAGCAGTGCTAAGGGGAAAGTTCATAGCAATACAGGCATACCTCAAGAAACAAGAAAAAAGTCAAATAAATAACCTAACTCTACACCTAAAGCAACTAGAAAAGGAGGAAATTAAGAACTCCAGGGTTAGTAGAATGAAAGACATCTTAAAAATTAGAGCAGAAATAATTGCAAAAGAAAAAAAGGTGATCATAGCAAAAATCAACAAAGCCAAAAGCCGGTTCTTTGAAAGGATACATAAAATTGACAAACCATTAGCCAGACTCATCAAAAAACAAAGAGAGAAAAATCAAATCAATAAAATTAGAAATTAAAACGGAGGGATCACAACAGACAACACAGAAATACAAAGGATCATAAAAGACTACTATCAGCAATTATATGCCAATAAAATGGACAACGTGGAAGAAATGGACAAATTCTTAGAAAAATACAACTTTCCAAAACTGGACCAGGAAGAAATAGAAAATCTTAACAGACCCATCACAAGCACAGAAATTGAAACTGTAATCAGAAATCTTGCAGCAAACAAAAGCCCAGGTCCAGACAGCTTCGCAACTGAATTCTACCAAAAATTTAGAGAAAAGCTAACACCTATCCATGGAGAAGGAAATGGCAATCCACTCCAGTACTACTGCCTGGAAAATCCCATGGACAGAGGAACCTGGTAGGCTACAGCCTATGGGGTCACAAAGAGTCGGACACGACTGAGCGACTTCACGTTCACGTAACATCTATCCTACCCAAACTCTTCCAGAAAATTGCAGAGGAAGGTAAACTTCAAAACTCATTCTATGAGGCCACTGTCACCCTAATTCCAAAACCTGACCAAGATGCCACAAAAAAAGAAAACTACAGGCCAATATCACTATGAACATAGATGTAAAAGTCCTTAACAAAATTCTAGCAATCAGAATCCATCAACACATTAAAAAGATCATACAGCATGACCAAGTGGGCTTTATCCCAGGGATTCAAGGATTCTTCAATATCCGAAAATGGAAATGTTTCAATTCTCCTCTCTCAATTCGTCCACCCTCTCCTTCCCCCACTGTGCCCACAAGTCTGTTCTCTATGTCTGTGTCTCTATTGCTGCCCTACAGATAGGTTCATCAGTACCACCATCTTTCTAGTTCTATATATATGCGTTAATGTAGAATATTGGTTCTTCTCTTTCAGACTTACTTCACTCTGTATTAAAGGCTCTACGTCCATTCACCTCATTAGAATTGAGTCAAATAATTTCCTGTTTATGGCTGTGGATCATACATTTAATTGGTATAAACACTGGACCATTCTTCTGCCCTGGGGAATTGTCAACATTCTGGTTTGGCTGATTGTGTTTCCAGTGGAAATGTGAATCTATCCCTTATGTTCATGATGAGCTGTGGTTGATCTAGAGGCTTGATGACTTTCTGATTCAGTTTTTCATCAGGACTCTGTTCTGGGCGGTGTTCTGTGTTGCCTGTTACAGCACACTGGGTAACACGGGATATCTGGCTGTCCCCCAGCGGTAAGGGAAGAACAGCAATCAGGTGATGTCAGCCTCTTCCATCAAAGTTTCATCAACAGTTTCAGTCTCCATTGTTTCCCAAGTCTGTATTTCAGTAGACCTTGCAAGACAGTGAACATGCAGAATTTTCCTGTTCATCGTCTTCTATTTTGAAATTCATTTATTAACCTTGCTGCTCAGTTTCTTGACCTCCATCTCCCCTTCTCTCTACTGCAGCTGCTCATTCCCACAAACAGTCCTCTACTTCATGATTACCAATGTCTTCCATGTCCATAATCTCCGTTTCAAGCATTATTTTCTTCAGTAACATCTTTTTATTTTTACTTCTCTAGTTTCACTTCCTGTCTTTTAGTTCCACCCAGCCATAACCATTCATCAACCAACCATTACTTCCCAACCCTCTTTCCTCACTTCTGGCAATGCAGGGTTTTTATTTTTCCAATTAAAGAACTTTTCTTCATCAACTCTACTATGTAATTCTAAAAGTCTGTGACAGAAAAGTAAAGTGCTTATTATACAGTGTGATATATGTCTCAGTAAAACTGGCGGGGGGAGAAGGCAATGGCACCCCACTCCAGTACTCTTGCCTGGAAAATCCCATGGATGGAGGAGCCTGGTAGGCTGCAGTCCATGGGGTCGTGAAGAGTCAGACACAACTGAGCGACTTCCCTTTCACTTTTCACTTTCATGCACTGGAGAAGGAAATGGCAGCCCACTCAAGTGTTCTTGCCTGGAGAATCCCAGGGACGGGGAAGCCTGGTGGCTGCCCTCTATGGGGTCGCACAGAGTCGGACACCACTGACGTGACTTAGCAGCAGCAGCAGCAGCAGCAAAGCTGGCTGGAAAGATGAAAATGACCATTTCTCTTCCTGAGTAAAACAATCCATTTTATGTATTATTATTCTCTTTTTCTTAAATTCTCCTTCACCTGATATTAATATGGCTATACATCTTTCTTGTGTTATTGTTTGCACAATGTATCTCTTCCTTTCCTTCTGCTTCCAACCCATCTGCTTTCTCATATTTAAAATGCAACTCTTTTTTAAAATTTACATTTATGTTTTTTCCTTAATTTTTGGCCACATTGCACAGTTTACAGGATCTTAGTTCACCAACCAGGGAATGAACCCTGACCAACCATGGCCGTGAAAGTGCTGCATCCTAAATCCTGGACCTCCAGGAAATTCCCTAAAGTGCAACCTTTTTTTTTTTTTTTTTAATAAGATTTTAAAAATATTTTTAAAGTCTTTATTGCTTCTGCTTTATGTTTTGGTGTTTTGGCTGTGAGGCATATGGGATCCTAGTCCCTTGACCAGGGATTGAACCTGCACCCCCTGCTTTAAAAGGGAAGTCCTAATCTCTGGACGCCAGGGAAACCCCCTAAAGTACCGCTCTTGTCACAATATATGGTTACCTGTGTTTCCTTCCCACGTGACAATCTATGTGTTTTCACCGGAAACAGGCACAAGAAGGAACTGCTTATGTTCAAGTTAATACTTCATTTCTTCCTCTGGTTTCTGGTTACATTTTTGTACATTTTTCATGAAAATCCTTTTTTCTGGATGTCTATTATGCTTGTAAATGTTTCCTTCAGCATTTGCAGCATTAAAGTCACTTTGTCCACTAGCAATAAATACACGGCTGTAAATGCATTCCACCTTCACGTCCATAGAGGCTCACAGTGCCCCTCGAACCAGCAGATCCTCCAGGGCGTGGAGGGATTCCACACAGCATCTCTCTCCTGTGCTTAGGATGACTCAGCACCAGGGATGTTTTTGTCCAGTAATTAGGAGTTGGAGGCTGGTGTGTTGCTCAGTGTTCTCCTCCAACTTGTGTCGGATCCCATATCCAAAGTATATGGTAAATCCTAGTAGGGAAATGAGAAGATGAGAAGCAAAAACAGATGCTCTCCTCACTTATAAATGCCCGATAGGCCTCCTCTTATGGAATCTGACACAATTTAGGGGAGAGGTGGTAGGAAGAGGATTGGGTTCAGTCACCCAAGAGGCCTCTTGACTCCAAAAAATCACTTACCAATCCCCATCCAGATGCCAAATAGGACGCCGGTCCAAGTGGTCATGTGCACCATCAGGTAAACTTTCACAAAGATGCTTACCAGTGGATGGAAAGGCAAAGCATGGACCTGTGGGCAGCATCAGTTCATCCCTGAACACACCCTAGGCATCTGAAAGGGAGATTCTATCCCATGTGGGAGGGACAAGTTCAGTGCCATTCAGGCTGTGTGTTCAGTGCCTACTTAGATAGTGCATGTAAAGCACTGAGTGTGGATCAGGGAAGGGTCCATAGGTTTCAGCAACTCCCCTTCTTCCCTGGTCCAACAAAGGAAGCTTAGACCTAAAGCACACAGACCTCCTTCACTCAAGGTGGACACTTTGGGCACATGAGGTCACCTACCCTGAAGTGAAGAGTAGTGGGGTCCTGGGGCTGCCTCCAGATGTTGACCGTGACCCCAGTGATGAGCAGCAGCAGCAGCAGCACAGCCACTGTTGTGAGCACGGGGTCTCCAGAGAACACCTAGCTGGGCCACTGGGCCAGGATCAGGCTCAGGATGGTCAGCAGGAGTACTGCAAGGGTCAAGGTGGAAGACAACAGGCTGGACCCGGAAAACAAAGACGTCAGGACCTCGGGTCACACCCTTCCCCAGGCTGCCCACATCAGGAACGGACATCGTATTTCCAAGACTCAATAGACAAATATACATTCCTATCCATCCTGGCAATTTCAGAGTATCACCAAAGAGAAGTCCCACTGCTCACCAAGCAGGAAGGCACATCCATAGACAATCTGGCCAGATTTCCAGGTGGGGATGGTGCTGGGACGGAACCACAGACTCTTTAGAATCCTTGAGGTGTCGGCTTCAAGTACAGAGTCCAAAGACCTTTCTTTGACTATAAGCTCCATCTCAGTTTCTTCCTCTGTTCTTGCTTAAATTCTGGTCTGAGTGATACCTGAATTAGAGGTATGATGGCAACATGAACAGCAATCCCTATTCACCCAATATCACACAGCCGAATCCATCTCTTTTCCCACAAAAGCAGAGCAGGACATTTAGAAGGCACCATGAAGCAGAGAGGATTAGCCCGCATCAATCCCCACGAGCCTAAGACCCCCAGTCAGGGTGGAGTGGAGTCTCACCTGAACACAAGGGCAGAAAAATCGACCACTGCTGGGAGCTGGCATATTGCATATTGAGTGCAGCACTTTCCACAGCATCATCTTTCAGGATCTGGAATAGCTCAACTGGAATTCTATCACTGCTGGGAGCCAGCGTGAGGAACTCCGCCCATGACAAAGGTCATGAGGAAGGAGGCTCGGCATACGCAAAGGCGGGATCGAGCTTCAGGAGTCCCCCTGGAAATTCTCGAGCATCTAGCCCCAAAACCAGTGTCTGCCTACTTTCTGCTTTGTGCTTTCACCTACACCTCTGACTTTACGGGGTGCTGCCCCCCACTACCTCTCTCTGAAAAAAGAGTTAGCTTACAGTTCCAGTTAATAATTCCTGGGTGTGACAGTGTTTAACCTACAAACTCCTTTGGAAATCCTCTAGCCTGTCTGAATAGGTTTTTCCGGCCACATGTGATTGTTCAGAGCCTCCCAACTGTGAGAGGCAGGAGATGTTCTGAACTGTCTAAACACAGATTCTTTTGAGTAGTTAAAAGATTGATTAGAAATTGTATTGGTGAAGGGATTTTCACTTGTTGGGCCAATGTTTGCTGCTAAGTTTCCATATCCCTTACCTGCTGTGTCCCTGGCAGTGTATTGATTAATATAATTGGTGTAAGTAGTAGCTTTAATGTTTGTAACCTGGGACCCTTGAGTTAATTCTTTTTCTTGTTATAGCCCACCACACCTGTGCTCTGTAGGAATGCAACTTTATCTAATGCTTTTGGAGGGTGGCTCCTGACCAATCACCTTTAGAGAAAAATAAGTTTTCTGAAGAAAAGGTCTTAAAATGTTAACAGGCCTCCGGGCCAGAAGATGATGCAAATCACCTAAGCTTTTGCATATGATAAGTTTGCAGGAAGAAAGCCTGGCTTGCTGCATGACTCTACCCCTTCCCCCATTATCCTCTATGCATAACTTAAGGTATAAAAACTACTTTGGAAAATAAAGTGTGGGCCTTGTTCACCGAAACTTGGTCTCACCATGTCGTTCTTTTTCTTACCTTCTGGCTGAATTATTCAGCCTCTTTTCTCCACTGAATTTCCTCACTGAGTTATCCTTATTTCAGCCTCTTTTCTTCACTGAATTTTCCTACTGAGCTATCCTCATTCTATTACTCTTTATATCCTTAATTAACGTTTAATTAAGCAATTGTTTCCTGATCCTCGCCAACGCCGTCTCTCCTTCGAATACCCTGGATCAGCCAGGGCTGGACCCCGGCAGACCACCAAGTTAGCAAGCAGGGACCGAAGTGACATGAGATCCATCAGATCACTGAAATGGAAGAGTAATGCCAAGACCCCTAGAAGGAGGGCATAAACAAGCTGGGGGGATGGAGTGAGAAACAGCTGGAAATATGCAAGCCAAGAAAGATAATCCAAAGGGGGTGGGTTTTGTTTATCTACCTTCAAGGTTTCCAGAAATCATGATGATCCTGATGTGGGTACATGTACGGGTGTTGATCTGGGCAAGGACTCATAAAAGGAGCCCGTCCTCTGCCATTGTGTAGATCAACCAAGACATGGCAAACATGGGGTGTTCTGGAGGCTGCAAAAGAAAAGAGAGGAGTGAGAATGTGCAGAAGCAGGAGAGACCAGGGCATCCACTCCCTCGTCTACATGGGGTAAGGTGTCTTTCTCTCTTGTCTCTCAATCCCAATGGCTGGGATACCCAAGCATCTGACAGTCAACGAGGAGAAAGCCATGCCACTGACCTGGATGAAAGCGCACAGAGGATGCCAACAGCCATGGCATATCTGGCAGGGCCCCACCCAACATGGAGAAAAGCCTGTAGAAAGGGGCTGTCAGGGTGAATTTGGTAGTAGGGCACCATGAGGGTGAGAGCTGCTGAGACACCAAAGTACACCACAAAGCAGATCAAGACTGAGACCATGATGCTGATGGGATGGACCGCTGGGGATTTGGGGCTTTTTCCCCTGCAGGACTGGAGGAAATACTGGGTCAGGAAACACACCAGAGTGAAAGCACAAAATCCCCTTTACTGTTAAACCTCCAAAAGAAACCCCTATGCCCAAGGGCAGCCCAATCCGTGCCCACACCCTGGATGGGACACAGGGTGTTACCTGTAGTGACAGTGGAATCAAAACCAATAGACATGTGGAAACATAAAGCTGCTCCTCGGAGAATCCCATCAAGGCCAAAAAGCACAAACCCTCCAGAACGCAGAGGGTTGAAGTTATCATGAGAGAAGCAAGAAAGAAGGTGGGTGAGGTGTGTTTGGCCATGTATACTGGATTCCTCCCTTAATATGACAAGTCCTGGGCCCCAGAACCTCCTCAACCTGCACCCATTAGGCCAGGTTTCCTTAGGTTAGTTTCTCAGTTGTGTCTGACTTCAAACTCATGGACTGTAGCCCAACAGGATCCTCTGTGCATGGGATCTTTCAGGCAAGAATACTAGAGTGGGGTGCCATTCCCTTCTCCAGGGGATCAGGAAGACCCATGAATTGAACCCTGGTCTCCTGCATTGCTGGAGAAGGCAATGGCACCCCACTCCAGTACTCTTGCCTGGAAAATCCTATGCACAGAGCCTGGTGGGCTGCAGTCCATGGGGTCGCACAGAGTCAGACATGACTGAAGCAACTTAACAGCAGCAGCAGCTCCTGCATTGCAGGCACATTCTTTACTGTCTGAGCCACCAGGGAAGCCAGAGATCTCTTCAAGCCTCACATTCCCAGCTTCAACATCTGGAAGTTCTTGTTTCCCGTACTGTTGAAGCCTAGCTTGGAGAATTTTGAGCATTACTTTGCTAGCGTGTGAGATGAGTGTAATTGTGCAGTAGTTTGAACATTCCTTGGAAATGCCTTTCTTTGATATTGGAATGAAAACTGATCTTTTCCAGTCCTGTGGTCACTGCTGAGTTTTCCAAATTTGCTGGCATACTAAGTGCAGCACATTCACAGCCGTGATTAAGACTATCCCCAAGAAAAGAAAATGCAAAAAGGTTGTCTGAGGAGGCCTTAGAAATAAGTTAGAAAAGAAGAGAAAGGCAAAGGAGAAAAGGAAAGATAATATCCATCTGAATGCAGAGTTCCAAAGAATAGCAAGGAGCGATTAGAAAGCCTTCCTAAGTGATCAATGCAACAACAACAAAAAAAAAAAAAAAAAAGAAGAAGAAGAAGAAAACAATAGAATGGGAAAGACTAGAGATCTCGCCAAGAAAACTAGAGATACCAAGGGAACATTTCATGCAAACATGGGTGGGCACAATAAAGGACAGACACAGTATGAAACTAACAGAAGCAGAAGATATTACAAAGAGGTGACAAGAATACACAGAAGAACTGCACAAAAAAAGATCTTCATGACCCAGATAACCACGATGGTGTGATCACTCACCTAGAGCCAGACATCCTGGAGTGTGAAGTGAAGTGTGCCTTAGAAAGCATCACTACGAACAAAGCTTGTGGAGGTGATGGAATTCCAGCTGAGCTTTTCTCCTCCACCAGTTCCTGGAAATTACCCTTCTCCTCTCTGTCTTGATGAATGTGACCACTCCGAATACTCCATTTAAGTGGAATCAAAGAATATTTGTCCTTTCCTTCTGGTTTATTTCACTTAGAGAATGAGTTCATGAGGTTTCTTCATGTTGTAGTATGTGTCAGAATGCCCTTCTTTTTAATTATAAGTGATACACTATTATTTGTGCCTGCCACATCGGTTCATCTATTTCTCAGTCAGTGGGCACTTGGATTGCTCTCATGCTTTAGTTATTGTGAATAACGCTGCTATGAACATGAGCGTACAAATATCTCTTCCAGAGTGTGCTTTCAATTCCTCTGGGTATATCATCAGAGGTAGAATTGCTGGACCATGGGTTTCTAAGGTTTTTATCTGTTGGTGATTGATGAATGGAGAAAATGTTCAAATATTGAGAGGAGGTCAATTTGGCTTATACATGGATCAGCCTGAACTTTATGTGAACCAAGGTGCATTGTCCAACCCTTAGAGCTCATCTACTTTAACCCCTGGGGTAAAGAAGATCTATTTTGAGGATAAGGATGAGTAACTCCCTTCTCATAGGCTTCCCAGGTGGCTCAGTGGTAAAGAATCCGCCTGCCAAGCAGAAGACACCAGTTTGATCCTTGGGTCAGGAAGATCCCCTGGATGAGGATATGGCAACCCACTCCAGTATTCCTGCCTGGAGAATCCCATGGACAAGGGAGCCTGGCAGGCTACAGTCCATGGGGTTGCAAAGAGTGAGACTTGATTTTGTAAACACACACACCACTAAGACAGGCTTACTAATTGATTCTGAAAGAATTGAGAGAATTCTGGCTTTTTCAATTCTAAGAATAAAGAAATCTCTCAGGGGGTTTCCGACTAAGTGGCCATGAATTTGAACAAACTCCAGGAGATAGTGAAAGACAGGGAAGCCTGATGTGCTGCAGTCCATGAGGTCGCAAAGAGTCTGACATGACTTGGCAATTGAACAACAACAACACGATTTTACAGAAATTCGGTACCTAGTTTTTTCCACATTGTCCAATCTCTCTGTGCCTTAATAACCTCTACCCAATCAGACCCATTGAACAAATGACAAAAGCCGTAAAGCTATAAATGCTTTAAAATATGCGATAGACCAGGCTCCAGCATTAGGCCATCCTAACTATAAATTACCATTTTCACTCTTTGCTCTTGAAGATAGAAGATTCCCCCTGAGCATATTAACTCAGAGACATGGTGACTCATATGGACCCACTGGCTATTCTGCACCCGGAGTTAGATTTGTAACCAAATGCAGGTTCAGCCACTTGCTGCTCAACTGCCAATAAATCATGGGGCAAGCTTTCATTGAGAAGAAAGATGCTTTATTCCGAAAAGCCAGTGATCTGAGGAAAAAGTGGACTTGCATCCATCAGAGTTCTGCTCAGTCATGACCATCTTTAAAGGGAAACAATCTCAGTTAATCATTAAGGGAGGAAGTCACGATCATTTTTCCATTGCTGCAAGCCTGCTGACTTCCTCTTTTCTCCAGTACACTGTCTTGCTCGAGTGACCCACCTGCAATTGGAGATTCTCTTGCTTGTATGGTCCACCTGCATTTTAATAAGGGTAAGCGTGGGGAGGAAGTCAGTCATTCTTAAACCAATTTTTTTTTTTTTTTTGGCTACACCATTGGGCATGCAGTGCATTGTTCCCCTACCAGGGGTTGAACCCATGCTCTCTGCACTGGGAGCGTGGAGTCTTAGCCACTGGACTGCCAGGGAAGTCCGTGGAGTATAACTCTTCATATAATTCATCCTCACCTGAGTTTCCTTCCAATGGGGCAGTCTCTGTGTTCTTGTTAAAAATAAGTACAAGAAGGTGTTTCTAATGTGCCCATAATAATTTATTTCTTCTTCTAGTTGCTGCTTACATTGTGGTACTTTGTTTGTGAAAATTCATCTTGCTGCACACTTATGAAGTATGCACTTACAAGTATGTATAGTATGCTTTTAAAAGTTTACCGAAAATTGCACAATGGTCCAGTCACTTTCTCCACAAGCAACAAATACAGGCTTTACATGCCTCCACCTTCACACTCCACCGAGGCTCACAGTGTCCCTTGAACCAGCAGATCCTCCAGGGCATGGAGGGATTCCAGGCAGCATCTACCTCCTGTGGTTAAGATGACTCAGCACCAGGGATGTTTTTGTCAAGAGTCTGGGAGGTGGAGGCTGGTGGCTGGTGGCTGTTGATGATTGTTCCCTGCCAGGCTGTGTTGGATCCCATATCCAAAGTATATGAGAAATCCTAGTAGGGAAATGAGACGATAAGAAGGAAATGTAGGCGCTCACCTCATTTACAAATGCCCAGTAGACCTTCTATGGCATCTGATACAGTGTGGGGAGAAATCGTAGGAAGATGCTGGGTTCAGTCATTCAAGAAACCTCTTTATTCCAGAAAGCAACTTACCAAAGGCATTCCAGATGCCAAACAGGGCCCAGGTCCCAGAGGTCGTCTGCATCATCAGGTAAACATTCACGAAGATGCTGAGCAGTGGGAGGACAGGCAGAGCAGGGACCTGTGGGCAGAGTCAGTTCATCACTGAACACAGTCCAGATGTCTGAAAGGGAGACCCTACCCCACGTGGGTGGGAGACTCCTGTCCTCCTCAGGCTTTGCACTCAGTGCTTACTGAGACTGTGTACACAAAGCCCCGAGTGTGGATCAGGGAAGAGTCCATTGGTTTCAGTAACTCCCCTCATTCCCTGTACAGGAAAGGATATTTTGCCATCAAAGGACACAGACTTCATTCACCAAAGGTGGACACTTTGGACACATGAGCTCACTTACTTTGAATGGAAGAGGAGAGGGGTCCTGGGGCTGCCTCCAGATGATGACCGTGATCCCAGTGGTGAGCAGCAGCAGCAGCACAGCCACTGTTGTGAGCACGGGGTCTCCAGAGAACACCTGGCTGGGCCACTGGACCAGGATCAGGCTCAGGATGGTCAGCAGAAGAACTGCAAGGATCAAGGAGGAGAAGAACAGGCTGGACCCAGAAAACAAAGACGTCAGGATCTCGGGTAACATCCCTCCCTGAAACCACCAATATCAGGAAAGGCCATCATATCTTCTAGACTCCTCCACTGATAAAATACACACACTCACTCTGTCCTGTCAAGTTCAAAATATGACCAAAGAGACTTCCCAGTGCTCACCAAGCAGGAAGGCACATCCATAGACAATCTGGGCAGATTTCTGGGTGGGGGTGGTGCTGACAGGCAACCACAGACTCTTTAGAGTCTTTGAGCTTCCCGCTTCAGGTTCAGAGTCCAAAGGATTTTCCTTGACTAGAGGCTTCATCTGAATTTTGTCTTCAATTTTCTCATTCTTGCTTAAATTGCAGTCTGGCTGGTACCTGAATTCGAGATATTATAGGAATATTAACAGCAGTCCCTACTCATTCAAAAACAGGCATCCTAATGCACCACTTTCCTGCCTTAGGCAGAGCAGGAGTTTAGAAGGCCAAAGGAGGTGGCCGGTCGGGGCTAGGGGTGGGGGGTTGGGGGGGGGTGGGATGAGGCCAAGATGGCAGAGGAATAGGATGGGGAGACCACTTTCTCTGCCACAAATTCACTGAAAGAACATTTGAATACTGAGCACACTCCACAAAACAAATTCTGAACGCTGGCAGAGGACATCAGCCACCCAGAAAAGCAGCCCATTGTCTTCAAAGGGAAGTAGGACCAAATATAAAAGATAAAAAGAGAGACAAAATAGTTAGGGACAGAGATCTGCCCCAGGAAGGGATTCTTAAAAGAGAAGTTTCCAAACACCAGGAAACCCTCTCACCGGTGGGTCTGTGGGGGAGGTTTGGAATCTCAGAGGGCAACAAAACCTAAAGGAAAAATAAATAAAACCCACATGTTATGTCCCTAATGGCAACTCCCAGCGGAGAAGTACCCCAGATGCTTTCCTCCGCCACCAGCGAGGGGCGGGGGCAGGGGGGTGTGTGTGGCAGTGAATGGGGAGGAGCAGGCTGCATTGTTTAGGGTAAGGACCAGGCCTGAATGCCTTGAGGGCAATCTGAGGGAGCTAACATGAGATACTAACCTAAACTGTGGGATAGCCAGAGAGAGAGAGAGGGAAAAAGGGATAGAGAGAGAATATCCTGCGAAAAGCCCGAACCTAAGGCACTGCCGGCCTGCTCACAGAACAAAGGACTGAACGAATACCAGAGGAGAGCTAGCTGGCTGCGGATCCGGCCATCCCCAGCTGGAGGCAGGTGGGGGGCAGCCAGAGCCGGAAAGAGGCAATCTCAGCCCCAGAGAGGGCATCCCCTACCAAACTGCGAAAAGGCTTCCAGTTTCTAACCAAGACTTCCTGAGATTCTCCGAGGTTAACATCCGCCAGGAGGGTTGCAGCCAGAGATCAGCTCCCCAGAAAAGACACACTGCACACCGGAGACGGGTGTGCCCCAGAAACAGAGAAGCTAGGACCTGGGAGGTGATAAGATGCACCACACCCTAGGAGAGTGCGCTCGCCAAGCACCTGGTCACCTGAGCTGCTCGGATCACGGATGGGCACAAAACGCGGGCCCAACCAAGTCTGTGCCTTTATGGAGTACCTGAGAAGCTGAACCTGAGCAGCTTAGACCTGGGAAGTGCATGCAACCCAGGGCCCGCTCCCTGCACAGCAACCTAAAGCCTGAGCAGTGTAGACTGGGAAAGCACACACGCCGTGAGCAGGGGCAAACCCAGTGTGGCTGAGACACTGTGAGCACTTCCCACACAGGCCAGGGATATTTGTTTGCAGTGTTCCTCCCTCCCCACAGCACGACTGAACAAGTGAGCCTAAACAAGAGACCACCTTCGCCCCCTTGTGTCAGGTCAGATATTACACACTGAAGAGACCTGCAAACACAAGAAGCCAAATAAACACAGGGAACCGCTTTGGAAGTGACAGGTGCAACAGATTAAAATCCCTGTAGTTAACACCGACTACACTGGAAGGGGCCTATACATCTTGAGAAGTATAAGCTGGAACAAGGAACTATCTGGAACTGAACTGACCCCACACTGCCCACAACAGCTCCAGAGAAACTCCAACATATATTTTTACTATTACTATTATCATTTTTTTAATTAATTTTTTTTTCATTTTTTAAATTCCTCTATTACTCCTTTAATTTTTATTTTTATAAGCAACTATTACATTGCAAAAAAAGACCCTATTTTTAAAGCAAACTTCATATATGTTTCTCATACATTTTGTGATTTTTAAAAAATAATACTGTATTTTTGAGAGTCTAACCTCTACTCTAGCTTTTTAATCTTTGCTTTATGGTATTTGTTATCAATTTTGTACATTTAAGAATCCAATATTCAGTAAAGATTTTTACTTAGGAGTGTGATTACTGGCTTGATCACTCTCTCCCCCTTTTGACTCTCCTTTTTCTAGCCCAGGTCACCTCTATCTCCTCTCTCCCGTTTCTCTCCTCACACGAACTCTGTAAATCTCTGTGTGTGTTCCAGGCTGTTGAGAACACTTAGGGAACAGAATACGGCCTAGATCTATCTCTCTCCTTTTGATTCCCCCCTTTCTCCTCCTGCTCACCTCTATTTCCTTCCTCCCTCTCCTCTTCTTTATGTAACTCCATGAACCTCTCTGAGGGTTCGAGACTGTGGAGAGCACATCAGACCAGATCAGTCGCTCAGTCGTGTCTGACTCTTTGCGACCCCATGAATCACAGCACGCCAGGCCTCCCTGTCCATCACCAACTCCCAGAGTTCACTCAGACTCACGTCCATCGAGTCAGTGATGCCATCCAGCCACCTCATCCTCTGTCGTCCCCTTCTCCTCCTGCCCCCAATCCCTCCCAGCATCAGAGTCTTTTCCAATGAGTCAACTCTTCACATGAGGTAGCCAAAGTACTGGACTTTCAGCTTTAGCATCATTCCCTCCAAATAAATCCCAGGGCTGATCTCCTTCAGAATGGACTGGTTGGATCTCCTTGCAGTCCAAGGGATTCTCAAGAGTCTTCTCCAATACCACACTTCAAAAGCATCAATTCTTTTGCGCTCAGCCTTCTTCACAGTCCAACTCTCACATCCATACATGACCACAGGAAAAACCATAGCCTTGACTAGACGAACTTTTGTTGACAAAGTAATATCTCTGCTTTTGAATATGCTATCTAGGTTGGTCATAAATTTCCTTCCAAGGAGTAAGCGTCTTTTAATTTCATGGCTGCAGTCACCATCTGTAGTGATTTTGGAACCCAGAAAAATAAAGTCTGACACTGTTTTCACTGTTTCCCCATCTACTTCCCATGAAGTGATGGGACCGGATGCCATGATCTTCGTTTTCTGAATGTTGAGCTTTAAGCCAACTTTTTCACTCTCCACTTTCACTTTCATCAAGAGGCTTTTTAGTTCCTCTTCACTTTCTGCCATAACAGTGGTGTCATCTGCATATCTGAGATTATTGATATTTCTCCTGGCAATCTTGATTCCAGCTTGTTTTCTTCCAGTCCAGCGTTTCTCATGATGTACTCTGCATATAAGTTAAATAAACAGGGTGACAATATACAGCCTTGACGAACTCCTTTTCATATTTGGAACCAGTCTGTTGTTCCATGTCCAGTTCTAACTGTTGCTTCCTGACCTGCATACAAATTTCTCAAGAGGCAGATCAGGTGGTCTGGTATTCCCATCTCTTTCAGAATTTTCCAGTTTATTCTGATGCACACAGTCAAAGGCTTTGGCATAGTCAATAAATCAGAAATAAATGCTTTTCTGGAACTCTCTTGCTTTTTCCATGATCCAGCAGATGTTGCCAATTTCATCTCTGGTTCCTCTGCCTTTCCTAAAACCAGCTTGAACATCAGGAAGTTCATTATTCACACATTGCTGAAGCCTGGCTTGGAGAATTTTGAGCATTATTTTACTAGCATGCGAGATGAGTGCAATTGTGCGGTAGTTTGAGCATTCTTTGGCATTGCCTTTCTTTGGAATTGGAATGGAAACTGAGCATTTCCAGTCCTGTGGCCACTGCTGAGTTTTCCAAATGTGCTGGCATATTGCGTGCAGCACTTTCACAGCATCATCTTTCAAGATTTGGAATAGCTCAACTAGAATTCCATCATCTCCACTAGCTTTGTTCGTAGTGATGCTTCCTAAGACCCACTTGACTTCACATTTCAGGAATGTGGAGAGCACATGGGGAATTGATACTGGCTAGATAGCTCTCTCCCCTTCTGATTCCCCCTCTTCTCCTTCTTGTCACCTCTATCTCCTTCCTCCCTCTTCTCTTCTCTGTGTAACTCTGTGAACCTCTCTGAGGGTTCCAGACTGTGGAGAACACATAGGGAATTGTTTACTGGCTAGCTTGCTCTCTCCCCTTTTGATTCCCCCTCTTCTCCTCCTGGTCACCTCTATCTCCGTCCTCCCTCTTCTCTTCTCCATGTAACTCTGTGAACCTCTCTGGGTGTCCCTCACTGTGGAGAATCTTTTCACCGTTAACCTAGAAGTTTTATCATCAGTGCTGTATGGATGGAGAAGTCTTGAGGCTACTGTAAGAATAAGACTGAAAACCAGAGGCAGGAGGCTTAAGCCCCAAACCTGAGAACACCAGAGAACTCCTGACTCCAGGGAACATTCATTGATAAGAGATCATCCAAAAGCCTCCATACCTACACTGAAACCAAGCACCACCCAAGAGCCAAAAAGTTCCAGAGCATACATACCATGCACATTCTCCAGCAATGCAGAAACATAGCCCTGAGCATAGGTGTACAGGCTGCCCAAAGTCACACCAAACCCATAGACATCTCAAAACTCACTACTGGACACTTCATTACACTCCAGACAGAAGAAATCCAGCTCCACCCACCAGAACACTGACACAAGCTTCCCTAACCAGGAAACCTTGACAAGCTGCCCGTCCAACCCTACCCACAGAGAGGAACCTCCACAATAAAGGAGAACAACAAACTGCCAGAATGCAGAAAGGCCACCCCAAACACAGCAATCTAAATAAGATGAAAAGGCAGAGAATACTCAGCAGGTAAAGGAACATGATTAAAGCCCACCAAACCAAACCAAAGAGGAGGAAATAGGGAGTTTACCTGAAAAAGAATTCAGAAAAGTGATAGTGAAAATGAGCCAAAATCCTGAAAACAAAATGGTGTTACAGATAAGTAGCCTGGAGACAGGATTGAGAAGATGCAAGAAATGTTTAACAAGAACCTGAAAGAAATATGAGTCAATCAATAATGAATAATGCAATAAATGAGATTAAAAACAACTCTGGAGGGAACCAACAGTAGTTTAACCGAGGCAGAAGATAGGATAAGTGAGGTAGAAGATAGAATGGTAGAAATAAATGAAGCACAGAGGAAAAAAGAATTAAAAGAAATGAGGACAACCTCAGGGACCTCTGGGACAATGTGAAAGTCCCTAACAGTCGAATGATGGGAGTCCCAGAAGAAGAAGACAAAAAGAAAGGCCGTGAGAAAATACTTAAAGAGATAATAGTTGAAAACGTCCCTAAAATGGAGAAAGAAGTAGTCACCCAAGTCCAAGAAACCCAGAGAGTCTCAAAGAGGATAAACCCAAGGTGAAACACCCCAAGACACATACTAATCAAATTAACAAAGATCAAACACAAAAAATAAATATCAAAAGCAGTAAGGAAAAAACAACAAATAACACACAAGGGGATTCCCATAACAATAACGGCTGATCTTTCAATAGAAACTCTTCAGGCCAGAAGGGAATGGCAGGGCATACTTAAACTGATGAAAGAGAAAAACCTACAACCCAGATGACTGTACCCAGCAAGGATCTCATTCAAATATGAAGGAGAAATCAAAAGCTTTACACACAAGCAAAAGCTGAGAAATTCAGCACCACCAAACCAGCTCTTCAACAAATGCTAAAGGATCTTCTCTAGACAGGAAACACAGAAACGGTTTATAAACTCAAACCCAAAACAACAAAGTAAATGGCAACGGGATCATACTTATCAATAATTACCCTAAATGTAAATGGGTTGAATGCCCCAGGCAAAAGACAAAGACTGGCTGAATGGATACAAAAAGAAGACCCCTATATATGCTGTCTACAATAGACGCACCTAAAAACAAGGGACACATACAGGCTGAAAGCGAAGGGCTGGAAAAAGATATTTCACGTAAATGGAAACTAACAACAAAAAGCAGGAGTAGTGATATTCATATCAGATAAAAAAGACTTTAAAAAAGGCTGTGAAAAGAGACAAAGAAGGACACTACATAATGATCAAAGGGTCAATGCAAGAAGAAGATATAACAATTATAAATATATATGCATCCAACATAGGCTCACCGCAATATGTAATGCAAATGCTAACAAGCATGAAAGGGGAAATTAACACTAACACAATAATAGTGGGAGGCCTTAATACCCCACTCACACCTTAATACCCCACTCACCCACTATTATTGTGGGATAGAGTTGATCTATGTGGGATAGATCAACTAAACAGAAAATTAACAAGGAAACACAGACTTAAATAACACAATGGACTAGTTAGGCCTAATTGATATCTATAGGACATTTCACCCCAAAACAATGAATTTCACCCTTTTCTCAAGTTCACACGGAACCTTCTTGAGGATAGATCACATCCTGGGCCATAAATCTAGCCCTGGTAAATTCAAAAAAATTGAAATAATTCTATGCATCTTTTCTGACCACAATACAGTAAGATTAGATGTCAATTACAGGAAAAAAAATTTTTTTTAATTCCAACATACAGAGGCTAAACAATACACTTCTGAATAACAAACAAATCATAGAAAAAATAAAAAAAGAAATCAAATATGCATAGAAATGAATGAAAATGAAATCACAACAACCCCAAACCTATGGGACACTGTAAAAGCAGTGCTAAGGGGAAGGGTCATAGCAAGACAGGCTCACCTCAAGACACAAGAAAAAAGTCAAATAAATAACCTAACTCTACACCTAAAGCAACTAGAAAAGGAAGAAATTAAGAACTCCAGGGTTAGTAGAATGAAAGACATCTTAAAAATTAGGGCAGAAATAAATGCAAAAGAAACAAAGGAGATCATAGCCAAAATCAATAAAGCTAAAAGCTGCTTCTTTGAGAAGATAAATAACATTGACAAAATATTAGCCAGACTCATCAAGAAACAAAGAGAGAAGAATCAAATCAACACAATTAGAAATGAAAATGGAGAAATCGCTACAGACAATACAGAAATATAAAGGATCATAAGAGACTACTATCAGCAATTATATGCCAATAAGATGGACAGCATGGAAGAAATGGGCAAATTCTTAGAAAAGTATAACTTTCCAAAAGTGAACCAGAAAGAAATAGAAAATCTTAACAGACCCATCACAAGCACGGAAATCGAAACTATAATCAGAAATCTTCCAGCAAACAAAAGCCCAGATGGCTTCACAGCTGAATTCTACCAAAAATTTAAAGAAGAGCTAACACCTATCCTTGGAGAAGGCAATGGCACCCCACTCCAGTACTCTTGCCTGGAAAATCCCATGGACGGAGAAGCCTGGTAGGCTGAAGTCCATGGGGTCGCTAGGAGTCGGGCACGACTGACCGACTTCACTTTCACTTTTCACTTTCATTCATTGAAGAAGGAAATGGCAACCCACTCCAGAATTCTTGCCTGGAGAATCCCAGGGACAGAGGAGCCTAGTGGGCTGTCGTCTATGGGTCGCACAGAGTTGGACACGACTGAAGCAACTTAGCAGCAGCAGAAGCAGCAGCAACACCTATCCTACTCAAACTCTTCCAGAAAATTGCAGAGGAAGGTAAACTGCCAAAGTCATTCTATGAGGCCAACATCACCCTAATACCAAAATCAGACAAAGATGCCACAAAAAAGAAAACTGCAGGCCAATATCACTGATTAATATAGATGTAAAAATCCTTAACAAAATGCTAGCAAACAGAATCTAACAACATATTTAAAAGATCATACACCATGACCAAGTGGGCTTTATACCAAGAATGCAAGCATTCTTTAATATCCACAAATCAATCAATGAAATACACCACATTACAAATTAAAAGATAAAAACCATATGATTCTCTCAACAGATGCAGAGAAAGCCTTTGACAAAATTCAACATCCATTTATGATTAAAAAAAAAAAAAAAAAAAAACTCTCCAGAAAACAGGAAGAGAAGGTGCATACCTCAACATCATAAAAGGTATATATGACAAACCCAAAGCAAACATTATCCTCAATGGGGAAAAATTAAAAGCATTTCCCCTAAAGTCAGGAACATGGCAAGGGTGCCCATTCTCACCACTACTATTCAACATAGTTTTGGAAGTTTTGGCCAAGGCAATTAGAGCAGAAAAAGAAATAAAAGAAATCCAGATTGGAAAAGAAGAATTAAAACTCTCATTGTTTGCAGATGACATGATCCTCCACATAGAAAACCCTAAAGACTCTACCAGAAAATTACTGGAGCTAATCAATGACTATAGTAAAGTTGCAGGATATAAAATTAACACACAGAAATTCCTTGCATTCCTATACACTAACAATGAGAAAACAGAAAGAGAAATTAAGGAAACAATTCCATTCACCATTGCAACGAAAAGAATAAAATACTTAGGAATGTATCTACCTAAAGAAACAAAAGACCTATATATAGAAAACCATAAAACACCAATGAAAGAAATCAAACAGGACATAAATAGATGGAAAAATATACCATGTTCATAGATTGCAAGAATAAATATAGTGAAAATGAGTATACTACACTAAACAATCTATAGATTCAATGCAATCCCTATCAAGCTACCAACAGTTATTTCACAGAACTAGAACAAATAATTTCACAATTTCACAATTAAAACTCTCACTGTTTGCAGATAACATGATCCTCCACATAGAAAACCCTAAAGACTCTACCAGAAAATTACTGGAGCTAATCAATGACTATAGTAAAGTTGCAGGATATAAAATTAACACACAGAAATTCCTTGCATTCCTATACACTAACAATGAGAAAACAGAAAGAGAAATTAAGGAAACAATTCCATTCACCATTGCAACGAAAAGAATAAAATACTTAGGAATGTATCTACCTAAAGAAACAAAAGACCTATATATAGAAAACCATAAAACACCAATGAAAGAAATCAAAGAGGACATAAATAGATGGAAAAATATACCATGTTCATAGATTGCAAGAATAAATATAGTGAAAATGAGTATACTACCCAAAGCAATCTATAGATTCAATGCAATCCCTTTCAAGCTACCAACAGTTATTTCACAGAACTAGAACAAATAATTTCACAATTTTTTGGAAATACAAAAACCTCGAATAGCCAAAGCCATCCTCAGAAAGAAGAACGGAACTGGAGGAATCAACCTGCCTGACATCAGACTATACTACAAAGCTACAGTCATCAAGACAGTATGGTACTGGCACAAAGACAGAAATATAGATCAATGGAACAAAATGGAAAGCCCGGAGATAAATCCACACACCTATGGACAGCTTATCTTTGACAAAGGAGGCAAGAATATACAATGGAGGAAATATGATCTCTTTAACAAGTGGTGCTGGGAAAACTGGTCAACCACTAGTAAAAGAATGAAATTAATGGCTGAGTAATACTCCATTGTGTATATGTACCACAGCTTTCTTATCCATTCCTCTGCTGATGGGCATCTAGGTTGCTTCCATGTCCTGGCTATTATAAACAGTGCTGCGATGAACATTGGGGTACACGTGTCTCTTTCCCTTCTGGTTTCCTCAGTGTGTATGCCCAGCAGTGGGATTGCTGGACCATAAGGCAGTTCTATTTCCAGTTTTTTAAGGAATCTCCACACTGTTCTCCATAGTGGCTGTACTAGTTTGCATTCCCACCAACAGTGTAAGAGGGTTCCCTTTTCTCCACACCCTCTCCAGCATTTATTGCTTGTAGAATTTTGGATAGCAGCCATTCTGACTGGCGTAAAAAGAATACATTTGAATCAGTTCTAATGAGGTGGATGAAACTGGAACCTATTATACAGAGTGAAGTAAGCCAGAAAGAAAAACATCAATACAGTATACTAACTCATATAAATGGAATTTAGAAAGATGGTAACAATAACCCTGTGTACGAGACAGCAAAAGAGACACTGATGTATATATCAGTCTTATGGACTCTGTGGGAGAGGGAGAGGGTGGGGAGATTTGGGAGAATGGCATTGAAACATATAGAATATCATGTATGAAACGAGTCGCCAGTCCAGGTTTGATGCACGATACTGGATGCTTGGGGCTGGTGCACTGGGACGACCCAGAGGGAGGGTATGGGGAGGGAGGAAGGTTCAGGATGGGGAACACAGGTATACCTGTGGCAGATTCATTTTGATATTTGGCAAAACTAATACAATATTGTAAAGTTTAAAAATAAAATAAAATTTTAAAAAAAAGAATGAAATTAGAACACTTTCTAAGACCATACACAAAAATAAACTCAAAATGGATTAAAGATCTAAATGTAAGACTAGAAAATATAAAACTCCTAGAGGAAAACATAGGCAAAACACTCTCCAACAAAAATCACAGCAGGATCCTCTATGACCCACCTCCCAAAGTAATGGAAATAAAAGGAAACATAAACAAATGAAACCTAATTAAACTGAAAAGTTTTTGCACAACAAAGGAAACCATAAGCAAGGTGAAAGACAGCTTTCAGAATTGGGGAAAAGAATAGCAAACAAAGCAACTGACAAAGAATTAATCTCAAAAATGTACAAGCAGCTCCTGCAGCTCAATTCCAGAAAAATAAATGGCCCAATCAAAAAATGGGTCAAAAAACTAAACAGACATTTCTCCAAAGAAGACATACAGATGGCTAACAAACACATGAAAAGATGCTCAACATCACTTATTATCAGAGAAATGCAAATCAAAACCACAATGAGGTACCAACTCACGCTGGTCAGAATGGCTGCTATTCAAAAATCCACAAACAATAAATGCTGGAGAGGATGTGGAGAAAAGGGAACCCTCTTACACTGTTGGGGGGAATGCAAACTAGTACAGCTACTATGGAGAACAGTGTGGAGATTCATTAAAACCCTGGAAATTGAACTGCCATAGGACCCAGCAATCCCACTGCTGGGCATACACACTGGGGAAATCAGAATTGAAAGAGACACATGTACCCCAATGTTCATCACAACACTGTTTATAATAGCCAGGACATGGAAGCAACCTAGATGTCCATCAGCAGACAAATATATAAGAATGCTTTGGTACATATACACAATGGAATATTATGCAGCCATTGAAAAGAATACATTTGAATCAGTTCTAATGAGGTGGATGAAGCTGGAGCCTATTATACAGAGTGAGGTAAGGCAGAAAGAAAAACAGCAATACAGTATACTAATACATATATATGGAATTTAGAAAGATGGTAACAATAACCCTATATGAGAGACAGCAAAAGAGACACAGATGTATAGCAGAGTCTTTTGGACTCTGTGGGAGAAGACAAGAGTGGGATGATCTGAGAGAATAGCATTGAAACACGTACATTATCATATGTGAAACAGATCACCAGTCCAGGTTCGATGCATGAGATAGGGTGCTCAGGGCTGGTGCACTGGGATGACCCAGAGGGATGGGATGGGGCGGGAGGTGGGAGTGGTGTTCAGGATAGGGAATATGTGTAAACTTGGCTGATTCATGTCAATGTATGGCAAAAACCAGTCCAATATTGTAAAGTAATTAGCCTCCAATTAAAAAAAAAAAAAAACTTGAAGACGATGAACTGCCACTGAGTCTTTAGGAACGTACGTGCCCCAGTCAGGGTACAGTGGAATCTCACCTGAGGACAAGGACAAAAAACGCAACCAAGGAGTAAACCAGCAGGTGTCCAATCGACATGAGCTCCACCAGATTACTGAACTCAAAGAGCAATGCCATGATCCCTAGAATGAGGGCACAAACGAGGTGGGGGTCGGCAGTGAGAAACCACTGGACATACCCAGATAAGGAATGGGATCAAAGGAGGAGTGGGTTCTGTTGCTCACCTGCAAGAATTCCAGAGGACACGGTGGCCATGATGGGGGTCTTCGTGCGGGCATGGGTCTGGGCAAGTCCTCGGAAAAGGAGCCCGTCCTCTGCCATTTCCTGGATCACCTGAGGCACGGGGAACAAGGAGCTCTGCAGTCTGGAAGGGATGGTGGGAACACAGGTGGGAATGTTGAGAAGGAGGAGAGACCAGGGCTCTGGCTCTCTAGTCTACATGGGGTCAGGGGTCTTTCCCTCTCTTGTCTCAATCCCCAGGGCTGAAACACCTGAGCATCTGAACAGTTCATGGAGAGAAGGCCTTGACACTGACCTGTATAAAAGAAAACAGAGGATGCCAACAGCCACGACATATCTGGCAGGACCCCACCCAACATGGAGGAAAGCTTGCGGAAAGGGGCTGTCAGACTGAATCTGGTAGTAGGGCACCATGAGGGTGAGAGTCGCTGAGACACCAAAATATGCCAAAAAGCAGATGAAGACCGTGGACATGATGCTGATGGGGATGGAGCGATGAGGATTTGGGGCTTCTTCCCCTGCAGGGTGGGTGAACATCTCGGGTTAGGAAAACACTGATGGCACAGCACAAAATCCACTTTCCTCTTGAACTTTCAAAAGGTTTTCAAAATCTTCTATCAACCCCTATGCCCAAGGGCAGCCCAATCCCCTGATGGGACACACAAGGACCCAGTTACCTTTCGTGACAATGTCATCAAAACCCACAAACGAGTAGAAACATAGAGCTGCTCCATGGAGAATTCCATCATAGTCGAAGGGCACAAACCCTCCAGAACCTAGAGGGCCCAAGCTACAGTGAGAGAAGAGGCAAGAAAGACCATGAGAGAGGTGCGTTCAGTCATCTCTACAGGACTTCACAGTTAATGCCACCAGCCCTGGGCTCCAGGACCTCGTTATCCAGATCCACCAGCCCAGATCTCTTTAGTCCTCGCCAGATTCCCAGCTTTGCACCAGCCCCAACAAGCATGACAAGGACCAGGAGCACCCTCCTGACCTATAGATGTCACTGGATTCAGACGTGTTCAATGTATAGTCCTGTTCAGTGAGCTTCCAGTTGTGCAGGTCTCCCTTAATGAAGCCAGACAGGATGATGAAGCTGAGAACCAAAAGGTTGATGCCTGTGGATATTTTTCCAACCAGGACTGACTCACGAACTCCCAGAACCAGTACTCCTGTGGGAAAGATGGAATATGAGACATTCCAAGATAGCCAAATCAAATCCATAGACATAGAAAGCAGACTAGTAGTTGCCAGAGGTTAGGGGGCTGTGAGATTAAGATGGATAGTCTGTCTTACTGGGTTTCATTTTGCTATAATGAAGATGTTTGAAGCTAGATGAAGGTGATTGTTATATGTCTTGAATGCCCTAAGTACCACTGAATTGCATACTTTAACATGGTTAGTTTCTTACTGTGGCCATTATCATATAATATGGGCTCAGTCACTCAGTCGTGTCCGACACCTTGACCCATGGACTGTGGCCTGCCAGGCTCCTCTGTCCATGGAATTTTCCAGGCAAGATTACTGGAGTGGGTTGCCATTTCCTACTCCAGTCACATAATATACACATCTATCAAAGCATCATGATGTTCACCTTCAGCTTACATAATGTTGTATGTCAATTATATATCAATAAGGCTAAGGAAAAATAATAAAATGGCTAATTTTATGCTATGTTAATTTCCTCCCAATTGAAAAAAGTCTCAGTAGAGAGGAAGAAACTTGTCACTCTAAGTAAATGATTCTCAGCTGGGGGTGATTTGGGTCCCCAAGGGACATTTGGCAATGTCTGGAGACATCCCGATTGTCACATTTGGGAAATATGAATCACAGGTGTTTAGTGAATGAAGTCCAAAGATGCTACACACCTGACAGTGATTGATTAAGAAAATCCTGCAGTGCCTGCATCACGCCCCAACACCAAAGGCTGTTTCAGCCTGGAAGGTCAGTAATGCCAAGGGTGGGAAACAATGCTCTACATCTTGACTTCTTGCTTTCGTATCACAGACCCTAATTTCTAGTTCCCACAGTTCCTCCACCTCACGCCTTTCCCACCCTAGTTCCCCCACTGCCCCACATCCCAGTTTTCCCATCCTAACTTGGACCCCTGTCTCACCTGTAAGCAACAGCACCAGGGATAGGGCGACAAAGTCCGGGTACTTGGCCAGATAGTAGGGCATATATGGAGAGAAAGTTCCCTCTAAGGCCTGAAAGATGTGGTTCCCAATCAGGCTGTCAAAGGCGATGCTCCAGGCCCTGGCCACGCTGCCCGTGACTGCAGCAGAATGAGAAGGAACATTCATTGACAAATATAAATTGCACCCTCGTAGAAACCAAGAACCCTTCAGGGATACAGCCTTGTCATGGTGAAGGGCTAGCATAGCTCAATCATGCTATGCAGGACCACTCAAGACGGACGGGTCACAGTGAAGAGTTCTGACAAAGCATGGGCCACTGGAGAAGGAAATGGCAACCCACTCCAGTATTCTTGCCAGGAGGACCCCATGGACAGCATGAAAAGGCAGAAAGTTATGACGCCCCAAAGAGGAGGCCCCCATGTCAGAAGGTGTCCAACATGGGAAAGATTGAAGGTAAAAGAAGAAGGGAGTGGCAGAGGATGAGATGGTTGGACAGCATCACTGACTCAGTGAACACGAGTTTGAGCAAATTCCAGGAGAGAGTGGAGGACAGAGGAGCCTGGTGAGCGGTAGCCCATGGGGTTGCAAAGAATTGGACACAGTTTAGTGATGGAACAACAACAACAAATATACAAAGTCATGTATGTTGTGAAAAAAATACAAAATACCAAATCTCAGAGAGCTTCTTTTCATGGGGTGGGGGAAATAGACCCAGATAATTCTAAAATAGGTTAACTATTTAATGTCAGTGGGAGATCAAAGGAGCAAGATGTCTGGGCGATAAGGATTAAAATTTTAGTTCAAATGCTAATGGAACTCTATGAAGGCAACCGCTAAACAGAGACTTCAGTATGGTGAGGGGATAAGCCTGAGGGCCATGCCTCCCAACAGTGCCCTTTCCTCTCGATTCTTGGTCCATCATTTAAGGACAGCAGGGGAGAGCTGAGAAGAATGAAGTTGTGGACTTTTCCTGACGTTATTTCCCTCCTCTCCTCACAGAGTGGATGACACAGTTCTCGTGCACGACCGAAGACCCAAATGCCTGCTCCTGGTCTCCAGAACTTCAGCCCCACACCTACCCGCCATCCATGCCCTCACCAACGACATAGGACAGTATGAGGTTCCAGGCAGTGATGAAAGCCCACAGTTCTCCCACACTGATGTAGCTGTAGAGATACGCAGAACCGGTCCATGAGACCCGTGTCCCAAATTCGGCATAGCAGAGCCCAGACAACACAGAAGACACAGCGGCCACCAAGAAGGAGATGACAATCGCTGGTCCAGCGATGAACATGGCCACTTCTCCCACCAGGATGTACACGCCAGCCCCCAGAGTGCTGGCCACACCGAAGGCCACCAGCTTCATGGGGTTCAGAGGAGCCATGGGACTCTCAGAATCCTCGGTGGGCTCCAGGAGCCGCCTGCGGACCAGCTTCTGACCGAAGTGGTGGAGATCCTGACACTGCATCCCGGATAGAGTTGAGAAGCTGTGATCTGCTCAGGAAACAAGACACGAAGCCATCAGCAAGGTCCACCCGCCCTTGGCCCTTGGGCCATTTTCTCAATTGGGGACAACAAAGATCTAATTGTAAGATAGCATTATAATCTAGACACCCAAGTTTTAGGCCACTTCCCAATTCCCAATTTAAATAAAGGCCAGACATTGTTAAAGCAAACCCGAGTTTTCCTTTTCTTGGCCCATCTGGCTTTTGAAGGGAATCCTCCCGGGTTGAGCTTCCCTGCGGGCTCAGGCAGTAAAGAATCCACCTGCAGTGCAGGAGACACAGATTCGATCCCTGGGTGGGGAAGATGCCCTGGAGAAGGGAATGGAAACCCACTCTAGTATCCTTGCCTGGAGAATCCCATGGACAGAGGAGCCTGGTAGGCAACAGTCCACAGGGTTGCAAAGAGTTGCACGTGACTTAGTGACTAAACAACAGCTACAACAGAGTGGGAGCAATTTGCTGGCTGTGGTGGTAGGTGATGTGCCTTGATTCCAGGCATGGTTCTCCCAAAGTTGATGAGGAAGCTCTGCTTGGGTGAGGGACAGGCTGGGGATTGTCATTTAGGCAGAATGGGAGAAATGGGGAAAGGGGCAAGAAAAAGATAACTGGGGCTCCTTCATTGAGCAGACCTAGATTAACCCCTGCAGGTCTTAGAAAGAGAACAGAGCAGAGAGTGAGAGCAAGTCCTCCTGCAAGAGAGAGAGAGTCAGAAGTCTCCAGCCAGCAGTTTGGGGAGACCGGCAGTTTACCTTGAAATCCTGGGTTTCAGCCCCAAATGATCTCGGAGAGAGAGAGCCGGGAGTGCTGGCTTAGTTCTCTGCCCAAGAATTGGGCTCTAGTATGCTGTATGAAAACCAGGACCCCTAGTCGCCAGTACATTGGGGGCTAGAAACTAGAAACAAGGTTCTCCTGGTTCTAGTACAGAGTTTAAAAAAAAGAAGAAGAAGAAGAAGCATTTTTCCAGGAGGTAAAAACTAAAAATATGTTAAAAGTGTATTACTAGAGACACAGCACAGTCGTGCAGGAGCACACAGAGGAACAGTTTGTTTAGTTAAGACAGAAGCCAGGCAGAGCTCACACTCAAGAGAAAGGCTGTGGGAGTCCCCCCCGAAGGAGGAGGAGCCCCATAAAGAGACTGTTAAATCGCCTATGCAGGGCAGTTCTCCCGTCTTTGTTTACCTTGGCCAATTACCTGGTTTCTTTTTCCACACCTGACCTGCCCTAGGATCCTCCCTGACAGGTGTGTGCAGCTATTTTTCTGGATGAATTCCAGCACACAGGCCTGTGAGGGCCTGGACATCACCTATTACAAGATGGCACCACCTCCTTTTTGCCCCCCAAAGAGTCTTTCTGCACATGTGTTGTGCCCCAAAGATAGAAAATATGTGACCTCTTGATCTTTTACACACACAGGGTTTAGCCCCTTTCTGTCCCTGCCATGATTGTTATAGTAACATGTCCACAGCAGGCAAAGTCCAGCTATTTACCCTGTTCCTGGCATTTCCATCTCAAAGTGCAAACAGAAGTCTAATGTAAACACCTAGCCTGGACCTCACCTGCTTCATTCCTCAGGAAATGTAAACAGAAGGCTAGTTGTAGATGGAGTTCTTTCTCCTGTTCATCTACCCTTCCTGTGTCTTCTTTGCAGGCTCTAGACAGAGAACCTAGGAGGATAGAGGACAAGATTATCTGCCCCAAGAACAATAAATTTAAATGCTTCTACAATATGATGAGGGCTTCCCTGGTGGCTCAGATGTAAAGAATCTGCATGCAATGCACTAGTTCCCAGTTCCATCTCTGGGTCAGGAAGATCTCCTGGAGAAAAGAATGGCAACCCACTCCAGTATTCTTACCTGGGTAATCCAATGGACAGAGAAACCTCGCAGGATATAGTCCGTGGGGTCACAAAAGAGCCAGACACAACTGAGTGACTAACCAACAACAAATATATATATATATATATATATATATATATATATATATATATATATACACATACATATATATTCATACATGCATACAATGGAATGTATCTCAGCCATGAAAAATGTAACAATGATACTTGCAGCAGTATGGACCTAGAGCTTATCATAGTTACTGAAATAAGTCAGAAAGAGAAAGACCAATACCATATGATATCACTTATATGTGGAATCTAAAATACAATGCAAGTGAACCTATCTATGAGACAGAAAGAGACTCACAGACATAGAGACCAGACATATGATGGCCAAGGGAGAGGGAGAAGGAAGGATTGGGAGTTTGGGATTAGCACATGCAAACTATTCTATATAGATACACAAGATCCTACTGTATAGCACAGGGAACTATAATCAATATCTTGTGATACATGTCATTGAAAAGAATATATCAATATATATGTATATTTGAGTCACTTTGCTGTACAGAAGAAATTATCTCAACACTGTAAATCAACTATACTTCAATAAAATGAAAAGAAAATAGCTCAAATTGAAGCAGCCAATGAGTGAGAGTCTAAATTTTAAAAAATAAGACATCTAAAATAGGCATTAGGGATTTAGTAGTAAGGAGCACTCCCCCCTTTCACAACAGCAGGACATTTGGAATCCAACCCACATATCTTATATTGAAAAAAATTCCACATTGGTTTTTTAAAAATCTGACTTTTTAAACAACTGTAATTTAATAGGAGAAAACATACAGAGTTTAAAGTAATGTAAGGACAGAGACTTAAGCCATGAGAATGGCATGTCTGATATCACATTGTACAGAATTTTCTTCTTGTTTAGTCACTCAGTCATGTCTGACTGTTTTGTGGCCCCATGGACTGTAACATGCCAAGTTCCTCTGTCCATGGGGTTTCCCAGGCAAGAATACTGGAGAGGGTTGCTATTTCCTCCTTTAGGGGATCTTCCAGTCCCAGGGGTCAAACCCACGTCTCCTGATTTGGCAGGCAGGTTCTTTACCACTGATGCACCAGGGAAGCCCAGTAGACAACCCCAACTGACAGGCAGTCTCTTCCTGTTATGATTCATGAGAGTCACTCAGGTCCAACTCTGCTGCTTTCTCCCCACCCTCTCATCTTTTCAACATAATTTCCCATGTTTTTAATTCATCTCACGGTGACTGCGGTAACTGTCAGAGGTACGCTCACATTCCTGTTCTTTTTCCTTTTTCATTCAACAGTTACCCTGTGTTTCCAAGTGAGTGTGCTGATCATTATCCCTCCCCTAACTTCCCTGCCCTCTATCTCTCAAATACTAACATCTTTTCATTTTTATGTACTTCCAAAAGTGTCTGAAATTGTTACTCAATTCCATAACCATCGCTGAGTTTGGGTACTTTGTGTTTACATTATATGTGAATATTTTACACTGATGTTGAGTTCACTGTGACCTGTGATTCACAGTTGATAACCTGCCCCACCCTGGCCCCTGCCCCCAACCCAGTCTTCAGCATGTTAGTCCTCCCATCTGTGCCTCCTCTTCCTGCCTCTTCTGTCTCAGATGGAAACACTTTTTCATCTCACTCTATTTCTCTCTTGCCTTCTGCCCCCTCCCCCGTGCATCCTGTTTTTGACATGAATTCATCACTGTGCCTTAGACCAGTGGGTTTCCTTTCTTGGTTGCATTTGGAAACCAATCCAAATACCAAATCCAGGCTAACCCTGACAGAATGGAAACTAAATCACAGGGGAGTCGAGAGAAAATCATGTGACCTGGGAAGAGGATGAAAAAATTCCCAATCATGGTATCGTCAAAGATTCTTCCATTATGAGGGGACCCTCTCGGGAACACGCATACACACACACCACGAGTTTTCTCCATTATCTTGTAAACGGAAGGAGTCTAGAAATAAATGTAGTTTTTTCGTGTTTGTTGATATTCTTACTTTTTGGACTTCCCTGGTGGCACAGTGGATGAGAATCCACCAGCTAATGCAGGGTACATAGATTCGATTCCTGGTCTGGGAAGATCCCACGTGCCATGGAGCAACTAAGCCTGTGCTCCACAACTACTGAGCCTGTGCGCCACAATAAGAGAAGCCACCGCAAGAAGCATGCACACCAAAGCAAAGAGCAGCCCCCTCGCCACAACCAGAGAGAAACCCTACATGCAGCAACTAAAACCTAGTGTGGCCAACATTTTAACAGTTCTTAAAAAATCAAATGTTTTGTAAAATTTGCCAGTGAAACTATCTTGTTTTTGTGCTGAGAGGTTTCTGATCACTGATTTTACCTCCTTACTTGTTTGTTATTCATATTGTTTATTTTAGCCTGACTTTGTCTTGATATGTTGGATGCTTCTAAAAATTTGATCTGTTTCTTCTAGGTTATCCAATTTGTTGGCATATAGTTTTTCATAGTAGTTTCTTATAAGACTCTATATTTAAAGTACCATTTATAATATCTCCTTTCTGATTTTATTCATTTGAGTGTTCTATTTTTAAATTTTTAAAAAATTGTTTATCTTAATTGGAGGCTAATTATTTTACAATATTGTAGTGGTTTTGGCCATACATTGACATGAGTCAGCCACGGGTGTATTGCTTTACAATGTTGTGTTAGTTTCTATGACACAAAGAAGTGAATCAGCTTTGTCGCTGTTCAGTCGCTCAGTTGTGTCTGACTCTGTGCCACCCCATGAACTGTAGCCCACCAGGCTCTTCTGTCCATGGGATTCTCCAGGCAAGAATACTGGACTGGGTTGTTATTTCCTTTTCCAAGGAATCTTCCCAACCCAGGGATCAAACCGGCATCTCCTGCATTGGCAGGTGGATCCTTTACTGCTGAGCCACAAGGGAAGGAAGCCCAGTGAATAGCTATATGTATACATATATCCCCTACCTGCTGGGAGTCCCTCCCACCCCATCCCCCACCCCCCATCCCAACCTTCTAGGGCATCACAGAGCTGCAAGCTGAGGTGCCTGTGCTCTCTGCAGGTTCCTATTAGCTTTCTGTTTTGCACATGTAGTGTATGCATGTCAATCCTAATCCCCCAGTTTGTTCAACCTTCTCCTTCCCCCACTGGGTCCACATGTCAGTGAGCTGTCACCTCACAGATGTCAGAATGGTCACAATTGGAAAATCTACAAACAATAAATGGTGGAGAGGATGTGGAGAGAAGGGAACTCTTCTGCACTGTTGGTGGGAAAGTAAGCTGACACAGTGATTATGGAGAACAGGATGGACGTTCCTGAACAAACTAGGAATAAAACTACCGTATGACCCGGCAACCCATTACTGGGCATAAACCCTGAGAAAACCAAAGTCAAATCAAACCAAATCACAAAGGTACATGTACATGAATGTTCTTTGCAGCCCGGTTTACAACAGGCAGGACATGGAAGCAACCTGGATGTGTATAGATAGATGAATGGATAAAGAAGATGTGGTACATATAGACAATGAAGTATTACTCAGCCATAAAAAAGAATGAATGTGAGTCACTTGTAGTGAGATAAATAAACTAGAGTCTGTTATACAGTGTGAAAAAACTCAGAAAGAGAAAAACACATATTGTGTATCATGAATATGTATGGAATCTAAAAAAATAGGACAGATGAACCTATTTGTAGGGAAGGATGTAAGAACAGACTTGTGGACACAGTTGAGGTAGGAGAGGGTGGGACGAACTGAGAAAGTAGCGCTGACATTTATACACGATTATGTGTGAAACAGATAGCTCGTGGAAGCCGCTGTAGAACATGAGGAGCTCAGTCTGGAGCTCCGTGCTGACCTAGAGGGATGGGGACATATACACATAATTATGACTGAGCCTCCTTGTTTTACACAGAAACCAGCACAACATTGTAAAGCAATTATCCTCCAACTAAAAAAAAAAAAAATTGTAAACATTTAAAAAATAAAGTATTATTAAATTTTTGGAAATAAAAAAAAGGAAAAACAGATGGCCTCCCAAGTGCCTGGAGGGAGGGAGGACTAATCTTCATTCTGAATCAGAAACGAGAGACTGTGTTTTCAATCCTTTGGGACATAGAATGTCTCCCCATTACACTGCTCTGCAAGGCTAGGCTGACTCAGTGAACACTAGTTAAGGGCAGGGGGCTTCTGTCCATGTTACTCTAAGGTCCAAGTTGAGCATTATGGTTGAGGGAAAGCATTCAAAGAGTCAGGAAGCTATGATTAGCATCTTGGCCCCACGAACACCTCTCGGCCCTTGAACAAGTCATATACTTCTCTGGACCTGTGTTTCCTTCTCGGTCAAACACTGCTGATGAACCTTTGAGACCTCTCGTTAGGAACATAAAATGGTGCAGTTGCTATGGATAAAGTATGGTGGTTCCTCAAAAAAACCAAAACTGAAATTACCATCATGGTTGGGCAATCCCACTTCTCAGAATACACTCAAAAGAACTGAAAGTGAGGTCACAGGAGACATTTGCACACCCATGTTTGTAGCAGCTTTGTTCACAATAGCTGAAAGATGAAAGCAACCCAAACAGCCATCCACGAAAAATGGATGACTAGAAAGTGATGTGTGCCGACAGAGGAATATTATTCAGCAATAAAAAGACAGGAAATTCTGACCCATGCTACAACAGGGACAATACCCTAGTGGACAAGAGACTTGAGAACAATATGCTAAATGATAAAAAGGCAGTCTCCAAAAGACAAATACTGTATGGTTCACTTCAATGAAGTACCTGATATAGTCAAATTTACACAGACAGAAATAGATCGGTGGTTTACTAGGGACTGGGTGAGAGGAAAAATAGGGAGTCATTGTTAAATGAGAACCCGGTTTCGGTTTTACAAGACAAAAAGAGTTCTGCAAATTAGTGTCACAGCTGTGTAAATTTACCCAATATTGCTGAACCGTTCATTTAAAAATGGTGAAGATGGCAAATTTATGCATATTTTACCACAATTAAGAAAAAAAAAATGATGCCAGTGATAAACAGGAGAGCCAGCTTCACAGAGTTGTTGAGTGTACACAACTCCAAGGTAACTTAACATGAAACACCAGTGAGTCATCCCCAGCAGAATGCTCAGCTCCTAGATGAGGCATCAGCAGACATGGAGGGCAGAAAGGAGACAGGAGACTGAAGGCAGTGGTACCCAAATCACAAACTCTATGTGAGGGTCATCTGAGTGTTGAGTGAGCACCAGACTAAAACCGGTCGAAGAGCCTTTGGACATAGATCCCATCTCTCGCAGCCCCTACTCTTCTCACACAAACACAATAGCTCACAGCTCCTTCTACTTTCATCTGGAAAACAGGTCTCTCCACCCTCAGGCTGGACCCGGGCTGACCCCTCTGCACTCTGGGGTTGCAGAGGTCTCTTTGGGAGGATGTGAACTCAGCACCCAGTCTCCTACAGAAGAGGGTGACCCGAGACTTACTGGATCCTTGGAGCAGAGTCTGAAGCACTGGGTCAGTCAGGGAGGCTGAAGTTAAGGCGCGCAGGGCAGGAGCTGATGTTTGTCCAAAAACCAAAGAGGGAAGTCACTGAGCACAGAAGACAACCTTTAACTCCTGGGTAGTTGTGGTGGGGAGGAGGCTGGGAGGACCGGAAGCTTATGCAAAGTTCCTGTCAGCCCTTAACATGTCTGTGGTTACCGTCACGGGATTTTCAAAGATGTTTTTTAACTGGGGTAACATACAAATGACATCTCCCTCATAGCTCAGTCGGTAAAGAATCTGCCTGCAATGCAGGATACCAGGTTCGATTCCTGGGTTGAGAAGATCCTCTGCAGAAGGGATAGGCTACCTACTCTAGTATTCTCCCCTGGAGAATCCCATACACAGAGGAGCCTGGCAAGCTAAAGTGCATCGGATCGCAAGACTCGGACATGTCTTAGTGAATAAACCACCAACAATGTACAAATAACAGGAAATTGACAATTTTAATGGAACAACAGACTGGTTCTAAATAGGAAAAGGAGTATGTCAAGGCTGTATATTGTCACCCTGCTTATTTAACTTATATGTAGAGTACATCATGAGAAAACGCTGGGCTGGAAGAAACACAAACTGGAATCAAGATTGCCGGGAGAAATATCAATAACCTCAGATATGTAGATGACAACACCCTTATGGCAGAAAGTGAAGAGAAACTAAAAAGCCTGTTGATGAAGGTGAAAGAGGAGAGTGAAAAAGTTGACTTAAAATTCAACATTCAGAAAACGAAGATTATGGCAACCGGTCCCACCACTTCATGGGAAATAGATGGGGAAACAGTGGAAACAGTGTCAGAGTTTATTTTGGGTGGCTCCAAAATCACTGCAGATGGTGACTGCAGCCATGAAATTAAAAGACACTTACTCCTTGGAAGGAAAGTTATGACCAACCTAGATATCATATTGAAAAGCAGAGACATTACTTTGTCAACAAACGTTTGTCTAGTCAAGGCTATGGTTTTTCCAGTGGAAATGTATGGATGTAAGAGTTGGACCGTGAAGAAAGCTGAGCACCAAAGAATTGATGCCTTTGAACTGTGGTATTGGAGAAGCCTCTTGAGAGTCCCTTGGACTGCAAGGAGATCCAACCAGTCCATTCTGAAGGAAATCAGACCTGGGATTTCTTTGGAAGGAATGATGCTAAAGCTGAAACTCCAGTACTTTGGCCACCTCATGCGAAGAGTTGACTCATTGGAAGAGACTCTGATGCTGGGAGGGATTGGAGGCAGGAGGAGAAGGCGACGACAGAGGATGAAATGGCTGGATGGCATCACTGACTCGATGGACGTGAGTCTGGGTGAACTCTGGGAGTTGGTGATGGACAGGGAGGCCTGGTGTGCTGTGATTCATGGGGTCACAAAGAGTCAGACATGACCGAGCAACTGAACTGAACTTAACTGAACCCTCTTTAACTAATTAGTTCAGTTGTGTCATAACCAAAAGCAGAGTCTGGCTGCTGGCTCCTCAAAAGCCATTAAGAAGGCCAGGTTGGTGGAAGGAAAGTTTGCTTTATTTTGGATGCCAGCAATGGGTGGGAGGAGGGTTATACTACTGCCAAAGGTCAACTCCCCTGCCCACCCCAACAAGCAGACAGTAACAGCTTCAGTGGGTTTCCCTGTTGTTCAACTGGTAAAGATTCCACCCGCAGTACAGGAGATAGCACTTCAGTTTCTGGGTCAGGTAGATCACCTGGAGAAGGAATAGGCTACCCATTCCAGTATCCTTGGGTTTCCCTGGTGGCTGAAACACTGAAGAATCTGCCTGGATGCAAAAGCCCTGGGTTCAAACCCTAGGTTGGGAGATTCCCTGAGAGGGCATGGCAACCCACTCCAGTATTCTTGCCTGGAGAATCCCATGGACAGAGGAGCCTGGTGGGCTACAGTCCATAGGTTTGAAAAGAGTCAGACATACCTGAGCAGAGCACAAGAGCTTTTATAGTCTCAGAGAGGGTGATACATTCAGAAACAGCACAGTTCACTCTGACAGTCATCTTGAAATTGGTCATCAGTGAGCTGACCAGCGTTGTCTTGACTGTTTTAGGTACAGTTAAACTTCAGTAACAAGGTCAGCTTGTTCCCATTTCCTTGAGGCTAGTTCTCAGAATTGGGGCACCTGTTGTCATGGCTACCCTCTGGTCATCAGTTAGATAACTTCTTCCAGCTGGTGGAAATGTCTGTATCTACATGCTCTCAGAATATTGTCTGTAGCCCTTGAGAAGGAACTAATGGTCTTTGACTATGCTTAATCACTATATTATTATTATTATTATGTGTTCTCCTTTGACTGTTTTCCTTTGTTTCTGCATGTTCTCCCTTCTTGGAGTAAATTTATTCTTTTGATAAGCTTTTACCACAGACAGAAGGCAGGCAGAGGACATGGGGGTCAACGACCTCCCCCATTTCCATGTTAAGTACATTCACATTTTGTGCAACCAAACCCCAGGACTTTTTTTCCTCTGGAAAAACAGAAACTCTGTACACATTAACCAACAATTCCCCCTTTTTCCTTCCCCAGCTCCTGGCAACACCATTCTACTTTCTCCCTATGAATCTGACCACGCTGACCACTTCATTTCAGTGGAACCATCCAATATTTGTCCTCTCTTGTCAGCCTTATTTTATTTGTATAATGTCCACTAGGTGTGCCCATGTTGTAGCATGTATTATATTCTATTCCTTTTAAATGTGGAATATACTGTGTTATTGGTACCTACCACATTGGCTTAACCATACTTTGGTCAATAGGCACTTGGGTTGCTTTCATATCTTCAAATCAGATCAGATCAGGCGCTCAGTTGTGTCCGACTCTTTGCAACCCCATGAATCGCAGCACGCCAGGCCTCCCTGTCCATCACCAACTCCCAGAGTTCACCCAGACTCACGTCCATCGAGTCAGTGATGCCATCCAGCCATTTCATCCTCTGTCGTCCCCTTCTCCTCCTGCCTCCAATCCCTCCCAGCATCAGAGTCTCTTCCAATGAGTCAACTCTTCGCATGAGGTGGCCAAAGTACTGGAGTTTCAGCTTTAGCATCATTCCTTCCAAAGAAATCCCAGGTCTGATTTCCTTCAGAATGGACTGGTTGGATCTCCTTGCAGTCCAAGGGACTCTCAAGAGGCTTCTCCAATACCACAGTTCAAAGGCATCAATTCTTTGGTGCTCAGCTTTCTTCACGGTCCAACTCTTACATCCATACATTTCCACTGGAAAAACCATAGCCTTGACTAGACAAACGTTTGTTGACAAAGTAATGTCTCTGCTTTTCAATATGATATCTAGGTTGGTCATAACTTTCCTTCCAAGGAGTAAGTGTCTTTTAATTTCATGGCTGCAGTCACCATCTGCAGTGACTTTGGAGCCCAGAAAAATAAGGTCTGACACTATTTCTACTGTTTCCCCATCTATTTCCCATGAAGTGGTGGGACCGGATGTCATGATCTTCGTTTTCTGAATGTTGAGTTTTAAGCCAACTTTTTCACTCTCCTCTTTCACCTTCATCAAGAGGCTTTTTAGTTCCTCTTCACTTTCTGCCATAAGGGTGGTGTCATCTGCATATCTGAGGTTATTGATATTTCTCCCGGCAATCTTGATTCCAGTTTGTGTTTCTTCCAGTTCAGCGTTTCTCATCATGTACTCTGCATATAAGTTAAATAAACAGGGTGACAATATACAGCCTTGATGAACTCCTTTTCCTATTTGGAACCAGTCTGTTGTTCCATGTCCAGTTCTAACTGTTGCTTCCTGACCTGCATACAAATTTCTCAAGAGGCAGATCAGGTGGTCTGGTATTCCCATCTTTTTCAGAATTTTCCACAGTTTATTGTGATCCACACAGTCAAAGGCTTTGGCATAGTCAGTAAAGCAGAAATAGATATTTTTCTGGAATTCTCTTGCTTTTTTGATGATCCAGCAGATGTTGGCAACTTGATCTCTGGTTCCTCTGCCTTTTCTAAAACCAACTTGAACATCAGGAAGCTCACGGTTCACATATTGCTGAAGGCTGGCTTGGAGAATTTTGAGCATTTCTTTACTAGCGTATGAGATGAGTGCAATTGTGTGGTAGTTTGAGCATTCTTTGGCATTGCCTTTCTTTGGGATTGGAATGAAAACTGACCTTTTCCAGTCCTGTGGCCTCTGCTGAGTTTTCCAAATTTGCTGGCATATTGAGTGCAACACTTTCACAGCATCATCCTTCACGATTTGGAATAACTCAACTGGAATTCTATCACCCCCACTAGCTTTGTTTGTAGTGATGCTTTCTAAGGCCCACTTGACTTCACATTCCAGGATTAGTTACTGTGAATAATGGTGCTGTGAACATGTGTGTACACATGTCTCTTCCCAAGTGTGATTTCAACTCTTCTGGGTTTATCCTCAGAAGTAGAATTGCAGGATTATATGTTTTTAAGATATTTTATATTCTGTGATGGAGAAATAGTTCACATACTGAGGTATGGGGAAGTCAGTTTGGCTTATCTGTGGTTCAGCCTGAACTTTGTGTAAAAAACACAGCCTGTCAGACCCTCAAAGCACATCTGCTTTAACCTTGAGGTAAAGAAAACTGTTTTGAAATATTAAAAGCAGCAAGGGAAAAACAACAAATGACACACAAGGGGATTCCCATAAGGATAACAGCTGGTCTTTCAATAGAAACTCTACAGGCCAGAAAGGAATGGCAGGACATACTTATACTGATGAAAGAGAAAAACCTACAACCCAGATGACTGTACCCAGCAAGGATCTCATTCACATATGAAGGAGAAATCAAAAGCTTTACGGACAAGCAAAAGCTGAAAATTTCAGCACCACCAAACCAACTCTTCAACAAATGCTAAAGGATCTTCTCTAGACAGGAAACACAGAAATAGTTTATAAACTCAAACCCAAAACAACAAATTAAATGGCAACAGGATCATACTTATCAATAATTACCATAAATGTAAATGGGCTTAATGTCCCAGCCAAAAGACAAAGACTGGCTGAATGGATACAAAAAACAAGACCCCTATATCTGTTGTCTACAAGAGACCTACCTCAAAACAAGGGACACATACAGACTGAAACTGAAGAGCTGGAAAAAGATATTTCACACAAATGGAGACTAAAAGAAAGCAGGAGTAGTGATACTCATCAGATAAAATAGACTTTGAAATAGAGGCCATGAAAGATTCAAAGAAGGACACTACATAATGATCAAAGGTCCAATCCAAGAAGAAGATATAACAATTAAAAATGTACATGCACCCAACATAGGAGCACCACAATATGTAAGGCAACGCTAACAACTGTGAAAGGGGAAGTTAACAGGAACACAATAATAGTGGGAGACTTTAATACCCCACTCACACCTATGGATAGATTAACTAAACAGAAAATTAACAAGGAAACACAAGCTTTAAATAACACAATGGGCCAGTTAGACTTAATTGATATCTATAAGACATTTACCCCAACAATGAATTTTACCCTTTTCTCAAGTGCACACAGTACCTTCTAGAGGATAAATCACATCCTGGGCCATATATCTAGGCTTGGTAAATTCAAAAAAATTGAAATCATTCCAAGCATTTTGTCTGATCACAATGCAGTAAGACTACAGGAAAAAATACAAAAAAAAAAAAAAAAGACTACTGTTGAAAATACAAACGTATGGAGGCTAAACAACACGAATCACTGAAGAAATCAAAAAGAAATCAAAATATGCATAGAAACGAATGATAATGAAAACACAACAACCCAATACCTATGGGACTCAGTGCTAAGGAGAACGTTCATAACAATACAAGCTTACCTCAAGAAACAAGAGAAAAGCCAAATAAATAACCTAGCTCTACACCTAAAGCAACTAGAAAAAGAAGGAACGAAGAACCCCAGGGTTAGTAGAAGGAAAGAAATCTTAAAAATTAGGGCAGAAAGAAATACAAAAGAAACAAAGGTGATCATAGCCAAAATCAACAAAGCTAAGGCTGGTTCTTTGAGAAGATAAATAAAATAGACAAACCGTTAGCCAGACTCATCAAGAAACAAAGGCAGAAGAAGCAAATCAACACAATTAGAAATGAAAATGCAGAAATCACAGCAGACAACACAGAAATACACAGGATCATAAGAGACTACTATCAGCAACTATATGCCAATAAAATGGACAACTTGGAAGAAATGGGGAAATTCTTAGAAAAGTATAACCTTCCAAAACTGAACCAGGACCAAATAGAAAATCTTAACAGACTCCTCACAAGCACGGAAATCGAAACTGTAATCAGAAATCTTCCAGCAAACAAAAGCCCAGGAGCAGATGGCTTCACAGCTGAATTCTATCAAAAATTTAAAGAGAGTTAACACCAATCCTACCCAAACTCTTCCAGAAAATTGCAGAAAGATAAACTTCCAATGTCATTCTATGAGGCCACCATCACCCTAATACCAAAACCTGACAAAGATGCCACAAAAAAAAAAGAAAACTACAGGCCAATATCACTGATGAACATAGATGCAAAAATCCTTAACGAAATTCAGCAAACAGAATCCAACAACATATTAAAAAATCATACATCATGACCAAGTGGGCTTTATCCCAAGGATGCAAGGATTCTTTAATATCCACAAATCAATCAATTTGATACACCATGTTAACAAATTAAAAGATAAAAACCATATGACTATCTCAATAGATGTAGAGAAAGCCTTTGATAAATTTCAACATCCATTTATGATAAAAATCCTCCAGAAAGCAGGAGTAGAAGGAACATACCTCAACATAATAAAAGCCATATATTATAAACCCACAGCAAACATTATCCTCAATGGGGAAAAAATTGAAAGCATTTCCCCAAGAGTCAGGAACAAGACAAGTGCCCATTCTCACCACTACTATTCAACATAGTTTTGGAAGTTTTAGCCACAGCAATCAGAGAAGTAAAAGAAATGAATCCAGATTGGAAAAGAAGAAGTAAAACTCTCACTGTTTGCAGATGACATGATCCTTTACATGGAAAACCCTAAAGACTCCACCAGAAAATTACTAGAGCTAATCAATGACTATAGTAAAGTTGCAGGATATAAAATTAACACACAGAAATCCCTTGCATTCCTATACACTAACAATAAGAAAACAGAAAGAGAAATTAAGGGAAAAAATTCCATTCACTATTGCAACAAAAAGAATAAAATACTTAGGAATAAGTCTACCTAAAGAAAGAAAAGACCTATATATAGAAAACTATAAAGCACTGATGACAGAAATCAAAGAGGACACAAATAGATGGAGAAATATACCATGTTCATGGATTGGAAGAATCAATATACTGGAAATGAGTATACTGCCCAAAGCAATCTACACATTCAATGCAATCCCTATCAAGCTACCAATGGTGTTTTTCAGAGACCTAGAACAAATGCTTTCACAATTTGCATGGAAATACAAAAAACCTCGAATAGCCAAAGTAATCTTGAGAAAGAAAAATGGAACTGGAGGAATCAACCTGCCTAACTTCAAACTATACTACACAGCTACAGTCATCAAGACAGTACGGTACTGGCACAAAGACAGAAATATAGATCAATGGAACAAAATGGAAAGCCCAGAAATAAATCCACGCACCTATGGACACCTCATCTTTAACAAAGGAGACAAGAATATACAATGGAGAAAAGACGATCTCTTTAACAAGTGCTGCTGGGACAACTGGCCAACCAATTGCTAAAGAATGAAACTAGAACACTTTCTAACACCATACACAAAAATAAACTCAAAACAGATTAAAGATCTAAATATAAGACCAGAAACTATAAAACTTGTAAAGGAAAACGTAGGCAAAACACTCTCTGACATAAATCACAGCAGGATCTTCTATGGCCCACCTCCCAGAGCAATGGAAATAAAAGCAAAGATAAACAAATGGGACCTAATTAAACCTAAAAGCTTTTGCACAATGAATGAAACCGTAAGCAAGGTGAAAAGACAGCCTTCAGAATTGGAGAAAAGAATAGCAAACAAAGCAATTGACAAAGAATTAATCTCAAAAATAAACAAGCAGCTCCTGCAGCTCAATTCCAGAAAAATAAATGGCCCAATCAAAAAATGGACCAAAGAACTAAACAGACATTTCTTCAAAGAAGACATACACATGGCTAACACAAGAAAAGATGCTCAACATCACTCATTATCAGAGAAATGCCAGCCAAAACCACAATGAGGTACCATCTCACACTGGTCAGAATGGCTGCTATTAAAAAGTCTACAAACAGTAAATGCTGGAGAGGGTGCAAAGAAAAGGGAACCCTCTTATACTGTTGGTGGGAATGCAAACTAGTACAGCCACTGTGGAGAACAGTGTGGAGATTCCTTAAAACACTGGAAATAGAACTGCAATATGACCCAGCAATGCCACTGCTGGGCATACACACTGCAGAAACCAGAATTGAATGAGACACGTGTACCCCAATGTTCATCGCAGCACTGTTTATAATAGCCAGGACATGGAAGCAACCTAGATGTCCATCAGCAGACGAATGGATAAGAAAGCAGTGGTACATATAAACGATGGAGTATTACTCAGCCATTAAAAGAATTCATTTGAATCAGTTCTAATGAGGTGGATGAAACTGGATCCTATTATACAGAGTGAAGTAAGTCAGGAAGAAAAACACCAATACAGTTACTAATGCATATATATGGAATTTAGGAAGATGGTAACGATGATCCTATATGTGAGACAGTAAAAGAGACACAGATTTAAAGGACAGTTGTTTGGACTCTGTGGGAGAAAGTGAGGGTGGGATGATTTGAGAGGATAGCATTGAAACGTGTATATTATCATATGTGAAGCGGATCGCCAGTCCAGGTTTGATGAATGAGACAGGGTGTTCAGGGCTGGTGCACTGGGATGACCCTGGGGGATGGGATGAGGAGGGACGTGGGAGGAGGGTTCTGGATGGGGAACACATTTGGGTCCGAGGCTGATTCATGTCAATGTTTGGCAAAAACCACTACAATACTGTAAAGTAATAAGCTTCTAATTAAAATAATTAAATTAATTTTTTAAAAAAGAAAATCTGTTTTGAAGATAAGGATGAGCAACTGTCTTCTCACAGGTCCACACCCTGGAAGGTAAAGTTCCCTTCCTAGACACCAGGGTCCTGTCGTCTCACTGTCTGTGCACTAGCTTGTCTCTTGAAACCTTGAAGGAGAGAACCCTGTCATGCGTGGTGTTTGCTCTTTGGTCAGACAAGGTATAAGACAGTATTGAAAAAGGTGCTTCAAGAAAGCAGTTCCTCAGAGTTATCTGAGCATCTGTCTCTAGAGTATAATCCTCAATTTGGCTCAAACAAAATGCTTCCCTATTTCCATTATAGATTGTTTATTGATTATTTCTTTGGCTGCTTGAATTTTTGATGACCAAGGACCCTGCGGGCTAGGGGCTGTGAAACTGGGGGTCCCACTCAGACCCTGCTCCCTCCCAGTCCTCTTAAACTTCTCAACTCCCCACAGTCTGTACACGACCTGAGACACTCCAGTGTGGGTGCACCCCAAGCCCAGCTGGACCCCAACCAGGAGGAGGGGAATTTAACATCTGATATTAATTCAAGCAGCACAGCATTGAATAAACATCGCACTTGTGTCCAGCCTTGCACAAAGAGGTGGAAGAGGGTAAATGAGAAAATATCCTTCAAGGAGTTCTGTTTGCTGAGCACACAGGCAAGGAGGGAAACGGGATGTAAGAGGTAAGGAGCTCCAGTCTTCAGGAAGGAAAACCAGGGAGCGGGAAGTGGAGTGGTGAAGGGCTGACTAGATTCTGAAATCTATCAAGTAACCCCTAAGATAAGACCCTGGACACAGACCGTCAAAGCAGGACTTAAATGTAGTAGTTGACTCTTACATTAACTTCTTTTTTTTAATTGAAGTATCAGATCAGATCAGACGCTCAGTCATGTCCGACTCTTTGTGACCCCATGAATCGCAGCACGCCAGGCCTCCCTGTCCATCACCAACTCCCGGAGTTCACTCAGACTCACGTCCATCAAGTCAGCGATGCCATCCAGCCATCTCATCCTCTGTCGTCCCCTTCTCCTCCTGCCCCCAATCCCGCCCAGCATCAGAGTCTTTTCCAAAGAGTCAACTCTTCACATGAGGTGGCCAAAGTACTGGACTTTCAGCTTTAGCATCATTCCTTCCAAAGAAATCCCAGGGCTGATCTCCTTCAGAATGGACTGGTTGGATCTCCTTGCAGTCCAAGGGACTCTCAAGAGTCTTCTCCAACACCACAGTTCAAAAGCATCAATTCTTCGGCGCTCAGCCTTCCTCACAGTCCAACTCTCACATCCATACATGACCATAGGAAAAACCATAGCCTTGACTAGACGAACATTTGTTGGCAAAGTAATGTCCCTGCTTTTCAATATGCTATCTAGGTTGGTCATAACTTTCCTTCCAAGGAGTAAGCGTCTTTTAATTTCATGGCTGCAGTCACCATCTGCAGTGATTTTGGAGCCCAGAAAAATAAAGTCTGACACTATTTCCACTGTTTCCCCATCTATTTCCCATGATACTGTAAATTTTTTTTTTTCTTCAAAAATCCAACTACACACAGTGGAATAAAGTCGTTTAAGGTGTTGTTGAGAGTTTAGACACTGTCCAACTGTCACACCAATTAGCCTCTAGGGGGCATAATGCCTCCAAGGAGAAATTGCAATTCTGCTTACCAGTTGTAAAATACTGCAATTCAGTTGCTCAGTCATGTTTGACTCTTTACAACCCCAATGACTCAACATCTCTGAGATATGCCTGTATTGGCTCTTCACTTTGCGTCATATCGTTTATTTATTTATTTATATTTAAATTTATTTATTTTTAATTGAAACATAATTGCTTTACAATATTATGTTGGTTTCCGCCATACATCACCATGAATCAGCCATAGGTACACGTATGTCCCCTCCTTCCTGGGCCTCCTCTCCCACCTCCCACCCCATCCACCCCTCTAGGATGTCACAGAGCACCGGGTCTGAGCTCCCGGTGTTATAGACCAACTTCCCATTAGTGATCTATTTTACACATGGTAATGGATGTGTTTCAATGCTCCTCTCTCAATTCTTCTCACCGTTTCCTTCCCCAACTGTGCCCACAAGTCTGTTCTCTATGACTGTGTCTCTACTACTGCCCTACAGATAGGTTCCTCAGTACCACCATCTTTCTAGATTCCATACACATGTGTTAATATATAAGATTTATTCTCTTTCTGACTTACTTCACTCTGTATTAAAAGCTCTAGGTCCATCCACCTCATTAGAACTGAGTCAAATGCATTCCTTTTTATGGCTGTGGGTCATACCATTTAATCAACATAAAAAGTGCATCATTTTTCCGCCCTGGAGAATTGTCAACATTCTGGTTTTGGTTGACTGTGTTTTCACTCGAAATGTGAATCTGTCCCTTATGTTCACGATGAGCTGTAGTTGATCTAGAGGCTTGATGACTTTCTGATTCAGCTTTTCATCAGGACTGTGTTCCAGGCGGTGTTCTGTGCTGCCTGTTACAGCACCCTGGGTAATACGGGATATCCGGTTGTCCCCCAGCAGTAAGGGAGGAACAGCCATCAGGTGATGTCAGCCTCCTCCATCAGAGTTTCACCTGACAGAATCAGTCATATTAATTGTGTCTTAAATCTGATTTCATTAGAACTTGCAAGGCAGTGACTTTGCCTAATTCTGTTCATCCTCCTCCATCTATTTTAAATTCATTTAATAACTTTGGTTTTTTCTAATGACAATACTTTGACCACCTGATGCGAAGAGCTGACTCATTTGAAAAGACCCTGATGCTAGGAAAGATTGAAGGCAGGAGGGGAAGGGGATGACAAAGGATGAGATGGTTGCATGGCATCACCAACTCGATGGACATGAGTTTGAGTAAACTCCAGGAGTTGGTGATGGACAGGGAGGCCTGGCATGCTGCAGTCCATGGGGTCACAAAGAGTCACACACGACTGAGCAACTGAAATGAACTGAAAAACTTTGCTACTCAGTATCTTGAACTCCAGCTCTCCTTCACTGTATTTCAGTTGCTCGTTCCCACAAACAGTCCTCCACCTCATTATTACCAACATCTTCAATGTCTATAATCTCAATTACAAGCTTTCTGTTTGCAGCAACACTTTTTTATTTTGACTTCCCTGTTTCATGTCCCATCTTTTAGTTCCTTTTCCATTCAACTGTAACCATTTATCAACCAACCACTACTTCCCATCCCCTTCACCCACCTCTGGCAATGCAGGAGGTTTTTGTTTGTTTGTTTGTTTGTTTTCAATTAAGAACTTTTCCTCATCGATTCTACTGTGTAACTCTTAGGGTCTATGATGGAAGAGTAAAGTGCTTATTACACAGTGTGATTCTGTATCTCAGGGAAGCTGGAGGAAAAGATGAAAATGACTAATTATCTTTCTCACTGTAAAATAACCCACCTTATCTGTTATTGTGCTCTTTTTCTTAAAATCTACTTTGTCTGGTATTTATATTGCTATGCTAGCTTTCTATGTTACTGTTTGCATGATGTATCTGTTCCTTTCCTTCTACTTCCAACCTGTCTCTTTTCTCATGTTTAAATTGCACCTCTTTTTTCTAAAGAAAGATTTGAGTTGCCATATAACAGGAACATGAATTGGTAGTTACAAATCCTCCCACAAAGCAAAGCTGAGCCTCAGATGAATTCTCTGCTTAAATTCTATCAAATATTTAAAGAAAAAATAATATGGACACTTTATAAGCTCTGTCAGAAAAAAAAAAAAAAGCAGTATGAGAATATGTTTAAAGTCATGACATTAAATAAAGCTGATTAGATTTTCAATTTTTTTAAAGTGAAATTCTTTCTTTTAAATTCATTTTTAATCTCTTTTTCTTATTTTTTGGCCACATTGCACAGTTTTTAGAATCTTAGTTTGGTGACTGGGGACTGAACCATGGCCAAGGCAGTGAAAGTGCGGAGCCCTAACTCCTAGACCTCCATTGAATACTCTAAGTGTAACTCTTTTTCTTTTGTTTTTAATATATATATTTTTTATGTGGACCATTTTTAGAGTCTTTATTGATTCCATTTTGTGTTCTGGTTTTTTGGCCATGAGGCATGTGGGAACTTAGTTCCACAACCAGGGATCAAATGGGCACCCCCTGCATAGGAAGGCCAGGTCTTAACCACTGGACGACCAGGAAACCCCCTAAAGTGCAACTCTTGTCATAATATGGGCTTCCCTGGTAGCTAAGTTGGTAAAGAATCTGCCTGCAAGGCAGGAGACCCTGGTTCGGCACCTGGCTCAGGAAGATCCGCTGGAGAAGGGATAGGCTACCCACTCTAGTATCTTGGGCTTCCCTGGTAGCTCAACTGGTAAAGAATCCGCCTGTAGTGTGGGAGACCTAGGTTCCATCCCTGAGTTGGGAAGATCCCCTGGAGAAGGGAAAGGCTGATCACTCCAGTATTCTGGCCTGGAGTGTTCCATGGACTATATAGTCCATGGGGTCACAAAGAGTCGGAAACGACTGAGCGACTTTGACTTTCTTGTCACAATATATGGCTCCTGTGTTTCCTTCCATGTGACAGTTTATGTGTTTTCACTGGAAACAGGCACAAGGAGGCCGTGCTTATGTTCAAGTTAATACTTTATTTCTTCCTCTGGTTTCTGCTTACATTTTTGTACATTTTTCATGAAAATTCACTTTTCTGGATGTGTATTATGCTTTTCAATGTTTCCATCAGCATTTGCAGCATTAAAGTCACTTTGTCCACTAGCAATAAATACACGGCTGTAAATGCATTCCACCTTCACGACCATAGAGGCTCACAGTGCCCCTCGAACCAGCAGATCTTCCAGTGCATGGAGGGATTCCACACAGCATCTATGTCCTCTAGTTAAGACAATTCATGACTAGGGATGTTTCTGTTAAGTCTGAAAAGTGGAGGCTGCTGGCTGTTGATCATTGTTCTCTCCCAGGCTGTGTTGGATCCCATATCCAAAGTATATGGCAAATCCTAGTAGGGAAATGAGACAGTGAGAAGGGAAAGTAGGTGCCCTCCTCACTTACAGATGCCCAATAAGGCTCCTATCATGGTGTCTGACACAGTTTAGGAGAGAGGTAGTAAGAAGAATAATGGACTCCGTCACTCAAGAGGCCTCTGTAGCCCAGAAAACCACTCACCAATCGCCATCCAGATGCCAAATTGGGCCCAGGTCCGAGTGGTCATCTGAATCATTAAGTAAACATTCATAAAGGTGCTCACCAGGAAGAGGGCAGGCAAAGCAGGGACCTGTGAGCAAAGTCAGTTCATTCCTGAACACACCCCATATGTCTGAAAGGGAGACCCTACCCCTTGTGGGCAGGAAAACTCCACTTCTACTCAGACTGTGTGCTCAGTGCTTAGTGAGACTGAGTTTGTAAAGCACTGAGGGTGGATTAGGGAAGAGTCCATTGGTTTCAGCAAATCCCCTCATTGCCTGTCCAGCAAAGGATGTTTAGACCTAAAGCACGCAGACTTCCTTCACTCGAGGTGGACACTTTGGGCACATGAGGTCACCTACCCTGAACGGAAGAGTACTGGGGTTCTGGGGCTGCCTCCAGATGATGACCGTGACCCCAGTGATGAGCAGCAGCAGCAGCACAGCCACTGTTGTGAGCACGGGGTCTCCAGAGAACACCTGGCTGGACCAACGGTACAGGATCAGGCTCAGGATTATCAGCAGAAGAACTGTAAGGGTCAAGGTGGAGAACAGGCTGGACTCAAAAGACGAAGATGTCAGGGCCTTGGGTCACATCCCTCCCCAGGATGCCCACATCAGAAAGAGCCATCATATCTCCAAGATCTCCATCATATCTCCAACTGACAAAATACACACTCCAGTACCATCCTGTCAATTTCAGAATATGACCAAAGAGAAATCACCACTGCTCACCAAGGGAGGCACATCCATAGACAATCTGGCCAGATTTCCGGGTGGGGATGGTGCTTGGAGGGAACCACAGACTCTGTAGAATGTTTGAGGTTCCTGCTTCAGGTTCAGATTCCAAAGGACCTCCTTCAACTTCAGGCTTTGTCTCAGTTTCCTCCTCTGTTTTCTCCTTCTTGCTTCCGTTCTGGGCTGGTTGATACCTGAATTTGAAATACTAAGGCAATATTAGTAACAGCCCCTACTGCTGATCCAACATCAGTCTGCCTAATGCCTCTCTTTCCCCAATCAATGGTACAGAATGTTGAGGAGGCAGCATGAAGGTAGAAGATGATTCCCTCCCCATCAACCCTTACAAGTCAAAGACCGCCCCCCCCCCCAGTCAAGGTGTCATGGGGTCTCACCTGAGGACAAGGACAGAAAATATCACCAGGGAGTGAGCGAGCAGGGACTGAAATGACATGAGGTCCACCAGGTCAGTGAAGTCGAAGAGTAACGCCATGACCGCTGGGATGAGGGAGCAAAGACGGTGGGGGGAGAGTTAGAAACGACTGGAAATATGCAAGTTAAGAAGTATGATTTTAAAAGGGTGAGTTTTGTTTATTCACCTGCAAGAGTTCCAGGAACCAAGATGGCCATGATGGGGGTTCCTGTGGGGGCAACGGTGTGGACAATGATGCGGGCATAGGTGGTGCGGATAATGATGGTGTGGGCATCGGTGTGGGCAGGGATCCAGGCAAGTCCCCGGAAAAGGAGCCCATCCTCTGCCATTGCATAGGTCAACTGAGACATGATAAACATGATACTCAGAAGGCTGGAAGAGAAAATGGGAATGTGTGAGAAGGTGCAGAAGCAGGAGAGACCGGGGCTTTTGCTCCCTGGTCTACATGGGGCAAGATGTCTTTCTCTCTCATCTCTCAGTCCCAAGGGCCGGGGATACCCGAGCATCTGACAGTAGGTGAGGAGAAAACCATGACACTGACCTGTATAAAAGAATGGAGAGGGTGCCAACAGCCATGACATATTTGGCAGAGTTCCACCCAACATAGATGAAAGGCTGCAGCAAGGGGCTCTCAAGCTGAATCAGGTAGTAGGGCACCATGAGGGTGAGGGCCGCCGAGACACCAAAACACACCAAAAAGCAGATGAAGAGGGAGATCATGACAGCCAAGGGCATGGACCACTGAGGATTGCTGGCTTTTCTCCCTTCCGGAGAAGGTATTGGGTCAGTAAACACCAAACTCACTTTACTCTTCAAACTTCAAAAGCAACCTAACCTTCTACCCACCCCTGTGTCCAAGGGCAGCCCATTCTGTTCCCAAACCCCAATGGGACACACGATGCCCATGTTACCTGCATTGACAATGCCAGCAAAACCAACAAATGCGTAGAAACATGTAGCTGCTCCCTGGAGAATTCCATCAAAAGCAAAAGGCAGAAACCCTCCAGAACCCAGAAGGCCCAAGCTATGGTGAGAGAAGCAAAGAGGAAGAATGTGGGTGAGCTGTGTTCAGCCATCTCTACTGGGCTCCTCCCTTAGTACCACAGGTCCTGGGCTCCAGGACCACGCTTGGACAATCACACCAGGTCTCATTAGTCCCCAGCATATTCCCAACTCTGCACACCACACACACATGCATTAATACAACCAAGGGTGCCCTCCTAACCTGTAGGCATCACCAGATCCAGCTGCAGCCAATGTGTAGTCCTGTTCCGTGAGCTTCCAGTTGTGCAAGTCTCCCTTAATGAAGCCAGAGAGGATGATGAAGCTGAGGACCAAAATGTTCAAGCCTGTGAACACTTTGTAAATCAGGGTTGACTCATAAACTCTCAGAGCCAGGAGTCCTGTGGGAAAAATGGAAAATGAGACAACAAAATAACTAAATCCAGCACTCCCCTAGCAATCCATTGGTTAAGACTCTGAGCTTCCACTACAGGGAGCAGAGGTTCAATCCCTGGTCTGGGAGTTCCCCATGCATTGCAGTGACGCTAGAGAAATCAATAACTAAATCCATAGAGACAGAAAGCAGATGAGTGGTTGCCCAGGGCTGGTGGTTGGTGGTTGGTGGCTGTGGACAGATGGACAGTGACTGCTCAGTGGGTACAGGGTTTCCTTTTGCTGTCATGGAAACGTTTGGTACTGGATGGGGGTGGTGGTTACACAGCACTGGGAATGTACTAAGTGCCGCTGAATTGGACACCTGCTGATGGATATTTTCTTACTGTGACCATCATCTCACAATATCCATGTCTATCAAATCATCTTAAACTTTTACAATGCTGTTTGTCAGCTGTTGTTGTGGTTCAGTTGTTCAGTCATGTCTGATTCTTTGCGACCCCATGGACTGCAGCACTCCAGGCTCCCCTGTCCTTCACTATCTCCCACAGATTGCTCAAACTCATGTCCATTGAGTCAACGATGCCGTCCAACCATCTCATCCTCTGTCGTCCCCTTCTCCTCCTGCCCTCAGTCTTTCTCAACATCAGGGTCTTTTCCAATGAGTCCATTCTTCTCATCAGGTGGCCAAAGTATTGGAGCTTATGTTTTCGGCATCAGTTCCTCCAATAAATATTCAGAAATGATTTCCTTTAGGATGGACTGATTGGATCTCCTTGCAGCCCAAGAGATTCTGAAGAATCTTCTCCAGCACTACAATCAAAAGCCTCAATTCTTTGGTACTCGGCCTTCTGTATGGTCCAACTCTCACATCTGTACATGACTACTGGAAAAACCATAGCTTTGACTAGATGGACCTTTGTCAGCAGTGATGCCTCTGCTTTTTAATATACTGTCTAGGTTTGTCATAGCTTTCCTTCCAAGGAGCAAGTGCCTTTTAATTTCATGGCTGCTGTCCCCATCTGCAGTGATTTGGGAACCCAAGAAAATAAAGCCTCTCACTGTTTCCATGTTTTCCCCATCTATTTTGCATGAAGTGAATTATATCTTCCCTTGTAGCTCAGTCAATAAAGAATCTGCCTGCAGTGCAGGAGACCTGGGTTTGACCCCTGGGTTGGGAAGATCCCCTGGAAAAGGAAATGGCAACCCACTCCAGTATCCTTGCCTGGAAAATCTCATGGACAGGGGAGCCTGGTGGACTGTACTCCATGGGAAAGTGTCGGGCACGACTGAGTGACTAACACTTACTTAAAGCTGGGAAAAACAATAAAATGGTTAAATTGACATGAATTTCCTCTCAGTTAAAAAAAAAAACAAAAACACATAGCTTTGATCTCAGTACAGAGGAAGAAACTTGTTGGTGTAGGTAAATGATTATCAGCTGGGGTGATTTTTTGCTCTAAGAGACATTGGCCCTGCCTGTTGACATCCCAATTGTCACAGTTTGGGGGTTGGGTGTCACTGGTACCTAGTACATAAAGATCATAGATGCTACTCAACATCCAAGAATGATTTTTTGGGGGGTACCCCTCTTGGCATGTGAGATCTTAGTTCCCTGACCAGGGAATGAGCCCAAAACTTCATCAGTGAAAGCACAGTGTCCTAACCATTTGACCACCAGGGAATTCCCCCAACAACATTAAAAAAAAAAAAAAAAAAACAGAAAATGTACAGGACAGCAGCCCACACCAAAGAATGATCCAATCTAAGTTACCAATAGTCCAAGGGTAGAAAAAATGCTCTCTGTCTTGCCTTCCTCTCTTTCTTATTCCAAACCCTTTTTCCCAGTCTTAATTCCCCACCCTTCTGCCACCCTAAGCCTTCCCCATGCCAGCTCCCCCTCCATACCCTGTTCTTTCCTTTCTGTCTCTGGTCCCTTCTCAACTGTGAGCAGCAGCACCAGGCCCAGGGCAAGAAAGTCTGGAAATGAGGCCAGGAAGTAGGGCATTTGCAGAGAGAAAGTTCCCTCTAATGCCTCAGAGATGTGGTTCCCAATCAGGTTGTCAAAGATGGAGCTCCAGGCCTGGGCTATACAGGCAATGGCTGCAGCAACAGAAGAAGGAATGTTTACAAGCAGACAGAAACTGAGCCCCTATTATGCACCATGTGAGATATTTGGGGCAGGAGGTGAGCAAAAATACACCTGATCTCAAAGAGTTTCTTCTCATGGGGTGGACAGGGGAGACCCAGGTGGTTCACAAAAGGGCCAACTATTTAATATTCTAGAAGATAGAAGTGATGGAAAACAAAGAAACACAGGTAAATGAGACTAGGAGGGACTATATCAGAGTTGAATTTTTAAGTTGAGGTGTAAGGGAAAATCCAGGAAGGCAACAGCTCAGCAAAGACTTCACTGTGGTCAGAGGATGAGCCTAGGGATGTGCTTCCCTCTCACCTGCTCCCTACAGTTCCCTTTACTCTGGTTTCTCTGTCCATCACTTAAGGAAAGCAGGACAGACCTGCGTGCAACGAGGTTGTGCAGTTTTCCTGCCACCATTTCCCCTCTCCCAACCCTGCCCCAAAGGTGGATAACAGAGTTCTGATGAATGAGTGAAGCCCCTACTCATCTCTCCTACTTTCTCCATCTTAAGGCCCACTTCTCCCCACTCCCCATCATCTCACCAGTAATTAAATACAGTAAGAGGTTCCAGCCAGTGATGAAGGCGTACAGTTGTCCCATTGTGACATAGCTGATGAAGTACACAGTACCAGGTTTTTCTACTCCAGCTGCCAACTCAACATAACACAGCCCAGACAACAGAGTAGTCAGGCCGGCCACCAGTAAGAAAAGGATGATTGCTGGTCCAGCTACGTATTTGGCCACTCCCCCAATCAGGATGTATATGCCAGCTCCCAACATGTTGTCCAAACCTATCACCACCAGGTCCAGGGTGTTCGGAGGAGGGGTCTCAGAACTCTCAGGTTCCTCCCTGAACTGTGGCTTCCTGCGGACCAGCTTCTGACCAAACTGGCGAAGATACTGACCCAGCATCGTAGACATAGTTGAGGGGGCTACGATCTGCTGAAAAAGCAAGGCATGAAGTCATCAATGATGTCCATCTGCCCTTGACCCTGGAAGCTCAATTCCACAGAGGAATGGAGGGATGGGGAGCAGGTGGTAAAAGGACACACTGGGCAAGTTCTCTCTGTGGGAACTTTGGTTTCTTAAAATAAAGAAGATTTTTAATGTTTCAAGATTACTCGAAGATTTGCTTGAAGAGAAGTGAGGGGTACAAGAATATGTCTTCCCAAATGTGCCATTTTAACTCAAGGATTCTTTATGAGCTAAAGGTAATTAAGACCCAAAAGGCTTGGGAAAAGCTTCCTGTCACTCCCTTGTCTGTGTGTGTTAGTTGCTCAGTCACGTCTTTGCAACCCCAATAGACTTCTCTGTCCATGGGGTTCTCTAGACAAGGATACTGGAGTGGGTTTCCATGTCCTCCTCCACGGGATTGTCCTAACCCAGGGATTGAACCCAGATCTCCTGCATTGCAGGCAGATTCTTTACCATCTGAGCCACCCTTAAGCCACTCGCCAATATACAAATATTGTATGGTTCCATTTCTATGACGTATCAAGAGGATAAAAGCCATAGAGACAGAAAGTTGAATGGTGGTTTGCCAGGGGCTGGGGTTAAGGGGGAAATGGGGAGGTATTGTTAAATGGGGCACAGTTTCCATTTTACAAGATACAAAAGAGCTCTTCAGATTGGCTGGACAGCAATGTAAATACACTTAACATTAGTGAACTGCACACTTAAAAATGATGTAGGTGGGAATTCCCCGGCAGTCCAGTGGCTAGGAGTGAGAACTTTCACTGCCATGGACCTGCATTTGATCCCTGGTGGGGGAACTAAGATCCTGTGAAGCATGTGGGTGTTGGGGCTGAATTTTGAAAAGAACAGTTATGATGGTAAATATTATGTCATGTATATTTTACTACCTTTTTGCTGTTGTTATTGCCAAAGATAAATAAGAGACCAGCTTCAAAGTGTTGCTGGGTGTACAAACCTTAAGGTGATTGAATACAAATCAACATAGCATTAACTTGAGCAAACTCGGGAGATGGTGAAGGACAGGGAGGCCTGGTGTGCTACAGTCCACAGGGTCGTGAAGAGACAGGCATGACTGAGTGACTGAACAACAACCTACCATCATTACCTACAGACACCAACATCTGCTGTTATGCAAGTCCTTTACAGTTCCCTCATATCAGCAGATGAGGAACTCATAGATTTAAAAGGCAGACGGTATGCAAGAGACTGAAGTGGGTGGCCCATATATCATAAGCCCTGTATAAAGATAATCTTCACTATTGTTTGAGCATCATTCAAAAAAAAAAGTGAGTGATAAAGAGCCTGCCTGCCAATGCAGGAGATGTAAGAGACGCTGGTTCGCTCTCTGGGTTGGGAAGAACCCCTGGAGGAGGAAATGGCAACCTACTCCAGTATTCTCGCCTAGAGAATCTCCATGGACAGAGCAGCCTGGCGGGCTACAGTCCATAGGGTCACAAAGAGTCAGACATGACTGAAGTGACTTAGCACACGTGCAAGAACCTCCAGGCACTGATCGAACCTCCCCTCCCGCTGGCCACCCCCCACCACTGATTCTCACACAAAACACAAGAGCTCCCAGCTCCTGTTTTCATCTGTAAAACGGGTCTCTCCACCCTCAGGCTGGAGCTGGACTGACCCCCTCCACTCTGGGGTTGCAGAGGTCTCTTTAGGAGGATGTGAACTCAGCACCCAGTCTCCTACAGAAGAGGGTGACCCAAGACTTACTGGATCCTTGGAGCAGAGCCTGGAGCACTGGGTCAGTCACGGAGGCTGAGGGTAAGCCGTGCGGGGCTGGAGCTGAGACATCTCCAAAAACTGAAGCAGGGAGTCCTGAGCACAGAAGACAGTCCTCACCCCTGGGTTGTTGGGGTGGGGGTGGGGTTGGGCGGGCGGGGACCATCTGTTCTGTTGCTATCAGCCCTGACTCCTCTGTGGTTACCCTCGGGGGAGGTTCTGAGAGGGTTTTGTTTTTTTTTAAGTAGTTAAAATGATTTTTTGTTAATTAATTAGATTACTGATTGGTTGTGCTTGGTCTTTGTGGCTGCGTGCAGGCTTTGTCTAGTCACAGCGAGTGGGGGCTACTCTGTGGTGGTGCAGGAGCTTCTCACAGCTGCGACTTCTCCTGTTGTGGAGCACAGGCTCTGGGCGGGCGGGCTGCCCTAGCTGTGCCTTGTGGCCTCAGTAGTCCCGGCTCTAGAGAACGGGCTCAGGAATTGCAGGGCGCAGGTTTAGTTGCTCCACACCATGTTCAATCTTCCTTGATCAGGGATCAAACCTGAGTCCTCTGCAGTGACAAGCAGATTCTCTACCACCAGGGAAGGCCCTGAGATGTTTTCTTTGTTGTAGTAAAGTACACACAACAAAATTTACCGTTTAATTCATGTTAAGTGTCCAGTTCAATCATGTTTTGTGTGTGTGTGCTGAGTCACTTGAGTCACGTCCGACTCTTTGCAGCTCCACCAGGCTGCTCTCCGTGGGAGTCTCCAGGCAAGAATACTGGAGTGGGTTGCCATTTCCTCCTCCTGGGGATCTTCCCAATCCAGAGACTGAATCCAGGTCTCTTACATCTCCTGCATGGGCCCCCGGGTTCTTTACCACTAGTGCCACTCGGAAAGCCCCTCAGTCATGTTAGGTATATTCATATTTTGTGCAACCAAATTCCAGAACATTTTTCATCTGTCAACGCTGAATCTCTATTTCTATTAAACAACAATTCCTTCTTTTTCCTTTTCCGGTTCCTGGCAATCACCATCTACTTTCTGTCTCTGTGAATCTGATGATTCTAGAGCCTTCACTTAAATGGAATCACACAATACTTCTCAAGTATAGTCACACTTATTTTACTGAGTATGATATCATGTGTCAGAATACCCTTCCTTTCTAGTATGATCAGTGGGCACTTGGGTTGCTTTCATGTTTTAATTATTGTGAAAAATGCTGCTATGACCATGGGTGTACTCTCAGCTCTTTTGGGTATATCCTCACAGGTAGAATTGCTAGATCATAAAGTCCTAAGATTTTTATCTGCTTGTGATGGAGAAAATGTTCACATATTGAATATTTTCAATGGGAAAGTCATTTGGCCTATACATGGTTCATCTTGAACTGTGTGTGAACTAAAACAGCCTGTCTAACCCTCACAGCTCATCTGCTTTAACCATTGAGTTAAAGAGCATCTGGTTTGAAGATAAGAATGAGCATCTCCCTTCTCATGGCGTCCATGTTAACACTCCCTCCAAGATAAGGTTCCCTTCCCGGATACCAGGGCCCTGCTGTCTCACTGTCTACATACTAAGTCTGTTTCTTTTTGAAACCTGAAAGAATACACCCTGTCGTGTGTGATGTATGTTCTCTGTTGGATGAGGCATAAGACTGTGCCGGAAACCATGCTTCAGTGGGATAGTTCTGAGAATTCCCTGGCAGTATTCTGTGTGTTCACTGCAGTGGGCATGGGTTCGATCCCTGGTATGAACTAAGGACCCTGCACACTCCCCTCCTCCCACACGCCATGCAGCAGGCCCAAAAAAGAAAAGAAAACCAGAGCAGTTCTTCAGACTTATTTAAGAGGCTGCCTCCCAGGCTATAGTGCTCAGCTTGGCTCAAGTAAAACTCTTTTATTCCTGTTAGATTGTATATTGATTCTTTCCATGAACACTTGAACTCATTTGATCATAAAGGACCATGAGACATGTGAGCTGTAAGACTTGGGACCCGACTTACAACCCTGCTCCCTCCCAGTCCTCTTGCTGGATACCCACTGTCTACACATGACCTGAGACACTCCAGTGCGGGGGAACACACAAGCCCAGCTGGACCCCAACCAGGAGAAGGGGAGCTTAACGACTCTGATGTTAATTTAAGCAAAGCAAACATGGAACCAGCATCGCACCTGCACCCAGCCTTGCACAAAAGGATGGAAGAGGGTAAAGGGGGTGTGACTTGGACTGCTTCTTCAGGGAGCTCTGTTTGTTGGGAGAGCTGAGCACAGAGATGGAGAAGGAAAACGATGCAAGAGATCAGGAGCCCTGCTCCTCCTGGAAGGAAAACCCGAGAGTGAGAGGGAAATGTTGCAGCTTTGGAGGATGCTAGTGAAGTGGTGACTATATTCTGACCCAAGTCAAGTGACCCACATGCTAGAACACTGGGCACAAACCAGCAAAAGGAGACATAGATGCAGTACTTGATGGACTCTCACATTTGCTTCTTTTTTTAACATTGAAGTATAGTTGATTTACAATATTGTAAGTTTAAAAGAAAAGAAAAACTGCTACACAAGAAGAAAGAGGCTTAACCTATTTCAGAAAGTTTTAGTTTGTTGAGTGAGGATGCACTTGAATCCCCAAAGTTGGTTAAAAAAAAAAAAAAAAAAGTCTAGTGTTCGTCGTTCAGTCGGGTCTGACTCTGTGAGTCCATGGACTGTGGCCCGCCAGGGTCCTCTGTCCATGGGATTCTCCAGGCAAGAATACTGGAGTGGGTTGCCATTTTCTTCTCCAGGGGATCTTCCCAAACCCTGTATTTGAACCAGGGTCTCCTGCATTGCAGGCGGAGTCTACCATCTGAGGCACGTCTGTGTTTCTTGTTGGCTGGGCAGGGTCTTCATGCTGCGGGAGCTTTCTCCATTTGCAGTGATGGTGGGGAGGCTGCTCTCTAGCCGTGGTGCTCAGGCTTCTCTTGTTGGGACCACAGACCCTAGGGTCACAGGCTTCAGCTGTGGCACAGGGGTCTAGAGCACAGGCTCAGTAGTCAGGGGGATTACTTTAAAAGAAGACATTGGAGATACAATGGATGCAGAAAGAAGCCTTCTCGGAGCCTCCCTTATCAGACTTAAAGCAGAAAGTTCTGGTAAGTACAGCTGCCAGAAAGTCCCTCTCTGAGGAGAGGCTGTGCCCAATGGCTCCCAAGAGCCCAATGGTGAGTAAAACTAGGACAATAATCGTGGACACAGTGGGGGAAGGAGAGGGTGGGACACATTGAGAGAGGAGCATGGACACATACATGTGATCATATGTAAAGCAGATGGCCGGTGGAAATATGTATGATGCAGGGAGCTCAGACCTGATGCTCTGTGACACCTAGAGGGGTGGGATAGGGTGGGAAGTGGGAGGGAGGCTCAAGAGGGAGGGGACACATGTCTGCCCATGGTTGATTCATGCAGATGTATGGCAGAAACCAATACAAAGTTGTAAGGCAATTATCCTCCAATTAAAAACAGAGACATTTGCATTTTTTTTTTTTTTTTAATTTTGCTCTCTGGGAGTTTTCTAGCCTGAAGAAGCTGGAAAGACCACTCATACCTGCAGACACAAATACTATTACAAAGCGTCTCATCTCTGATTTCTTAATTTATTTGTCTTTCCCAAAGAAATCCATTTATTCTTCCCATAAAAGCTATTTCTTCCTACACCCCTCTACTAAGTTAGGCACAGAAGCCTGCAGCTTTAATCACTTAGCAAGTTATACTTTCGTTGTCTCCTGCATATAATCCTTCCTCCTGGTAATTTGTCTTTTCTGTGTCTTTTTTGCAGACTTCAGTCAAAAAACCTAAGAAGATAAAGTGGGGAAGTGTTTCTGTTCCAAGAGCAGCAAAGTTTAACTGTTCCCACAATATGATGTTGCTACTGAATAAAATGTGTGGCCAGGTAAAGGAAGTAGTGGACAGAATTCAGGCATTTAACGTTGCCATAGAGACGACTATGTGCCAGGAACTAAAATAGGCATCAGAGACTAAGAAGGAAAGAGCACTGCCCACTTTACAACAGGGGGCATTGGAGACAGTTTATCTGAAATCCATTTCACACATCATATATTTTTTTAATTTTTAATTGGAGGATAATTGCTTTACAATGGCTTATTGGTTTCTGCCACACATCGTCATGAATTAGCCATAGGTACACGTATGTCCCCTCCCTCTTGGGCCTCCTCTCCCACCTCCCACCCCATCCACCCCTCTAGGTTGTCACAGAGCACTGGGTCTGAGTTCCCTGGGTCATACAGCAACTTCCCATTAGTGATCTATTTTACACCTGGTAATGGAAATGTTTCTTTTTTTTAATTAAATTTATTTATTTTAATTAGAGGCAAATTACTTTCAATATTGTATTGGTTTTGCCATACATCAACATGAATCCACCACGGTGTACACGTGTTCCCAATCCTGAACCCCCCTCCCACCTCCCTCCCCATACCATCCCTCTGGGTCATCCCAGTGCACCAGCCCCAAGCTTCCTGTATCCTGCATCAAACCTGGACTGGCAATTCATTTCTTATATGATATTATACATGTTTCAATGCCATTCTCCCAAATCATACCCCCTCCCTTTCCCACAGAGTCCAAAAGACTGTTCTGTACATCTGTGTCTCTTTTGCTGTCTCCCATACAAGGTTATCATTACCATCTTTCTAAATTCCATATATGTGCGTTAGTATACTTTATTGGTGTTTTTCTTTCTGGCTTACTTCACTCAGTATAATAGGCTCCAGTTTCATCCACCTCATTAGAACTGATTCAAATGTATTCTTTTTAATGGCTGAGTAATATTCCATTGTGTATATGTACCACAGCTTTCTTATCTATTGATCTGCTGATGGACATATAGGTTGCTTCCATGTCCTGGCTATTATAAACAGGGCTGCGATGAACATTGGGGTACACGTGTCTCTTTCAATTCTGGTTTCCTCAGTGTGTATGTCCAGCAGTGGGATTGCTAGGTCGTATGGCAGTTCTATTTCCAGTGTTTTAAGGAATCTGCACACTGTTCTCCATAGTGGCTCTACTAGTTTGCATTGCTACCAACAGTGTAAGAGGGTTCCCTTTTCTCCACATCCTCTCCAACATTTATTGCTTGTAGTCTTTTGGATCTCAGCCATTCTGACTGGCGTGAAATGGTACCTCATTGTGGTTTGGATTTGCATTTCTCTGATAATGAGTGATGTTGAGCATCTTTTCATGTGTTTGTTAGCCATCTGTATGTCTTCTCTGGAGAAATATCTATTTAGTTCTTTGGCCCATTTTTTGATTGGGTCGTTTATTTTTCTGGAATTGAGCTGCAGGAGTTGCTTGTATATTTTTGAGATTAATTCTTTGTCAGTTGCTTCATTTGCTATTATTTTCTCACATTCTTAAGGCTGTCTTTTCACCTTGCTTATAGTTTATTTTGTTGTGCAGAAGTTTTTAATTTTAATTAGATCCCATTTGTTTATTTTTGCTTTTATTTCCAATATTCTGGGAGGTGGGTCATAGAGGATCTTGCTGTGATGTATGTCGGAGAGTGTTTTGCCTATGTTCTCCTCTAAGAGTTTTATAGTTTCTGGTCTTATGTTTAGATCTTTAATCCATTTTGAGTTTATTTTTGTGTATGGTGTTCGAAAGTGTTCTAGTTTCATCCTTTTACAAGTTTTCCCAGGACCACTTGTTAAAGAGATTGTCTTTTCTCCACTGTATATTCTTGCCTCCTTTGTCAAAGATAAGGTGTCCCTAGGTGCGTGGGTTTATATCTGGGCTTTCTATTTTGTTCCATTGATTTATATTTCTGTCTTTGTGCCAGTACCATACTGTCTTGATGACTATGGCTTTGTAGTAGAGCTTGAAGTCAGGCAGCTTGATTCCTCCAGTTCCATTCTTCTTTCTGAGGATTGCTTTGGCTACTCGAGGTTTTTAGTATTTCCATACAAATTGTGAAATTATTTGTTCTAGCTCTGTGAAAAATACCATTGGTAGCTTGATAGGGATTCCATTGAATCTCTAGATTGCTTTGGGTAGTATACTCACTTTCACTATATTGATTCTTCTGATCCATGAACATGGTATATTTCTCCATCTGTTAGTGTCCTCTTTGATTTCTTTCACCAGTGTTTTATAGTTTTCTATCCTTCTCCAGGATAGATCACATCCTGGGCCATAAATCTAGCCTTGGTAAATTCAAAAAAATTGAAATCATTCCAAGCATCCTTTCTGACCACAATGCAGTAAGATTAGATCTCAGTTACAGGAGAAAAACTATTAAAAATTCCAACATATGGAGACTGAACAACACGCTTCTGAAGAAGCAACAAATCACAGAAGAAATCAAAAAATAAATCAAAATATGCATAGAAATGAATGAAAATGAAAACACAACAACCCAAAATCTATGGGACACTGTAAAAGCAGTGCTAAGGGGAAAGTTCATAGCAATACAGGCATGCCTCAAGAAACAAGAAAAAAGTCAAATAAATAACCTAACTCTACACCTCAAGCAACTAGAAAAGGAAGAAATTAAGAACTCCAGGGTTAGTAGAATGAAAGACATCTTAAAAATTAGAGCAGAAATAATTGCAAAAGAACAAAGGTGATCATAGCAAAAATCAACAAAGCCAAAAGCCGGTTCTTTGAAAGGATACATAAAATTGACAAACCATTAGCCAGACTCATCAAAAAACAAAGAGAGAAAAATCAAATCAATAAAATTAGAAATGAAAATGGAGGGATCACAACAGATAACACAGAAATACAAAGGATCATAAGAGACTACTATCAGCAATTATATGCCAATAAAATGGACAACGTGGAAGAAATGGACAAATTCTTAGAAAAATACAACTTTCCAAAACTGAACCAGGAAGAAATAGAAAATCTTAACAGACCCATCACAAGCACGGAAATTGAAACTGTAATCAGAAATCTTGCAGCAAACAAAAGCCCAGGTCCAGACAGCTTCACAACTGAATTCTACCAAAAATTTAGAGAAGAGCTAACACCTATCCGTGGAGAAGGAAATGGCAATCCACTCCAGTACTACTGCCTGGAAAATCCCATGGACAGAGGAACCTGGTAGGCTACAGTCTATGGGGTCGCAAAGAGTCGGACACGACTGAGCGACTTCACGTTCACGTAACACCTATCCTACCCAAACTCTTCCAGAAAATTGCAGAGGAAGGTAAACTTCCAAACTCATTCTATGAGGCCACCGTCACCCTAATACCAAAACCTGACCAAGATGCCACAAAAAAAGAAAACTACAGGCCAATATCACTATGAACATAGATGTAAAAGTCCTTAACAAAATTCTAGCAATCAGAATCCATCAACACATTAAAAAGATCATACAGCATGACCAAGTGGGCTTTATCCCAGGGATTCAAGGATTCTTCAGTATCCGAAAATGGAAATGTTTCAATGCTCCTCTCTCAATTCATCCCACCCTCTCCTTCCCCCACTGTGCCCACAAGTCTGTTCTCTATGTCTGTGTCTCTATTGCTGCCCTACAGATAGGCTCATCAGTACCACCATCTTTCTAGTTCTATATATATGCGTTAATGTAGAATATTTGTTCTTCTCTTTCCGACTTACTTCACTCTGTATTAAAGGTTCTATGTCCATTCACCTCATTAGAATTGAGTCAAATGATTTCCTGTTTATGGCTGTGGATCATACCATTTAATTGGTATAAATACTGGACCATTCTTCTGCCCTGGGGACTGCCCCTGGGACTGCCAGGGAAACCCCTGAAGTACAGCTCTTGTCACAATATATGGTTACCTCTGTTTCCTTCCCCTGTGACAATCTATGTGTCAACATTCTGGTTTTGGCTGATTGTGTTTCCAGTGGAAATGTGAATCTATCCCTTATGTTCACGATGAGCTGTAGTTGATCTAGAGGCTTGATGACTTTCTGATTCAGCTTTTCATCAGGACTGTGTTCCAGGCGGTGTTCTGTGTTGCCTGTTAACAGCACACTGGGTAACACGGGATATCTGGCTGTCCCCCAGCGGTAAGGGAAGAACAGCAATCAGGTGATGTCAGCCTCTTCCATCAAAGTTTCATCCAACAGTTTCAGTCTCCATTGTTTCCCAAGTCTGTATTTCAGTAGACCTTGCAAGACAGTGAACATGCAGAATTTTCCTGTTCATCGTCTTCTATTTTGAAATTCATTTAGCAACTTTGCTGCTCAGTTTCTTGACCTCCATCTCCCCTTCTCTCTACTGCAGCTGCTCATTCCCACAAACAGTCCTCTACTTCATGATTACCAATGTCTTCCATGTCCATAATCTCCGTTTCAAGCATTATTTTCTTCAGTAACATCTTTTTATTTTTACTTCTCTAGTTTCACTTCCTATCTTTTAGTTCCACCCAGCCATAACCATTCATCAACCAACCATTACTTCCCAACCCTCTTCCCTCACTTCTGGCAATGCAGGGTTTTTATTTTTCCAATTAAAGAACTTTTCCTCATCAACTCTACTATGTAATTCTAAGAGTCTGTGACAGAAAAGTAAAGTGCTTATTACACAGTGTGATATATGTCTCAGTAAAGCTGGCAGGGGGAGAACGCAATGGCACCCCACTCCAGTACTCTTGCCTGGAAAATCCCATGGATGGAGGAGCCTGTTAGGCTGCAGTCCATGGGGTCGCGAAGAGTCAGACACAACTGAGTGACTTCCCTTTCACTTTTCACTTTCATGCACTGGAGAAGGAAATGGCAGCCCACTCAAGTGTTCTTGCCTGGAGAATCCCAGGGACGGGGAAGCCTGGTGGCTGCCCTCTATGGGGTCGCACAGAGTCGGACACCACTGACGCGACTTAGCAGCAGCAGCAGCAAAGCTGGCGGGAAAGATGAAAATGACCATTTCTCTTCCTCAGTAAAATAATCCATTTTATGTATTATTATTCTCTTTTTCTTAAATTCTCCTTCACCTGATATTAATATGGCTATGCATCTTTCTTGTGTTATTGTTTGCACAGAGTATCTCTTCCTTTCCTTCTGCTTCCAACCCATCTGCTTTCTCATATTTAAAATGCCACTCTTTTTTAAAATTTACATTTATGTTTTTTTCTTAATTTTTGGCCACATTGCACAGTTTACAGGATCTTAGTTCCCCAACCAGGGAATGAACCCTGACCAACCATGGCCGTGAAAGTGCTGCATCCTAAATCCTGGACCTCCAGGGAATTCCCTAAAGTGCAACCTTTTTTTTTTTTAATAAGATTTTAAAAATATTTTTAAAGTCTTTATTGCTTCAGCTTTATGTTTTGTTTTGTTTGTTTGGCTGTGAGGCATATGGGATCCTAGTCCCATGACCAGGGACTGAACCTGCATCCCCTGCTTTAAAAGGTAAGTCTTAATCTCTGGACTGCCAGGGAAACCCCTGAAGTACAGCTCTTGTCACAATATATGGTTACCTCTGTTTCCTTCCCATGTGACAATCTATGTGTTTTCACTGGAAACAGGCACAAGAAGAACTGCTTATGTTCAAGTTAATACTTCATTTCTTCCTCTGGTTTCTGGTTACATTTTTGTATATTTTTCATGAAAATCCTCTTTTCTGGATGTGTATTATGCTTGTAAATGTTTCCTTCAGCATTTGCAGCATTAAAGTCACTTTGTCCACTAGCAATAAATACACGGATGTAAATGCATTCCACCTTCACGTCCATAGAGGCTCACAGTGCCCCTCGAACCAGCAGATCCTCCAGGGCATGGAGGGATTCCACACAGCATCTCTCTCCTGTGGTTAAGATGACTCAGCACCAGGGATGTTTTTGTCCAGTAATTGGGAGTTGGAGGCTGGTGTCTTGCTCAGTGTTCTCCTCCAACTTGTGTCGGATCCCATATCCAAAGTATATGGTAAATCCTAGTAGGGAAATGAGACGAAGAGAAGTAAAAGCAGGCGCTCTCCTCACTTATAAATGCCCAATAGGCCTCCTCTTATGGCATCTGACACAGTTTAGGGGAGAGGTGGTAGGAAGAGGATTGGGTTCAGTCAACCAAGAGGCCTCTTGACTCCAAAAAATCACTTACCAATCCCCATCCAGATGCCAAATAGGACGCTGGTCCAAGTGGTCATGTGCACCATCAGGTAAACTTTCACAAAGATGCTTACCAGTGGGAGGAAAGGCAAAGCATGGACCTGTGGGCAGTGTCAGTTCATCCCTGAACACACACTAGTCACTGGAAAGGGAGATTCTATGCCATGTGGGTGGGACAAGTTCAGTGCCATTCAGGCTGTGTGTTCAGTGCCTACTTAGATAGTGCATGTAAAGCACTGAGTGTGGATCAGGGAAGGGTCCATAGGTTTCAGCAACTCCCCTTCTTCCCTGGTCCAGCAAAGGAAGCTTAGACCTAAAGCACGCAGACCTCCTTCACTCAAGGTGGACACTTTGGGCACATGAGGTCACCTACCCTGAAGTGAAGAGTAGTGGTGTCCTGGGGCTGCCTCCAGATGATGGCCATGACCCCAGTGATGAGCAACAGCAGCAGCAGCACAGCCACTGTTGTGAGCACGGGGTTTCCAGAAAACACCTGGCTGGGCCACTGGGCCAGGATCAGGCTCAGGATGGTCAGCAGGAGAACTGCAAGGGTCAAGGTGGAAGACAACAGGCTGGACCTGGAAGACAAAGATGTCAGGATTCGGGTCACACCCTTCCCTAGGCTACCCACATCAGGAACGGACATCGTATTTCCAAGACTCAATAGACAAATATACATTCCTATCCATCCTGGGAATTTCAGAATATCACCAAAGAGAAGTCCCACTGCTCAGCAAGCAGGAAGGCACATCCATAGACAATCTGGCCAGATTTCCAGGTGGGGATGGTGCTGGGACAGAACCACAGACTCTTTAAAATCCTTGAGGTGTCGGCTTCAAGTATAGAGTCCAAAGACCTTTCTTTGACTACAAGCTCCATCTCAGTTTCTTCCTCTGTTTTTTGCTTCTTGCTTAAATTCTGGTCTGAGTGATACCTGAATTAGAGGTATGATGGCAACATGAACAGCAATCCCTATTCACCCAACATCACACAGCTGAATCCATCTCTTTTCCCACAAAAGCAGAGCAGGACATTTAGAAGGCACCGTGAAGCAGAGAGGATTAGCCCCCATCAATCCCCACAAGCCAAAGACCCCCAGTCAGGGTGGATCGGAGTCTCACCTGAGCACAAGGGCAGAAAAATCGACCACCAAGTTAGCAAGCAGGGACCGAAGTGACATGAGATCCATCAGATCACTGAAATGGAAGAGTAACGCCAAGACCCCTAGAAGGAGGGCATAAACAAGGTGGGGGGATGGAGTGAGAAACAGCTGGAAATATGCAAGCCAAGGAAGATAATCCAAAGGCAGTGGGTTTTGTTTATCTACCTTCAAGGTTTCCAGAAATCATGATGATCCTGATGTGGGTACGTGTACGGGTGTTGATCTGGGCAAGGACTCAGAAAAGGAGCCCGTCCTCTGCCATTGTGTAGATGAACCAAGACATGGCAAACATGGTGTTCTGGAGGCTGGAAAAGAAAACAGAGGAGTGAGAACGTGCAGAAGCATGAGAGACCAGGGCATCTGCTCCCTCGTCTACATGGGGTAAGGTGTCTTTCTTTTTTGTCTCTCAATCCCAAGGGCTGGGATACCTGAGCATCTGACAGTCAATGAGGAGAAAGCCATGACACTGACCTGGATGAAAGAGCACAGAGGATGCCAACAGCCACAGCATATCTGGCAGGGCCCCACCCAACATGGAGAAAAGCCTGTAGAAAGGGGCTGTGAATTTGGTAGTAGGGCACCATGAGGGTGAGTGCTGCTGAGACACCAAAGTGTCACAAAGTGTCACAAAGCAGATCAAGACTGAGACCATGATGCTAATGGGATGGACCGCTGGGGATTTGGGGCTTTTTCCCCTGCAGGACTGGAGGAAATACTGGGTCAGGAAACACACCAGAGTGAAAGCACAAAATCCCCTTTCCTGTTAAACCTCGAAAAGAAACCCCTATGCCCAAGGGCAGCCCAATCCATGCCCACAACCTGGATGGGACACAGGGTGACCATGTTACCTGTAGTAACAATGGAATCAAAACCAATAGACATGTGGAAACATAAAGCTGCTCCTTGGAGAATCCCATCAAGGCCAAAAGGCACAAACCCTCCAGAACCCAGAGAGTTGAAGTTATCATGAGAGAAGAAGCAAGAAAGAACGTGGGTGAGGTGTGTTCGGCCATGTATACTGGACTTCTCCTTTAATATGACAAGTCCTGGGCCCCAAAACCCCCTCAACCGGCATCCATTAGGCCAGGTTTCTTTAGGTTAGTTTCTCAGTTGTGTCTGACTTCAAACTCATGGACTGTAGACAAACAGGCTCCTCTGTGCATGGGATATTCCAGGCAAGAATACTAGAGTGGGGTGCCATTCCCTTCTCCAGGGGATCATGAAGACCCATGAATTGAACCCTGGTCTCCTGCATTGCTGGAGAAGGCAATGGCACCGCACTCCAGTACTCTTGCCTGGAAAATCCTATGCACAGAGGAGCCTGGTGGGCTGGAGTCCATGGGGTCACTAAGAGTCGGACACGACTGAGCGACTTCACTTTCACTTTTCACTTTCATGCATTGGAGAAGGAAATGGCAACCCACTCCAGTGTTCTTGCCTGGAGAATACCGGGGATGGGGGGATCCTGGTGGGCTTCCGTCTTTGGGGTCGCACAGAGTCAGACACGACTGAAACGACTTAACAGCAGCAGCTCCTGCATTGCAGGCACATTCTTTACTGTCTGAGCCACCAGGGAAGCCAGAGATCTCTTCAAGCCCCACATTCCCAGCTTCAACATCTGGAAGTTCTTGTTTCACGTACTGTTGAAGCCTAGCTTGGAGAATTTTGAGCGTTACTTTGCTAGCGTGTGAGATGAGTGTAACTGTGTGGTAGTTTGAACATTCCTTGGAAATGCCTTTCTCTGATATTGGAATGAAAACTGATCTTTTCCGGTCCTGTGGTCACTGCTGAGTTTTCCAAATTTGCTGGCATACTAAGTGCAGCACTTTCACAGCCGTGATTAAGACTATCCCCAAGAAAAGAAAATGCGAAAAGATCGTCTGAGGTGGCCTTAGAAATAAGTTAGAAAAGAAGAGAAAGGCAAAGGAGAAAAGGAAAGATAATATCCATCTGAATGCAGAGTTCCAAAGAATAGCAAGGAGCGATTAGAAAGCCTTCCTAAGTGATCAAAGCAAAAAAAAAAAAAAAAAAGAGGAAAACAATAGAATGGGAAAGACTAGAGATCTCTCCAAGAAAACTAGAGATACCAAGGGAACATTTCATGCAAACATGGGTGGGCACAATAAAGGACAGACACAGTATGAAACTAACAGAAGCAGAAGATATTACAAAGAGGTGACAAGAATACACAGAAGAACTGCACAAAAAAAGATCTTCATGACCCAGACAACCACGATGGTGTGATCACTCACCTAGAGCCAGACATCCTGGAGTGTGAAGTGAACTGGGCCTTGGAAAGCATCACTACGAACAAAGCTTGTGGAGGTGATGGAATTCCAGCTGAGCTTTTCTCCTCCACCAGTTCCTGGAAATTACCCTTCTCCTCTCTGTCTTGATGAATGTGACCACTTCAAATACTCCATTTAAGTGGAATCAAAGAATATTTGTCCTTTCCTTCTGGTTTATTTCACTTAGAGAATGAGTTCATGAGGTTCCTTCATGTTGTAGTATGTGTCAGAATCCCCTTCCTTTTTAATGATAAATAATACTCTATTATTTGTGCCTGCCACATCGGTTCATCTATTTCTCAGTCAGTGGGCACTTGGATTGCTCTCATGCTTTAGTTATTGTGAATAACGCTGCTATGAACATGAGTGTACAAATATCTCCTCCAGAGTGTGCTTTCAATTCCTCTGGGTATATCATCAGAGGTAGAATTGCTGGACCATGGGTTTCTAAGGTTTTTATCTGTTGGTGATTGATGAATGGAGAAAATGTTCAAATATTGAGAGGAGGTCAATTTGGCTTATACATGGATCAGCCTGAACTTTATGTGAACCAAGGTGCATTGTCCAACCCTTACAGCTCATCTACTTTAACCCCTGGGGCAAAGAAGATCTATTTTGAGGATAAGGATGAGTAACTCCCTTCTCATGGGCTTCCCAGGTGGCTCAGTGGTAAAGAATCCGCCTGCCAAGCAGAAGACACCAGTTTGATCCTTGGGTCAGGAAGATCCCCTGGACGAGGATATGGCAACCCACTCCAGTATTCCTGCCTGGAGAATCCCATGGACAGGGGACCATGGCAGGCTACAGTCCATGGGGTCACAAAGGGTGAGACTTGACTTTGAAAACACACACACCACTAAGACAGGCTTACTGATTGATTCTGAAAGAATTGAGAGAATTCTGGCTTTTTCAATTCTAAGAATAAAGAAATCTCTCAGGGGGTTTCCGACTAAGTGGCCATGAATTTGAACAAACTCCAGGAGATAGTGAAGGACAGGGAAGCCTGACGTGCTGCAGTCCATGAGGTCGCAAAGAGTCTGACATGACTTGGCAATTGAACAACAACAACACGATTCTACAGAAATTCGGTACCTAGTTTTTTCCACATTGTCCAATCTCTCTGTGCCTTAATAACCTCTACCCAATCAGACCCATTGAACAAATGACAAAAGCCGTAAAGCTATAAATGCTTTAAAATATGCGATAGACCAGGCTCCAGCATTAGGCCATCCTAACTATAAATTACCATTTTCACTCTTTGCTCTTGAAGATAGAAGATTCCCCCTGAGCATATTAACTCAGAGACATGGTGACCCATATGGACCCATTGGCTATTCTGCACCCGGAGTTAGATTTGTAACCAAATGCAGGTTCAGCCACTTGCTGCTCAACTGCCAATAAATCATGGGGCAAGCTTTCATTGAGAAGAAAGGTGCTTTATTCCGAAAAGCCAGTGATCTGAGGAAAAAGTGGACTTGCATCCATGAGAGTTCTGCTCGCCATGACCACTTTAAAGGGAAACAGTCTCAGTTAGTCATTAAGCGAGGAAGTCATGGTCATTTTTCCATTGGTGCAAGCCTGCTGACTTCCTATTTTATCCAGGACACTGTCTTGCTCGAGTGACCCACCTGCAATCGGAGATTCTCTTGCTTGTGTGGTCCACCTGCTTTTTAATAAGGGGAAGCGAGGGGAGGAAGTCAGTCATTCTTAAACCAATTTTTTTTGGGCTACACCATTGGGCATGCAGGGTATTGTTCCCCAACCAGGGGTTGAACCCATGCCCTCTGCACTGGGAGGGTGGAGTCTTAGCCACTGGACTGCCAGGGAAGTCCGTGGAGTATAACTCTTCATATAATTCATCCTCACCTGAGTTTCCTTCCAATGGGGCAGTCTCTGTGTTCTTGTTAGAAATAAGTGCAAGAAGGTGCTTCTAATGTGCCCATAATAATTTATTTCTTCCTCTAGTTGCTGCTTACATTGTGGTACTTTGTTTGTTAAAATTCATCTTGCTGCACACTTATGAAGCATGCACTTACAAGTATGTATAGTATGCTTTTAAAAGTTTACCGAAAATTGCACAATGGTCCAGTCACTTTCTCCACAAGCAACAAATACAGGGCTTTAGATGCCTCCACCTTCACACTCCACCAAGGCTCACAGTGTCCCTTGCACCAGCAGATCCTCCAGGGCATGGAGGGATTCCACGCAGCATCTACCTCCTGTGGTTAAGATGACTCAGCACCAGGGATGTTTTTGTCAAGAGTCTGGGAAGTGGAGCCTGGTGGCTGGTGGCTGTTGATGATTGTTCCCTGCCAGGCTGTGTCGGATCCCATATCCAAAGTATATGAGAAATCCTAGTAGGGAGATGAGATGATAAGAAGGAAATTTAGGTGCTCCCCTTGCTTACAAATGCTCAGTAGACCTTCTATGGCATCTGATACAGTGTGGGGAGAAATCGTAGGAAGATGCTGGGTTCAGTCATTCAAGAAACCTCTTTATTCCAGAAAGCAACTTACCAAAGGCATTCCAGATGCCAAACAGGGTCCAGGTTGCAGAGGTCGTCTGCATCATCAGGTAAACATTCACGAAGATGCTGACCAGTGGGAGGACAGGCAGAGCAGGGACCTGTCGGCAGAGTCAGTTCATCCCTGAACACAGCCCAGACGTCTGAAAGGGAGACCCTACCCCACGTGGGTGGGAGACTCCTGTCCTCCTCAGGCTTTGCATTCAGTGCTTACTGAGACTGTGTACGCAAAGCCCCGAGTGTGGATCAGGGAAGAGTCCATTGGTTTCAGTAATTCCCCTCATTCCCTGCCCAGGAAAGGATATTTTGCCGTCAAAGGACACAGACTTCATTCACTCAAGGTGGACACTTTGGGCACATGAGGTCACCTACCCTGAAGTGAAGAGTAGTGGGGTCCTGGGGCTGCCTCCAGATGATGACCGTGACCCCAGTGATGAGCAGCAGCAGCAGCACAGCCACTGTTGTAAGCACGGGGTCTCCAGAGAACACCTGGCTGGGCCACTGGGCCAGGATCAGGCTCAGGATGGTCAGCAGAAGAACTGCAAGGATCAAGGAGAAGAAGAACAGGCTGGACCCAGAAAACAAAAACGTCAGGATCTCGGGTAACATCCCTCCCTGAAACCACCAATATCAGGAAAGGCCATCATATCTTCTAGACTCCTCCACTGACAAAATACACACACTCACTCCATCCTGTCAAGTTCAAAATATGACCAAAGAGACTTCCCAGTGCTCACCAAGCAGGAAGGCACATCCATAGACAATCTGGGCAGATTTCTGGGTGGGGGTGGTGCTGACAGGCAACCACAGACTCTTTAGAGTCTTTGAGCTTCCCGCTTCAGGTTCAGAGTCCAAAGGATTTTCCTTGACTAGAGGCTTCATCTGAATTTTGTCTTCAATTTTCTTATTCTTGCTTAAATTGCAGTCTGGCTGGTACCTGAATTCGAGATATTATAGGAATATTAACAGCAGTCCCTACTCATTCAAAAACAGGCATCCTAATGCACCACTTTCCTGCCTTAGGCAGAGCAGGAGTTTAGAAGGCGGAAGGAGGTGGCCAGTGGGGGCTGTGGGGGGGGGGGGGGTGAGGCCAAGATGGCAGAGGAATAGGATGGGGAGACCACTTTCTCTGCCACAAATTCACTGAAAGAACATTTGAATGCTGAGCACACTCCACAAAACAAATTCTGAACGCTGGCAGAGGACATCAGCCACCCAGAAAAGCAGCCCATTGTCTTCAAAGGGAGGTAAGACCAAATATAAAAGATAAAAAGAGAGACAAAATAGTTAGGGACAGAGATCTGCCCCAGGAAGGGATTCTTAAAAGAGAAGTTTCCAAACACCAGGAAACCCTCTCACCGGAGGGTCTGTGGGGGAGGTTTGGAATCTCAGAGGGCAACAAAACCTAGAGGAAAAATAAATAAAATCTACATGTTATGTCCCTAATGCCAACTCCCAGCTGAGAAGTACCCCAGATGCTTTCCTCCACCACCAGCAAAGGGCGGGGTTGGGGCAGTGAATGGGGAGGAGCAGGCTGCATTGTTTAGGGTAGGGACCAGGCCTGAATGCCTTGAGGGCAATCTGAGGGAGCTAACATGAGATACTAACCTAAACTGTGGGATAGCCAGAGAGAGAGAGAGGGAAAATGGGAGAGAGAGGGAAAATGGGAGAGAGAGAGAACTATCCCGCGAAAAGCCCGAACCTAAGGCACTGCCGGCCTGCTCACAGAACAAAGGACTGAGCGAATACCAGAGGAGAGCTAGCTGGCTGCGGACCAGGCCATCCCTAGCTGGAGGCAGGTGGGGGGCAGCCAGAGCCGGAAAGAGGCAATCTCAGCCCCAGATAGGGCATCCCCTAATAAACTGCGAAAAGGCTTCCAGTTTCTAACCAAGACTTCCTGAGATTCTCCGAGGTTAACATCCGCCAGGAGGGTTGCAGCCAGAGATCAGCTCCCCAGAAAAGACACACCGCACACCGGAGATGGGCGTGCCCCAGAAATAGAGAGGCTAGGACCTGGGAGGTGATAAGATGCACCACACCTTAGGAGAGTGCGCTCGCCAAGCACCTGGTCACCTGAGCTGCTCGGATCACGGAAGGGCACAAAACGCGGGCCCAACCAAGTCTGTGCCTTTATGGAGTACCCGAGAAGCTGAACCTGAGCAGCTTAGACCTGGGAAGTGCATGCAACCCAGGGCCCGCTCCCTGCACAGCAACCTGAAGCCTGAGCAGTGTAGACTGGGAAAGCTCACACGCCGTGAGCAGGGGCAAACCCAGTGTGGCTGGGACACTGTGAGCACTCCCCACACACGCCAGTGATATTTGTTTGCAGTGTTCCTCCCTCCCCACAGCACGACTGAACAAGTGAGCCTAAACAAGAGACCACCTTCGCCCCCTTGTGTCAGGTCAGAAATTACACACTGAAGAGACCTGCAAACACAAGAAGCCAAATAAACACAGGGAACCGCTTTGGAAGTGACAGGTGCAACAGATTAAAATCCCTGTAGTTAACACCGACTACACTGGAAGGGGCCTATACATTTTGAGAAGTATAAGCTGGAACAAGGAACTATCTGGAACTGAACTGACCCCACACTGCCCGCAACAGCTCCAGAGAAACTCCAACATATATTTTTACTATTACTATTATCATTTTTTTAATTAAAATTTTTTTTCATTTTTTAAATTCCTCTATTACTCCTTTAATTTTTATTTTTATAACCAACTATTACATTGCAAAAAAACAGACCCTATTTTTAAAGCAAACTTCATATATATTTCTCATACATTTTGTGATTTTTAAAAAATAATATTGTATTTTTGAGAGTCTAACCTCTACTCTAGCTTTTTAATCTTTGCTTTATGGTATTTGTTATCAATTTTGTACATTTAAGAATCCAATCTTCAGTAAAGATTTTTCTTAGGAGTGTGATTACTGGCTTGATTACTCTCTCCCCCTTTTGACTCTCCTTTTTCTTCCCCAGGTCGCCTCTATCTCCTCTCTCACGTTTCTCTCCTCAACCCAAATCTGTAAATCTCTGTGTGTGTTCCAGGCTGTTGAGAATACTTAGGGAACAGAATATGGCCTAGATCTATCTCTCTCCTTTCGATTCCCCCCTTTCTCCTCCTGCTCACTTCTATTTCCTTCCTCCCTCTCCTCTTCTCTATGTAACTCCATGAACCTCTCTGAGGGTTTGAGACTGTGGAAAGCACATCAGATCAGATCAGTCGCTCAGTCGTGTGCGACTCTTTGCAACACCATGAATCACAGCACGCCAGGCCTCCCTGTCCATCACCAACTCCCGGAGTTCACCCAGACTCAAGACCATAGAGTCAGTGATCATACATCATGACCAAGTGGGTTTTATCCCAAGAATGCAAGCATCCTTTAATATCTGCAAATCAATCAATGTAATACACCACATTAACAAATTAAAAGATAAAAAACATATGATTCTCTCAACAGATGCAGAGAAAGCCTTTGACAAAATTCAACATCCATTTATGATTAAAAAAAAAAAAAACTCTCCAGAAAACAGGAAGAGAAGGTGCATATCTCAACATAATAAAAGGTATATATGACAAACCCAAAGCAAACATTATCCTCAATGGGGAAAAATTAAAAGCATTTCCCCTAAAGTCAGGAACAAGGCAAGGGTGCCCATTCTCACCACTACTATTCAACATAGTTTTGGAAGTTTTGGCCAAGGCAATCAGAGCAGAAAAAGAAATAAAAGAAATCCAGATTGGAAAAGAAGAAGTAAAACTCTCACTGTTTGCATATGACATGATCCTCCATATAGAAAACCCTAAAGACTCTACCAGAAAATTACTGGAGCTAATCAATGACTATAGTGAAGTTGCAGGATATAAAATTAACACACAGAAATCCCTTGCATTCCTATACACTAACAATGAGAAAACAGAAAGAGAAATTAAGGAAACAATTCCATTCACCATTGCAACGAAAAGAATAAAATACTTAGGAATGTATCTACCTAAAGAAACAAAAGACCTATATATAGAAAACTATAAAACACCGATGAAAGAAGTCAAAGAGGACATAAATAGATGGAAAAATATACCATGTTCATAGATAGCAAGAATAAATATAGTGAAAATGAGTATACTACCCAAAGCAATCTAGAGATTCAATGCAATCCCTTTCAAGCTACCAACAGTTATTTCACAGAACTAGAACAAATAATTTCACAATTTGTATGGAAATACAAAAACCTTGAATAGCCAAAGCAATCTTGTGAAAGAAGAATGGAACTGGAGGGATCAACCTGCCTGACATCAGACTATACTACAAAGCTACAGTCATCAAGACAGTATGGTACTGGCACAAAGACAGAAATATAGATCAATGGAACAAAATGGAAAGCCCGGAGATAAATCCACACACCTACGGACAGCTTATCTTTGACAAAGGAGGCAAGAATATACAATAGAGGAAATACGATCTCTTTAACAAGTGCTGCTGGGAAAACTGGTCAACCACTAGTAAAAGAATGAAATTAGAACACTTTCTAAGACCATACACAAAAATAAACTCAAAATGGATTAAAGATCTAAATGTTAGACTAGAAAATATAAAACTCCTAGAGGAAAACATAGGCAAAACACTCTCCGACATAAATCACAGCAGGATCCTCTATGACCCACCTCCCAAAGTAATGGAAATAAAAGGAAAAATAAACAAACGAAACCTAATTAAACTGAAAAGTTTTTGCACAACAAAGGAAACCATAAGCAAGGTGAAAAGACAGCTTTCAGAATTGGGGAAAAGAATAGCAAACAAAGCAACTGACAAAGAATTAATCTCAAAAATGTACAAGCGGCTCCTGTAGCTCAATTCCAGAAAAATAAATGGCCCAATCAAAAAATGGGTCAAAAAACTAAATAGACATTTCTCCAAAGAAGACATACAGATGGCTAACAAACACATGAAAAGATGCTCAACATCACTCATTATCAGAGAAATGCAAATCAAACCACAATGAGGTACCAACTCACGCTAGTCAGAATGGCTGCTATCCAAAAATCCACAAACAATAAATGCTGGAGAGGGTGTGGAGAAAAGGGAACCCTCTTACACTGTTGGGGGGAATGCAAACTAGTACAGCTACTATGGAGAACAGTGTGGAGATTCATTAAAACCCTGGAAATTGAACTGCCATAGGACCCAGCAATCCCACTGCTGGGCAACTACTGAGGAAACCAGAATTGAAAGAGACACATGTACCCCAATGTTCATCACAACACTGTTTATAATAGCCAGGACATGGAAGCAACCTAGATGTCCATCAGCAGACAAATGTATAAGAATGCTGTGGTACATATACAAAATGGAATATTACGCAGCCATTAAAAAGAATACATTTGAATCAGTTCTAATGAGGTGGATGAAGCTGGAGCCTATTATACAGAGTGAAGTAAGGCAGAAAGAAAAACACCAATACAGTATACTAATACATATATATGGAATTTAGAAAGATGGTTACGATAACCCTATATGAGAGACAGCAAAAGAGACACAGATGTATAGCAGAGTCCTTTGGACTCTGTGGGAGAAGACGACAGTGAGATGATCTGAGAGAATAGCATTGAAACACGTACATTATCATACGTGAAACAGATCACCAGTCCAGATTCGATGCATGAGATAGGGTGCTCAGGGTTGGTGCACTGGGATGACCCAGAGGGATGGGATGGGGCGGGAGGTGGGAGGGGTGTTCAGGATAGGGAATAAGTGTAAACTCATAGCTGATTCATGTCAATGTATGGCAAAAACCAGTCCAATATTGTAAAGTAATTAGCCTCCAATTAAAAAAAAAAAAAACTTGAAGACGATGAACTGCCATTGAGTCTTTAGGAACATAAGTGCCCCAGTCAGGGTGCAGTGGAATCTCACCTGAGGACAAGGACAAAAAACGCCACCAAGGAGTAAACCAGCAGGTGTCCAATCGACATGAGGTCTACCAGATTACTGAACTCAAAGAGCAATGCCATGATCCCTAGAATGAGGGCACAAACGAGGTGGGGGTCGGCAGTGAGAAACCACTGGACATACCCAGATAAGGAACGGGATCAAAGGAGGAGTGGGTTCTGTTGCTCACCTGCGAGAATTCCAGAGGACACAGTGGCCATGATGGGGGTCTTCGTGCGGGCATGGGTCCGGGCAAGTCCTCGGAAAAGGAGCCCGTCCTCTGCCATTTCCTGGATCACCTGAGGCACGGGGAACAAGGAGCTCTGCAGTCTGGAAGGGATGGTGGGAACACAGGTGGGGATGTTGAGAAGGAGGAGAGACCAGGGCTCTGGCTCTCTAGTCTACATGGGGTAAGGGGTCTTTCCCTCTCTTGTCGCAATCCCCAGGGCTGAAACACCTGAGCATCTGAACAGTTCATGGAGAGAAGGCCTTGACACTGACCTGTATAAAAGAAAACAGAGGATGCCAACAGCCACGACGTATCTGGCAGGGCCCCACCCAACATGGAGGAAAGCCTGCGGAAAGGGGCTGTCAGGCTGAATCTGGTAGTAGGGCACCATGAGGGTGAGAGTCGCCGAGACACCAAAATATGCCAAAAAGCAGATGAAGACCGTGGACATGATGCTGATGGGGATGGAGCGATGAGGATTTGGGGCTTCTTCCCCTGCAGGGTGGGTGAACATCTCCGGTTAGGAAAACACTGATGGCACAGCACAAAATCCACTTTCCTCTTGAACTTTCAAAAGGTTTTCAAAATCTTCTATCAACCCCTATGCCCAAGGGCAGCCCAATCCCCTGATGGGACACACAAGGACCCAGTTACCTTTCGTGACAATGTCATCAAAACCCACAAACGAGTAGAAACATAGAGCTGCTCCATGGAGAATTCCATCATAGTCGAAGGGCACAAACCCTCCAGAACCCAGAGGGCCCAAGCTACAGTGAGAGGAGAGGCAAGAAAGACCATGAGAGAGATGCGTTCAGTCATCTCTACAGGACTTCACAGTTAATGCCACCAGCCCTGGGCTCCAGGACCTCGTTATCCAGATCCACCAGCCCAGATCTCTTTAGTCCTCGCCAGATTCCCAGCTTTGCACCAGCCCCAACAATCATGACAAGGACCAGGAGCACCCTCCTGACCTATAGATGTCACCGGATTCAGACGTGTTCAATGTGTAGTCCTGTTCCGTGAGCTTCCAGTTGTGCAGGTCTCCCTTAATGAAGCCAGACAGGATGATGAAGCTGAGAACCAAAAGGTTGATGCCTGTGGATATTTTTCCAACCAGGACTGACTCACGAACTCCCAGAACCAGTACTCCTGTGGGAAAGATGGAATATGAGACATTCCAAGATAGCCAAATCAAATCCATAGACATAGAAAGCAGACTAGTAATTGCCAGAGGTTAGGGGGCTGTGAGATTAAGATGGATAGTCTGTCTTTGCTCACTGGGTACTGGGTTTCATTTTGCTATGATGAAAATGTTTGAAGCTAGATGAAGGTGATTGTTATATGTCTTGAATGCCCTAAGTACCACTGAATTGCATACTTTAACATGGTTAGTTTCTTACTGTGGCCATTATCATATAATATGGGCTCAGTCACTCAGTCGTGTCTGACCCCTTGACCCATGGACTGTGGCCTGCCAGGCTCCTCTGTCCGTGGAATTTTCCAGGCCAGATTACTGGAGTGGGTTGCCATTTCCTACTCCAGTCACATAATACACACATCTATCAAAGCATCATGATGTTCACCTTCAGCTTACATAATGTTGTATGTCAAGTATATATCAATAAGGCTAAGGAAAAATAATAAAATGGCCAATTTTATTCTATGTTAATTTCCTCCCAATTGAAAAAAGTCTCCGTAGAGAGGAAGAAACTTGTCACTCTAAGTAAATGATTCTCAGCTGGGGGTGATTTGGGTCCCCAAGGGACATTTGGCAATGTCTGGAGACATCCCAATTGTCACAACTTGGGAAATATGAATCACAGGTGTTTAGTAAATGAAGTCCAAAGATGCTACACATCTGACAGTGGTTGATTAAGAAAATCCTGCAGTGCCTGCATCACGCCCCAACACCAAAGGCTGTTTCAGCCTGGAAGGTCAGTAATGCCAAGGGTGGGAAACAATGCTCTACATCTTGACTTCCTGTCTTTCGTATCACAGACCCTAATTTCTAGTTCCCACAGATCTGCCACCTCATGCCTTTCCCACCCTAGTTCCCCCACCGCCCCACATCCCAGTCTTCCCATCCTAACTTGGATCCCTGTCTCACCTGTGAGCAACAGCACCAGGGACAGGGCGACAAAGTCTGGGTACTTGGCCAGATAGTAGGGCATATATGGAGAGAAAGTTCCCTCTAAGGCCTGAAAGATGTGGTTCCCAATCAGGCTGTCGAAGGCGATGCTCCAGGCCCTGGCCACGCTGCCCGTGCCTGAAGCAGAATGAGAAGAAACATTCATTGACAAATATAAATTGGACCCCCCTACACACCAAGACCCCTTTGTGGATCACAGCCTTGTCGGGGTGAAGGGCTAGCATAGCTCAATAAAACTATGAGCCATGCCATGCAGGACCACTCAAGACGGACGGGTCACAGTGAAGAGTTCTGACAAAGCATGGGCCACTGGAGAAGGAAATGGCAACCCACTCCAGTATTCTTGCCAGGAGGACCCCATGGACAGCATGAAAAGGCAGAAAGTTATGACGCCCGAAGAGAAGCCCCCCAGGTCAGAAGGTGTCCAACATTGGAAAGATGGAAGCTAAAAAGAGAAGGGAGTGGGAGAGGATGAGATGATTGGACAGCATCACCGACTCAGTGAACACGAGTTTGAGCAAACTCCAGGAGAGAGTGGAGGACAGAGGAGCCTGGCGTGCTGTAGCCCATGGGGTTGCAAAGAGTTGGACACAGTTTAGTGATGGAAAAACAACAACAAATACACAAAGTCATATATGTTGGGGAAAAAATACAAAATACCAATTCTCAGAGAGCTTCTTTTCATGGGGTGGGGGAAATAGAACCAGATAATTCTAAAATAGGTTAACTATTTAATGTCAGTGGGAGATCAAAGTTATGCAAGAAACGAGGGAAGTGGGAGCAATTTGTCTGGGCGATGAGGATTAAAATTTTAGTTCAAATGCTAATGGAAACTCTTTGAAGGCAACTGCTAAGCAGAGACTTCAGTATAGTGAGGGGATAAGCCTGTGGGCCATGCCTCCCTCTCACCCACTCCCTACAGTGTCCTTGCCTCTGGGTTCTTGATCCATCATTTAAGGACAGCAGGGAAGAGCTGAGAAGAATGAAGTTGTGGACTTTTCCTGACATTATTTCCCTCCTCTCCTCACAGAATGGATGACACAGTTCTCATGCACGACCAAAGACCCAAATAACCACTCCTGGTCTTCCGAACTTCAGCCCCACAGTTATCCCCCACCCATCCCCTTACCAATGACATAGGACAGTATGAGGTTCCAGGCAGTGATGAAAGCCCACAGTTCTCCCACACTGATGTAGCTGTAGAGATACGCAGAACCGGTCCATGAGACCCGTGTCCCAAATTCGGCATAGCAGAGCCCAGACAACACAGAAGACACAGCGGCCACGAAGAAGGAGATGATGATCGCTGGTCCAGCGATGAACATGGCCACTTCTCCCACCAGGATGTACACGCCAGCCCCCAGGGTGCTGGCCACACCGAAGGCCACCAGCTTCAGGGTGTTCAGAGGAGCCGTGGGACTCTTAGAATCATTAGTGGGCTCCAGGAGCCGCCTGCGGACCAACTTCTGACCGAACTGGTGGAGTTCCTGACACCGCATCCTAGATGGAGTTGAGGAGCTGTGATCTGCTGAGGAAACAAGACACAAAGCCATCAGCAAGGTCCACCCGCCCTTGGCCCTGGGAGTCCAATTCCACGGAGCAGTGGAGCGATGAGGGGCAGGTGGTAAAAGGACACTTGGGACAAGGTCTCCATCTCTGAGCTTTGGTTTCTTCAAACACAAAGAAATCTTCTCACATGTTTCAAAGTTACTGGAAAGGCTTTTTAAAGAGAAGCGAGGTGGAGAGGATTAGGTCTCCCCCAAAATGTGCCACTTGGAATATGGATTGTTTGGTGTGTGTATATATACTCACTCCTGTCTGACTCTGAGACCCTGTGGACTGCAGCCCGCCAAGCTCCCCTGTTGTGGGATTCTCCAGGCAAGAATGCTGGAGTGGGTTGCCATGATCTCTTCCGGGTTATCTTCCCGACCCAGGGATCAAACCCGAGTCTCCTGTGTCTCCTGCATTGGCAAGTGGATTCTTTACCACTGAGACCCCTGAGAAATCCCTGGATTGTCTTGGGTTGAGGTCAATTAAGACCCGCAGACGTAAGAAAAGCTTTCTCTCTCTCCTTTAACTGCTCAAGTGTACATGTACAAGCAGAAGCATACGTCCATTTATTGTGCCTCAGTATGCAGCCTTTAAAAAAAAAAAAATTGAACATTTGTGGCAACCATATGTTGGCAGATGATGGTTAGCAATTTTTCTTTTTACAAATACAGTGTCCTAAAATTACAGAATCTGAAGGAGTAAGGAAACCTGGAGCCTGGCAGGCCATAGTCAAAGGGATCGCAAAGAGTCAGACAAGACTGAGCGACTAAACAACAACAACAGGATTGGCGAAGCTTGGGAGAAGTTAGAAGGGGGTCATTTAGAATGTGAGGAGAGTTAACCTCAGTCCATTTTCCCATTTGGGGGCAACAAAGATCTAATTGTAAGATAGCATTGTAATCTAGAGACCCAAGTTTTAGGCCACTTTCCAACCTCCAACTTAAATAAAGGCCAGACATTGTTAAAGCAAACCTGAGTTTTCCCTTTCTTGGCCCATCATGCCTACAAAGGGAATCCTCCCGGGTTTAGCTTCCCTGGGGGCTCAGAGAGTAAAGAATCTGCCTGCAGTACAGGAGACCCAGGTTGATTCCTGCGTGGGGAAGATGCCCCAGAGAAGGGAATGAAAACCCACTCCAGTATCCTTGCCTGAAAATCCCATGGACAGAGGAGCCTGGCGGGCTACTGTCCATGGGGTCGCAAAGACTCGGACATGACTTCATGACTAAACAACAGCTACAACAAAATGGGAATGATTTGCTAGTGGTGGTGGTAGGTGCTGAGCCTTGACTCCAGGCGTGGTTCTCTCAAAGTTGATGAGGAAGCTCTGCTTCGGTGGGGGACAGGCTGGGGGTTGTTGTTTAGGCAGAATGAGAGAAACGGGGAGAGGGGCAAGAAAAAGATAACTGGGGCTCCTTCACTGAGCAGACCTAGATCAAGGCCTGGAGGTCTTGAAAAGAGAACAAAGCAGAGAGTGAGAGCAAGTTCTCCTGGGAGAGGGAGAGTCAGAAGACTCCAGCCAGCAGTTTGGTGGAGACCTGCAGTTTACCTTGAATTCCTGGGTTTCAGCCCCAAATGATCTTGGAGAGAGAGAGAGAGACAACCGTGAGCGCTGGCTTAGTTCTCTGCACAAGAATTGGGCTGCCGTCTATGGGGTCACACAGAATCAGACGTGACTGAAGTGACTTAGCAGCCACAGCCACAGCCTGGATGAAAACCAGGAACCCTAGTCACCAGTCCATCAGGGGCTAGAAACTAGAAACAAGGTTCTTCTGGCTCTAGTCCCCAGTTAAAAAAAAAAAAAAAACATTTCTCCAGGAGGCAAAAACTAAAAATATGGTAAAAGTGTATTACTGGTATTAACTGGAGACACAGCTCAGTCATGAAGGAGGACACAGAGGAACAGTTTGTTTAGTTAAGACAGAAGCCAGGCAGAGTTCACACACATAAGAAAAGCTGTGGGTGTCCTCCCAAAGGAGGAGGAGCCCCATAAAGAGATTGTTAAATCGTCTATGTAGGGCAGTTCTTCCCGTCTTTGTTTACCTTGGCCAATTACCTGATTTTTTTTTCCACACCTGACCTGCCCTAGGACCCTCCCTGACAGATGTGTGCAGCTTTTTTTTTTCTATATGGATTCCAGCAAACAGGCCTGTAGGGCCTGGACATCACCTATTATGAGATGGCACCCCTCCTTTTTGCCCCCTCAAGGAGACTTTCTGCACATGTGTGGTGCCCCAAAGATAGAAAATATGTGACCTCTTGTTCTTTTACACACACAGAGTTTAGCCCCTTTCTGTCCCTGCCATGATTGTTATAGTAACATGTCCATAGCAAGCAAAGTCCAGCTATTTACCCTGTTCCTGCTGTCTGAGGAGGCCTTACAAATAGCTGTGAAAAGAAGGGAAGTGAAAAGCAAAGGAGAAAAGGAAAGATATAAGCATCTGAATGCAGAGTTCTAAAGAACAGCAAGGAGAGATAAGAAAGCTTTTCTCGGCGATCAATGCAAAGAAATAGAGGAAAACAACAGAATGGGAAAGTCTAGAGATCTATCCAAGAAAATTAGAGATACCAAGGGAACATTTCATGCAAAGATGGGCGCAATAAAGGACAGAAATGGTATGGACCTTACAGAAGCAGAAGATATTAAGAAGAGGTGGCAAGAGTACACAGAACTGTACAAAAAAGATCTTCATGACCCAGATAATCACGATGGTGTGATCACTGACCTAGAGCCAGACATCCTGGAATGTGAGGTCCAGTGGGCCTTAGAAAGCATCACTACAAACAAAGCTAGTGGAGGTGATGGAATTCCAGTTGAGCTATTTCAAATCCTGAAAGATGATGCTGTGCAAGTGTTGCACTCAATATGTCAGCAAATTTGGAAAGCTCAACAACGGCCACAAGACCGGAAAAAGTCAGTTTTCATTCCAATCACAAAGAAAGGCAATGCCAAAAGATGCTCAAACTACCACACAATTGCACTCATCTCACATGCTAGTAAAGTAATGCTCAAAATACTTCAAGCCAGGCTTCAGCAATATGTGAGCCGTGAACTTCCAGATGTTCAAGCTGGTTTTAGAAAAGGCAGAGGAACCAGAGATCAAATTGGCAACATCCGCTGGATCATGGAAAAAGCAAGAGAGTTCCAGAAAAACATCTATTTCTGCTTTATTGACTATGCCAAAGCCTTTGACTGTGTGGATCACAATAAACTGTAGAAAATTCTTCAAAAGATGGGAATACCAGACCACCTGACCTGCCTCTTGAGAAACCTATATGCAGGTCAGGAAGCAACAGTTAGAACTGGACATGGAACAACAGACTGGTTCCAAACAGGAAAAGGAGTACGTCAAGGCTGTATATTGTCACCCTGCTTATTTAACTTATATGCAGAGTACATCATGAGAAATGCTGTGCTGGAGGAAGCACAAGCTGGAATCAAAATTGCCTGGAGAAATATCAATAATCTCAGATATCAGATGACCCCACCTTATGGCAGAAAGTGCTACTGCTGCTGCTAAGTCGCTTCAGTCATGTTCAACTCTGTGCGACGCTATAGACAGCAGCCCACCAGGATCCCCCGTCCCTGGGATTCTCCAGGCAAGAACACTGGTGTGGGTTGCCATTTCCTTCTCCAATGCAGAAAAGTGAAGACTGAAAGTGAAGTCGCTCAGTCGTGCCCGACCCTCAGCAACCCCATGGACTGCAGCCTACCAGGCTCCTCTGCCCATGGGATTTTCCAGGCAAGAGTACTGGAGTGGGGTGCCATTGCCTGAGCGCTGAAGAACTGATGCTTTTGAACTGTGGTGTTGGAGAAGACTCTTGAGAGTCCCCGGAGAAGGCAATGGCACCCCACTCCAGTACTCTTGCCTGGAAAATCCCATGGACGGAGGAGCCTGGATGGCTGAAGTCTATGGGGTCAGTGAGGATTGGACACGACTGAGCGACTTCACTTTCACTTTTCACTTTCATGCATTGGAGAAAGAAATGGCAACCCACTCCAGTGTTCTTGCCAGGAGAATCCCAGGGATGGGGAAGCCTGGTGGGCTGCTGTCTATGGGGTCGCACAGAGTCGGACACGACTGAAATGACCTAGCAGCAGCACCAGCTTGAGAGTCCCTTGGACTGCAAGGAGATCCAACCAGTCCATCCTAAAGGAGATAAGTCCTGGATGCTCATTGGAAGGACTGATGCTGAAGCTGAAACTCCAATACTTTGTCCACCTCATGTGAGGAATTGACTCACTGAAAAAGACCCTGATGCAGGGAGGGATTGGGGGCAGGAGGAGAAGGGGACAACAGAGGATGAGATGACTGGATGGCATCACCAACTAGATGGACATGAGTTTGGGTAAACTCTGGGAGTTGGTGATGGACAGGGAAACCTGGAATACTGTGATTTGTGGGGTCACAGAGTCGGATACGACTGAGCAACTGAACTGAACTGAACTGAACTGTCATTTCCATCTCCAAGTGCAAACAGAAGTCTAGTGTAAATGTCTAGCCTGGACCTCACCTGCCTTGTTCCTCAGGAAATGTAAACAGAAGGCTAGTTGTAGATGGAGTTCTTTCTCCTGTTCATCTACCCTTTGTGTGTCTTCTTTGCATGGTCCAGACAGAGAACCTAGGAGGATAGAGTAAAAGAGCAATGAAGTTTAAATGCTTCAACAATATGATGAGGGCTTCCCTGGTGGCTCAGATGTAAAGAATCTGCCTGCAATGCAGGAGTTCCCAGTTCGATCTCTGGGTCAGGAAGATCTCTTGGGTAGGGAATGGCAACCCACCCCAGTATTCTCACCTGGGTAATCCCATGGACAGAGGAGCCTTGAAGGCTATAGTCCATGGGGTCACAAAAGAGCCAGACACAACTGAGTGACTAAACAACAACAAATATATGTATGTATGTATGTATGTATATATATATATATACATATATATATACACACACACACATACATCTGTATTCACACATGCATACAAAGGAATACTACTTAGCCATTAAAAATGAAACAATGATACTTGCAGCAGTATGGACCTAGAGATTATCATAGTTAGTGAAGTAAGTCAGAGAGAAAAAGACAAATACCATATGATATCACTTATATGTGGAATCTAAAATACAACTCAAATGAACCTATCTATGAAACAGAAAGAGACTCACAGATGTAGAGACCAGACATATAATGGCAAAGGGAGAGGGAGAAGGAAGGATTGGGAGTTTGGGATTAGCACATGCAAACTATTCTATATAGATAAACAACAAGGTCCTACTGTATAGCACAGGGAACTATAATCAATATCTTTTGATAAACAGTCATTGAAAAGAATATATCAATATATATGTATATCTGAGTCACTTTGCTGTACAGAAGAAATTATCTCAACACTGTAAATCAACTACACTTTAATAAAATGAAAAGAAAATAGTTCAAATTGAAGCAGCCAATAAGTGAGAGACTAAATTTAAAAAAATAAGACATCTAAAATAGGCATTAGGGATTTAGTAGTAAGGAGCACTCCCCCCTTTCACAACAGCAGGACATTTGGAATCCAACCCACATATATTATATTGAAAAAACTTCCACATTGGTTTTAAAAAATCTGACTGTTTAAACAACTGTAATATAAAAGGAGAAAACATACAGAGTTTAAAATAATATAAGGACAGAAACTTTAGCCATGAGAATGGCATGTCTGATATCATATTGTATAGAATTTTCTTCTTGTTTAGTCACTCAGTCATGTCTGACTCTTTTGTGGCCCCATGGACTGTAACATGCCAAGTTCCACTGTCCATGGGGTTTCCCAGGCAAGAATACTGGAGAGGGTTGCTATTTCCTCCTTTAGGGGGTCTTCCTGTCCCAGGGGTCAAACCCACGTCTCCTGCTTTGGCAGGCAGGTTCCTTACCACTGATGTACCAGGGAAGCCCAGTAGACCACCCCAACTGACAGGCAGTCTCTTCCTGTTATGATTCATGAGAGAGTCACTCAGGTCCAACTCTGCTGCTTTCTCCCCACCCTCTCATCTTTTCAACATAATTTCCCATGTTTTTAATTCATCTCACGGTGACTGCGGTAACTGTCAGAGGTATGTTCACATTCCTGTTCTTTTTCCTTTTTCATTCAACAGTTACCCTGTTTTTCCAAATGAGTGTCCTGATCATTATCCTTTCTCTAACTTCCCTGCTCTCTGACCTCTATCTCTCAAATACTAACATCTTTTCATTTTTATGTACTTCCTAAAGTGTCTGAAATTATTACTCAATTCTATAACCATCGCTGAGTTTGGGTGCTTTGTATTTACGTTATATGTGAATATTTTACATTGATGTTGAGTTCACTGTGACCTGTGATTCACAGTTGATAACCTGCCCTTCCCCCGCCCCTACCCCCTCTGCCCCCAGTCTTCAGCATGTTAGTCCTCCCATCTGTGCCTCCTCTTTCTGCCTCTTTTCTGTCTCAGATGGAAACATTTCTTCATCTCACTCTGTCTCTCTCTTGCCTTCTGCCCCCTCCACCATGCATCCTGCTTTTGACATGAATTCATCACTGTGCCTTGGGCCAGTGGCTTTCATGTCTTGGTTGCATTTGGAAACCAATCCAAATACCAAAGCCAGGCTAGCCCTGACAGAATGGAAACTAAATCACAGGGGAGTCGAGAGAAAATCATGTGACCTGGGAAGAAGATGAAAAAATTCCCTATCATGGTATCGTCAAAGATTCTTCCATTATGAGGGGACCCTCTCAGGAACACGCACACACCACGAGTTTTCTCCATTATCTTGTAAACGGAAGGAGTCTAGAAATAAATGTAGTTTTTTCATGTTTGTTGATGTTCTTACTTTTTGGACTTCCCTGGTGGCACAGTGGATGAGAATCCTCCAGCTAATGCAGGGCACATAGATTCGATTCCTGGTCTGGGAAGATACCACGTGCCATGGAGCAACTAAGCCTGTGCTCCACAATTACTGAGCCTGTGCTCCACAACTACTGAGTCTGTGCTCCACAATAAGAGAAGCCACCGCAAGAAGCATGCACACCAAAGCAAAGAGTAGCCCCCTACCCACAACCAGAGAGAAAGCCCACATGCAGCAACTAAAACCTAGTGTGGCCAACATTTTAACAGTTTTTAAAAAATCAAATGTTTTGTAAAATTTGCCAGTGAAACTATCTTTTCTGTGTTGAGAGGTTTCTTATCACTGATTTAACCTCCTTACTTGTTTGTTATTCATATTGTTTATTTTATCCTGATTTTCTTTTGATATGTTGACTGTTTCTAAAAATTTGGTCTGTTTCTTCTAGGTTATCCAATTTGTTGGCATATAGTTTTTCATAGTAGTTTCTTATAAGACTGTATACTTAAAGTATGATTTATAATTTCTCTTCCTTTATGATTTTATTTGAGTGTTCTCTTTTTTAATTTTTTAAAAAAATTTATTTATCTTAATTGGAGGCTAATTACTTTACAATATTGTAGTGGTTTTTGCCATACATTGACGAGTCAGCCACGGGTGTATTGCTTTACAATTTTGTGATAGTTTCTGCTATATAAAGAAGTTAATCTGCTTTGTTGTTGTCCAGTCACTCAGTCGTGTCTGACTCTGTGCCACCCCATGAACTGTAGCCCACCAGGCTCTTCTGTCCATGGGATTCTCCTGGCAAGAATACTGTAGTGGGTTGTTATTTCCTTCTCCAAGGAATCTTCCCAACCCAGGGATCAAACCAGCATGTCCTGCATTGGCAGGTGGATACTTTACTGCTGAGCTACAAGGGAAGGAAGCCCAGTGAATAGCTATATGTATACATATGTCCCCTCCCTGCTGGGCATCCCTGCCACCCCATCCCCCATTGCAACCCTCTAGGGCATCACAGAGCTGCAAGCTGAGGTTCCTGTGCTCTCTGCATGTTCTGTTTTGCACATGTAGTGTATATATGTCAATCCTAATGCCCCAGTTTGTTCAACCCTCTCTTTTCCCCACTGGGTCCACATGTCTGTGAGCTGTCAACTCACAGGTGTCAGAATGGTCACCATTGGAAAATCTACAAACAATAAATGCTGGAGAGGATGCGGAGAGAAGGGAACTCTTCTGCACTGTTGGTGGGAAAGTAAACTGACACAGCCACTATGGAGAACAGGATGGACATTCCTGAACAAACTGGAAATAAAACTACCATATGACCCGGAAATCCGCTACTGGGCATAAACCCTGAGAAAACCAAAGTCAAATCAAACCAAATCACAAAGATACATGTACGCAAATGTTCTTTGCAGCCCTGTTTACAACAGGCAGGACATGGAAGCAACCTGGATGTCTATAAACCGATGAATGGATAAAGAAGATGTGGTACATATAGGCAATGAGGTATTACTCAGCCATAAAAAAGGAAGAATTTCAGTCACTTGTAGTGAGGTAAATAAACCTAGAGTCTGTTATACAGAGTGAAGAAACTCAGAAAGAGAAAAACAGATATTGTATATCATGCATATGTATGGCATCAAAAAAAAAAAAAATAGGAAAGATCAACCTATTTGTATGGAAGGAATGGCGACGCAGATGTAAGAACAGACTTGTGGACACAGTTGAGGGAGGAGAGGGTGGGACAAACTGAGAAAGTAGCGCGGACGTTTATACACGAGTATGTGTGAAACAGATAGCTCGTGGAAGCCACTGTAGAACACAAGGAGCTCAGTCTTGAGCTCCATGGTGACCTAGAGGGATGGGGACATATACATATAATTATGACTCAGCCTCCTTTGTAAGGCAGAAACCAGCACAACATTGTAAAGTGATTATCCTCCAAATAAAAAAGTGTAAAAATTAAAAAAATAAAGTATTATTAAATTTTGGGGGAGAAAAAAAGAGAAACAGATGACCTCCCAACTGCCTGGAGGGAGAGAGGACTAATCTTTATTCTGAATCAGAAACAAGAGACTGTGTTTTCAATTCTTTGGGACATAAAATATCTCCCCATTACACTGCGCTGCAGGGCTAGGCTGATCCAGTGAACACGAGTTAAGGTCAGGGGGGTTCTGTCCATTTTACTCTATGGTCCGAGTTTTTCGTTATGGTTGAGGGCAAGCATTCAAAGAGTCAGGAAGCTATGATTAGCATCTTGGCCCCACGAACACCTCTCTGCCCTTGAACAAGTCATATACATCTCTGGACCTACGTCTCCTTCTTGTTCAAATGCTGCTGATAAACCTTCAAACCCTGTCGTTAGGAACATAAAATGGTGCAGTTGCTATGAATAAAGTATGGTGGTTCCTCCAAAAAAACAAAACTGAAACTACCATCATGATTGGCCAATCCCACTTCTGAGTGTACACCCAAAAGAACTGAAAGTGAGGTCACAGGAGACGTTTGCATACCTATGTTTTTAGCAGCATTGTTCACAATAGCTGAAAGATGAAAGGACCATCCACGAAAAATGGATAAATAGAAAGTGATGTGTGCATACAGAGGAATATTATTCAGGAATAAAAAGACAGGAAATTCTGACCCATGCTACAACAGGGACAATACCCTTGTGGACAAGAGACTTGAGGACAATATGCTAAGTGATAAAAAGCCAGTCTCCAAAAGACAAATACTGTATGGCTCACTTCTATGAAGTACCTGATATAGTCAAATTTACACAGGCAGAAATAGATCAGTGGTTTACTAGAAACTGGGTGACAGGAAAAATAGGAAGTCATTGGTAAATGAGAATCTGGTTTCAGTTTTACAAGACAAAAAGAGTTCTGCAAATTGGTGGCACAGCTGTGTAAATTTACCCAATATTGCTGAACAGTTCATTTAAAAATGTTGAAGATGGCAAATGTATGTGTATTTTACCACAATTAAAAAAAAAAAAATGATGCCAGTGATAAACAGGAGAGCCAGCTTCAGAGAGACGCTGAGCGTACAAAACTCCAAGGTAACTTAACATGAAACACCAGTGAGTCGTCCTCAGCTCCTAGATGAGGCATCAGCAGACATGGAGGGCAGAAAGGAGACAGGAGACTGAAGGCAGTGGTACCCAAATCACAAACTCTATGTGAGGGTCATCTGAATGTTGAATGAGCACCAGTCTAAAACCGGTAGAAGAGCCTTTGGACATAGATCCAATCTCTCCCAGCCCCTCCCCTTCTCACACAAACTCAACAGCTCCCAGATCCTTCTACCTTCATCTGGAAAACGGGTCTCTCCACCCTCAGGCTGGAGCCGGGCTGACCCCCTGCACTCTGGGGTTGCAGAGGTCTCTTTGGGAGGATGTGAACTCAGCACCCAGTCTCCTACAGAAGAGGGTGACCCGAGACTTACTGGATCCTAGGAGCAGAGTGTGGAGCACTGGGTCAGTCAGGGAGGCTGAGGTTAAGTCGCGCAGGGTAGGAGCTGATGTTTGTCCAAAAACCAAAGAGGGAAGTGCCCGAGCACAGAAGACAAACCTTAACCTCTGGGTAGTTGGGGTGGGGAGGAGGCTGGGAGGACCGGAAGCTTCTGCAAAGTTCCTGTTAGCCCTTAACACTTCTGTGGTTACAGTCAGGGGATTTTCAAAGATGTTTTTTAACTGTGGTAACGTACAACGGACATGGACATCACCAGATGGTAAACACTGAAATCAGATTGATTATATTCTTTGCAGCCAAAGATGGAGAAGCTGTATACAGTCAACAACAACAAAAAAAAGACCAGGAGCTGACTGGCTCAGATCATGAACTCCTTATTACCAAATTCAGACTGAAATTGAAGAAAGTAGGAAAAAGCACTAGACCATTCAGGTATGATCTAAATCAAATCCCTTATGAGTATACAGTGGAAGTGAGAAATAGACTTATGGACCTAGATCTGATAGAGTGCCTGATGAACTATGGAATGAGGTTCGTGACATTGTACAGGAGACAGGGATCAAGAACATCCCAATGGAAAAAAATGCAAAAAAGCAAAATGGCTGTCTGGGGAGGCCTTACAAGTAGCTGTGAAAAGAAGAGAAGTGAAAAGCAAAGGAGAAAAGGAAAGATATAAACATCTGAATGCAGAGTTCCAAAGAATAGCAAGAAGAGATAAGAAAGCCTTCCTCAGCCACCAATGCAAAGAAATAGAAGAAAACAACAGAATGGGAAAGACTAGAGGTTTGTTCAAGAAAATTAGAGATACCAAGGGAACATTTCATGCAAACATGGGCTCGATAAAGGACAGAAATGATATGGACCTACGAGAAGCAAAAGATATCAAGAAGAGGTGGCAAGAATAAACAGAAGAAGTATACAAAAAAGATCTTCACGACCCAGATAATCATGATGGTGTGATCACTGACCTAGAGCCAGACATCCTGGAATGTGAAGTCCAGTGGGCCTTAGAAAGCATCACTATGAACAAAGCTAGTGGAGGTGATGGAATTCCAGTTGAGCTATTTCAAATCCTGAAAGATGATGCTGTGAAAGTGCTGTACTCAATATGCCAGCAAATTTGGAAAACTCAGCAGTGGCCACAGGACTGGAAAAGGTCAGTTTTCATTCCAATCCCAAAGAAAGGCAATGCCAAAGAATGCTCAAACTACCGCACAATTGCACTCATCTCACACGATAGTAAAGTAATGCTCAAAATTCTCCAAGCCAGGCTTCAGCAATATGTGAACCATGAACTTCCTGATGTTCAAGCTGGTTTTAGAAAAGGCAGAGGAACCAGAGATCAAATTGGCGACATCTGCTGGATCATGGAAAAAGCAAGAGAGTTTCAGAAAAGCATCTATTTCTGCTTTATTGACTATGCCAAAGCCTTTGACTTTGTGCATCACAATAAACTGTGGGAAATACTGAAAGAGATGGGAGTACCAGACCACCTGACCTGCCTCTTGAGAAATCTGTATGCAGGTCAGGAAGCAACAGTTAGAACTGGACATGGAACAACAGACTGGTTCCAAATAGGAAAACGAGTACATCAAGGCTGTATATTGTCACCCTGCTTAACTTTAACTTCTATGCAGAATACATCATGAGAAACGCTGGACTGGAAGAAACACAAGCTGGAATCAAGATTGCCGGGAGAAATATCAGTAACCTCAGATATGCAGATGACACCATCCTTATGGCAGAAAGTGAAGAGGAACGAAAACGCCTCTTGATGAAAGTGAAAGTGGTGAGTGAAAAAGTTGGCTTAAAGCTGTACATTCAGAAAACAAAGATCATGGCATCTGGTCCCATCGCTTCATTGGAAATAGATGGGGAAACAGTGGAAACAGTGTCAGACTTTTTTTTTTTTTTTTGCTCCAAAATCACTACGGATGGTGACTGCAGCCATGAAATTAAAAGACGCTTACTCATTGGAAGGAAAGTTATGACCAACCTAGATAGCATATTCAAAAGCAGAGACATTATTTTGCCAACAAAGGTCCGTCTAGTCAAGGCTATGGTTTTTCCTGTGGTCATGTATGGATGTGAGAATTGGAATGAGAAGAAGGCTAAGCGCCGAAGAATTGATGCTTTTGAACTGTGGTATTGGAGAAGACTCTTGAGAGTCCCTTGGACTGCAAGGAGATCCAACCAGTCCATTCTGGAGATCAGCCCTGGGGTTTCTTTGGAAGGAATGATGCTAAAGCTGAAACTCCAGTAGTTTGGCCACCTCATGCGAAGAGTTGACTCATTGGAAAAGACTCTGATGCTGGGAGGGATTGGGGGCAGGAGGGGAAGGGGACGACAGAGGATGAGATGGCTGGATGGCATCACTGACTCGAAGGACGTGAGTCTGAGTGAACTCCGGGAGTTGGTGATGGACAGGGAGGCCTGGCGTGCTGCAATTCATGGGGTCACAGAATCGGACATGACTGAGCGACTAAACTGAACTGATACTGTGTTATTGGTACCTACCACATTGGCTTAACCATGCTTTGGTCAATAAGCACTTGGGTTGCTTTCATGTCTTAGTTACTGTGAATAATGGTGCTGTGAACACGAGTGTACACGTCTCTCCCCAAATGTGATTTCAACTCTTCTGGGCTTATCCTCGGAGGTAGAATTGCAGGATCATATGTTTCTAAGATATTTTATATTCTGTGATGGAGAAAATGTTCACATACTGAGATATGGGGAAGTCAGTTTGGCTTGTCTGTGGTTCAGCCTGAACTTTGTGTAAACAAAGACAGCCTATCAGACCCTCAAAGCACATCTGCTTTAACCTTGAGGTAAAGAAAACTTTTCGAAATATTAAAAGCAGAAAGGGAAAAACAACAAATAACACACAAGGGGATTCCCATAAGGATAACAGCTGATCTTTCAATAGAAACTCTTCAGGCCAGAAAGGAATGGCAGGACATACTTAAACTGATGAAAGAGAAAAACATACAACCCATATGACTATCCAGCAAGGATCTCCTCAAATATGAAGGAGAAATCAAAAGCTTAACAGACAAGCAAAAGCTGAGAAATTCAGCACCAGCAAATCAGCTCTTCAACAAATGCTAAAGGATCTTCTCTAGACAGGAAACACAAAAAGGGTGTATAAACTAGAACCCAAAACAACAAAGCAAATGACAACAGGATCATACTTACCAATAATTACCTTAAATGTAAATGTGTTGAATGCCTCCAACCAAAAGACAAAGACTGGCTGAATGAATACAAAAACAGGACCCCTATATCTGCTGTCTACAAGAGACCCACCTCAGAACAAGGGACACATGCACACAGAAAGTGAATGGCTGGAAAAAGATATTTCACACAAATGGAGACCAAAAAAAGAAAAAAGCAGGAGTAGCAATACTCATATCAAATAAAATAGACTTTAAAACAAAGGCTGTGAAAAGAGTCAAAGAAGGACATTACATAATGATCAAAGGGTCAATCCAAGAAGAAGATATAACAATTAAAAAGGTACATACATCCAACATAGCAGCACCGCAATATGTAAGGCAAATGCTAACAAGTAGGAAAGGGAAAATTAACAGTAATACAATAATAGTGGGAGACTTTAATATCCCACTCACACCTATGGATAGATCAATTGAACAGAAAATTAGCAAGGAAACACATACTTTAAATGATACAATGGACCAATTAGACCTAATTTATATCTATAGGACATTTCACCACAAAACAATGAATTTCATCCTTTTCTCAAGTGCACACGGAACCTTCTCAAGGATAGATCACATCCTGGGCCATAAATATAGCCTTGGTAAATTCAAAAAAAATGAAATCATTCCAAGCATTTTTTCTGTTCACAATGCAGTAAGACAACAGGAAAAAACAAAACTGTTAAAAATACAAACATATGGAGGCTAAACAACATGCTTCTGAAGAACCAACAAATCACAGAAGAAATAAAAAAAATAAATCAAAATATGCATAGAAAAGAATGATAATGAAAACACAACAACCCAAAACCTATGGAACTTAGTGCTAAGGAGAATGTTCATAACAATACAAGCTTACCTCAGGAAACAAGAGAAAAGTCAAATAAATAACCTAGCTCTACACCTAAAGCAACTAGAAAAGGAAGGAACGAAGAACACCAGGGTTAGTAGAAGGAAAGAAATCTTAAAAATTAGGGCAGAAAGAAATGAAAAAGAAACAAAGGAGATCATAGCCAAAATCAACACAGCTAAAAGCTGCTTCTTTGAGAAGATAAATAAAATAGACAAACCATTAGCCATATTCATCAAGAAACAAAGGGAGAGGAATCAAATCAACACAATTAGAAATGAAAATGGAGAAATCACAGCAGACAACACAGAAATACGAAAGATCATAAGAGACTACTATCAGCAACTATATGCCAATAAAACGGACAGCTTGGAAGAAATGGGGAAATTCTTAGAAAAGTATAACTTTCCAAAACTGAACCAGGAAGAAATAGAAAATCTTAACAGACCCATCAGCACAGAAATCGAAACTGTAATCAGAAATCTTCCAGCAAACAAAAGCCTAGGACCAGATGGCTTCACAGCTGAATTATACCAAAAATTTAAAGAAGAGCTAAAACTTATCCTACTCAAACTCTTCCAGAAAATTGAAGAGGAAGGTAAACTCCCAAACTCATTCTAACAGGCCACCATCACCCTAATATCAAAACCAGGCAAAGATGCCACAAAAAAAGAAAACTACAGCCCAATATCACTGATGAACATCGATGCAAAAATCCTTAACGAAATTCAGCAAACAGAATCCAACAACATATTAAAAAGATCATACATCATGACCAAGTGGGCTTTATCCCAAGGATGCAAGTATTCTTTAATATCCACAAATCAATCAATGTGATACACCAAGTTAACAAATTAAAAGATAAAAACCATATGATTATCTCAATAGATATAGAGAAAGCCTTTGATAAATTTCAACACCCATTTATGATAAGAATCCTCCAGAAAGCAGGAGTAGAAGGAACATACCTCAACATAATAAAAGCCATATATTATAAACCCACAGCAAACATTATCCTCAATGGGGGAAAAAATTGAAAGCATTTCCCCAAGAGTCAGGAACAAGACAAGTGCCCATTCTCACCACTACTATTCAACATAGTTTTGGAAGTTTTAGCCACAGCAATCAGAGAAGAAAAAGAAATAAAAGGAATCCAGATTGGAAAAGAAGAAGTAAAACTCTCACTGTTTGCAGATGACATGATCCTCTACATAGAAAACCCTAAAGACTCCACCAGAAAATTACTAGAGCTAATCAATGACTATAGTAAAGTTGCAGGATATAAAATTAACACACAGAAATCCCTTGTATTCCTATACACTAACAATGAGAAAACAGAAAGAGAAATTAAGGGAACAATTCCATTCACCATTGCAACGAAAAGAATAAAATACTTAGGAATAAGTCTACCTAAAGAAAGAAAAGACCTATATATAGAAAACTATAAAGCACTGATGAAAGAAATCAAAGAGGACACAAATAGATGGAGAAATATACCATGTTCGTGGATTGGAAGAATCAATATACTGAAAATGAGTATACTACCCAAAGCAATCTACACATTCAATGCAATCCCTATCAAGCTACCAATGGTGTTTTTCAGAGACCTAGAACAAATGATTTCACAATTTGTATGGAAATACAAAAAAACTTCGAATAGCCAAAGCAATCTTGTGAAAGAAGAATGGAACAGGAGGAATTGACCTGCCTGACTTCAGACTATACTACAAAGCTACAGTCATCAAGACAGTATGGTACTGGCACAAAGACAGAAATATAAATCAATGGAACAAAATAGAAAGCCCAGAAATAAGTCGACACACCTATGGACACCTTATCTTTAACAAAGGAGGCAAGAATATACAATGGAGAAAAGACGATCTCTTTAACAAGTGGTGCTGGGAAAACTGATTAACCACTTGTAAAAGAATGAAATTAGAACACTTTCTAACACCATACACAAAAATAAACTCAAAATGGATTAAAGATCTAAACGTAAGACAAGAAACTATAAAGCTCCTAGAGGAAAACATAGGCAAAACACTCTCTGACATAAATCACAGCAGGATCCTCTATGACTCACCTCCCAGAGTAATGGAAATAAAAGCAAAAATAAACAAAGGGGACCTAATTAAACTGAAAAGCTTTTGCACAACGAAGGAAACCATAAGCAAGGTGAAAAGACAGCCTTCAGAATGGGAGAAAAGAATAGCAAACAAAGTAACTGACAAAGAATAAACCTCAAAAATATACATGCAGCTCAATTCCAGAAAAATAAACGACCCAATCAAAAAATGGGTCAAAGAACTAAACACACATTTCTCCAAAGAAGACATACAGATGGATAACAAACACAAGAAAAGATGCTCAACATCACTCATTATCAGAGAAATGCAAATCAAAACCACAGTGAGGTACCATCTCACACCGGCCTGAATGGCTGCTATCAAAAAGTCTACAAACAGGAAATGCTAGAGAGGGTTCAGAGAAAAGGGAATCCTATTACACTGTTGGTGGGAATGCAAACTAGTACAGCCACTATGGAGAACAGTGTGGAGATTACTTAAAACACTGGAAATAAAACTGCGATACGAACCAGCAGTCCCACTGCTGGGCATACACACCACGGAAACCAGAATTGAAAGAGACACGTGTACCCCAATTCATTGCAGCATTGTTTATAATAGCCAGGACATGGAAGCAAGCTAGATGTCCATCGGCAGATGAATGGATGTGAAAGCTATGGTACATATACATAATGGAATATTACTTGGCCATTAAAAGAGTGCATTTGAATTAGTTCTAATGAGGTGGATGAAATTGGAGCCTATTATACAGAGTGAAGTAAGTCAGAAAGAAAAACACCAATATAGTATACTAACACATATATATGGAATTTAGGAAGATGGTAACGATGACCCTATATGCAAGACAGCAAAAGAGACACAGATGTAAAGAACAGTCGTTTGGACTCTGTGGGAGAAAGTGAGGGTGGGATGATTTGAAAGAATAGCATTGAAACGTGTATATTATCATATGTGAAGTGGATCACCAGTCCAGGTTTGATGAATGAGACAGGGTGTTCAGGGCTGGTGCACTGGGATGACCCTGGGGGATGGGATGGGGAGGGAGGCGGGAGGGGGCTTCTGGATGGGGAACACATTTGCGTCCGAGGCTGATTCATGTCAATGTTTGGCAAAAACCACTACAATACCGTAAAGTAATTAGCCTCCAATTAAAATAATTAAATTAATTTAAAAAACAAGAAAGTCTATTTTGAAGATAAGGATGAGCAACTGTCTTCTTACAGGTCCATGCCCTGGAAGGTAAAGTTCCCTTCCTAGACACAAGGGTCCTGTCGTCTCACTGTCTGTGCACTAGTTTGTCTCTTAAAACCTTGAAGGAGAGCACCTTGTCATGCGTGGTGTTTGTTCTTTGGTCAGACAAGGTATAAGACAGTATTGAAAAAGGTGCTTCAAGAAAGCAGTTCCTCAGAGTTATCTGAGCATTTGTCTCTAGAGTATAATCCTCAATTTAGCTCAAACAAAATGTTTCCCTATTCCCATTACAGATTGTTTATTGATTATTTCTTTGGCTGCTTAAATTTTTGATCACCAAGGACCCTGCAAAGTAGGGGCTGTGAAACTGGGGGTCCCACTCAGACCCTGCTCCCTCCCAGTCCTCTTACACTTCTCAACTCCCCACAGTCTGCACATGACCTGAGACACTCCAGTGTAGGGGGACCCCAAGCCCAGCTGGACCCCAACCAGGAGGAGAGGAATTTAACATCTGATATTAATTCAAGCAGCACAGCATTGAATAAGCATCGCACTTGTGTTCAGCCTTGCACAAAGGGGTGGAAGAGGGTAAATGGGAAGGTGTCCTCCTTGTCTTCTTCTTCAAGGAGTTCTGTTTGCTGAGCACACAGGCAAGGAGGGAAACGGGATGTAAGAGGTAAGGAGCTCCAGTCTTCAGGAAGGAAAACCAGGGAGCGGGAAGTGGAGTGGTGAAGGGAGTGGTGTGGGGTATTGGTGAAGGGTTGACTAGATTCTGAAATCTATCAAGTAACCCCTAAGATAAGACCCTGGACACAGACCATCAAAACAGGACTTAAATGTAGTAGTTGACTCTTACACTAACTTCTTTATTTTTTTATTGTACAAAAAAGATCTTCATGACCAAGATAATCATGATGGTGTGATCACTCACCTAGAGCCAGACATCCTGGAATGTGAAGTCAAGTGGGCCTTAGAAAGCATCACTATGAACAAAGCTAGTGGAGGTGATGGAATTCCAGTTGAGCTATTTCAAATCCTGAAAGATGATGCTGTGAAAGTGTTGCACTCAATATGCCAGCAAATTTGGAAAACTCAGCAGTGGCCTCAGGCCTGGAAAAGGTCAGTTTTCATTCGAATCCCAAAGAATGCTAAACTACCGCACAATTGCACTCATCTCACACACTAGTAAAGTAATGCTCAAAATTCTTCAAGCCAGGCTTCAGCAATACGTGAACTGTGAACTTCCAGATGTTCAAGCTGGTTTTAGAAAAGGCAGAGGAACCAGAGATCAAATTGGCGACATCCACTGGATCATGGAAAAAGCAAGATAGTTCCAGAAAAGCATATACTTCTGCTTTATTGACTATGACAAAGCCTTTGACTGTGTGGATCACAATAAACTGTAGAAAATTCTTCAAGAGATGGGAATACCAGACCACCTGACCTGCCTCTTGAGAAATCTGTATGCAGGTCAGGAAGCAACAGTTAGAACTGGACATGGAACAACAGACTGGTTCCAAATATGAAAAGGAGTTCATCAAGGCTGTATATTGTCACCCTGTTTATTTAACTTATATGCAGAGTACATCATGAGAAATGCTGGGCTGGAAGAAGCACAAGCTGGAATCAAGATTGCCGGGAGAAATATCAATAACCTCAGATATGCAGATGACACCATCCTTATGGCAGAAAGTGAAGAGGAACTAAAAAGCCTCTTGACGAAAGTGAAAGAGGAGAGTGAGAAAGTTGGCTTAAAGCTCAATATTCAGAAAACAAAGGTTATGGCATCTGGTCCCATCATTTCATGGGAAATAGATGGGGAAACAGTGAAAACACTGGCTGACTTTATTTTGGGGGGGCTCCAAAATCACTGCAGATGGTGATTACAGCCATGAAATTAAAAGACGTTTACTCTTGGAAGGAAAGTTATGACCAACCTAGATAGCATATTCAAAAGCAGAGACATTATGCCAGGGTCCAGCCCCGGTGGATCCAGGGAATTCGAAGCCAGGACGGCGTCGGTGAGGATCAGGAAACAATTGCTTAATTAAACGTTAATTAAGGATATAAAGAGTGGTTAAATAAGGAGAGCTCAGTGAGGAAATTCAGTGGAGAAAAGAGGCTGAATAATTCAGCCAGAAGGTGAGAGAAAGAACGACATGGGGAGACCAAGTTTCCGTGAACAAGGCCCACACTTTATTTTCCAAAGTAGTTTTTATATCTTAAGTTATGCATAGAGGATAATGGGGGAAGGGGTAGAGTCATGCAGTAAGCCAGGCTTTCTTCCTGCAAACTTATCATATGCAAAAGTTTAGGTGATTTGCATCATCTTCTGGCCCAGAGGCCTGTTAACATTTTAAGACCCTTTCTTCAGAAAACTTATTTTTCTCTAAAAGTGATTAGTCAAGCGCCACCCTCCAAAAGCATTAGATAAAGTTGCATTCCTATAGGGCAAAGGTGTGGTGGGCTATAACAAGAAAAAGAATTAACTCAAGGGTCCAAGGTTACAAACATTAAAGCTACTACTTACACCAATTATACTGATCAATACACTGCCAGGGACACAGCAGGTAAGGGATATGGAGACTTAGCAGCAAACATTGGCCCAACCAGTGAAAAACCCTTCACCAATACAATTTCTAATCAATCTTTTAACTGCTCAAAGGAATCTGTATTCAGACAGTTTAGAACATCTCATGCCTCTCACAGCTGGGAGGCTCTGAGCAATCACATGTGGCCAGAAAAACCTATTCAGGCAGGCTAGAGGACTTCCAAAGGAGTTTGTACTATTACACCCAGGAACTTTATTAACTGGAGCTGTAAGTTAACTCTTTTTTTCAGAGAGAGGTAGTGGGGGACAGCCCCCCGTAAAGTCAGAGGTGTAGGTGAGAGCACAAAGCAGAAAGTAGGCAGACTCTGGTTTTGGGGGTAGATGCTCGAGAATTTCCAGGGGGACTCCTGAGGCTCGATCCCACCTTTGCGTATACCAAGCCTCCTTCCTCATGACCTTTGCCACGGGCGGAGCTCCTGCTCCCGGCAACATTACTTTGCCAATAAAGGTCCATCTAGTTAAGGCTACGGTTTTTCCAGTGGTCATGTATGGATGAGAGAGTTGGACTGTGAAGAAGGCTGAGCGCCGAAGAATTGATGCTTTTGAACTGTGGTGTTGGAGAAGACTCTTGAGAGTCCCTTGGACTGCAAGGAGATCCAACCAGTCCATTCTGAAGGAGATCAGTCCTGGGTGTTCTTTGGGAGGACTGATGCTGAAGCTGAAACTCCAATACTTCGGCCACCTTGTGTGAAGAGTTGACTGGAAAAGACTTCACTGGAAAGAGTTCACTGGAAAAGACTCTGATGTGGGGAGGAATTGGGGGCAGGAGGAGAAGGGGACGACGAGGATGAGATGGCTGGATGGCATCACTAACTCGATGGACGTGAGTTTGGGTGAACTCCGGGAGTTGATGATGGACAGGGAGGCCTGGCATGCTGCAGTTCATGGGGTCACAAAGAGTCGGACACGACTGAGCGACTGAACAGAACTGAACTTCCTTTGGCATGTGGGTTACCCGACCAGGGATGGAACCTGTCTGTTCATCATCCCCTCTCCCTACCATCCCTACCCACAGTCTCCAGAGAAGTCCCTGGCTGATGAAGTTTTCAGTTGAAATGTGAATCTATCCCTATGTCTGCTATGAGCTCATAGTTGATCTAAAGACGTGATTAATTCTGATTCAAATTTTCTTCAGGACTACTTTATGGGCAGTGTTGTGTATTGCCTCTTACAGCACATTGGGTATAATGTGAGAGTCAATAAGGTTATTCCACGTCAGTAAGGAAGAATGATAACCAGGTGGTGTCAACCTGTTCTATCAAAGTTTTACCCAAAAGATTCAGTCTCCGTTAATTACATCTTAAGCCTGTAATTCATTCAGGCTTTCACTTGAAAGGTAGTGATTTTCCAAATTCTATTCATCTTCCTCCATTTATTCATAGGTTCATCTAATAACTTGTATTTGGTTTCTTGACATCCATCCTCCCTTCACTCTACTTCAGTTGTTCATTCCCACAAACAATCCTCTATTTCATTCTTACCAGATTCTTGAACATCCATAATCTTGATTTTGAGCATTTTGTTCTGTAGCAACATCTTTTTGTCTTGTCTCTCCAAGATAACTTCTTACCTTTTAGTTACAGTTTGGTTGCACTCTTTTTTTCCATTACACTAAAAGTTACTAACTTTTCTTACACTAAAAATTATCTTTTAGTTATTCTTTTAACTTCTTACCTTTTAGTTACACCCATCAGTAACCATTTATCAACCAGCAATTACCTATGACTCCATTTCCCCACTCCCCAATGCAGGAGTTTTGGTTTGGTTGTTGTTTTTAATTAAGAAGTTTTCTTCATCAGCTCAACTGTGTTACTCTGAGTCTGAGATAGAAAGCTAACGGGTCGCTAAGAGTCGGACACGACTGAGCGACTTCACTTTCACTTTTCACTTTCATACATTGGAGAAGGAAATGGCAACCCACTCCAGTGTTCTTGCCTGGAGAATCCCAGGGACGGGGAGCCTGGTAGGCTGCCGTCTTATGGGGTCGCACAGAGTCGGACACAACTGAAGCGACTTAGCAGCAGCAGCAGCACACTGCCTCAGTAAAGCTTGGAGAAAATAAAAATATAATCATTTCTCATTTTATGGTGAAATAATCCACTTTATCTATATTATTTCTCTTTTTCTCAGAGTCTACTTGGATAGTAATACAGCTACCCTGACTTCCTTGTGTGACTATTTGCACGTTTACTTCCAGTTTGTTTGTGTCCTAATGTTTAAACTGTAAATCTTGACAAAATACTTAGTTACCTGTGTTTCCTTCCTAAATGGCAGTCTCTGTGTTCCTGCTGGAAAGAGGCACAAGAAGTTGTTTCTCACATGTCTGGTTAATATTTTATTTCTTCCTCTGGTTACTGGCTACCCTGTGGTAATTTTGTTGTGAAAATTCATTTTGCTGCACACTTAGGAAGCATGCACTTTTAAGTATGTCTATTATGCTTTTAAAAGTTTGCTTTAAAAGTATACAACATCCACTGGCAATAAATACAGAGCTATAAATGCATCCCATGTTCACACTCCACAGAGGCTCAAAGTGCCCCTTAAACCAGAAGATACCTCCAGGGTTTGGAGGGATTCCACACAGCATCAATTTCCTTGAGTTAGGCAGATTCAGCACTGGGGATGTTTTAATCCAGAGTCTGGAGGGTGGAGGCTGGTGGCTGTTCATGTTTGTTCCTTGCCAGTCTGTGTTGGATCTCATATCCTAAGTATATGACAGATCCTAGTAGGAAAATGAGACAATGAATAGGAAAAGTAAGTGCTCTCTTCACCAACAAATGCCCAGTAGGCTTCCTGTTATGGCATCTGACAGTTTTGGGGAGGGCTTCTAGGAAGAGGATTGGATTCGGTCACTCAAGAAGACTCTTCACCCTAAAAAGCCTCTTACCAATCGCCATCCAGATGCCAAATAAGATCCAGGTCCCAGAAGTTATCTGCATCATAAAGTAAATGTTCACAAAGATGCTCACCAGTGGGAGGACAGGCAGAGCAGGAACCTGTGGGCAGAGTCAGTTCATTCCTGAACACAGCCCAGACGTCTGAAAGGGAGACCTGCCCCATGGTGTGGGAAGACTCCAGGCTTATTCAGGCTGTGTGTTCAGTGCCTGCCCAGACTGGGTCTGTAAAGCAGCGAGTGTGGATCCAGGAAGGGTTCATTGGTTTTAGCAACTCTCTTTATTTCCAGGTCCAACAAAGAAGTTTAAAGCTCAATCACCCAGGCTTCATTCACTCAAGGTGGACACTTTGGACACAAAAGGCCACCTACCCTGAATGTAAGAGGACTGGGGTCCTGGGGCTGCCTCCAGATGATGACTGTCACCCCAGTGATGAGCAGCAGCAGCAGCACAGCCACTGTTGTGAGCACAGGGTCTCCAGAGAACACACGTGTGGGCCACTGGGCCAAAATCAGGCTCAGGATGCTCAGCAGGAGAACTGCAAGGGTCAAGGAGGAGGAGAACAGGCTGGACCCAGAAGACAAAGATGTCAGGACCTTGGGTCACACCCCTCCCCAGGCTGCCCACCTCAGGAAGGGCCATTGTATCTCCAAGACCCCTTCTCAACTGCCAAAGACACAGAATCCCAACCTATCTTGTCAATTTCAGAATATGACCAAAGAGAAATCCCACTGCTCACCAAGCAGAGAGGCACATCCATAGACAATCTGCCCAGATATCTGGGTGGGGGTGGTGCTGGTAGGGAACCACAGACTCTTTAGAATCACTAAGGGTCCTGCTTCAGGTACAGGTTCTGAAAGACTTGCTTCATGACCAGAAATCTCATTTCCCTCCTCTGTTTCCTCCCTCTTGCTTAAAATCTGGTCTGGTTGGTACCTGAAGGAGAGATATCAGGGCAGTATTCACAGCAGGCCCTACCCTAACATCAGACAGTATAATCTACCTCTTTCTTGCCTTAAGCCTAGTGAGACATATAGAAGGCAGCAAGAAGGCAGAAGAGGATCACCTTCCCATCAACCCCAAGAGTCCAAGGCTCTCAGCCAAGGTTAGTGGGTCTCACCTGAGGACAAGTATGAAAACAGCCACAAGAGTGTAAGCAGGCAGGATCCCGGCTGACATGAGTTTCACCAGATCGAGGATCCTGAGGAGTGATGCCATGAGCCCTAAAATGAGGGTTAGGGGAGGGAGTGAAAATTCCCTTGAAACATTCATGTTAAAGAAATTGGTCAAAGAATGATCCATTGATGGATGAATGGATAAAGAAGCTGTGGAATATACATATACAGTGGAATACTATTCAGTCATAAAAAGGAACACATTTGAGTCAGTTCTAATGAGGAGGATGAACCTAGAGCCTATTATTCAGAGTGAAGTAAGTTATAAAGAGAAGAACAAACATCATATATTAATGCATATATATGGACTCGAGAAAGATGGTACTGATGAACCTATTCACAGGGCAGCCATGGAGATGCAGACATGGAAAACAGACTGACGGACAAGGGCAGGAGAGAAGGAGAGGGTGAAATGAATGGAGGGTAGCATGGAAGCATATACACTAATGTATGCAAATTTGACAGCCAATGGAAATTTTCTGTATGACTCAGGGAGCTCAAAACGGGGCTCTGTAATAACCTAGAGGGGTGAGAGGTGGGAGGGAGACTCAGGAGGGAAGGTTCATAGATATACTTATGGCTGGTTCATGTTGATGTATGACAGATATCAAATCAATTTTGTAAAGCAATCATCAATCATTAAAAATAAATACATAGAATTATTTTTTTAAAAAAGTAAAGAAAAGGTTTCCTTTATTCACCTGTAAGAGTTCCAGAAGCCAAGATGGCCATGATGGGGGTGCCAGTATGGGTGTGGATCTGGGCAAGAGCTCGGAAAAGGAGCCCGTCAGCTGCCATTGTGCAGGTCAACTGAAACATGAAGAACATGGCACATAGGAAGCTGGAAGAGAAGATAGAAAATGTGAGAGGGTGTGCAGAAGCAGGAGAGACCAGGGCGCCCTCGGTTCCCAGTCTACATGGCTCCTGTCTACATGGTATCCTTCATTTTGTCTCTCAATCCCAGGGGCTGGGGTACCTGAGCATCTGACAGTAGATGGGGAGAAAACCAGGACGCTCACCTGTATAAAACAGTACACAGTAAGACAACAGCCATGACATATCCAGCCGGGTCCCATCCGACCTGGAGAAAAGCCTGCGGCAAGGGGCTGTAGGGGTATATCAGGTAGTAGGGCACCATGAGGGTGAGCGCCGCGGAGACCCCAGAGTACGCCAGGCAGCCGATGAAGATGGAGACCACCAAGCTCAAGGAGATGGAACGCTGAGGATTTGGGGCTTCCTTCCCTGCAGGACAGGAGCAAGTACTGGGTCAGGAAAGATACTGGAATGAAAGCAGAAAATCCCCTTTCCTCTCGCAAGTCCGAAAGCAGGCTTTTGTTGTTTAGTTACTCAGTCATGTACGACTCTTTGCAGCCTCATGGACTGCAGCGTGCCAGGCTTCCCTGTCCTTCACTAGCTCCCTGAGTTTCCTCAAACTCATGTCCATTGAGTCGGTGAAGTCATCCAACCATCTCATCCTCTGTGGTCCCCTTCTCCTATGTCCTCAATCTTTCCCAGTATCAGGGTCTTACCTTTTACCAACCCCTATGCCCAGGGGCAGCCCAACCAGTGCCCACACCCCTGATGGGACACACAGTGACCATGTTACCGTCAGTGACAATGCCATGAACACCAAAATAGAAGGTGAAAAGTATAGCTGCTCCTTGGACAATCCCTTCAAGCCAAAGGGCACAAACCCTCCAGAACCCAGAGGGCCCAACCTATGGTAAAAGAAGGAAAGAGGAAGAACGTGCATGAGGTGTGTTAAGCCATCTCTACTGGGCTCCTCCCTTCATATCACAAGTCCTGGGCTCCAGGACCCCCATCACCTGTATCCACCAGCCCAGATATCTTTAGTCCCCACCGTGTTCCCAGCTCTGCACCAACACCACCCATGTATTACCCAGAGGACCCTCCTGACCTAAAGGTGCTGCTGGATCCAGATGTGTTTGATCTGTAGTCCTGTTCTGTGAGCTGCCAGTTGTGCAGGTCTCCCTTAATGAAGCCAGAGAGGATCATGAAGATTGGAATAAAAAGGTTCAAGCCTGTGGACACTTTGATAATCAGGGTTGTCACACGAGCTCCCAGAACCAGTAGTCCTGTGGGAAAGATGGAATATGAGACATCCAAGGTAATTAAACCCATAGACACAGAAAGCAGGCCAGTGGTTGCCAGGGCTTGAGGGTGGTGGGGGTGTGGTGGATGGGTGGATAATGACCGTTTGGTGGGTACAGGGTTTCCTTTTGGGGAGATGAACATGTTTGGAACTAGATGGAGATGATGGTCGTCACACTGTGAAGGGACTAAGTCCCTCTGGACTCTACACTTTAAGGGTCTTCCCTGGTGACTCAGCAGTAAAAAGCCTGCCCGAAATACAGAAGAAGAAGATGCATGTTCAATTCCTGGATCAGGAAGATCCCCTGGAGGAGGGCATGACAACCCACTCCAGTATTCTTGCCTGGAGAAGCCCATGGACAGAGGAACCTGATGGGCTACAGTCCATGGGGTCACCAGGAGTCGCACATAACTGAAATGACTGAGCACCCATGCAGACACAAGCACTTTAAGATGGCTAATTTCTTACTGTACCAGTCACCTCACAACACACGTCTGTCAAATCATCACTCTGTACACCTTAAACATAGACAATGTTGTAGGTCAATTATATCTCAATAAAACTGAAAGACAATAAATCAGTTTTATGCTATGAGAATAGCCTCTAAATTAAAAAAAAAATCTGGTCTCAACACAGAGGAAGAACTTTGTCATTCTAAATAAATGATTCTGAGCTGGGGTGATTTTGTCACTCAAGAGATGTTTGACAATGTCTGGAGACATTCTGATGATCACAATTTAGCACCAGTATCTAGGGAGTAAGGCTGGGGATGCAACTCAACATTCAACTATGATTTATAAAACAAAAACAAAACCCTACAGTGTGAAGTTCAGGACAGCCCTCAAGACCAAAAGATGAAGCATCACCAAGTGTCAAGGGTGCCAGGGTGGGAAAGCAATGGTCTGTGTGCCTTGCCGCCCTTACTCATAACTCTGGTCCTTCTTTCCAGTCCTAATTTTACCTTCTGCCACCCCACAACTTTCCAACACCAGTTCCCCCTCCAAACCCCACTCTTCCCATCCTATGTCTGACCCCTTCTCACCAGTCATCAGCAGCACCAGGCCCAGGGCAATGAAGTCTGGGTATGAGGCCAGGAAAGAGGGCATGTGTGGAGAGAAAGTTCTCTCTAACGCCTTAGAGATGTGGTTCCCAATGAGGCTGTCAAAGGCGTAACTCCAAGCCCTGGTCACACAGGAAGCAGCTGCAGTGGCAGAAGGGAGATTAATGGACAATAATTAAACCCCTACAATGCACCCTGGGATGTACTTAGGGCGGAAACAGACAAAATACTCATCCTCAAATAGTTTCTTTTCATGGGATTGGGGAGAGAAGAATAGATGATGCAAAAATAGGTCAACTATTTAATGTTAGGAAAAGATCAAAGTTATGCAAGAAAAGAACACTTTTCTTGGAAGTGGGACCAGGAGGGCTGAGAGATGAGGACTGACATTTTAAATCAAGTGGTAAAGGAAAATCCCATGAAGGCAACAGCTGAGCAGAGACTTCCATACGGTGAGGGGAGGAGACTGTGGGAACTGCCTCCCTCTCACCCACCCCCGACAGTGCCCTTTCCTCTGGGTTCTCGGCCCATGTTTAAAGAAAGCAGGCTAGCTCAGTACAGTGAAGCTGTGGGGCTTTCTGGAGCTTCCTTCTACAAGCTGCATAACAAAGTGTTTATGAACGAGTGAAGATCCCAGTTACCCTCCTAGTTTCCTGATCTTAAGCCCCACATCATCCCCCTTCCCATCATCTCACCAGCCACTAAATACAGTAAGATGTTCCAGCCAATGATGAAGGCGCATGGTTTTCCCATGGCGATGACACTGTAAAGATACACAGAACCGGAGCGTGGTACATAGGACCAAAATTCGGCATAGCAGAGTGCAGACAACACAGAAGACAGGGCAACCACCAAAAAGCAGATGACGATCGCTGGTCCAGCGACGAGCAGGGTTATGACACCAATCAGGACGTACATGCCAGCCCCCAGAGTTCTGCACACACCCACGATCACCAGGTCGAGGATGCTCGGAGGAGCTCTGCGACTCTCAGACTCCTCCCGGGGCTCCAGTGGCCACTTGCGGACCAGCCCCTGACGAAACTGGCGAACATACTGACGCAGTATCCTAGACGGAGTTGAAGAGGTTAAGATCTGCTGAGAAAAACAACATACAAAGCCGTCAAGAATGTCCATCCTTCCTTGGCCCTGGGAGTCCAGTTCCACGGAGCAATGGAGTGATGAGGGGTAGGTGGTATAAGGACAGAATGGGCAAGTTCTCATCTCTGTGCTTTGGTTTTCCAAACATAAATCAGGCATTTAATATGTTTCAAAGTTACTGGAAGGGTTGCTTGAATAGAACTGAGGGGGAGTGGTTTTATCTCCCCTAAATGTGTTCTTTTGACATGTGGGCTGTATTAAGCTAAAGATGATTAAGACCCAGCAGACTCAGGAGAAGCTCCTTGCCTCTCCCTTAACTGCTCAAAATAATGTAGATTGTACTGCCTATGCCAGGAAGAGAGCTATCACCGGAGAGAACTTCTAATTTCAGGAAAACATACCTGCCTGGAGGAGCAAACATTTGTTCATCAGGCACTTGCTCTTCCCATCCTCCTGTGGGTTGTCTTCCTCCTCCTTGAAGCCCCAGATCCCTACCCGCTTCTCCTTAGCCCAGGGGAGTGTATAAGCCTTAAATGCCTGAGTCTCAAGAGTCTTTTGAGGGGCTCCTGTAAATGTATTAATCTGTCTTATGTCAACTTAGTTATTTACACCAGCCAAGAAACCTAGAGAGAAAAGTTTTCCACCCCTACAGAAGCAAAAGCCTCTAACACAGTGCCAGGTACACAGTAGATGCTTAATTGGTATAAGTTTAATGGACAGAGTGGGTTCCTCTGGTGGCTCAGATGGTCAAGAATCTGCCTGTAATGCAGGAGACCTGGGCTCAACCCCTGGGTTGGGAAGATCCCCTGGAGGAGGGAATGGAAACCCACTCCAGTATTCTTACCTGGAGAATCCCATTGACAGAAGAGCCTGGAGAGGTACTGTCCAAGGGGTCACAAAGAGTTGGACACGAGTGAGTGATTAACACACATGCACACACAGAGAATTGGACCGGGGAGACTGGAGGGCTACAGTCCGTGGGGTTGCAGAGTCGGACATGACTGAAGTGACTTAGCATGCTCAATGTACACTGGCACAATTGGATAAGAATGCTTGTTTCTGAATTGAAATCAACCAGATCAGCTGGTTCAAATCCAGCTCTGCTCTGTATTAGCTTGTGTGACTTTGCACAAGCTTTGCACCACTCATTATCCTCTTTTCTTCTACAGAACTGGGGAAAATGTGTTATTATTATTATAATTTTCCCCTCCCTTCCTTTATAAGTGTGCCATGACTCTCTGAGTAATCCGAGATCTCAGACTCCATACATTGCTTTGTCAAGGATGCTGAAACCTGGCAGATTTATACCTCACTGCCTGCAGTGTGAAAAGAAATTAGAACTCTGAGTCTGTGCAGAAGGAGACGGAATTTGTAGGAGGTGTAGCCCAGCTCAGTTAAAGCATCAAACCACACTGGCCTCCTGTCTTGCTGAACCTGCTCACAGCACCAGTTGTCTCACTGTATCTCACTGTGCACACTCTTTGCTGAACCCAGAGTAAGCAAGGCAGGAGCAGGAAAGCTGGAAGAAGACTCAAGGAGCCGGTGGAACTGCAGACGTGTTTATTCTCTCCTGGCTGATGCAGCAGCCATAACATCATGTAACATAGCCCTAATGTGGACATAACACAGCCATAACACAACCCCACCTCCAGGGCTTTCCAGGGGGAGCTTATCTATATACTTACAGAACAAAAGCCACTGGTGGCCAATCGAGTACCTTGTGACAGGCATGTGCAGTGCTATAAGTAATCTCGGCTGTTACATAATCATTATTTACAAAACATGGGGCAAGAGCGAGAGGGCTTGGGGTGAGAGAGACTGACTGCGCCATCTTGGCTAATTTGCTCTTTCCCTACAACTCCCAAGTGCCTAGAGGGAAGTGGGGACTAACCTTCATTCTGAATCAGAAATGACAGGACTCTGTTTTGCTGCTCCTTTGGGGTTTGAAATGTCTCCTCACTACACTGCTCTGTAGGACTAGGCTGACCCAGTGACCACCAGTTATTGTGAGGGGGGGTCTCTGCCTAAGGGTATTCAAAAGTCCAATGTAACATTTTGGTTGAGAGCAAGTATTCAAAAATCCAGGGAACTAGGATTAGAATCTTGGCTTCCCCGCCACCACTGTACCTCTGCACAAGTCATTTACTTCTCTGGACCTCTGTTTTCTTCTTTGTCAAATGCCACTGGTGAGCCCTTGGGAAGTGTTAGTAGGAATGCAAAATGGTGCAGTTGCTATGGATAAAGTACGATAGTTCCTCAAAACACTAACGATGGATTTACCATGTGATTCAGTAATTCCATATCTGGGTGTACATGCACAAAAAAATGGAAAATAGAGTCTCAAAAAGATATTTGCACACTCATGTTTACAGCAGCATTATTCACAGTAGATAAAAGTTGGAAGCAACCCAAATGTTCATCCATGAAGGAATGGATAAACACAATTGTGGTCTATGTATACAGTGGAATATTATTCAGCCTTTAAAAGGCAGGAATTGCTGACTCATGCAACAACATGGAGGACCCTTGAGGACATTATGCTAAGCGACATAAGCCATTCACCAATATACAAATAATGTATGATTTCATTTCTGTGAAATCAAAGGAGGAGTTAAAGCCATGGAGACAAATGCAGAATAGTGGTTGGCCAGGGCCTGGGGTGAAGGCAAATTAGGAAGTTATTGTTAAATGAAGGCACCGTTTTCAAATGTTTTAGAGATTGGCTACATAAAAATGTAGATATACTTAACATTATTCAACTCCATACGTATTAAGTTGGCCAAATTTACACTATATGTATTTTACCATCATTTAAAAAATTGCTGCCCATGATAAATAACAACCAGCTTCACACAGTTACCGGGTGCAGCAAACCCCAAAATGACTGAATATGTCACCATGCCTTCATCTCCACATTTACCAAAATCTGTGGATGTCCAAGTCCCTTACAGTTGCCCCAAAGTCAACAGAACAAAAACCCATAGATTCAAAGGGCCAGCAGTATGCAGGAGACTGAAATCAGTGGTCCACATCATAAGCCCTATACAAGGGTTGTGGTTGTGTAGTGTGCCTAGTCGCTCATTCATATCCAACTCTTTGCATAATTAATCTCGAATATTATTTGAACATGAGTAAAAATTGTCTTAGAGCCTCAGAGCACTGATCCATCCCCCCTACCTTTCCTTACACACATACACACATGCACGCACACACACACAGTGCAGACACTTTCATCTAGGAAATGGGTCTCTCTACCCTCAGGCTGGAGCCAGGCTGACCCCCTGCACCCTGGGATTGCAGAGGTCTCTTTGGGAGGACATGAACTCAGCACCCAGTCTCCTACAGAAGAGGGTAACCCGAGACTTACTGGATCCTTGGAGCAGAGCCTGGAGCACTGGGTCAGTCAGGGAGGCTGAGGGTAAGCCGTGCGGGGCTGGAGCTGAGACATCTCCAAGAACTGAAGTGGGGAGTCCTGAGCACAGAAGACGGTCCTCATCCCTGGGTTGTTGGGGTGGAGATGGGGCTGGGCGGGCGGGGAGCATCTGCAGTGTTGCTATCAGCCCTGACTCCTCTGTGGTTACCCTCAGGGGGAGGTTCTGAGAGGTTTGTGTGTGTGTGGGTGTGGTAAAATACCCATAACATAAAATTGATCATTATAGCCATCTTTAGGTTTCCAGTTCAGCTGTGTTAAATACCTTCAAATTTTGTGCATGCAGACTCCAGGACTTTTTTCATCTGGCAAAACTTCAACTCTGTACCCATCAACAATTCCCCCTTCTTCTTTCCCAGTTCCTGACATTCACCATTCTACTTTCTTTTTCTGAGTCTGACCACCCTAGGTACCTCGTTTAGGTGGAATGATGTAACACGTGTCCTTTCCTATCAGGTTTATATCACTTAGTAGAATATCCACTAGGTTATTCTCTGTCATAGCATGTGTTAGAATTCCCTTTCTTTTTAACACTGAAGAATATTCTCTTGTGGGTGTATACCACATTTGGCTTATCCATTTCTTGGTCAATGGGCATTTGGCTTGCTTTCATGTTTTCGTTATTGTGAATAATGCTGCAACAGGAGTTTACAAATGTCTCTTCCAGGGTATGCTCTCAATTCTTTCAGGTATATTCTCAGAGGTAGAATTGCTGGATCACAAAGTTCTAAGATTTTTATCTGCTTGTGATGGAGAAGATGAAAACATATTGAGGAATGGGGAAGTCATTCTGGCTTATCCATGGCTTAGCCTGAACTGTGTGTGAACTAAGACAGCGTGTCTGACCCTCACAGCTCATCTGCTTTAACTATTGAGGTTAAGAACGTCTGTTTTGAAGATAAGAATGAGCAACTCCCTTCTCATGGCGTCCATGTTAACACTCCCTGTGAGATAAGGTTCCCTTCCTGGATACCAGGGAACTGCTGTCTCACTGTCTCTGTACCAAGTCTCTCTCTTTTGAAACCTTGAAGAAATGCACCCCATGATGAGTTCTTTGTTTGGGTGAGGTGTAAGATGATGCTGGACACTACCCTTCAGCAGAGCAGTTTCTCAGAGCTAGAGGGACATTGTCTCCCTTGCTATAGTCCTCAATTTGGCTCAAAGAAAACTCTTTCCTATTCTTATTACAGATTGTTTATTGCTTATGTCTGTGGACATAAATTCATTTGATCATCAAGGATCCCGAGAAGTAGGGGCTGTTAACTCGGGGACCACACCAAACCCTCCTCCTTCCCATTCCTCTTACACTACTCAACCTCTCACATTCTGCACATGACCCGAGAGACTCCAGTGTGGGGGAACTCCCAGGTCCAACTGTGTGCCAACCAGAAGATGGGGGCTTAAAATCTCTGCTGTTAATTCAAGCAACAAAAGCATTTAATGAGCATCACACCTGCATCCAGCCTTGCACAAAGGGATGGAAGAGGATAAAGGAGAAGGTGTCCTCCTCGTCCACTTCTTCAAGGAGTTCTGTTTGCTGGGAGAGCTGAGCGCCATGGCAGGGAAAGGAAATAATCTAAGAGGTCATGAGATTTTCTCTTGAGGAAGGAAAATGCCAGAGCAGGAAGTAGAGTGTTAAGGGGAAAGAGGTACTGGTGAAGGGTTGACTAGATTCTGATCTGCATCAAGGGACTCTCATGCTAAAACACTGGGCATGTGTGTGTGTGTTCAGTCATGTCTGAGTCTTTGTGACTCCATGGACTGTAGCCCACCAGGCTCCTCTGTCCATGGGACTTTTCAGGTAAGAACACTGGAGTGGGTTGCCATTTTTCACTCCAGGGTATCTTCCCAACCCAGGGATCAAGTCCATATCTCCTGAATCGACAGGTGACTTCTTAGCCACTTGAGCCACCTGGAAAGCCAAAACACTGGGCACAGACCATCAAAACAGAATTAAATTTAGTGATTGACTCCTAGAAAAACGTTTTTTTTTAATTGAGTTATAGTTGACTTGCTGCTAAGTTGCATCAGTCGTGTCTGACTCTGTGCAACCCCATAGACTGCAGCCCACAAGGCTCCCCCATCCCTGGGATTCTCCAGGCAAGAACACTGGAGTGGGTTGCCACTTCCTTCTCCAATGCATGAAAGTGAAAAGTGAAAGTGAAGTCACTCAGTCATGTCTGACTCTTAGCGACCACATGGACTGCAGCCTACCAGGCTCCTCCATCCATGGGATTTTCCAGGTAAGAGTACTGTAGTGGGGTGCAATTGCCTTCTCCTCCAACCTCTCTATGAACTACTAAATTCTACCCAACCAGACCCAACTGAATGAATGACAGAAGGAGAAAAGGCTATCAATGCTTTAACATCTGCGGTAGCCCAGGCTCCAGCAGTAGGCCATCCTAACTATAAATTGCCATGTTTAAACATTGTGCATTAAGATAGAATACTTGCCCTGGGTGTATTAACTCAGAAACATGGTGACCAGCATTGACTCATTGGCTATTCTAGCCCAGCAGTTAGATTTGTAACCAATTGCTGGTTCAGCCGCTCATCACTCAACAGACAATAAAGCAAGGAACAAGCTTCCACAGAGAGGAATGATGCTTTATTCAGAAAAGCCAGCTATCTCAGGAGAAGGTGGACTTGTGTCCATACCAGTTCTTCTCAGCCATGACAATCTTTAAAGTGAAAGTCGCTCAGTCGTGTCCGACTCTTTGCGACCCCATGGACTATAGAATCCATGGAATTCTCCAGGCCAGAATACTGGAGTGGGTAGCCTTTCCCTTCTCCAGGGGATCTTCCCAACCCAGGGATCAAACCCAGGTCTCCCACATTGCAGGTGGATTCTTTACCAGCTGAACCACAAGGGAATCTTTAAAGGGAAGATGATAATGCCTCAGTTAATCCTTTAGGCAGGAGGTAAGATTATCTGTCATTTCTCTGTTGCTGCTGACTTCTCCTTGTCTTCCCTGGGACACTATCTTACTCAGGAGATCCACCTGCAACTGGAGGTTCTCTTGCCCTCGTGGTCCACCTGCAAATTTACTAAGGGGAACCTAGGGGTAGAGAGTCAGTCATTCTTTAACTACTTAATTCTTCATTCTTACTCCTTATAATCCAGGAATCAGCAGGTTAGGTGAGGCATTGCGCATAATTAGAAAAGCAGAAAGTTAAATGTTGCCTAATGATCTCATCCTTATGATTAAGGTCTAAGGAAAATAGGGATGAGCAAACAGAAACGGGCAAAGGAGTGGCTTATAGTAGGTATATTGGGGCTTTTTAGACAGGATTCTAAGCACACTGACTAGACTGCAGTGTAGTATAAGCATAACTTTTATGTGCACTGGGAAACCGAAAAAAAAAAATGTGACTTTCTTTTATGTCAACTCTGTAGAAGCAAATCAGTAATATCTCCAAGGCTTCCCTGGTAGCTCAGATGGTAAAGAATCCACTTGCAATGTAGGAGACCAGGTTTGATCCCTGGGTCAAGAAGATTCCCTGGAGGAGGGCATGGCAACCCACTCAAGTATTCTTGCCTGCAGAATCCCATGAACAGAGGAGCCTGGCGGGCTACAGTCCATGGGGCCACAAAGAGTTGGACACAACTGAGAGACTAACACTTTCACATAACTGTATGAACTCATCACTTTGGGTCATATCATTTAATTGTTACAGAAAGTGCATCATTTTGCTTCCTGGAGAATTACCCACATTCTGGTTTGGCTGATTTTGGGGGTGGGAGGGAGGGGGGCCCTCACTGTGAGGCATGTGGGTTCCCCAACCAGGGATTCAACCTGTGCTCCCTTGCAACGAGGAAGTCCCTGGGTGACTAAGTTTTCAGCTTAAATGTGAATCTATCCCTAATGTCTGCTCTGAGCTCCTAGGTGATCTAGGGTGCAGGCGTGCAATGTTTAGTCACTCAGTTGTGTCCAATTCTTTGCAACCCCATGGCCTGTAGCCCACCAGGCTCCTCTGTCCATGGGATTCTCCAGGCAAGAATACTGGAGTGGGTTGCCAAGCCCTCCTCCAGGGGATCTTCCTGATACAGGAATCAAAACTGGGTCTCCTGCATTGCAGGCAGATTCTTTACCATTGGGCCACCTGGAAAGCAATTGATGTAGAGACTTGATTAATTCTGAGTCAACTTTTCATCAGGACTATTGTATGGGCAGTGTTCTGGGTTGCCTATCACAGTACGTTGGGTATCACATGATATCTGGCTTTCCCGCATCAGTAAGGGATCAACAACAATCAGGTGATGTCAACTTTTCCATCAAAGTTTCACCTGACAGTCTCATTCTCCATTCATTGCTTCCTAAGTCAGTAATTTCAATAGAACTTGCAAGGTAGTGACTTTCCTAATCCTATTCATTCTCCTCCATCTTTGTTTAAATTCATCTAATAACTTGTACTTGGTTTCTTGACCTCCATATCTCCTCCATATCTCCTTTACTCCACTTCAGTTGTTCCCACAAACAATCCTCTGCCCCATTATTACCAACTTCTTGCATGTCTGTAATCTCAGTTTCAAACATTCTGTTCTGCAGCAGCAACTTTCTGTCCTGTCTTTCGAGGTTTTAGTTCAACCTCACTGGAACCATTTATCAACCAACAATTACATATGACCCCTTCCCCCCACTTCTAACAATGCAGGAAGTTTTCTTTTCCTATTAAGAGTTCTTCATGAGCACTACTGTGTGACTTGAGGACTCTGGGATAGAAAAGTAAAGAAAACCAACCATTTACACTATGTTACACTTTGTCTCAACAAAGCTTGGAGAAAATATCAAAATGATCGCTTCTCTTGATCATTTTTTATTTTTCTACCTTAGTTGCTTATGGGGGTAAAAATAAAACGCCATTAGGGAGAAGCACAGATGAACTATTTATGGAGATGAGGAAAATTCACAATGGCTTGAACGTCTGTGAGCTAAGTATACTAGCATAAGTTCACTAAAGCAAAGCAATTCACAGCAGAACAAAACAAGCAGGGAAAAAAAAGCCATACAGATTTTGAAAAATAGCATCTATGAAAAAGTCTGTGGGAAAATAAAAGGAAATTAACCAATGACGACATCAAGCATCTTTAATGAGGTAAGCCAAACTGCACACATTGGGCCTAAAGGATGTGTGTGCATGCTTGTTGCTAAGTCGTGTCTGATTCTTTGCGACCCCACGGGGCCCGCCAGGCTCCTCTGTCCATGGGATTCTCCAGGCAAGAATACAGGAGTGGGTTGCCATTGCCTTCTCCAAGAAATGATCAACTTTATCTATTGCTATTCTTTTGATCAAAATCTAATTTGTCTGATAGCAATATAGCTACCCTAGTTTCTATTGTTAATATTTGCACAAAATATCTGTTCCCTTTCTTTTACTTCTAGCCTATTCATGGGCTAATATTTATGTGTAACTCTTTTAAAAAATCTTATTTGTTTCTTTATTTGGCTGTGCTGGGTCTTAGTTGTGGCCTGTGGAATCTTAGTTCCCTAATCAGGGCTCAAACCCATGCCCCCTGCATTGGGAGCCCAGAGTCTTGACCACTGGACCATTAGGGAAGCCCATAAAGTATAACTCTTGACATAATACATAGTTACCTGAGTTTCTTTCCCATGGGGCAATCTTTAGTTCTTATTGGAAATAAGTACAAGAAGGTGCTTCTTATGTGCAGGCTCATATTTTATTTCTTCCTCTATTTGTTAGTTACATCATAGTACTTTCTTTGTAAAGATTCATCTTACTACACACTTATGAAGCATGCAATTTTCTGTATGCATATTAGCTTTAAAACATTTACTTAAAAATTATACAATAGCAAAGTCATTGTGTCCATTGGCAATAAATACTAAATATTTATACTAAATACTTTCCACCTTCACAGTCCATAGAGGCTCAAAGCGCGCCTTGAATCAGCAGATACCTCCAGTGTATGGAGGGGCCCACACAGCATCTATTTCCTTTGGCTAAGATGCTTCATCACTAGGGGTGTTTTAGTCCAGAGTCTGGGAGGTGGAGGCTGGTGTCTATGGCTCATTGTTCTCCTACAAGCTGTGTTGGATCCCATATCCAAAGTATATGGCAAATCCTAGTAGAGAGATGAGACAATAAGAAGAAAAACAGAGGCTCTCCTCACTTATGAATACCCACTAAGCCTCCTATTATGGCGTATGGCACAGTTTAGGGAAGAAGTACTTAGAAGAGGATTGGGTTCAGTCACCCAAGAAGCCTCTTCACCCTAGACAGTCACTCACCAATGGCATTCCAGACACCAAATAGGGTCCAGGTCCAAGTAGTCATCTGCATCATCAGATAAACGTTCAGAAAGATGCTCACCAGTGGGAGGACAGGCAGAGCAGGGACCCGCAGGCAGAGTCAGTTCATCCCTGAACACAGCCCAGACACCTGAAAGGGAGACCCTTCCCCATGTGGGCGAGACAAGTTCAGTCCACTTCAGGCTTTGTGTTCCATGCCTATTGAGCCTGGTTTGTAAGCACTGAGTGTGGATCAGGGAAGAGTCCATTGGTTTCAGCAACTCCCCTTTTTTCTTGGTCCAGCAAAGGATGTTTAGACCTCAAAGCACACAGACTTCATTCACTCAAGGTGGATACTTTGGCCACATAAGGTCACCTTATCCTGAACGTAAGAGGACTTGGGCTCTGGGGCTGCCTCCGGATGATGACCGTGATCCCAGTGATGAGCAGCAGCAGCACAGCCACTGTTGTGAGCACGGGGTCTCCAGAGAACACATGTCTGGGCCACTGAGCCAGGATCAGGCCCAGGATGGTCAGCAGAAGAACCGCAAGGGTCAAGGAGAAGGAGAACAGGCTGGACCCAGAAGACAAAGATGTCAGGACCTCGGGTCACACCCCTCCCTGAAACCACCAACATCAGGAAGGGCCATCATATCTCCAAGACTACTCAACTGACAAAATACACACTCTCACTCCATCCAGTCAATTTCAGAATACAAATAAAGGGAAACCCCACTGCTCACCAAGCAGGAAGGCACATCCAGAGACAATCTGGACAGATTTCTGGGTGAGGGTGATGCTGGTAGGGAACCACAGGCTCCTTAGAATGTTTGAGGTTCCTGCTTCAGGTTCAGATTCCAAAGGACTTCCTTCAAGTACACACTCTATCTCAGTTTCTTCTTCCGTTTTCTTATTCTTACTTAAATTCTGATCTGGCTGGTACCTGAATTAGAGGTTTAAAGGCAATATTAACAGCAGCCACTATTCACACAACATCAGATTGTCTATTCCACTTCTTTCTTCTCTTGAACAATCAGAAGGCAGCATGAAGACACAGACCAGGATGACCTCCCCATCATCCCCATGACCCCAAGCCCCCCGATCAAGGTGTAATGGGGTCTCACCTGAGAGCAAGGACTGAGAAGGACACCATGGAGTAAGCGAGCAGGGACGCAACTGCCATGAGGTTTGCAATGTCGCTGAACTCAAAAAGTAATGCCATGATCCCTAGAATGGGGGAGCAAAAATGCCAGGGGTGGGATTAAGAAACCACTGGAACTGCACTTAAGGGAAATGGACCAAGGAAGGAGTGAGTTTTGTTTATTCACCTGCAAGGTTTCCAGAAGACATGATGGCCATGATGGGGATTTTTGTGTGACCATAGACCCGGACAAGTGCCCGGAAAAGGAGCCCATCCTCTGCCATTGCACGAATTAACCGAGACATGGGGAACATGTCACCTAGGAGGCTGGGAGAGAAAGTGGAGACACGTGTGAGGACGTGGAGAAGCAGGGGAGACCAGGGCATGCGCTCCCTAGTCTGGAGCAAGATGTCTTACCCTCTCATCTCTCAGTCCCACGGGCTGGGGTGCATGAGCATCTGACAGTAGACGGGGAGAAACCTGTGACACTGACCTGGACATAAGAGCACAGAGGATGCCAACAGCCACGACATATCTGGCAGGGCCCCAGCCAACGTGGAGAAAAGCCTCAGGCAAGGGGTTATAGTGATGAATCTGGTGGTAGGGCACCGTGAGGGTGAGTGCCGCTGAGACAGCAAAATATGCCAAAAAGCACATGAGGAGTGAGAAGAGGGAGATGGAGCACTGAGGCTTTAGGTCTCCTCTCTCTGCAAAAGGGGTAGAAGCAGCAGGTCACAAAAACACCATGGGGTAAAAGCACAGAACTGCCTAAAGCAGGCTAACCTTCTCCCAGCCTCTGTGCCCAAAGGCAGCTCAATTTCTGTCCAAACCCTGATGGGACACACGGTTACCACCTTACCTCTAGTGGTAATGTCAGCAAAACCGACAAATGCATAGAAACACATAGCTGCTCCTCGGACGACCCCCTCAAAGTCAAAAGGCACAAACCCTCCAGCACCTGGAGGGCCCAAGCTGTGGTGGGAGAAGGAGCAAGAAAGAATTTGGGTGAGGTGGGTTCAGCCATCACTTCTGGACTCTTCCCTCAATACCACAAACTCTGGAAACCCGCCATCTGGATCCACCAGCCTGGGTCTCTTTAGTCCCCACAAAATTCTCAGCTCCGACTCCCCTACACACACACAGACATTAATATGACCAAGGGTACCCTCCTAACCTATACATGAATACAGCTGTGGCCAATGTGTAGCCCTGATTCATGAGCTTCCAGTTGTGTGGGTCTCCCTTAATGAAGCCAGAGACGATGGTGAAGCTGAGAACCAAAATGTTGATGCCCGTGAACACTCTGTAAACCCAGGCTGACTCAGGAACTCCCAGAGCGAGTAGTACTGTAGGAGAGATGAAATATGAAACATGCACAGTAACGAAGTCCACAGAGACAGAGAGCAGCCTCGGCGGCTGGGGGTTGTGGGGGTGGGGTGGATGGACCGTGACTGCTCAGTGGATACAGGGTGTCTTTTGGGGGGAGATGAACATGTTTGAAACTAAAAGCAGATGATGGCTGGACAACATTGTGAATGTACTAGCGCCCCTGAATTGTACCCATAAGATAGTTAATTTCTTTTCTTATAATTTAAAAAAATTTTCATTTTATTTATATTTGGCTGTGCTGAGTCTTTGCTGCGGCATAACAGAATCTTTAGGTGTGGCGTGTGAACTCTTAGTGGCATCAGTGGGATCGTAGTTCCCTGACCAGGGGTGGAACCTTGGTCCCCTGCACTGGGAGGAGGAGTCTTGGCCACTGGACCACCAGGCAGGTCCTAATAGTTCATTTCTTATTGTGGTGATCATCTCACATAGGCAGGCCTATCAGGTCACCACTGTGGGATTTCCCTGGTGGCCCAGTGGTTGGGAGTCTGCTGGCCAATGCAGGGGACAAGGGTTCCATCCCTGGTCCAGGGACATTCCACATGCCAAAGAAAACTAAGCCCATGTGCTGTAACTACTGACCCCGAGCTCTAGAGCCCATGCTCTGCAACATTAGAAGCCCCGCAAAAAGAAGCCTGAGTATCACAGCAAATAGTAACCCATACGCTCTGTAGCTAGAGAAAACCTGTGAGCAGCTACAAAGATCTAGTACAGCCAAAAACAAAGTCACATTGCACACCTCAAACTTGCTGTGCTGTATGTCAGTTATATCTCAGTAAAGCTGGGGGAAATAGCAAAACAATAAATTTATGCTTTGTGAATTTCCTCTGAAATTTAAAAAAAAAAATCTTTGGTCTCAGTACCAAGACTAAAATATGTCAGTCTAAGTAAATGATTTTCACCTGGGATTAAATTTTATTCCCCAAACATTTGGCATGGTCTGGAGACATTCCAATTGTCAGAATTTGGGGAGAGGGTTTCACTGCTATCTAGTAAGCAAAGGTGGGGGACGCTACTCAGCATCCAACAATGATTTTTTAAAACATCCTGAAATCACAGAACAGCCCGCCCTACCAAGGAATGAACTGGCTCAAATTGTCAAGAGGGCCAAGAGTGGGAAACGATCCTCCAGATCTTGCTTTCCCGTCTCTCATAACACAGACAGTCCTTCCAGTCCTAGTCCCCACCCCCAAGTTTTTCCCAACCTCAGCTCCTCTCCATGCCCTATTCAGTACATCTTTTAAAAAAAAATATTTTATTTAATTAGTAATTGGCTGAGTTGGGTCTTATCTGTGGGATCTTTAGTTGTGACCCAAACAGCAAAGTTTGAGAATCAGTGGATAAGGAATCCACCTGCAATGCAGGAAACACAGGAGACATGGGTTCACTTCCTGGGTCAGGAAGATCCCCTGGAGAAGGATATGGCAACCCACTCCAGCGTTCCTGACTGGAGAATCCCACGGACAAAGGAGCCTATTGGGCTATAGCCCAAAAGGTCCGACATGACTGAGCAACTACACACACACACACACACACACACACACACACACACACACACACACACACATTCTCCAGTTGTACTGTGCAGGTTAAGGACTTGGGCCTAGTTGTTCTGTGGCACATGGGATCCTAGTTCCCTGACCAGGGATCAAACCTGTGTCCCCACATTGCAAGGTGGATTCTTAACCACTGGACCACCAGGGGAGTCCCCTCATCCCGTCTTATATCTGACCCCTGACTCACCCGCAAGCAGCAGCACCAGGCCCAGTGCCAAAAAGTCCGCATATGTGGCCAGCAAGTAGGGCACATGCAGAGGGAAAGTTCCCTCCAATGCCTGAGAGATGAGGTCCCCAATGAGGCTGTCAAAGGCGTACCTCCAGACGCTGTTTGTACACGCAGTGGCTGCAGCAGCAGAAGAATGAACATTCACAGACAAAATTGAACACCTAGTATGTGCCATGGGACGTATTTTGAAGGAAAAAATAGACAAAACATAATCTCAAAGATTTTTTTCATGGGGTATCGAGAGCAGACTGGGATGATTCACAAAATAGGTCCACTATTTAATATATTAGGAGGAGATCAGTGTTTCACAAAGGAAGAAAACAGGGAAGTTGGACCAGGAGGGCCAAAAAGGGAGGGATGAAATTTTAAATCAAGTGGCAACCCCCCAAAAACAAATCACTCAAAGGCAACAGCTGAGCAAAGACTCCAATATAATGAGGTGATGAGCCTGTGGGACACGCCTCCCTCCCACCAGTGCCCAGTTTCCTTTCCTCCTCTTTCTTAGTCCAATTATTTAAGGAAAGCAGGGGAGAGCTGAATAGAATGAAGTTGTGGGGTTTTCCAGCTACTGTTACCCACTTCCCCTAACAAGTCAGGTAACAAAGAGCCCATGAATAAGACCGAAATCGCATCTCCCAGTTTCCTGACCTTAGCCTCCATGCCTTTCCCCCCACCTGTCCCCTGGTCCCATCACCTCACCAATTAAAAATAACAGTATGATGTTCCAGCCAACGATGAAGGCCCAGAGCTGCCCCATCGTGACGTAGCTGCAGACACACGCAGAAGAGGAGCGTGGTACCCGGGCGTCAAACTCCACATAGCAGAGCCTCGACAGCAGAGAAGACAGGCCGGCCACCAAGAAGCAGATGACAATCGCTGGTCCAGCTACGTACTTGGCCACTGCACCAACCGTGATGTACAGGCCACCTCCCAGGTATCTGCCCACACCCAAGAACACCAGTTCTGTGGCACTCAGATGAATCTTGAGATCATCAGACTCCTTTATGGTGTCTGCCCCTCGCCTGTGGGCCAGCTTCTGATCAAACCAGCGAACATACTGACACAGCGTCTTAGACATAGTTGAGGAGGCTACAATCTGCTGAGAAAACAAGACGCAGTCATCCAGATTGCTTATCCGTCCTAGACCCTAGGAGTTAAAGTCCATGAAGTACTGGAGTGATGAGGGGCAGCTGGTTAAAGGACACATCCTTTAACCATGGGCAAGTTCTCCATCTCTGAGCTTTGAATTCTTCAAACACAAAGAAGCCTCTTAATGTGTTTCAAAATTGCTAGAAAGATCGTTTAAAGAGAAGTGACGGGGAGCAGAATGCTGCTGCTAAGTCACTTCAGTTGTGTCCGACTCTGCGACCCCATAGAAGGCAGCCCACCAGGCTCCCCCATCACTGGGATTCTCCAGGCAAGGACACTGGAGTGGGTTGCCATTTCCTTCTCCAATGCATGAAAGTGAAAGGTGAAAATGAAGTCGCTCAGTCGTGTCCGATTCTTAGCGACCCCATGGACTGCAGCCTACCAGGCTCCTCCATCCATGGGATTTTCCAGGCAAGAGTACTGGAGTGGGGTGCCATTGCCTTCTCCAGGGGAGCAGAATACATCTTCTCAAATGTGCCCCTTTGACTGGTTGACTGTTTTGAGCCAAAGGCAGTGAAGACCCAGCAGACTCAGGAGAAGCTCCTTGTGTCTCCCTTAACTGCTCAAAATAAGGTAATCAGCTGGTGAAGAGTCCGCCTGCAATGTAAGAGACCTGGGTTTGATCCCTGGGTTGGGAAGATCCCCTGGAGAAGAGAAAGGCTACCAACTCCAGTATTCCGGCCTGGAGAATTCCATGGACTGTATAGTCCATGGGGTCGCAAAGAGTCGGACACGACTTAGCGACTTTCACAAGGGACCTACAGCAGGAAGAGAGCTATCACCAAAGACAACTTTTTATTTCTAAAAGGATTATCTGCCTGGAGTGGCAAACATTTGTATACCAAACACTTGGGCTTTTTTGTTGTTGTCATTCAGTCACTCATCATGTCCGACTCTTTGTTACCCCATGAACTGCAGCACACCAGGCTCTTCTGTCTTTCACGATCTCGCGGAGTTTGCTCAAATTCACATTCACTGAGTCAAAGCTGCCATCCAACCATCTCATCCTCTGTCATCCCCTTGTCCTCCTGCCCTTAATCTTTCCCAGCATCAGAGTCTTTTCCAATGAGTCAGTTCTTTGCATCAGGAGGCCAAAGTATTGGAGCTTCAGCTTCAGCATCAGTCCTTCTGATGAATATTCAGGGTGAATTTCTTTTAGGATTAACTGGTTTGATCTCCCTGCCATCCAAGGGACTCACAAGGGTCTTCCAAGCATTTTCTCCTCCCATCTTCCTGTGGGTTCTCTTCCTCCCATTTGAAGCCCCAGATTCCTACTCCTTTCTCCTTAGCTCAGGGGAGGATATGAGCCTCAGTTGTTTGAATGTCTTGAGTCTCAGAATTTCTATGGGGCTCCCCAATGAAGCAAATTGAATCTCCTAATCTGTCTTTTTTTTTTTTTTTTTTTTTTGTCTGCACTGGATCTTAGTTGCAGCACGCAAGATCTTTCGTTGAGGCAGGTGAACTCAGTTGCAGCATACAGGGTCTACTTCCCCAACCAGGGATCGAACCCAGGCTCCCTGCAATGTGGGCACGGAGTCTTAGCCACTGGACCACCAGGGAAGTGCCTGTTTGCCTGTCTTATGTCAGTTTAATTATTAAACCAGCCAAAGAGCTTAGAAAAGGAAATTTCTGTCCCTGCAGAAGCAAAACCTTCCGACACAGTGCCCGGTTCACAGCATCTGCTTAATGGGCATGATCTGAGTGGATAAGAATGATGATTTCTTGGTTTTAAGCAAAATCAACCAGTTCTGCCATTTCAAATCCAGCTCTGCTATTTATTAGCTAGCTGCTATTGCACGTGCTATATACCATCTTTGTCCTGCTTTTCTCTATACCACTGGGAAAACTGTCCTTATGATCATTATTTCCTTCTGTCCTAGATAGGGATGAAGTGACTAAGGGGCTTGGTGATCAGAAATCACAGACTCCACCTGTTTCCATGACAAAGATCTTAAAACCTGGTAGCTTCCTGTTTCGTTGCCTGCAGAGTGACATGGAATAGGGACTCTGCTTTGGGGCAGAAGGAGATGGAATTTGTAGGGAGGGACAGACTCAAGCTCAGCTCAGTCAAAGCATCACAGCAGAGTGGCCTCCCAACTAACTGCCTGGAGGGACGAGGAAGTAACCTATACTCTGAATCAGAAATGAAAGGACTCTGTTTCCTGCTGCTCTGGGGTGTGAAATGTCCCCTCACTACACTGCTCTGCAGGGCTAGGCTGACCCAGTGACCACAAGTCACCATCAGGGGGCTTCCACCCCTGATACTCTGAAGTCCAAGTTTAGCATTTTGATTCAGAGCAAGCATTCAAAGAGCCAGGACATTCTGATTAGAATCTTGGCTCCTCGAACACTACTGTGCCTTTGAACAAGTCATACACTTCTCTGGACCTGTGTTTTCTTCTTGCTTAAATGCTGCTGACCAACCCCTGTGCACTGTGAGTAGGAGGAATGTAAGGTTCTCTAAAAAAAACTAAAAGTGAAATTACCACATGATCCAGCAATTCCACTGCTGGCTGTACACCCAAAAGAACTGAAAATAGGATCTCAAAGAGACACTTGTGCACCTATATTCATAGCAGCATTCATCACAATAGCTGAAAGTTGGAAGCAACTCAGATGTCCATCCTCAAAGAAATGGATAAACGTGATGAGGTCTATACATGCATTGAAATACTATTCAGCCTTGAAAACACCAACATTTCTGATACATGCTACAACATGGAGGAAACTTGAAAACATTATGCTAAGTGACATAATACAAATATTGTATGATTCCAGTTCTATGAAGTACTGAGAACAGTCAAAATCATAGAGACGGAAAGTAGAACGGTGGGAACTTGCCTGGTGGTCCAGTGGTTAAGATGGCCTTGCAATGCAGGGGAGACTGGTCAATTCCCGGTCTGGGAACTAAGACCCCAAATGCTGTGGGGCAGCTGAGCCTGCAGACCACAACTACTGAAGCCCGTGTGCTCTGGAGCCCTCGAGACACAACTACAGAGTCCTTGCGTCGCAACGAAAGATCCAGCATGACACAACTAAGACCCGGAGCAGCCATGTAAACAAATTTTAAAAAAGAAAGTAGAATGGTGGTTCAGCAGAGGGGCTGGGGAGAAATAGGAGTTATTATAAAATGGAGACACAATTTCAGTTTTACAAGATGAAAAGAGTTGTGGAGATCAGAACTCTTACAATGTACATAACACCTAACATTACTGAACTGTACACTTTAAAATGGTCAAAATGGTAAATTGTCTGTTATGTGTATTTTGTCACCATTTAAAAAATTGCCACTAATGCTGAATAATATAGTCAGCTTCACAGAGTTGATGGGTGTAGCAAACCCAAAAGTAATATACTATAAGTCACCATACAGTTGCCCCTCATGAATACCCAACTCCACAGAAGCTCAAGTTCCTTACAGTTTCCCCTGTATCTTCAGATGAGGCACCCACAGACACGGAGGGCAGACGGTATATAGAAGACTGAAACCAGGGGTCCACATGCCCATTCAGTGTATAAGGGTAATTATTAATATGGTTTGTACATAAGTCAAAAAAATAGGCTTAGATCGTCAGGATACAGGTCCAATTACCTCCCATCCCCTACACACACCTTTTTTTCACACACACTCCCAGCTCCCAGCTCCTGCTTTCATTGGAAAATGGGTCAGTCAGGGGCTGGGCTGACTGCCCCCTACATTCTGGGATTGCAGGGGTCTCTTTGGGAGGATGTGAACTCAGCGCCCAGTCTCCTACAGAAGAGGGTGACCCAAGACTTAATGGACCCTTGGAGCAGAGCCTGGAGCACTGGGTCAGTCAGGGAGGCTGAGGTTAAGCTGTGCAGGGCTGGAGCTGAGACATCTCCAAGAACTGAAGCGGGGAGTCCTGAGCACAGAAGACTGTCCTCACCCCTGGGTTGTTGGGGTGGAGATGGAGCTGGGCAGGCAGGGAGCATCTGCCATGTTGCTATCAGCCCTGACTCCTCTGTGGTTACCCTCGGGGGAGGTTCTGAGAGGTTTATTTTATTGTGGTAAAACACCCATAACATAACATTGACCATTTTAACCATCTTTAAGTGTCTGATCCAATCATATTAACTGCATTCACCTTTTGTGCAACCAAACTCCAGGACTTTGTTTTCATCTGGCAAAACTTAAACTCTGTACCCATTCAGCAAAAATTCCTGTTTTCTCCCTCAGTTCCTTGCAATCACCCTTCTACTTTCTGTCTCTATGCATCTGACTACACCAGGCGCTTCATTTCCGTGGAGTCGTATAGTATTTGTCCTTTCCTGTCAGGCTCATTTCACTTAGAAGAATGTCCACAATTCCCTTCCTTTCTAATGCTGAATAAACAGTACATACCATATTCCTTGCACACACTACATTGGCTTATCCCTTCCTTGGTCAGTGGGCACTTGGGTTGCTTTCATGTTCTAGTTATTGTGAATAATGCTGCTGTGAACTCAAATGTATAAATGTCTCTTCCCGAGTGTGGTTTCAATTCTTCTGGGTATATCCTCAGAGGTAGAATTGCTGGGTCATATGGTTTTAAGATTTTTATCTGCTGGTGATGGAGAAAATGTTCACATATTGAGGTATGGGGAAGTCATTTTGGCTTATCCATGGTTCAGCCTGAACTCTGTGTGAATTAAAACAGCCTGTCAGACCCTCATAGCGCTTAACCACTAAGGTAAAGAATGTCTGTTCTGAAGATAAATATGAGTAACTCCCTTCTCACAGCATCCGTGTTAACACTCCCTGGAAGATAAGGTTCCCTCCCCAGACACCAAGAAGCTTTTGTCTCGCTATGAACTAGGTCTGTCTCTTTTGAAAACTTGAAGAAATACACCCTGTCATGTTGATGTATGTCCTTTGCTTGGATGAGGTGGAAGACTGCGCTGGACACCACGCTTCAGCAGAGCAGTTCCTCAGAGCTCTAGGGACACTGTCTCCCTTGAGGGCCACAGTTTGGCTCAAAGAAAACTCTTTCCTATTTCGGTTATGTACTTTTCATTGATCATTTCTGTGGACACTTGAACTCATTTGATCAAGGACCGTGAGAAATACGAGCTGTAAGACTTGAGATCCCACTCAACCCTGCTCCCTCCCAGTCCTCTTACACGACTCAACCCCCCACAGTCTGCACCCGACCTGAGACACCCCAGTGTGGGGACCTTCAAGCTCAGCTGTGCCCCAACCAGGAGAAGGCAGCTTAACATCTCTGATGTGAATCCAAACAACGCAAGCATGGAACAAGCACCGTGCCTGCATCCAGCCTTGCACAAAGGGATGGAAGAGGATGTGACTTGGTCCACTTCTTCTAGGAGCTGTTTTCTGGGAGAGCTGAGCATACACACACACACACACACACATGCTTCCCAGGTGGCCCTAGTGGTGAAGAACCTGCCTGCCCATCTACCAGGGAGGGGATGTAAGAGACAGGGTTCTGTCCTTGGGTGGGGAAGATCCCCTGGAGAAGGGCATGGCAACCCACTCCAGTATTCTTGCCTGGAGAATCCCATGGACAGAGGAGGTTGGCAGGCTATAGTCCATGGGGTACAGAGTTGGACACCACTGAAGTGACTTAGCGCGCACACACACATACACACACACACACATGCATGCACACACGCATATATTTGTGTGTGTGTGTGTGTGTGTGTGTGTACATAGCTGTTGTTGGCCAAAATATTGGCTTTCTCTGCCCACTGAAAAAAAACATGTGGAGACAGAGTTTGGAGGTAATATACAGGTGGCTTTAATTCTCAATTGGCAGAGAAGGAAATAAAGTAGGTTCAGGCCTCAAGGACTGTGCCTCCCCTTCTAAGATAAAGGCTTAGAAGATGAAGGCTCACAGTCAGGAGTCAGTGAAGAGGAACCAAGATGGTAGGATCTTGTCTTCTTCCTCTTGCATTCTTTCAAAAACCATCATAGGCTGGGGTCAGTAGCCCAGTGATTGAGCTGGGCAGTTCGGTGGGTCTGCGGCCTTCTTTCTGAAACGTAACAAGGTGAAGGGAGTGTCATAAGGGTAAGCAAAGGGTAATAGGTGTGAAGTGCAGCTCCTCCACAATCAGGGGGCAGAAAAGCAAAGCCAGTTACAGACATGCAGAGTTAGGAGCAATTAAAGTTAAAAAAAAAAAAGGAAATGTTTAGGCCTGCTCACTGTTTTCTTTTTTCTTCTTTGTTCTCAGGAAAGGGAAAGAGAAAAACTCACTCCACTTTTTCCTTTTCACTGCCACATACCCAGCAGTGGACTTGCTACATCATATGGTAGTTCTATTTTTAGTTTTAAGAGACACCTCCATACAGTTTTTTTCTACAGTGGCTGCATCAATTTACACCCCTGCCAACAGTGTACATGGGTCCTGTTTTGTCCAAATCCTAGCCAACCTTTGTCATTTCTGTCCTTTCTGATGACAGCCTTTCTGACAGGTGCAAGGTGGCATCTCTCACGGTTTTGATTTCCATTTCCTTGATGATTAGCGCTGTTGAGCATCTTGTCACGTGTCTGTTGGCCACAGCATTTTCTCTTTGAAAAATATCTATTTAGTTCTGCTCATGTTTTAGTTGAGTTGTTTGTTTGTTTCTTTGATGTTGAGTTGTATGAGCTGTTTATATATGTTGAATATTAATGTATCATTTGCAGATTTATCTTCTCCCATTCAGCAGAAGAACTGACTCATTGAAAAAGACCCTGATGCTGGGAAAGATTGAAGATGGGAAGAGAAGGGGATGACAGAGGATGAGATGTTTGGATGGCATCACCGACTCGATGGACATGAGTTTGAGCAAGTTCTGGGAGTTGGTGATGGACTGGGAGGGCTGGCGTGCTGCAGTCCATGGGGTCGCAAAGAGTCAGACGTGACTGAGCAACTGAACTGAACTGAAGGGTTGATTGCTCTGAGTTATGTCTGATTCTGCAATCCCATGGACAGTAGCCCACCAGGCTCCTCTATCCATGGAATTCTCCAGGCAAGAATACTGAAGTGGGTTGCCATGTCTTCCTCCAGGGGATCTTCCTGACCCAGGGACCAAACCCAGATCTCCCACATTGCAGGCAGATTGTGCTTTCAACCAAATAAGAGGCCAGTAGTACATGTAATGGAGAAGGCAATGGCACCCCACTCCAGTACTCTTGCCTGGAAAATCCCATGGATGGAGGAGCCTGGTAGCTGCAATCCATGGGGTTGCTGAGGGTCGGGCACGACTGAGCGACTTCACTTTCAGTCTTCACTTTTCTGCACTGGGGAAGGAAATGGCAACCCACTCCGGTATTCTTGCCTGGAGAACCCCAGGGACGGGGGAGCCTGGTGGGCTGCCATCTATGGGGTCGCACAGAGTCAGACACGACTGAAGCGACTTAGCAGCAGCAGCAGTACATGTAAGTGCTTACCAGGTGGCACTAATGGTAAAGAACATGCCTGCCAATGCAGGAGACATAGAGATGTGGGTTCCATCCTTGAGTTGGGAAGATCCCCTGGAGGAAGACAGGGAACCTGCTTCAGCATTCTTGCCTGGAGAATTCCATGGACACAGTCCATGGGGTCACAAAGAGTCGGGGATGACAGAACAGCTAACACTTTCACTTTCTTTTTGGGGAACAAAGATACCATATGCCATGGAGCAACTGGATGGGAGAGCCACAACTACCGAGTCCAAGTGCCACAGCTACACTCCATGCACTGAAAGGAAAGATCCCATATGATAAATGAAGATCCTGTGTGCTGCAACTAGGACCCAAAGCAGCCAAATAAAAAAATGAAAAGAAAAACAAAACCCACAATAGCACAGCCTTGCGGTGCGGTAGGGGCAGGATTCTGCCCTGCCCATTTGAGATATATACAACGATACTTTTGAGCTATGTTGCAGATATTGAACCCCCTAGCCAGCTGAAAAAAGTTAACTGTACACTACCCATGAACACATAGACCCCAGACCAGTTGGAATCAGAAAGTTGATGATGCTGATTCCCAGTGACCTCACACCAACCCATCAGAAGAATGTCTATTAGCTCATCATGTTCTCCTCTTTGAACAATTATTATAAACCTCCTCTTACCCTTCCATGTCAGGACACATGGTTTTGAGGGCATTAGCCTGCTTTTGCCCCCTTGGCTCTATCTCCACTATTCAGTTTGGTACTTGGTTACAAAGGCTGGATTTTGGCTACCCTATCACATTGTATAGCTACCCAGGGCAATCTAATAACTTGTACTGTTTCTTGACCTCCTTCACTCTACTTCCATTGTTCCAACAAACAGTCCTATACTTCATTATTACCAACTTTTTGAATGTCCATACTCTAAATTTTAGCATTCTGTTCTGCAGCAACAACTTTATATCTTGTCTTTTTACTTTCACTTCCTATCTTAGAGCTTCACTCAACTATAACCATTTATCAATCACCCATTACCTAAACCACTTTCCCCCACTTCTAGCAATGCAGTTTCATTTTTCAATTGAAAATTTTTCTTTATCAACTCTACTGTGTGACTCTGAGTTTACAATAGAAAAGTAAAGAAAAACAATCATTTACACAATGTTACACTTTGTCTCCAGAGAAGGCAATGGCACCCCACTCCAGTACTCTTGCTTGGAAAATCCCATGGATGAAGGAGCCTGGTAGGCTGCAGTCCATGAGGTCGCTAAGAGTCAGACACGACTGAGCAACTTCATTTTCACTTTTCACTTTCATGCATTGGAGAAGGAAATGGCAACCCACTCCAGTGTTCTTGCCTGGAGAATCCCAGGGACAGGGGAGCCTGGTGGGCTGCTGTCTATGGGGTCACACAGAGTCAGACACGACTGAAGTGACTTAGCAGCAGCAGCAGCACACCATGTCTATGAAGTGGGGGAAGAGATTTTTAAAAAATGATCATTTTATTGATATGAATGATCTACTTTATCTGTTATTATCTCTTTTTTAAGAGTCTACATTGTCCGAGAGTAAAATAACTACCCTAGCTTTCTTCTGTTACTGCTTACACAGTGTGTCTGTTCCCTTCCTTTTACTTCCAATCTGTTTGTCCTAATATTTCAAGTGTAACTCTTGACACAATATACAGTACCCGAGTTTCCTTCCCATGAGGCAATCTCTGGTGTTTTTGCTGCAAAGAGCCACAAGCAGGATCTTCTTACCTGTAGGTTAATATTTTGTTTCTTCCTCTGGATGTTGATTATATCATGGTACTTTCTTTATGAAAGTTCATCTTGCTACACATTTGTGAAGACTGAACTTTTCATTATGCATAATATGCTATTAAAAGTTTATTTGAAAAAATGTACATATACAACACCAATGTGATTTTTTCCACTGCCAGTAAACATAGAGCTTTAAATGCATACACCATCACAGTCTGTCAGGGAACGTTTAATTTTAAGGAATCCTATATGTTGTTTTCTGTTTCTCAAGGGCCTTCTGTTCCTTATAAGTTCCTGGAAAACAGAAATGAGCAGAGCTGCACGCAGTTCTCAGGACTGAGGTCATGAGGTAGAACGCATACATGGATTCCTTTCAGTAACCTTTTTACTTTTCTGTAAAACTACTTAGTCATTTTCCTATTTCCAATACATGGATTGTCTTCTGGCCGTGACAATTGCTATTCCCCTAGTTAGTGTTGCTATGGACCTATGACTATTGTTATTCCCTTAGTTACTGTTGTTAAGCGTCTGGTTTCAGTGTTTTTTACTCATCTTTATTTTTCTGCCTAAAGCTTCCTTGTATAACAACATATAAGCACACGCTGCCATGAATAAAGTACCCTTGTTCCACTAGAGACTTGGGTCCCCCACGTCCTTCTTTTCTTCGCCTTCTTTTTGTTGACTCCTGTCCCCAGGTTCCGGTCTGTCAAGAAGACCATAACAACAGTCCACAGACTCAAAGTGTCCCTTGAACCAGAAGATAACTCCAGTGCCTGGAGGGATTCCACACGGCATCGATGTCCTATGGTTACAGTATGTTTTTGTAAAACACCAGGGATGTTTTTGTCAAGTCTAAGAATTGGAGGCTGGTGCCTGTGGCTCATCATTCCCTGCCATGCTGTGTCGGATCCCATATCCAAAGTATATGACAAATCCTAGTAGGGAAATGAGATGGTGAGAAGGGAAAGTAGGAGCTCTCATCACTTACAAATACCCAATAGACCTCCTAGTATGGTGTCTGACAAACTTTTGGGGACAAGATAGTAGGAAGAGTATTGGGTTCGGTCACACTTCTTTATCCCGGAAAGTCACTTACCAATTGCATTTCAGATGCAAAATTGGACCCAGGCCCCATAGGTGATCTGCATCATCAGGTAAATGTTCACAAAGATGCTGACCAGTGGGAGAACAGGCAGAGCAGGGACCTGTGGGCAGAGTCAGTTCATCCCTGGACACAGCCCAGACGTCTGAGAGGGAGACCCGACCCAACGTGGGTGAGAAGACTCGAGTCCTCCTCAGGCTGTGTGCTGAGTGCCTGCTGAGACTGTGTATGTAAAGCACTCTGTGTGGAACTGGGGAGGGACCACTGGTTTTAGCAACTTCTCTTCTCTGGACCAGGAGAAGATGTTTAGATGTCAAAGCCTGCAGACTGCATTCACTGAAGGTGGACACTTTGGACACATAAGGTCACCTACTTTGAAGTAAAGGGGAGAGGGGTCCTGGGGCTGCCTCCAGATGATGACCATGACCCCAGTGATGAGCAGCAGCAGCAGCATAGCCACTGTTGTGAGCCCGGGGTCTCCAGAGAACATGTGGCTGGGCCACTGGGCCAGGATCAGGCTCAGAATGGTCAGCAGGAGAACTGCAAGGGTCAAGGAGGAAGAGAACACGCTGGACCCAGAAGACAAATGTATCAGTGCCTTGGGTCACACCCCGCTCCAAAGTTGCCCACCCCAGGAAGGGACATCGTATCTCCAAGGCTTTTCAACTTCCAAAATACACATTCCCACCACCTCCTGTCAGTTTCAGAATATGACCAAAGAGAAATCCAACTGCTCACCAAGCAGGAAGGTACATCCATAGACAATCTGGCCAGATTTCTAGATGGGGATGGTGCTGGCAGGGAACCACAGACTCTTTAGAAAGTTTGATATTCCTGCTTCAGGCATAGATCTTGAAGGACTTTCTTCAATTACAGGCCCCACCTCAGTTTCTTCCTCTGTTTTCTTATTCTTGCTGAAATTGTGATCTGCCTGGTACCTGAATTAGAGGTATTAAAGCAATATTAAGAGTAGCCCCTACTGATCCAACATCACACAATCTATTCCCCATCTGTGCTGCCTTAAGCAGAGCAGGATTTTAGAAGGCAGCATATGAGCTGAAGATTACTACCTCCCTATCAGTTCCCACAAGTCCAAGACCTGCAGTCATAGTGCAGTGGAGTCTCACCTGAAGACAAGCACAGAAAAAGCCACAAGGGTGTAAGCAAGCACGATCCCAATTAACATGAATTCCACAATATCTTGGAGCTCTAAGGGTAATGCCACAATTGCTAGAATGAGGGTGGGAGAAGGGAATGAGAAACCACTGGAAAAGTCCAGGTGAGGGGAACTGATTAGAGAAGGAGTGGGTTTTGCTTATTCACCTGCAAGAGTTCCAGATGCCAGGATGGCTATGATGGAGCTGTGGGTACCGGCATGGATCCATCCAAGTCCCCGGAAAAGGAGCCCATTATCTGCCATTGCTCAGATCAACGGAGACAAGACAAACATGGCTCCAAGGAGGCTGGATAAGAAAATGGGAACATGTGGAGAAGCAGGACAGACCGGCCATCTGCTCTCTAGTCCATGTGAGGTGTCCTTCCCTCTTGTCTCTCAATCCCAAGAGACAGGATACCTGAGCATCTGACAGTAGATGGGGAGAAACCCATGACACTGACCTGTATAAAAGATTACATAGGAAGACAACAGCTATGACATGTCCGGCAGGAGCCCACCCAACATGGAAAGAAGCATGTGGCAAAGGATTGTAGTGATGAATCTAGTAGTAGGGCACCATGAGGGTGAGTGCCACTGAGACACCCGAGTATGCCAAAAAGCAGATGAAGATGGAGATCACCATGCTTAAGGGGACGGAACGCTGAGGATTTAGAGCTTATCTCCCTGCAGGACGGATGGAAGTAATGGGTCAGGAAACACACTGGGGTGAAAGCACAAAACCCCCTCCCTCACACACCTCACCTTCTACCCATCCCTAAGCCCAAGGGGAGCCCAAACCATGTCCAAACCCCCGATGGGACATACAATGACCTTGTTACCTTTAGTGACAATGACATCAAAGCCAAAATATGATCTGAAAAATATAGCTGCTCCGTGGAGAATCCCTTCAAAGCCAAAAGGCACAAACCCTCCAGAACCCAGAGGGCCCAAGCTGTGGTGAGAGAAGGAACGAGGATGAACATGGGTGAAGTGAGTTCAGCCTTCTCTTACTGGACTTCTCTGTTAACACCACAAGTCCTAGGCTCCAGGACTACCATCACCTGGATCCATCAGCCCAGGTCTCTCGAGTCCCCACCATGTTGTCAACCCGGCACACCCTCACCCCTCACACGTGTTACTAAGGTCAAAGATACCCTCCAGTCCTGTAGATGTCACTTGATCCAGATGTGTTTTTGTAGTCCTGTTCCGTGAGCTGCCATTTGAGCAGGTCTCCCTTAATGAAGCCAGAGATGATCATGAAGATTGGAATCAAAATATTCAAGCTTGTGAACACTTTAATAATCCAGGCTGACACAGGAACTCCAAGAACCAGTACTCTTTGGATAAGATGGAATAGGAAGCATCCAAAATAAATGAATATATAGAGACAGAAAGCAGATTAGTGGTCACCAGGGTCTGGGGGTTTTTGGACCAGGGTCGAGGTGGCAGATGGACAGTGACTGCTCAATGGGTACCAGGTTTCCTTTTCAGGTGATGAAAATCTCTGGAACTAGGTGGAGGTGATGGTTGTACAACACTGTGAATTTACTAGATGTCACTGAGTGTGCCCTTTATGATGGTTAATTTCTTACTGTGGCAATCATCTCACAACAGGGGGGATCTAAAAAAATCATGACATTGTGTACCTTGAATTTAGACAATTGTTTATGTCAAATATATCTCAGTAAAGGTGGGCAAGTATTAAAATTGTTAATTTTACACCATGAGAATTTCATCTCCATTGAAAAAACATCTTTGGTCTCAATAGAGAGGAAGGAACTTTTTTGGTCTAAGGAAATGATTCTGAGCAGGCATACTTTTGCCTTCCAAAGGACATTTGGCTCTGTCCGGGGACATTCTCAACACCTCAGTTTGGGGGAATGGGCATCAGGGGTATCTAGTGGGTAAAGGCCAGGGTTGTTGCTCAAAACTCTATAATGACTTGGAAAAAAAAAAACCCACCTTACAATGCACAGGACAACCCCCACACCAAAGAATGATCCAGCCCAGAATCTCTACTGCCAAGGGTAGACAACAACCGGCTATGTCCTCCCTTTCTGTCTCTCATATCTCAGACCCTTCTTCCCGTTCTAAGCCCCCCACCATTCCACCACTCCAATCCTTTCCCACCCCACTTCCCCCTCCACACCTCACTCTTCTATCACTGACCCCTTCTCACCAGTAATCAGCAGCAGCGGGCCCAGCACGACAAAGTCGGGGAAAGTGCCGAGGGCAGAGGGCATATACGGAGAGAAGGTTCCTTCTAACGCCTGAGAGATGTGGTTCCCAGTGAGGCTGTCAAAGGCGATGCTCCGGGCCTTGGCCACACAAGTAGTGCCTGCAGTGATAAGAGGAATATTCAGTAACACACATAAACACACATCCTCTGCTATGTGCCTTGGGATGTATTTTTTAAAAAAAATTAAGCAAAAACCCTATCTCAAAGTTTCTCTTCATGGGGGGAGGGGAGAGAGGGAAGGGGAAAGCAGACCCAAATGATTCACAAAATACATCAACTGGTTAATACCCTGAGAGGAAATCAGTGCTATATAAGAAAAGAAGACAGGGAAGTGGGACCAGGAGGGCAGGGAGATGAGGGTGAAATGTAAAATCTAGAGATAATGGAAATTCCCACAAAGACAACAGCTGAGCAGAGACTTCAATATGATGAGGGGGTGAGCCTGTGGGCCATGTCCCCCTCTCATCTACCCTCTACAGTTCCCTTTCTTCTGAGTTCTTGGTCCATCATTTAAGCAAAACAGGATAGAGCTGAGTAGAAAGAAGTTGAAGGGGTTTTGGCCACTATTACCAGCTTCCTGCTGCAAGGTCAACAGCAAGGGGTTTATACATGAGTATGACCCCAATATCACCTCCCTGTTCCTGGATCTTTAGCCCACATCTTCCCCCTACCCATCATCTCACCAACAAATAAGGACAAAATGAGGTTCTAGCCAATGACAAAGGCACACAGTTGTCCCATGATGACATAGCTATGGAGATACATAGAACCAACATGTGGTATCTGGGCCCCCAGCTCAGCATAGCAGAGCCCGAACAACACAGAAGACAGGGAGTCCACCAAGAAGCAGATGATAACTGATGGTCCAGCTATTAGCTTGGCAATGAAGCCAATCAAGACGTACACACCGGATCCCAGGCTTCTGCCCACACCCAAGACAACCAGATCTAGGATGTTAAGATGAGCCGTGGGACTCTCAGACTCTTCTATGGGCTCCAGCGGCCGCCTGTGGACCAGCTTCTGACCAAACTGGCGAACATACTGACACAGCATCCTAGACATAGTTGAGGAGACCATGATCTGCTGAGAAAACAAGACACAGAGCCATCAAGAATGTCCATCCTACACAAGGTCCTACTGTGTAACCCAGGAAACTCTGTTCAATATCCTGTGATAGACCATAATGGAAAAGAATATCAAAAAGCACCAAAATACATATATATAACTGAATCCCTTTGCCATACAGCCAAAGTTAATACATTATAAGTCAACTTTACTTCAACAAAATAAATGTTAGAAGAAAGAATGTCCATCTGCCCTTGGCCCTGGGAATCCAATTCCACAAAGCAATGGAGTGATGGGGAAGTGAGTGAATAGTGAGTCACTCAGTCATGTCTAACTCTTTGCGACCCCATGGGCTGTAGCCCACCAGGGCCAGGCCCCTCTGTCCATGGGATTCTCCAGGCAAGAATTCTGGAGTGGGTTGCCATTTCCTTCTCCAGGGGATCTTCCTGACCCAGGGATTGAACCCGGGTCTCTTATGTCTCCTGAGTTGCAGGCAGATTCTTTACCATCTGAACCACCAGGAGAGTGACGGGGAGCAGGTGGTAAAAGGACACACTTGGCAAGTTCTCCATCTCTGAGCTTTGGTCCCTTAAGCATAAATACACCTTTTAATATATTTCAAAGTTACTGGAAGGGTGGCTGAAGAAAAGTTGGGGGAGTAGAAAACATCACCCTAAAATGTGTCACTTTGGCTTGTGGGTTGTTTTGAGCTGAACACAATTAAGATGCTGCAGACTCAAAAAAAAAAATCTTTTTTCCTCTCACATTATGGCTCAAAATCATTTAGATTAGGCAACCTATGCCAGGACCTATTACCAGGGATAACTTTTTATCTCAGAAAGACTCTCCTGCCTGGAGCCGCAAATATTTTTTCCCAAGCATTTGTTCTACCCATTTTCCTGTAAGTTGTCTTCCTCCCTTTTGAAGCCCCAGATCCCTACTTCCTTCTCCTCAGCTTAGGGGAGTGTATAACCCTCGATTACCTGATTGTGCCTCAGAATTTTTATGGGCCCACCATATGAAGCAATTTGAATTTGTTAACCCTGATGCTAGGAAAGATGGAGGGCAGGAAGAGAAGGGGGTGACAGAGGATGAGATGGTTGGATGGCATTGTTGACTCAATGGACATGAATTTGAGCAAACTCCAGGATATAGTGCAGCACAGGGAAGCCTGGCAGGCTACAGTCCATGGGGTCTCAAAGAGTCAGACACAGCTTAGTGACTGAACAACAACACTTAAAAATGGCTAAGATGGTAAATTTCATGTAACTTGTATTATACACCATTGTTTAAATTGCTACCAATGGTAAATAATAGAACTGGCTTCACAGAGTTGCTGGGTGTGTGTGTATTAGTCATTCAGTCTTGTCCGACTCTTTGTGACCCCATGGACTATAGCCTGCCAGGCTCCTCTATCCCTGGGATTCTCCAGGAAAGAATACTGGAGTGGGTTGCCATTTCTTTCTCTAGGGAATCTTTGAGACTCAGGGATCAAAACCAGGTCTCCTGCATTGCAAGCAGATTCTTTACCATCTGAGCCACCAGGGCTGGGTGTAGCAAACACAAAAGTAATTGAATATAAATCATCAAACTGTCACCCCCTCATGATTACCCAAATCCATAGATGCCCAAGTTCCTTGCAGTTATCCCATATCTTCAGATGAGGAACCCACAGACACGGAGGGCAGAGAGTATAGTGAAGACAGAAATCAGTGGTCCACGTGTCACATTCACTGTATAAGGGTAATTATTGCTATTATATCGGAGAAGGCAATGGCACCCCACTCCAGTACTCTTGCCTGGAAAATCCCGTGGATGGAGGAACCTGGACGGCTGCAGTCCATGGGGTCACTAAGAGTCGGACAGCACTGAGTGACTTCACTTTCACTTTTCACTTTCATGCACTGGGGAAGGAAATGGCAACCCACTCCAGTGTTCTTGCCTGGAGAATCCCAGGGACGGGGGAGCCTGGTGGGCTGCTGTCTATGGGGTCGCACAGGGTCGGACACAACTGAAGTGACTTAGCATAGCATAGCATTTCTATTATATGAGTCAAAAATATTCACATATTGTCAGGACACTGGTCCAATCACCCGCCTCCTCCCCCACACACCTTTTTTTCACACACACTCCCAGCTCCTGCTTTCATGTAGAAAATGGGTCTCTCCAACCTCAGGCTGGAGCCAGGCTGACTCCCCCTGCACTCTGAGGTTGCAGAGGTCTCTTTGGGTGGATGTGAATTCAGCACCTAGTCTCCCAAAGAAGAAGGTGACCCAGCTTGGGGCTGGTGCACTGGGACGACCCAGAGGGATGGTATGGGGAGGGAGGAGGGAGGAGGGTTCAGGATGGGTTCTTAAATTTGTAAGGAATATATTAAATTATTTTTTTTTTAAAAGAAAAAAAAAAAAAGAAGGTGACCCAAGACTTACTGGACCCTTGGAGCAGAGCCTGGAGCACTGGGTCAGTCAGCGATCCTGAGGTTAAGTCATGCAGGGCTGGAGCTGAGACATCTCCAAGAACCAAAGCAGGGAGTCCTGAGCACAGAAGACAGTCCTCACCCCTGGGTTGTTGGGGTGGGGATGGGGCTGGGTGGGCGGGGAGCATCTGCCGTGTTACTATCAGCCCTGACTCTTCTGTGGTTACCCTTGGGGAATAGTTCCAAGATGATTTTTGTTCCAGTATAATATTCATAAAATAAAATTGACCATTTTAACCATCTTTAAGTGTCCAGTTCAATCACGTTAAGTACATTCACATTTTGTCCAACCAAACTCCAGGACTTTTTTTCATCTGGCAAAACCTAAACTCTGCACCCATTCATCAACAATTCCCCCTTTCTCCTTCACAGTTCCTGGCAATCACCCTTCTGCTCTCTGTCTCTGTGAAACTGACCACTCCAGGTCCTTTACTTAAGTGGAATCATAGAAGATTTATTAGTTGTTTCCTGTCAGACTTATATCACTTAGTAAAGTGTCCACAAGTTTCCTCCATGTTGTAGCCTGTTTAATATTCCCTTCCTTTGTAATGATAAATAATACTCTATTATTGGCGCATATCACATTTGACTTACCCTTTCTTGGTCAATGGCATTTGGCTTGCTTTCATGCTTTAGTTACTGTGAATAATGCTGCTATGAATAGGAGTTTACAAATAGCTCTTTCAGAGTGTGCTTTCAATTCTTTTGGATATATTCTCAGAAGTAGAATTGCTAGATCATATGGTTCTAAGATTTTTATATGCCTGTGACGGAGAAAATGTTCACATATTGAGGAATGTGGAAGTCATTTTGGCTCACCCATGTTCAGGTCCAGCCTGAACTGTGTATGAACTAAGACAGCCTGTCCAACCCTCACAGCTCATCCGCTTTAACCATTGAGGTAAAGAGCATCTGTTTTAAAGATAAGGATGAATAACTCCCTTCTCATTATGCCCATGCTAACAATCCCTGGGAGATCGAGTTTCTTTCCCTGACACTGGGGTGCTATTGCCTCACTGTCTCTGCACTAAGTCTGTCTCTTTTGAGACCCTGAAGGAATGCACCCTGTTGTGTTGATGCGTGCACTTTGTTTGGATGAGGTGTAAGACTGTGCTGGAAACCGGGCTTCAATGGAGCAGCTTCCCAGAGCTATAGGGACACTGTCTCCCTTGCTGTAGTCCTCAGTTTGGCTCAGATAAAACTCTTTCCTATTCCTATTACAGATAGTTTATTGATTATTTCTGGGGACACTTGAATTCATTTGATCGTCAGGGACCCTGAGAAGTGTGGGCTGTGAGACTCAGGACCCCACTTCACCCTGCTCCCTCCCAGTCCTCTTCTGCGACTCCAGTCCCCACAGTCTGCACGTGACCTGGCACACTCCAGTGTGGGGGATCCCAAGCCTAGCTGTGCCTGAATCAAGAGAAAGGGAGTTTAAAATCTCTGATGTTAATTCTAGCAATGAAAGCATTTATTAATAACAAGCATTGCATATGTGTCCAGCCTTGCCCAAAGGGATGGAAGAGGATGAAGTGGAATGCAACTTAGTCCTCTTCTTCAAGCAGCTCTGTTTGCTGGGAGAAATGAGTAGAAAGGCAGAAGAGAAACAGAAGGTAAGGGGTAAGGATGAATACGTCACTACACTAGGCACAATTATATCCCCCATAAATTTATCTTAAATTATGTGACACATCTATATTTAATAAACAAATAAAGCTTCTTCATTGTCTATTGGAAACCCACATTTACCTTGCCACCCTGCATTTTGTCTAGCTACCCTAAACTGATTGCCAAAGAAGTTCAATGATAAGGGAGCAAAAATTTACTTTGGCTCGGGACTTCACTGGTGGTCCAGTGGTTAAAACTACATGCTTCCGCTGCAGGTGCACAAGTTCCATCCCTGGTCCGATACTAAGATCCCACTTATCCCAAGGCCAAAAAGAAAAATCTTTTACTTTGGCTATATCAGATCAGATCAGATCAGTCACTCAGTCGTGTCCAACTCTTTGCAACCCCATGAATTGCAGCATGCCAGGCCTCCCTGTCCATCACCAACTCCCGGAGTTCACTCAGGCGCATGTCCATCAAGTCAGTGATGCCATCCAGCCATCTCATCCTCTGTCGTCCCCTTCTCCTCCTGCCCCCAATCCCTCCCAGCATCAGTCTTTTCCAATGAGTCAACTCTTCGCATGAGGTGGCCAAAGTACTGGAGTTTCAGCTTTAACATCATTCCTTCCAAAGAAATCCCAGGGCTGATCTCCTTCAGAATGGACTGGTTGGATCTCCTTGCAGTTCAAGGGACTCTCAAGAGTCTTCTCCAACACCACAGTTCAAAAGCACCAATTCTTCGGCGCTCAGCCTTCTTCACAGTCCAACTCTCACATCCATACATGACCACAGGAAAAACCATAGCCTTGACTAGACGGACCTTTGTTGGCAAAGTAATGTCTCTGCTTTTGAATATGCTATCTAGGTTGGTCATAACTTTCCTTCCAAGGAGTAAGCGTCTTTTAATTTCATGGCTGCAGTCACCATCTGCAGTGATTTTGGAGCCCAGAAAAATAAAGTCTGACACTGTTTCCACTGTTTCCCCATCTATTTCCCATGAAGTGGTGGGACCGGATGCCATGATCTTCGTTTTCTGAATGTTGAGCTTTAAGCCAACTTTTTCACTCTCCACTTTCACTTTCATCAAGAGGCTTTTGAGTTCCTCTTCACTTTCTGCCATAAGGGTGGTGTCATCTGCATATCTGAGGTTATTGATATTTCTCCCTGCAATCTTAATTCCAGCTTGTGTTTCTTCCAGTCCAGCGTTTCTCATGATGTACTCTGCATATAAGTTAAATAAACAGGGTGACAATATACAGCCTTGACAAACTCCTTTTCCTATTTGGAACCAGTCTGTTGTTCCATGTCCAGTTCTAACTGTTGCTTCCTGACCTGCATACAAATTTCTCAAGAGGCAGGTCAGGTGGTCTGGTATTTCCATCTCTTTCAGAATTTTCTGCAGTTTATTGTGATCCACACAGTCAAAGGCTTTGGCATAGTCAATAAAGCAGAAGTAGATGTTTTTCTGGAACTCTCTTGCTTTTTCCATGATCCAGCAGATGTTGCCTATTCGATCTCTGGTTCCTCTGCCTTTTCTAAAACCAGCTTGAACATCAGGAAGTTCACGGTTCACATATTGCTGAAGCCTGGCTTGGAGAATTTTGAGCATTACTTTACTAGCGTGTGAGATGAGTGCAATTGTGTGGTAGTTTGAGCATTCTTTGGCATTGCCTTTCTTTGGGATTGGAATGAAAACTGACCTTTTCCAGTCCTGTGGCCACTGCTGAGTTTTCCAAATTTGCTGGCATATTGAGTACAGCACTTTCACAGCATCATCTTTCAGGATTTGGAATAGCTCAACTGGAATTCCATCATCTCCACTAGCTTTGTTCGTAGTGATGCTTTCTAAGGCCCACTTGACTTCACATTCCAGGATGTCTGGCTCTAGGTCAGTGATCACACCATCGTGATTATCTGGGTCATGAAGATCTTTTTTGTACAGTTCTTCTGTGTATTCTTGCCATCTCTTCTTAATATCTTCTGCTTCTGTTAGGTCCATACCATTTCTGTCCTTTATCGAGCTCATCTTTGCATGAAATGTTCCTTTGGTATCTCTACAGACTTCCTAAATCAATCAGATGCACTTTTATTTTATTGATTTATTTTTTAATGGCAGAACCTTCTTTAGAAATGCTATTTCTTTGTTTCTTTATTTTCGGGTGCACTTGGTCTTTGTTGCAGTGCACGGGCTTCTCACTGTGGTGGCTTCTCTTGTTGTGGAGCAAGGACTCTAGGGCACTCAAGCTTCAGTAGCTGCAACTCTAGAGGACAGGCTCAACAGCTCTGGTCCAGGGACTTAGCCACTCCGTGGCATGTGGGATCTTCCTGGGCCGGGCACTGAACTCCTGTCTCCTGCATTGGCAGTGGATTAAGTCATCAGAGAAGCCCCTCCTCCATCTACTTTTATTTTATTTTTTTTAATTTAAATTTATTTATTTTAATTGGAGGCTAGTTACTTTACAATATTGTATTGGTTTTGCTATACATCAACATGAATCTGCCACAGGTGTACACGTGCTCCCCATCTTGAACCCCCCTCCCACCTCCCTCCCCATACCATCCCTCTGGGTCATCCCAGTGCACCAGCCCCAAGCATCCTGTATCCTGCATCGAACCTGGACTGGCGATTCATTTCTTATATGATATTATACCCGTTTCAATGCCATTCTCCCAAATCATCCCCCCTCCCTCTCCCACAGAGTCCAAAGACTGTTCTATACATCCGTGTCTCTTTTACTGTCTTGCATACAGGGTTATCTTTACCATCTTTCTAAATTCCACATATATGCATTAGTATACTGTATTGGTGTTTTTGTTTCTGGCTTACTTCACTCTGTATAAAGGGCTCCAGTTTCATCCACCTCATTAGAATTGATTCAAATGTATTCTTTTTAATGGCTGAGTAATACTCCATTGTGTATATGTAGCACAGCTTTCTTATCCATTCATCTGCTGATGGACATCTAGGATTCATCTAATAACTTGCACTCAGTTTCTTGACCTCCATCCCTCCTTCACTCTACTTCAGTTGTTTGACAGTCCAATGTTTCATTATTACCAATGTCTTGAACGTCCATAATCTCAGTTTAAGCATCCTGTTCTGCAGCAACAGTTTTTATCTTGTTTTCCTAGTTTCACTTTCTTTTTGTTTTACCCAATTATGATCATTTATCAATCAATCATTACCTCTAGTGCTTTCTTATTTTTCAATTAAGAACTCTTCTTCATCAACTCTATTGCATGACTCTAAGAGTCTCTGCAATAGAAAAGTAAAGAAAAATTATCACAATGTTACACTGTATCTCAATAAAGCTAGAGGAAAACAAAAAAAAATAATTATTTCTCTTCATCATGATGAAAGGATCCACTTTATCTTTTATCATTCTCTTTTTTTCAAAGTCTACTTTGACAGTAATATAGCTACCCTACTTTCTTATGTAACTGTTTGCACAAGGTATCTGTTCTTTCCTTTTACTTCCAGCCTATTCATGCAATGCTGGGCTGGAAGAATCACAAGCTGGAATCAGGATTGCTGGGAGAAATATCAATAAACTCAGATATGCAGACAACACCACCCTTATGGCAGAAAGTGAAGAGGAACTAAAAAGCGTCTTGATGAAAGTGAAAGGAGAATGAAAAAGTTGGCTTAAAGCTCATCATTCAGAAAACTAAGATCATGGCATCTGGTCCCATCACTTCATAGGAAATAGATGGGGGAACAGTGGAAACAGTGTCAGACTTTATTTTTGGGGGCTCCAAAATCACTACAGATGATGATTGCAGCCATGAAATTAAAAGACGCTTACTCCTTGGAAGGAAAGTTATGACCAACCTAGAAAGCATATTTAAAAGCAGAGATGTTACTTTGCCAGCAAAGATCCATCTAGTCAAGACTATGGTTTTTCCAGTGGTCATGTATGGATGTGACAGTTGGACTGTGAAGAAGGCTGAGCACCGAAGAATTGATACTTTTGAACTGTGGTGCTGGAGAAGACTCTTGAGAGTCCCTTGGACTGCAAGGAGATCCAACCAGTCCATTCTAAAAGAGATCAGTCCTGGGTGTTCATTGGAAGGACTGATGCTGAAGCTGAAACTCCAATACTTTGGCCACCTCATGCCAAGAGTTGACTCATTGGAAAAGACCCTAATGCTGGGAAGGATTGAAGGCAGGATGAGAAGGGGACAACAGAGGATGAGATGGTTGGATGGCATCACCGACTCGATGGACATGAGTTTGGGTAGACTCCGGGAGGTGGTGATGGACAGGGAGGGCTGGCGTGCTGTGATTCATGGGGTCGCAAAGAGTCAGACATGACTGAGTAACTGAACTGAACTATTTGTGCCCTAATATTTAAAGTGTAACACATACAACACATATTAATAGTTATCTGAGTTTCCTTCATATGGGGCAGTCTCTGTGTTCTTGCTGGAAGCAGGCATAAAGAAAATGTGCCATAAGATACGATCAACCTTATGTGCAGGTTTAATATTTTATTTCATCTTCTAGTTGCTGGTTAGATTGTTGTACTGTCTTTGTGAAAATTCATCATGCTGCACACTTAATGAAGCCTGCACTTTTTGTATGCATATTATTCTCTGAGAAGTTTACCTGAAGTTATACAATATTAAAGATATTTTGTCTTCTGCAGGGACTCTAAGTGCATCCCACCTTCACAATCCATAGAGACTCAGAGTGCCCCTTGAACCAGAAGATCCTCAAGTACACGGAGAGATTCCAAACAGCCTCTATGTCCTGTGGTTAAGATTATTCACCGCTAGGAATATTTTCTTTCTTTTTACCATGATTGCTACTGCTGAGGCTAAGTCGCTTCAGTCATGTCCGACTCTGTGCGACCCCATAGATGGCAGCCCACCAGGCTCCCCCATCCCTGGGATTCTCCAGGCAAGAACTCTGGAGTGGGTTGCCATTTCCTTCTCCAATGCATGAAAGTGAAAAATGAAAGTGAAGTCGCTCAGTTGTGTCCGACTCTTCACAACCTCATGGACTGCAGCCCACCAGGCTCCTCCGTCCATGGGATTTTCCAGGCAAGAGGACTAGAGAGGGGTGCCATTACAATGCTTGGTCATTTTTATTTTTAAAAAATTTTATTGGAGTATAGTTGATGTATAATGTTGTGCTAGTTTCTGCTGTACAGCAAAGTGAGTCAGTTATATATATACATATATCCACATTTTTTAAAGATTCTTTTCCATTTCATCCATTTCAGAGTATTGACAAGAGTTTCCTGTGTTCTACAGTAGGTTCTTATTAGTTATCTATTTTTGTATGTATATGTACTACTGTATGTATATGTTCATCCCAATCTCCTAGCTTATCATTTCACCCCTTCCACCTCTAGTAACCACGAATTAGTTTTCCACATCTGTGACTCTATTTCTATTTTGTAAATAATTTCATTTGTACCATTTGTTTAGGATCTTCATATAAGCAATATCATATCATATTTGTCTTTCTCTGACTGATTTATTTCACTCAGTATGACAATCTCTAAGTCTATACACATTGCTGCCAATGGCATTGTCTCATTGTTTTTAATAGCCGAGCAATATTCAATTGTATATATGTACCACATCTTCTTTACCCATTCCTCTGCTGATGGACATTTAAGTTGCTTCCATGTCTTGGCTATTGTGAATAAGCACTAGGGATATCTTCATCAATAGTCTGGGAGATGGAAGCTGGTGGCTGTTGATCACAGTTCTACCCTGAGCTGTATCGGATCCCATATCCAAAGTATATGACAAATCCTAGTAAAGAAATGAGATGATGAGAAGGAAAATAGGCACTCTCCTCACTTACTAATGCCCAGTAGACCTCTTATTATGGCTTCTGACAAAGTTTGGGGCAGACATAGTAGGAAGAGGGTTGGGTTCAGTCAGTCAGTAGTAGTTTTTATCCCAGAAAACCACTTACCAATGGCATTAGAGATGCCAATTTGAGTCCAGGTCCAAGTGTTTATCTTTGTCATCAAGTAGACATTCATAAAGATGCTCACCAGTGGGAGGACAGGCACAGCAGGGACCTGTGGGCAAAGTCAGTCCATCCCTGAATGCACCCTGGGTATCTGAAACATAAGCCATACCCAACATGGGTGAGAAGACTCCAGTCTGATTCCAGCTGTGTGTTCAGTGCCTACTCAGATGGAGGATCTAAAACACTTAGCATGGATCAGCAAAAGATCCATTTGTTTTAGAAATTCCCCTTCTTCTCTGGTCCAGAAAAGAATGTTTAGATCTCAAAGCATGCAGACTTCATTCACTCAAGGTAGACACTTTGGGCACATAAAGTCACCTTACCCTGAACATAAGAGGAGTGGGGTCCTGGGGCTGCCTCCAGATGATGGCCGTGACCCCAGTGATGAGCAGCAGCAGCAGCACAGCCACTGTTGTGAGCACGGGATCTCCAGAGAACACCTGGCTGGGCCACTGGGCCAGGATCAGGCTCAGGATGAGCATCAGAAGAATTTAAGGTGGAGGAGAACAATTTCAACTCCAGAAGCCAAATAGATCAAGAGCTTGGATCATATCCCTCCCGAAACCGCCCACCTCAGGAAGGGCCATCATATCTCCAAGATTCCTCAACTGATAAAATATATGCTCCCAACCTATCTTGTCAATTTCAGAATACCACCAAAGTGAGATCCTACTGCTCACCAAGCAGGAAGGCACATCCATAGACAATCTGGCCAGATTTCTGGGTGGGGATGGTGCTGGGAGGGAACCACAGACTCTTTAGAATGTTTGAGGTTCCTGCTTCAGGTTCAGAGTCCAAAGGATTTCCTTCAAGTGTAGGCTCCATCTCAGTTTCTTCCTCTGTTTTCTCATTCTTGACAAAATTTTTACCTGGGTGTTACCTTAATTAAAGATATGAAGGCAATATTAATAGCAGCTCCTACTCATGGAACATCATGCAGTCTAATTAAAATCTTTCTGGACTTCAGCCCAGCAGGACAATTATAAGGCAGTATGAAGGTAGATTTTTCCTCATCAATCCCCACGAGTCTAAAGCCCTCAGCCAACATGTAGTGAATTCTCACCTGAGGATGAGAACAGAAAATGTCCCGAGGGTATAAGCAAGCAGGACCCCAATTATCATGAGTTCAATGATATCACTGAGTTCGAAGAGTAATGCCATGACCCCTAGAATGAGGGCACGAACAAGGTGGGGAGGGAGTGAAAACCAGTATAAACATCCAAGGTAAGAAATTTGACCAGAAGAAGGAGTGGGCTTTGTTTACTTACCTGCAAGAAATCCAGAAGCCGTTATGGCCATGACAGGGGTGCCTGTACGGGTGTGGATCTGGGCAAGATCCCAGAAAAGGAGCCTGTCATTCGCCATTTCACAGATCAACTGAGACATGACAAACATGGAGCCCAGGAGGCTGGAAGGCAAAAAACATGTGAGAGGATGTAGAGAATCAGTACAGAGTGAGGCATCTCTTTCCTGTCTACATGTCGTAATGCATCTTGTTCTCTTGTGTCTCAATGCCAAGGGACAGGATACCTAAGAATCTGACAGTAGACAGGGAGAAAACCATGATACTGACCTGTATAAAAGAGCAAACAGGAAGACAACAGCCATGATATATCTGGCAGGGTCCCATCCAACATGGAGAAAAGCCTGTGGCAAAGGACTGTAAGGATGAATCTGGTAGTAGGGCACCATGAGGGTGAGTGCCGCTGAGAGACCAAAATACATCAAAAAGCAGATGAAGATGGAGATCACCATGCTCACGGGGATGGAATGCTGAGGATTTCGGGCTTCCTTGCCAGCTGGATAGAAGGAAGTACTGGATCAGAAAAACATACTGGAATGAAATCAGAAAATCCTCTTTCCTTTTGCACCTCCAAAATCTGGGTTCACCTTCTACCAATTCCTATGCCCAGGGACAGCCCACACCCCTGATGGGACATGCCATGACCATGTTACCTGTAGTGACAATGACTTCAAAACCAAAATATGCGTAGAAACATAGAGCTGCTCCTTGAAGAAACCCATCAAGGCCAAAGGGCACAAACCCTCCAGAACCCAGAGGCCCCAAGCTATGGTGAGAGAAGGAATGAGGAAGAAGGTGGGTTAAGTGAGTTCAGCCACTTCTACTGGATCCTCCCTCAAGACCACAAGTCCTGGGTTCCAGGATCCCCATTATCTGGATCCACCAGCCCAGCTGTCTTTAGTCCCCATCACGTTCCCAGCTGTACCCACAGCCCTCACTTCCACCCAAGTGCATTTCTATGGCCAAGAGTACCCTCCAGTCCTATAGATGTCACTGGATCCAGACGTGTTCGATCTGTAGTCCTCTTCTGTAAGCTGCCAGTTGTGCAGGTCTCCCTTAATGAAGGCAGAGATGATCATGAAGATTGGAATAAAAACATTCATGCCTGTGAGTACTTTGATAACCAGGGATGACACACGAGCTCCTGGAACCAGTACTCCTGTGGTAAAGATGGAATATGAAGCATCCAGAATAATCAAATCCATAGACACAGAAAGCAGACTAGCAGTTGCCAAGGGACTGGTTGGCAGAGGGTACCAAGGATGCTACTCAATGCCCAACAATGATTTTTCAAAACCTACAATGCACAGGACAGCCCCCCACACCAAGAATGATCCAGCCCGAATTGTCAGTGGTGCCAAGGATAGAAGCCGTGTATGTCCTCCTCTCCTGCCACTTTTGTTTCTAGTCCTAACCCCCCACATTCTGCCACCCAAGCCTTTCCATCCCCAGCTCCTGCTCCACACCCCACTCTTCTCATCCTGTTTCTGTCCCCTTCTCACCAATCATCACCAGCACCAGGGCCAGAGCGACAAAGTCTGGGAACGTGGCCAGGAAAGAGGGCATATACGGAGAGAAAGTCCCCTCTAATGCCTGAGAGATGTGGTTCCCAATCAGGCTGTCAAGGCTGTAGCTCCAGACCTTAGCCACACAGGCAGTGGCTGCATGGAGGAAGAAGAAGGAATATTCATTAACAAAATTAAGTACTCCTCTACCTAGTATCAGGGGATATCTTAAAAAAAGGACCAAATACGCAATCTCAAAGAATTTCTCTTTTTGAGGTGAGAAGAGCAGGCCCCAGATAATTCACAAAATAGGTCAACTACTCAATATGCTAGGAGGAAATAAATACTATGTGAGGAAAGAACACAGGAAATAGGAACAGAGGGACTGCAAGATGAGGGTTGAAAATTCAAACATAGGGGTAAAGGAAAATCCTACAAAGACAATTGACCAAAGATTTCAATCTGTTGAGGGGATAAGCCTGGGGGATATGCCTCCCTCTTATCCAGGGAACTCCCTACATTTCCCTGTACTTTGGGTTCTTGGTCCATCATTTAAGGCAAACAGGACAGAGCTGAGTTGAATGACATTGTGGAGTTTTCCTGCCATTATTACGCACTTCACCTCTGCAGGTTCAATAACTAAGTTCTCATGAAAGAGTGAAGATCCCAATCCTGTCTCTCAGTTTCCAGATCTTAAGCCCACATTTTCCCACTCCCCATCCTCTTACCAATAAATAAGGTCAGAATGAGGTTCCAGCCAGTGATGAAGGCATACAGTTGTCCCATGGTGACGTAGCTGTAGAGATACACAGAACCAGAACGTGGTACCTGGGCCCATAATTCGGCATAGCAGAGCCCAGACAACAGAGAAGACAGGGCAGCCACCAGGAAGGAGATGATGATAGCTGGTCCAGCTATGTATTTGGCCACTGCACCAGTCACAATGTACCTGCCAGCTCCCAGGCTTCTGCCCACACCCAAGATGACCAGGTCTAGAATGTCCAGATAAGTTGTGGGACTCTCAGGCTCTGCTATGGGCTCCAGCAGCCGCCTTTGGACCAACTTCTGACCAAACTGGTGAACATACTGATACAGCAGCCTCGACATAGTTGAGGAGGCTCAGACCTGCTGAGAAAGAAAGACACAAAGTCATCTAGAATGTCCATCCCTCCCTTGGCCCTGGGAGTCCAATTCCATGAAGCAATGGGGTGATGAGGGGCAGGTGATACAAGGACACATGGGGCAAGTTCTGCATCTCTGAGTTTGGTTTCTTCAAACATAAATAGGATTTTTCACATGTTTCAGTTATTGGAAAGTTTGCTTGAAGAGAAGTGAGGGGGAGCAAAATCCCTTTCCCCAAAATGTGCCACTTTGGCTCATGGATTTTGGGCTAAAGGCAATTCAGACACAGCAGACTCAGGAGGAGCTCCTTGCCTCTCCCTTAACTGATTGAAATATTAATAATTCAGATGGGGGAGGTCTATACTAGGAAGAGAGCTATCACCAGATAAGTTTTCATCTCAGAAAGACTTGTCTGCACATTTGTTCACCAAGCATTTGCTCGTCCCATCTTCTTGCATTGTCTTCCTTCCCCTCAAAGCCCCAGATCCCTACCCTCTTCTCCTTAGCTCAGAGTAGCCTCTGAGCCAGAACTGTCTAACTGTCTTGAGCCTCAGGGTTTTCATGGGGCTCCCAAACATAACAAACTAAATCTGTTAATCTGTCTCATGTCAATATAATTATTAGACCAGCCAAAGAATCTAAAAAGTAGAATGGTGGTTTTCCAGAGGCTGTGATGAAGGAGGAATTGGGAGTTATCATTAAATACAGACACAGTTTCAGTCTTACAAGATGAAAAGAATTCTGGAGATTGGTTGCAGAGCAATGTAAATATACCTAATTTTAGTGAACTATACACTTAAAGATGGTTAATGTGGTCAGTTCTGTTATGTGTATTTTGCCAGTATTTCTAAAATTGCTCCCAATGATAAATAATAGAGCCGACTTCACAGTTGCTGGATATAGAAAACTCAAAAGTGATTTAATATAAATCACCAAACAGGCTTCCCTCATGAATACCGAAATCCACAGATTCTCTAATTCCTTATAGTTGCCCCATGATACAGATGAGGAACCCACAGATACAGAGGACAGACAGTGTAGTGAAGACTGAAATCAGTGGTCCACATGTCACATCCACTATATAAGGGTGATTATTGGTTGTGTGTGTTAGTCGCTCAGTTGAGTTCGATTCTCTGCGACCCCATGGACTGTAGCCCTCCAGGCTCCTCTATCCATGGAATTCTCCAGGCAACAATACTGGAGTAGGTTGCCATTCCCTTCTCCAGAATATCTTCCCAACCCGGGGATAAAACCCAGGGCTCCCACATTGCAGGCAGTTTCTTTACCATCTGAGCTATCAGGGAAGTCCAATTGTTGGTTGTACATGAGTCAAAAAAAGTCCATATCGTCAGGACATTGATCCAATTACCCCTCTCCCCGACACACCTCTTCTCACACAGACTTATATATCCCAGCTCCTGTTTTCATCTGGAAAACAGGTCTCTCCACCCTCAAGTTGGAGCTGGGCTGACCCTCTGCACTCTGGGGTTGCAGAGGTCTCTTTGGGAGGACGTGAACTCAGCACCCAGTCTCCTACAGAAGAGGGTGACCCAAGACTTACTGGATCCTTGGAGCAGAGCCTGGAGCACTGGGTCAGTCAGGGAGGCTGAGGGTAAGCCTTACGGGCCTGGAGCTGAGACATCTCCAAGAACCAAAGCAGGGAGTCCTGAGCACAGAAGACAGTCCTCACCCCTGGGTTGTTGGGGTGGAGATGGGGCTGGGCGGCGGGGAGCATCTGCTGTGTTGCTATCAGCCCTGACTCCTCTGTGGTTACCCTCAGGGACTAGTTCCAAGATGATTTTTGTTGCAGTATAATATTCATAAAGTAAAATTTACTATTTTAACCATCTTTAAGTGTCCAGTTCAATCGCGTTAAGTACATTCACATTTTGTCCAACCAAATTCCAGGACTTTTTTTCATCTGGCAAAACTTAAACTCTACACCCATTCATCAACAATTCCCCCTTTCTCCTTTCCCAGTTCCTGGCAATCACCCTTCTGCTCTCTGTCTCTGTGAAACTGACCACTCCAGTGGAATCACAGAATATTTACTTAAGTGGAATCACAGAATATTTGTTAGTGTTTCCTGTCAGGCTTATATCACTTAGTAAAATGTCCACAAGGTTCCTCATGTTGTAGCATGTGTTAGAATGCCCTTCCTTTGTAACGATAAATAATACTCTATTGTTGGCACATATCACATTTGACTTACCCTTTCTTGGTCAATGGGCATTTGGCTTGCTTTCATGCTTTAGTTACTGTGAATAATGCTGCAGTGAACAGGTATTTACAAATATATCTTCCAGAATGTGCTTTCAATTCTTTTGTATATATTCTCAGAAGTAGAATTTCTGGATCATGGGGTTCTAAGATTTTTATATGTTCATGATGGAGAAAATGTTCACATATTGAGGAATGAGGAAGTCATTTTGGCTTATCCATGGTTCATCCTGAACTGTATGTGAGCTAAGACAGCTTGTCCAACCCTCGCAGCTCATCTGCTTTAACCACTGAGGTAAAGAGCGTCTGTTTTGGAGATAAGGATGAGTAACTCCCTTCTCATGGCGTCCGTGTTAACGCTCCCTGAAAGATAAGGCTCCCTTCCCAGACAGCAGGGAGCTGTTGCCTCGCTGTCTCTGTACTAAGTCTGTCTCTTTTGAAACCTTGAAGGAATGCACTCTGTCGTGTTGATGTGTGCGCTTTGTTTGGATGAGGTGTAAGACTGTGCTGGAAACCGGGCTTCAATGGAGCAGCTTCCCAGAGCTATAGGGACACTGTCTCCCTTGCTGTAGTCCTCAGTTTGACTCAGATAAAACTCTTTCCTATTCCTATTCCTATTACAGATAGTTTATTGATTATTTCTGGGGACACTTGAATTCATTTGACCATCAGGGACCCTGAGAAGTGTGGGCTGTGAGACTCAGGACCCCACTTCACCCTGCTCCCTCCCAGTCCTCTTCTGCGACTCCAGTCCCCACAGTCTGCACGTGACCTGACACACTCCAGTGTGGGGGACCCCAAGCCTAGCTGTGCCTGAATCAAGAGAAGGGGAGTTTAAAATCTCTGATGTTAATTCTAGCAACGAAAGCATTTTTTTTCATCACTTCTGCCGCAGCAACAAAAGCCTTTAACAAGCATCATGCTTGAGTCCAGCCTTGCCCAAAGGGATGGAAGAGGATGAAATGGAATGCAACTTAGTCCTCTTCTTCAAGCAGCTCTGTTTGCTGGGAGAGATGAGTACGGAGGCAGAAGAGAAAGAGGAGGTAAGAGGTAAGGATGACTACTTCACTACACTAGGCACAACCATGTCCCCAGCAAATGTACCCTAAATTACATGACACATGCACATTTAATAAATGAAGCTCATTCATTGTCTATTGGAACTTCAGATTTACCTTGCCCCCCTGCATTTTCCTTGGCTACCCTAAACTGGTTGCCACAGTAGATCAATGATAAGGGGAGCAAAAATTTACTTTGGCTCAGGACCTCCCTGGCAGTCCTGTGGTTAAAATTGTATGCTTCCACTGCAGGGGGCATGGGTTTTATATATATATATATACATACATATATATATGTATGTATATAAACTTTATACAGACATCCTAAATCAATCAGATGCAGTTTTCTTTTTTTATTTATTTAACAGTAGACTCCTGTTTTTAAAATTTGATTAATTAATTTATTTATTTTTGAGGGCAGTGGAGTCTCATTGCTGCACACAGGCTTTCTCTAAGTTGCGATGAGCAGGGGCTAAGCCCTGTCCAATGCTTTGCACCCCCATGGACTGTAGCCCACCAGGCTCTTCTGTCCATGGGATTTCCAGACAAGAATACTGGAATGAGTTGCCATTTCCTCCTCCAGGGGATCTTCCCAACTCAGGGATGGAACCCAGGTCTCCTGCATTGGCAGACAGGTTCTTTACCACTGAGTCACCAGGAAAGACCTTTTGGGAGGGGGGTTGTGACTATAAGGGACACAAGGTGCTGTTGTTACTCTGCATCTTGATCTGGGTGCTCATTACAACTGTATGCTCTATTTGAGAAAACACAGCAATGCAAAAAAACCGGTAATGACACATGCACTTCTGAAAAAGTATAGGGCATTACCATTCATAAACATAAGCAAACAGATAAATAAATAGCTGTGAAATGCAAAACCCCAGTCCTCTATATTACTTTTTCTGATTCCAATCTATATGAACTCACTCAATAGACAATAAAAGCCCTTCAAGTAACAGGTCTCACCCCTCAATGGATTAACAAAGTATTTAATCAGTAAATAACAGGTTTGGGGACGTCCCTGGTGGTCCAGTGGCTAAGACCCTCCGCTCCCAATGCAAGGGGTCTGGGTTCAATCCCTAGATAGGGAACTAGACTTCACAGGCCTGCAGCAACAGACACGGCAGTCAAATAAGTAAGTAAATAACAGGGTCTGTGGGAGGCAAGAGGAAAAAATTTCTTATAGTTGTATTTATTTATTTGGCTGCCGTGGGTCTCTGTTTCTGCATGCAGGCTTTCTCTAGTTGTGGGGAGCAGGTGCTACTCTTTGTTTCGTGTCCAGGCTTTTCATTGTGGTGGCTTCTTTTATTGCCAAGCATGGCCTCTAGGGTACTCAGGTTCAGTAGTTGTGGGACAAGGGCTTAGTTGCTCCCAGGCATGTGGGTTCTTCTCGGACCAGGGATGGAACCTGCCTCTCCAGCATTGGCAGGTGGATTTTTATTCACTGGGTCACCAGGGAAGTCCTGGAAAATTCTGATGAAATATTTCTTCCACTACATACAGATAATAGCGAGCATCCAGGAGGGTGTTTTTGACCAGCCGAGCCCTGTTCTAAGTTTTCCTTCATTTCCTCTTCACGACTCCCCCGTGGGATGGGTACTCTTCCCATTCCTGCATTACTGAGGAGACCCCAAAGAGGCTAAGCCCTAGAGAGTCAGAACCAAACCAGGAGCTCGGCCCTCAGGCTACACACAGAACCAGCAGAGCGGACCCCCCTGGAGCGGGGCCGGGGGTGGGGCTGGTTCATGCTCCTGGGGGTCACTAGCTCCTCCCCTTCGCGGTGCTCCTTATCACTTAGGCGCTGACCCTTCTGGAAAACCTGCTCATCATCACCTTGACCCTGGCCGACTGCCGCCTGGCCATCCCCCAGGGACTCCTTCCTGCGGCCCTTCTCGCTGCTGGAGGTGGGCTTCACCTCAGCCGTGACCCCGCAGCTGCTGGCCCACCGCCTCACGTGACGTGGGACTGTCTCTGGAGCAGGATGCTTCGCCCAGACGGGGCTCGACTTCACCCTGGGCCCCGCAGAGCCCCTGCTGTGGCTGGGATGTCCGCTGACCGCTGCCTGGCCACGCCGCTCGGGTGGTACCCAGCGCCCCGCACACATGCGCGTCTGCCCGGTCCTCGAACCCGGCGGCTGGGCGGACTGCCTCCTCTTCTTCACTGGGCCCCTCACCTGGATGTCCTCTCCCCGTCTGTGGCCCCAGCATCCTGGACCACTCCCTTTGCAACAGCATGCCCTTGCTGGAGCAGGTGTGCGCGGCCACCCGGCCCCTGCCGCTGGCATCCTTCCTGTGGCCGTGTGCACCCTGGCAGGCCCCGTGGCAGGGCCCGGCATGTCCTACGGCTCTGCATCATTGGCTCAGGCCTGCACCTGCCTTCCTCGAGGGGACTCCTTCTCCACCCACTCTTCCCACATCCTGTTGGTCTCCCTCACCTCCGCGAGCTGCTCAGCCTCCCCCGCCCCGCCCCTTCTCTGTGTACCTGAGCCCCAGGCAGACCACGTGGCTTGAGCTATAAAAAGGAGGGACTTTCTGCCACGCGATCATGTTGACCCTGGTGAACCCCGTCATCTGCTGCCTGAGGAATGAGCTGGTCCAGAAAGTTAGCAGGAATTTGCTGATCAAGGAGGCTGAGGTTTTCTCCCAAGAAACTCAGAGCCTAAGGTTTCCAGAGGGGCTGCTCGGTATTTAATCCATTTCTTTTTTTTCAGTGAAGGCCTTGGAGAAAAAGTTTCCTAGTGGGAAAGCTGATGGTGGTTATTTCTGCATTCTAGCAGAATAGAAGATGAAATGGATTGCTCCTCTGCTCAGAAAGCACAGTCATTTGGCAGTAACCATGGAGACTGGACATGAGTTTGAGTAAGCTGCAGGAGTTGGTGATGGACAGGAAAGCCTGGGGTGCTGCAGTCCATGGGATCACAAAGAGTTGGACACGACTGAGCCTCTGAACTGAACTGATGGAGACTGCTAGTCATTCTGCTTATCCAGTCTTCAGGTTAGTAACAGAAGACTTTGAATTTTATCCAGACACATAATGTCCAGTAACATTTCCCATCCTTCCTGCAGCTCCTTTGCTCTCATGACTGAGTCTTAGAGGATGGGGTGTACATGGAATGATCTATGTGTTTCATGAACTGTGATTTCATAAGAAAATTGCCTTCTCTCCATTTTTTTCCCCTCCCATCTTCCTGCTGCCTGGGGAATGTGATCTCTGTGGAAGGACAAAAGGTGGAAGCAACTGTCGAGAGTAGAGACTCCATCGAGCTCCCCAGATGGCTGGATGGTAAAGAATCCAGCTGCCAAAGCAGGAGACATGGGTTCGATCCCTAGGTTGGGAAGATGCTGTGGAGGAGGAAATGGCTACCCACTCCAGTATTCTTGCCTGGAAAATCCCATGGACAGAGGAGCCCGGTGGGCCATAGCCCAGAGGATTGCAGAGTCGGAAACAATTTAGCCACCAAACACCACACACCGCATCACTCTGGGTCCCTAGATGAGCGTGCGGAACAGCGCCGCCTGCTGGCCTTGCATCAACCGCAGACATCCTCTGTAAGAGAAAAGGAAAGTATCTTATCTCACCGCGAGGATTCTTGGTTACATCAGCTTACCATAAACTTCCCTGGTAATACAGCTATAAAAGAAAATTCTCAGAGTAAAACCCGGGCTGGAGAAGCCAAGATAAAGGGACAGAACCTGGCATTCCCTGGCCGTCCGGTGGTTAGGACTCTTTTTTCACCGCTGGTGGGTGTGGGTTCAACCCCTGGGCATGGGACTAAGATCCCACAGGCTGCACGGCCAAGGGAAAAAAAAGAAAGGAAGGAAGAAAAAGGTGGAAGAGAGAACTGCTGTGGAAGTAAAAAAGGTGTGCACTGGGGTGGAGAGGGTGTTCCAGTACAAATCAGGCTGGGCTCCAGGGACCACACTTGTTCAGGAATCCAGAAACCAGAGAGGAGGTGGGAGTTCTCCATTGCCTCCCTCCCTGTCCCCTCTCAGGTCTCACCTGTTTCCTCTGGAATAAACTTAGCTTTGTCAGTCTTACAGGTCTGTTCCTGGTGGTCGTAGGCTAATTGGGCAAGAGCAATACATATCAATAGCTGCAAAGCACTCTGTGTGCCCTGAAGGATAAGTCCAAGATCCTAGGAGAGCTTCTAAAGAGAGACATGAGCTGGTCTGTGATATTAAGAACCTGACAAATTTTCTTTAAGTACCACCCATTTTTGCTCTATGTTAATTTTTCAAATACATTTTATTTTTAAATTTATTTTTGGCTGTGCTGGGTCTTCATTGCTTTGGGGGCTACTGTCTAGTTGTGGTACGTGGCTTCTCATTGCAGTAGCTTCTCTTGTTGCAGAGCACGGGCTCTAGGGAGTGTGGGCTTCAGTAGCAACGGCCTGTGGGCTCAGGAGTTGCAACTCCCAGGCTCTCGAGCACAGACTCAGTAGTTGTGGCCCATGGGCTTATGTACTTCTCCACATGTGGGCTTTTCCCAGACCAGAGACTAAACCCATGTCTCCAGCACTGGCAGGTAGATTCCTTACCACTGAGCCACTAGGGAAGCCCTCTCAATGTTCATTTTCAATATCATCAGCAACAGGAACAGCAACAGGGCAGGAACAGTGGGAGCCTCTGGGGCAATGATCTGTTAATATCTGACTGTACCTCAAACCCACTGAGGGAGGGACCAGTCAGGCTGGGAGCTTCCTGCCAGGGTCTGTGGTCAGAGAGTGAGGACAGGGCTGAGGAAGTTGCACAACCTCGAGGGGCACAGGAGGCATGACTGGGACCTGTTGACAGCGGGGCCCTGGGCAGTGGGAGGACTGACACTGTGACAGCTTTGGGGAGCTGTGTGATGTCTGCAGGTCACTTCACTGCTTTGGCCTCTTTCAAATTGGAGCAGTAGTCTGCCGGGTTGATAAGTGCTTCCAGCTGCTAAGGGTTTAAAAGCTTGAACTATGGAGCCAGACTGACTTGAATTTGAAGGTCATCTATTTTCTAGCCCTGCTGTACAGGTCACATTCTCTGGGCCTCCCTCGGAGCCTCAGTTTCCCCATCTGTAAGCTGGGAGTGATGGTTTCTCTTTTTGGTCACTTGGTTATGAGCTGGGGATGCTGGTGGTGATGAGCATGTTTGGGCAGGGGGGAGGGGAGCGGTTAGAGCTTGATGTTTTATGTGACAACAAAGGGGGTGACAGAGGATGAGATGGCTGGATGGCATCATTGACTCAATGGACATGATTTGAGCAAACTCCGGGAGATAGTGAAGGACAGGGAAGCCTGTCTTGCTACAGTCCATGGACTCAAAAAGAGTCGGATGTGACTTAGCAACCGAACAACAAGGGTTTATGTAAGCCACCATTGTGATAGCCCATGGAGCAGCCTGTAGTCTCATTCAGTTGCTAAGAACTCAGCATTTTGTCACATCTCATGTAAAACAAGTCCAGCTTACAATGCGTTAGTGAGTAACGTAGATTATACCGATGATGGAGCTGAATGGGGGCAGAGAGAGTTTTCATCATACCGCATAGAGTAAGACAATTAAAAATTCCCTTTAATCACTGGGACTTACCTGGTGGTCCAGTGGTTAAGAATCTGCCTTACAATGCAGCGGACATGGGTTCAATCCCTGGGAATTTAAGATCCCACATGCCGAGGAGCAACTAAACCCTCATGCCAAAAATAGCCTGAGTACCACAACTAGTGAGTCTGTACATCACAATGAAACGAAGATCCTATGTGTCCCCAGCTAAGACCCAACACAGCCAAATTAAAAAAAAAAAAAAAAAAAAAAACTTCTTAAAGAAAAAGCAAGGATATGTCTAAAAAAACTAGGATATGTCTCTCCTACATGAGGGAATTTAGATTTACAGTCAACATGAAAATCGTGTCTCAGACTTCTGCCAGAGATTCTTCAGTATACTTTATCCAGCTTATGTTCAGAAGCTCAGTCCTGTCTGATTCTTTGCGAACCTGTGGACTGTCACTCACCAGTATCCTCTGCCCATGGGCTTCTCCAGGCAAGAATACTCGAGTGGCTTGCCATTTCCTCCTCCAGGGGATCTTCCTGACCCCGGGATCAAACCTGTGTCTCCAGCATTGTCAGGCAGATTCTTTACTGCTGAGCCACCTGGGAAACCCCCAAATTTCTTAACCTCCTTACATTTCTTTCCACTTATTAACACACTAGGATACTTATAAATAAAGATATGGCATTGCTGGGACTTCCCTGGAGGGTCAGAGGTTAAGACTGAGCTGCTTGGGGCACAGGTTCCATGCCTGGGCAGGGAACTAAAATCTCACATGTCAAAAAAGAGAGAAAGAGACAGAGATGTCATTGTCTACAATCAGAAAATCACATCTTCTTAGTGAGAGGGAAAAGTCTCAAGAAGTATTTTATGTGTTTCCTGAATTGGCTTAAAAAAAAAAAAAAAAACATTGTCCCTCCTTATCTATAGAAGCAGAAGTTGAAGTCATGCACTGGAATGGCTCTTTTCCTGTGTTTCCAGAAACAGTGCTGAGCCCCAGAAGGCCCCAAAATTGCCAAGTCTCTTCCTTCCCATGAGAAAGAAGGGTTTTCTTGAAAGAGTATTAGGAAACAGGTTAGTGATTCAGCTTCCCTCCCCTCTGAATTCCTAGAACTATGTTTTTCCCTCCTGGGAAAGGAGGGGAAGAGGTAAGGTAATGAGAGCGTCATCGGGGAAGCCCAGGTCTAACCCTTAGAGGGTGCAGACTAGCACCACCTTCTTTCTCACTCCCTGCCTAAGAACTCGTGTGACTCACCCCTGAATTCCTCGAATGCATTCCCTGTCTCAGGTCAGAGCCTGCACCATGGCTCCAGGCTGCCTTCTTTGGTTCATTGTCCATTATCACCCTGAGATATCTTCCCTGGTGCAGGTCTGACTGCATCCCTCCCATACTCAAAACCATTCCATATCGTACGAAGGAATATTGTTGCAGTTTAGTTAACAACTCGTATCCGACTCCATTGCAACCCCATGGACCGCAGTCCACCAGGCTCCTCTGTCCATGGGATTTTTCACCACTGAGTCCCCAGGGAAGTCCCACAAAAGAATATTATTCAGCCATAAAAAGGAATGAAGTGTTAGTCGCTCAGTCATGTCCAACTTTTTGCAATCCCATGGAATGTAGCCCACCAGGCTCCTCTACCCATGGGATTCTCCAGGCAGGAATACTGGAGTGAGTCGCTATTTCCTTCTCCCAGGGATCTTCCTGACCCAGGGATCGAAAGGTCTCCCACATCGTGGGCAGATTCTTTGCCATCTGAGCCGCCAGGGAAGCCCCTCCCCCAAAAAAGGAATGAAGTACTGATATATACTATTACATGCTGAACCTTGAAAACAAATATATAATATTGCCCATGTGTGGAATTTAGAAAAATGGTACAGATGAACTTATTTGCAAAGCAGAAACAGATGTAGAGAACAAATGTATGAATGCCAAGGGGAAAGTAGGGATGAACTGGGAGATTGGGATTGACATCCATGCCCAGTAGAGAACAGTGAGAACCTACTGTATACCACAGGGGACTCCGCTCAGTGCTCCGCAGTGATCTACATGGGAAGGGAATCCAGAAAAGAGGGGGTCTGTGTACATGTATGGCTGATCTATTTTGCTGTATAGCAAAAGCTAACACAACACTGTAAAGAATTTTATTCCAGTAAAATTAATAAAAAGAAAGAAATGTAGACCCTCACACCCACTAAAATAGAATTTTTATTTCAATAAGGTCTCCTGGTGATGCACATTAGGGTTTGAGAATCCCTGCCTGGAAACATGATTTTGCAATTGTAACCAGAAATGTTCACTAACCCCAGTTCCATTCCTTAACTACTAAAAAAAATTTTTGAAGCATTGTTGATTTACAGTATTGTGTTAATTTTAGGTATACAGCAATGTGATTCAGTCATATAATATATATATATATGTATATTATTCTATTTCACTATAGTTTATTACATGAAAAGCCATATTGTTTATATATGAATCCAACTTTATTCTGAGTCCAGAAAACTTGACTGGCCCTCACGAATGCCTCCCCTTTCCACCAAGCACAGGGGTCCTGTCTTTCCTTCTAGAAGCATTGGCAGTTGAAGAGGCAGACTTCCAGTGTAGATGGTGGTTGAGGAAAGAAGGAAGTGAGAACAGGACGATTAAAGCACGTCACAAGTAAGCGTCACAGCCAAACGGCTCATCTCTGAAATTCCCAGTTTACATAGACTATGGAAGGACTTACGCTGAGTCCTACTTCTTCACTTCCTCACCAAGCCTATAAAAGTTTTGGGTGAAGCTTAGAAAGCTTTTCCAAGCTCTCACTTGACCAGAAAAGCCCCAGGGCAAGGGGTTGGGGGACAGGAATGTGAAGACCATAGAGGGTGTCCACATTGCATCACTGTCCCTAGAAAGACCTAGAAACCAAAGCATTTCCCCCAAACCCCTTCTTCACCTTGTTGCTGTGTTCAAAACCATTCACTGCACTGAGGAAACCAGAAGGGAAAGAGACACGTGTACCCCAATGTTCATCGCAGCACTGTTTATAATAGCCAAGACATGGAAGCAACCTAGATGTCCATCAGCAGATGAATGGATAAGCAAGCTGTGGTACATATACACAATGGAGTATTACTCAGCCATTAAAAAGAATACATTTGAATCAGTTCTAATGAGGTGGATGAAACTGGAGCCTATTATACAGAGTGAAGTAAGCCAGAAGGAAAAACATAAATACAGTATTCTAACGCATATATATGGAATTTAGAAAGATGGTAACAATAACCCTGTGTACGAGACAGCAAAAGAGACACTGATGTATAGAACAGTCTTATGGACTCTGTGGGAAAGGGAGAGGGTGGGAAGATTTGGGAGAATGACATTGTAACATGTAAAATATCATGTAAGAAACGAGTTGCCAGTCCAGGTTCGATCCACGATACTGGATGCTTGGGGCTGGTGCACTGGGACGACCCAGAGGGATGGTATGGGGAGGGAGGAGGGAGGAGGGTTCAGGATGGGGAACACATGTATACCTGTGGTGGATTCATTTTGATATTTGTCAAAACTAATACAATTATGTAAAGTTTAAAAATAAAATAAAATTAAAAAAAAAAAAAAAAACCATTCACTGGCTCCCTGGACATCCTTGGTGGAACAGTGGATAAGGGGCTTCCCGGGTGGCTCTAGTGGTAAAGAACCTGCCTTCCAATGCTGGAGATACCAGAGACGTGGGTTCGATTCCCTTGGTTGGGATGATTCCTTAGAAGAGGGCATGGTAAACCCCTCCAGCATTCTTGCCTGGAGCATCCCACAGACAGAGGAGTCTGACAGGCTACAGTCCATAAGGTCGCAAAGAGTCAGACATGACTGAAGTGACTTAGCATGCAGGCATGCACAGTGGATAAGAATCTGCTTGCCAATGCAGGGGATGTGGGTTTGATCCCTGGTCAGTGAAGGTTCCATGTACCATGGAACAACTAAGCCCGTGTGCCACAACTACTGACCATCTCCCTAGAGCCTCTGCTCCACAACAAGAAGCCACCACAATGAAAAGCCCGAGAACCACAAGGAAGAATAGTCCCCACTCGCCACAACTAGAGAAAACCCACACATAGCGATGAAAACTCAGCACAGCCAAAACCTTTAAGAAAAAAAGAATATCCAATTATAAGATCCCTCCTTTCTCCCCATCCAACCTAAATCTTTCCCCAGCATAAACACCTGATAGCTATTTGAGCTACATCCTTCTCCAGACTGTATCTTCTTGGGGGTTGGGGATGGGGGGGTGCACTGCATGGGGTCTTAATTGTGGCAGGCTGGCTCCAGAGTCTGTGGGCTTAGTTCCCCCAGCAGGGATCATACCCACACCCCCTGCCCTGGAAGAGGGATTCTGAACTCCAGGATCACCAGGGAAGTCCTGACTATGCCCTTTTCATTCATCCGAGGGCAGCTTCCTGGTCTGAAGGAGATGAGATGTCTACCTCTGCCCTTGTTTAGCTGTGTGATGGTGGAAAATCCATGTACCCCTCTGAGTTTCTGTCTCCCTCATCAATACCTGGAAGAAAAATTTGCTCCCCTTCACCCACGTCTTATGTTCACATTTGCTCCCATGACATTGGTTAATGCAAGCGTCACAGCCAAGTCCGATATCATCGGAAAGGAAGTCTAATTCTCCCATAAGGAAGCGTGCATGCTAAGTTGCCTCAGTCATGTCTGACTCTGTACAACCCCTTGGACTGTAGCCCACCAGGCTCCTCTGTCCATGGGATTCTCCAGACAAGAATACTGGGGTGGGTTGCCATGCCCTCCTCCAGGGGATCTTCCCCACCCAGGGATTGAACCCACCTCTCTTATGTCTCCTGCATTGGCAGGTGGGCTGTTTACCACTAGCACCACCAGGGAAACGTCCCCTCACCCCCAAGGGCAGTAACTACTTTGATCGTTAGATCTACCTCGGACCCAGTGAGGCAAGGAAGACAGCAGGCAGGACAAAGAGTGTTTGGTCCAGGGAGCGGGGAAGAAGGAGAGAAGTGAAAGTTCTTTCTCACTACCACTCAAGGCCTCCTGCGATTTCCCAATCTGTCTCCACTTCCTCCTCTTCAAAATGGACCTGTTGGTGAGGTGAGGGTGTGGTGGGGAGGGGTGGGAAGGAATAGAAGGGGGAGGAGGCGCTATTTCAACAGAAGGACTGTCTGGGCGTTCACATCTCTGCCTGTGGTGATCAGAGCTGTGCATGTGGACTCGCTCCTCCCAGGTATAGAAACACCCCTCCAGCCTCTCTCCTGGAGGGCCCACAGCGCCCCCATGTCCCCAGCCCCGCTCAGGAGTGACCTGGGTCGCCTCTGCACCTACTTGGAGGAACTGGAGGCCGTGGAGCTGAAGAAGTTCAAGTTATACCTGGGGACTGCGACAGAAATGGGGGAGGGCAAGATCCCCTGGGGGCGGATGGAGCAGGCGGGTCCCCTGGAAATGGCCCAGCTGCTGGCAGCTCATTTCGGGCCACAGGAGGCCTGGCTGCTGGCCCTCAGCGTCTTTCATCAGATCAACAGGAAGGACCTGTGGGAGAGAGGCCACAGAGAGGACCAAGGGAAGGGTAAGGAGGTGGTGATGGCCCGGGCTGAAGCTGCCACCCACTGATTCCCTTCTTCTGTGTTTTTGTTTTGCTGTGTTTTTTTTTTCAAGATTTTTCTCCTGCTTCCTGTTTTAAAAATTAATTAATTTGTCTGCACCTGGTCTTACTTGTGGCATGTGGGGTCCTCGTTGTAGCATGCCAGTTTCTCTCTGTAGTTGCATGGAGGCATGTGAAATCTTAGGTCCCCCACTGGGGATTGAACTTGTGCCCCTTACACTGGAAGTCAGGTTCTTAATCACTGGACCACTGGGGAAGATCACCCTTCTCCTTCCTGATGATTGCTGGGCTCCCAAGAGCCACTCTAACCCATCCCTCTGGTGCCTGGAGTATCTCCCTCTATCTTCTTCACCTGGAAAACTCCTATTCATCAGTCAGAACCCTGAAGGCACTACTTTCTCTGTGATTCCTTTACTCATTTTCTCCCTCCCCCTGCTCAATAACCCTGGCTGGCTTGAAAACCCCACTTTTCATACTAAGTGCTTAATAAATATATATTTTGGAGTCCATGAAAGAATAGAAGATGCTCAATAAATAAGTACTGAATAAAAAAAATATGCCAGTACACATGTATAAAAGACATTTCAAAAATGCTAGTTTCTGGTGTGGGGCTGAAGGGGAGGAGGAATCCAAGCCGACTCAGAATGCCCTGGCTGAGGGATTAATCAGATGGATGGAGGTGCCAATCACTATGATCGATACCCATGGGCAGTGAGTTATTACCATGTAGACAGTTTGATGTAATGGAAGTTACTGTCGTGAAGGGCTAGTCAGATACATGCCAGCTGATCTGACAAAATGCCTCTTCCAGACGCTCCATCTGGTGGCCCACCCTCACTGGGCAGCGAGTCAGCATGTTCTCTGGACGTCTTGGCTGCCGCTCCGAGAAAAGGTGAGCCACGAGCCATGTAAGCTTGTGGAGCCACTATGGAAAACAGCATGGAGGTTCCTCAAAAAACGAAAACTAGAATTACCATATGACCCAGCAATCCCACTCTTGGGCATATACCCGAACAAACTCTAATTCAAAAAGATACACGCACCCCTTTGCTCACAGCAGCACCAGTCACAGTAGCCAAGACATGGGAATGACCTAAATGTCCATCGGCAGTTGAATGGATAAAGATAAATATATATATTACATCTTCTTTATCCATTCCAGCCTGAAGAAGCTGGAATGCTATTCAGCCATGAGAAAGAATGAAATCAGGCCATTTGCAGCAACATAGATGCAACTAGAGATTATTGCTCTAGGTGAAGTCAGAAAGACAAATACCATATGATATCATTTACGTGTAGAATCTAAAATATGGTGCAAATGAACCTATCCACAAAACAGACTCACAGACCTAGAAAACAGACTCCTAATTGCCAAGGGGGAGGTGGGTGGGGGAGGGAAGGACTAGTTTTGGATTATCGGATCCAAACTAGTCTATGTAGGATGGATAAACAACAAGGTCTTACAGTACCACAGTGAAGTATATTCAGTATCCTGTGATAAATCATAATGGAAAAGAATATTTAGAAAACGAATGTCTATATGTGTATAAGTGAGTCAGTTTGCTGTACAGCAGAGATTGGTACCACACTGTAAATAAATCAACTATCCCTGCCGTGTGCTCAGTCATGTTTGACTCTTTCGAGACCCCATGGACTGTAGCCCACCAGGCTCTTCTGTCCATAGTATTCCCCAGGCAAGAATACTGGAGTGGGTTGCCATTTCCTTCTCCAGGGAATCTTCCCAAGCCAGAGACTGAACCCACATCTCCTTCACTGGCAGGCAGATTCTTTATCACTGGGCCACCTATTAACGTAAAGTGTGAAAATCGCTCAGTTGTGTCTGACTCTTTGTGACCCTATAAACTGTAGCCCTCCAGGTTCCTCTGTCCATGGAATTCTCCAGGCCAGAATATTGGAGTGGGTAGCTGTCCCCTTCTCCAGGGGATCTCCCCAACCCAAGGATCAAACCCAGGTCTCCCGCATTGCAGGAGGATTCTTTACCATCTAAGCCACCTGGGAAGTTAAAAAAAAACAACAACAAAAAAGAATAGTTCCCATGTTGCTTCTGCTTCCCACAAGAAGGCAAGATCTGTGGTGTTGTACCGAAGTACCGAAGTTCCCAGGCTCCATCTAGAAAAGACTTCCAACGTCATCGCAAAGCAGATAGTTCACTAGACCACAGTTTGCATTAATGCATGCATTCATTAAAGGCTGCTGACCAATCTATCTTTCATGGTCCTTCATTCCTCTCCGTTAGATCCCCAGGAAACTTACAGGGACTACGTCCGCAGGAAATTCCGGCTAATGGAAGACCGCAACGCGCGCCTGGGGGAGTTCGTCAACCTCAGCCACCGGTACACGCGGCTCCTCCTGGCGAAGGAACACTCCAGCCCCAGGTGGGCCCAGCAGAAACTCTTGGACACGGGCCGGGGACACGCGGGGACCGCTGGCCACCCGGCCAGCCTCATCCAGATCGAGGCCCTCTTCGAGCCAGATGAAGAGCGTCCGGAGCCCCCGCGCACCGTGGTCCTGCAGGGCGCGGCGGGCATGGGCAAATCCATGCTGGCCCACAAAGTGATGCTCGACTGGGCCGACGGGAAGCTCTTCCAAAACAGGTTCGACTACGTCTGCTACATCAACTGCCGCGAGATGAACCGGGGCACCGCAGAGCTCAGCGTACGAGACCTCCTGGCCAGCTGCTGGCCGGAGCCCTGCGCACCTCTCCAGGAGCTCGTCCGCGTGCCTGAGCGTCTGCTCGTCATCATGGATGGCTTTGACGAACTCAGACCATCCTTCCACGAGCCGCAGGGCCCCTGGTGCCTCTGCTGGGAGAAGAAAGCGCCCGCGGAGGTCCTCCTGGGCAGCCTGATTCGTAAAAAGCTCCTGCCCGAGCTGTCTCTGCTCATCACCACGCGGCCCACCGCTCTGGCCAAGCTCCAGCGCTCGCTGGAGCATCCCAGGCACGTGGCGATCCTGGGCTTCTCCGAGGCCGAGCGCAAGGAGTACTTCCACAGGTATTTCCACGACAGGGAGCAGGCCAGCCAGGTCTTCAGCTTCGTGAGGGACGACGAGCCCCTCTTCACTCTGTGTTTTGTCCCCATGGTGTGCTGGGTGGTCTGCACCTGCCTCAAGCAGCAGCTGGAGGGCGGGGGGCTCTTAAGACGGAGGTCGAGGACCACGACGGCCGTGTACCTGCTCTACCTCCTGAGTCTGATGCAACCCAAGCCAGGGACCCCCACCCTGCCGTCCCCGCCCAACCGGAGGGGGCTGTGCGCCCTGGCGGCCCACGGCCTCTGGGAACAGAAGATCCTCTTTGCGGAGCGCGACCTCCGGGAGCACGGCCTGGACGCTGCCGACGTCTCTTCCTTCCTCAACATGAACATCTTCCAGAAGGACATCATCTGTGAGACGCTCTACAGTTTCATCCATCTGAGTTTCCAGGAATTTTTCGCGGCCATGCACTACGTCTTGGATGATGGAGCGAGCGGGTCCGGCCCCGAGCGGAACCTCAGCAGGTTGCTGACCGAGTACGCCTTCTCCGATAGGAGCTTCTTAGCCCTCACAGTCCGTTTCCTGTTTGGACTCCTGAACGAGGAGACCAGGAGCTACCTGGAGAAGACGCTGGGCTGGAAGGTCTCGCCTGGCGTCAAGACCGAGCTGCTCGAGTGGATCCGCCGCAAGGCTCGGAGCGAGGGGTCCACCCTGAAGCAGGGCGCCCTGGAGGTCTTCGGCTGCCTGTACGAGCTCCAGGAGGAGGAATTCATCCAACAAGCCCTCAGCCACTTCCAGGTGGTCGTGGTCAACAACATCACCACCAAGATGGAACACATGGTGTCCTCCTTTTGTGTGAAGAGCTGCAGGAACGCCGAGGTACTGCAGCTCTTCGGGGCTGCCTACCAAGCCCATGGAGAAGACGGGCTGAGATGGCCCCTGGCAACGTCGTAAGTATTTGCTGGGGCTCGCTCCCCGAGTTCATGTCCTTAGCCAAGTTCATGTTCTCAAAGCGGGTGACTTTTCCCTCCATCCTAGGAGATATTTGGCAATATGTGGAGAAGGATTTCGCTGTCACAGTTAGGGGAGATCAGACAGATGCTAGAGGTCTAGTGGGTGGAGGTCAGGGATGCTGCAAAAATATCCTATAATGCACAGGACAGCCTCCATCACTAACAACTATTTGGCTCCGAAGTGTCAACAGTGTCCAGGTCATTTTCTAGTTCTTAAACAACAAGAACAAAAACACTAACAGTTGCTCAGTGTGTCCAGCTCTTTGAGACCCCGTGGACTGTAGCCTGCCAGGCTTCTCTGTCCATGGGATTTTCCAGGCAAGAATACTGGAGTGGGTTGCCATGCCCTGCTCCAGGGGATCTTCCTGACCCAGGGATGGAACCCAGGTCTCATGCATTGGCAGGTGGATTCTTTACCACTGAGCCACCAGGGAAGCCCTAAGCAATACTTATTAGGACTAAATAGTGGCCTATGTCAAGGAGAATGTATCCAGTCAACATATATTATCCAGGGCCTTATATCTGTGAGCTGGGCTATCCCTTTTTTTCAGTTTTTTTTCCTTGTCCTTGCCCTGCTGGGCTTAGGAGATCTTAGTTCCCTGCCCAGGGATGGAACCTGGGCCCCTGGCAGTGATAGCACACAGTCCTAAGCACTAGACCTCCAGGGAATTCCCAGTGATTTTCTAATCTTACTATATGGTCTTTTTTTTTTTTTCTTAAAAGTTTTTTCACAATGAGGTGTAGTTGATTGACAATGCTGTGTTAGTTTCAGGTGTACAGCAAAGTGACTCAGATATATAATACATATATATATACTTTTTCAGATTATTTTCCATTATAAGTTATTATAAGATATTGAGTATAGTTCCCTGTGCTATACAGTAAGTCCTTGTTGCTGGGCATTTTTTTTTTTTTTTTATAGATTGAAGACAGTATCAATAAGCCAGCCAGTGCCCCTAACAGAGCAAACAGTCAATGGAGAAGGAAGATAGACAAAGAATAGTAAATAAATCAATAGGCAAATGAAATGAAATTGATTAAGGTAGTTGCAAACAGAGTTATCTATTAGGAAGAAAGTAAAACCGGGTAATATTATATAACAGACAGTGACTTGAAGGGGGAAGGGCAACATGAAAGGAGGTGGTCCGTGAAGGAAACTCTGAGCAAGTGACATTTTCTGTGTGTTTGTTTGGCTAGGACTTTGTTTTGGTTTGGGTTCCCTGAGGAATCACCTTAGAAGCAAAGATTTCAACGTAAGTGGAGTGGAAAGGAAACATTCTTGTTCCCTCTCCTCTCTTAGGTTGTGAAACTGGGGACTTATAAATTAGACTTACAAAAGACAAGATTTACAAGCTAAAAAAAAATAGAAGTTTAGTGGCACGTCCCTTCCTACTTACACGAGAATGGACCCAGAAATGAGTAACCCTAAGGGATCTGTAGAATTTGGGCTAAGGCATATATATATGGAACCTAGAGAGATGGCACTGATGAATCTATTTGCAGAGCAGCAGTGGAGACCCAGGCAGACAAAGGGAACAGACCTGTGGGCACAGTGCGGGAAGGAGAGGGTGGGAGGAGTTGAGAGAGGAGCATGGAAATATACATTGCCATATGTAAATTAGACAGCCAGTGGGAATCTGCTGTCTGACTCAGGGAGCTCGACCTGGTGCTCTGTGACAACCTAGAGAGGTGGGATGGGGTGGGAGATGGGAGGGAGGTTCAAGAGGAAGGGAACATATATATACCTATGGCTGATTCATGTTGCTGTATGGCAGAAAGTAACATAATGTTGTAAGCAATTATCCTTCAATTAAAAATAAATTTTAAACAAAAAGAATTTGGGCTTATGTACAGTCTTAACAAAAGAACAATATGTTTGTAGGGCTATGACAAGACTTGAGTTTCTGGTGTGGCAAGCTGTGGAAAGGCATATATGTGGGAAAACTGATGGAATAATCGTTTGTGCAGTCTCACAATGATTTCATCAGCTTTGGAACTGCGGGGGAAGAAGAATCCTCTTCCTTGAGGTTAGGGTCTCTGACTGGGCCTAAGAATTAAATTGACATAAGACAGCATTATGGGGGAAACACCCAAACTTTATTAAAAGAATGAAGACCGAAGAGCAGGTGATGCTGCTGGCCTGGGGACCACACTTGGGAACCACAAGTACAGATGAAAGGCTTTAAAGACCTCCCTGGGGCTTTCCCTGGTGGTCTAGTGGTTAAGACTCCGTGCTTCTGCTGCAGGGGGCATGGGTTTGATCTTTGTTTGGAACTTAGATTCCCCCACGCTGCATGCACTGCCAAAATAAATAAACCAATAAATTTAAAGAGCTCCCTGATAGTAACTCAATCAAGTAGTGGAGCTCTATGGTTTTCTGCCCTCTCTAAGTTGCTTGCTAATGCTTTTGGAAAAAAAAAAATTACAATGGAATATTTCAAATATACACAGAGTATTTATACAGAGATAGATAGATGAATATATATATTCATCATTTATTTGACCAGTTAGCAACATTTTGCCAAATGTGCTTCATCTATTGTTCCCTGTCTTGCTTTTTATTTTTCCTCAAAAAAAAATTTGGGGGGGATTGTTCCTGCTAGACTTGTGGAATCCTATTTCCTCAACCAAGGATTGAACCTGTGCCCCCTTCCCTCACCATGGCATCATCATTCCTAACAAAATTAACAATTCCTGGGAATTTCCTGGTGGTCCAGTGGTTAGGGGACTTCCCTGGTAGCTTGGACAGTAAAGCGTCTGCCTACAATGCAGGAGACCCAGGTTCAATTCCTGGGTCGGGAAGATCCCCTGGAGAAGGAAACAGCAACCCACTCCAGTATTCTGCCTGGAAAATCCCATGGACAGAGGAACCTGGTAGGCTACAGTCCATGGGGTGGCAAAGAGCTGGACACGATTAAGCAATTTCATTTTCACTTTCCAGTGGTTAGGGCTTCCTGCTGTTACTGCGAAGGGCCTGGGTTCAATACCGGATTGAACCCAGGAATGGATCAGCATAGCAAAAAACAAAATCAACAACCAAAAAACACAATTCCTTAATATCTTCTAATACTCAGTCCATATTCAAATATAGAGCTTCCCTGGTGCATGCGTGTGTGCTAGGTTGCTTCAGTTGTGTCCGACTCTTTGCAGCCCCGTGGACTGTAGCCCACCAGGCTCCTCTGTCCATGGGATTCTCCAGGCAAGAATACTGGAGTGGGATGCCATGCCCTCCTCCAGGGGATCTTCCCGACCCAGGGATCGAACCTCTGTCTCTTACATCTCCTGTATTGACAAGCAGGTTCTTTACCACTAGCGCTGCCTGGGAAGCCCTCAGGCTCAGTGGTAAAGAACCCACCTGCCAATGCAGGAGACACAGGAGACGTGGGTTTGATCCCTGGGTTGGGAAAATACCCGGGAGAAGGAAATGCTAACCCACTCCAGTCTTCTTACTGGGAAATTCCACGGACAGAGAAGCCTGGCAGGCAAAGAGTGGGAGACGACCGAGGGACTGAGCACACGTGCAAGGGCCAAACATCTCCGTAAACCGAACGTCCTGTCTGTCCTTCCCGCAGCCCCGAGAGGCACGTTTTACCTGACATCTACAGCGAGCAGCTGGCTGCTGCCCTCAGCACCAACCCCAGTCTGGTGGAGCTGGCTTTGCACAGCAACGCCCTGGGAAGCCAGGGGGTGAAGCTGCTATGTCAAGGACTCAGACACCCCAACTGCAGACTGCAGAACCTGAGGTGAGTCCAGGCTGGTCTGTGAGCTTCTGGGGGCCCTACCGTTCCATCTCAAGGGGCTCCGTCAGAAAGAGCATAGGTTGGGACTTCCCTGGTGGTTCAGTGGTTAAGACGTCCAGCTTCTACTGCCTGGGGCACGGGTTTAATCCCTGGTTGGGGAGCTAAAATCCTGCAAGCCGCGTGGTGTAGCCAAAAAACAAAAAATCATAGGATGATGTTTGCTTGAGGTCCCATAAGAAAGCACCACAGGCTGGATGACTTAAGCGATGGACTTTGATTTTCTCAAAGCCGTGGAGGCTGGAAGCTCCGGCTCAGCGCGTCAGCAGGCTTGGTTTCCTCCGGGCCCCTCTCCTTGCCTTGCTGACAGCCACCTTCTTCCTGCATCCTCTCAGGGTCTTTCTTCTTTGTGTGTCTCTGTCCTAACCTCCTCTCCATAGAAGGACACCAGTCATATTGCACCAGGGTCCACCCTCATGACCTCACTTTAACTTAATTACCTTCTTGTAGTGATGGAGAAAAGAAGAGAGAATGGGGAGAGGAGGAATAAATTAGGGGGTGGAGATTAAAATATACACACTCTGTTGTTGTTGTTTAGTCGCTGAGTCGGGTCCCACTCTTTGCGATCCCATGGACTGTAGTCTTGGCAAGAATACTACAGTGAGTTGCCATTGCCTTCTGCAGGGGATCTTCCCAACCTGGGGATTGAACCCACATTTCCTGCATTGGCAGGTGGGTTCTTTACCTCTGAGCCACCAGGAAAACTCACGTATAAAATAGATAACCAACAAGGATCTACTGTAGAGAACAAGGAACTCTACTCGGTATCTTATAATAACCTACAAAGGCAAAGAATCTGATATATATATATATATTCATATATGTATTCATATAATTTTTATATATGTATATATTTGGTATAGCTGAACCACCTTGCCTTGCTGTATACCTGAAACTAACAGAACTTTGTAAACCAACTATGCGTGCTTAATCACTCAGCTGTGTCTGACTCTTTGTGACCCCGTGGACTACAGCCCACCAGGCTCCTCTGTCCGTGGGATTGTCCAGGCAAGAATACTGGAGTGGTTGCCATTCCCTCCTCCAGAGGATCTTCCCAACCCAGGGATCGAATCTGCATCTTACATCTCCTACGTTGGCAGGCGGGTTCTTTACCACTGGTGCCACCTGGGAAGCCCCTTTACAAAACAACCCCAAATGAAATCACCTGGCTCTTTTCTTCTTTGCGTCTCAGGTTGAAGAGATGCCAAGTTTCCAGCTCCGTCTGCCAGGACCTGACTACCGCACTGATTGCCAACAAGCACTTACTGAGGATGGACCTCAGTGGCAATGCCCTGGGGCTGCTGGGTGCACAGCTGCTTTGTCAGGGGCTCCGGCACCCCAAATGCAGGCTGCAAGTGGTGCAGTGAGTGTCCCGCCCCCCCCCCCAGTAACACATTCTTCACCTCTGTGACCTCCTGGGACAAGCTGGTTGTGTCCCAGGGCTCGAAGCATCTCCCCAAATGCCAATCCCCAAACCCCTACCTCTCATCACAGCTGCCCTTAGACCCGTGACCTGAGATGCCACCCCTCCTGGCCTCTGCACTTTGTGCAAGTGTGCTTAGTCACTTCAGTCGTGTCTGACTCTTTTGCCACCCCATGGACTGTAGCCCACCATGTTCCTCTGTCCATGGGATGCTCCAGGCAAGAATACTGGAGTGGGCTGCCATTTCCTCCTCCAGGGGATCTTCCCGACCCAGGGTTCGAACCCAAATCTCCTGCTTGGCAGGCATATTCTTTACCACTGAGCTCAAATTAGAGCTGCCCTTAGACCCTTGACCTGAGACCCCTGCTCTGGACTCTGCATTTTGGAGAACCTGTTTTTGGCCTCTTCTGACCCCAGTCATTTCCACATGGTGAGGAGTCCCTGGGGCCACCTGCCCACCCAGAACCCACACCCTATTTATTGACCACATCCTGAGTACTCAGAACCCCAGAGGTCTCCGTGCAAAGATCCTTTTCTTGTGCAACTTCCTTTTTGTTCAGTGCCACTGTTTTCCAAAAAACACCCTGCCTTCCCCCTCTATGTCTTCATAACTACTTCATTACTACTACTCATAAGAACGCTCCATTTTTTCCCCATTTTTTAAGACTTTTTTTTTTTGAATGTGGACAACTTTTAAACTCTTTATTGAATTAGTTACAATATTGCTTCTGTTTTGTATTTTTGGTTTTTTGGCCACAAGGCATGTGGGATCTTAGTTCCCCAACCAGGGATCAAACCCAGACCCCCCCCCAATGGGAAGGTAAACTCTTAACCGTTGGACCTCCAGGGAAGTCCCCCAACACTCTACTTCTGACACTTTTATGTGTGGAGTTATCCCCACACGAAGGCATGTGACACCAACTGGGCGTCCTGGAGTTTATCTTGGTTCTAACACTATCTACCTGGAGATGGCGTCAGAGTAAGGCTTCATTACCTGGAACCTGTGTCCCCTGCATTGCAAGGCAGATTTTAACCACTGGACCACCAGGGAAGTCCCATGTTTTTGCTTTTGTTTTATCACTTAGGAAATTAGAGATTTAGGAACTCTGTGCCAGGAGCCAGAGCAGAGACCTATGTGTGTGTGTATTTTTTTTTTTTTTCTATTATCTCACTGCCCCTCATCTTATTCTTCCAAATCAACTTCTATTTACCCTTCAAGAACCAGCTCAAATTCTCCCAGAGAGCCTTCCCTCATTGCACACCACTTGCCAAAGCTGGGTGAGGAGGCCCCTCCACCAGGATGTTCAACAAACAGTAACTCACGTTGATGGAGCACTGACCATGTGTCAGGCTGGTTCTACACCCACTGCTTTTAATAAATTATGTAATCCTCACAACAAACCTGAGGCCGGCATAATTATTATCCTTATTTTAGTCTGTGACTTGAGACATGGTGGCACATGTAACAGAAAGCTGAGACCTGATGAAAACTCTCTTGAGGGAATTCCCTGGTGGTTCAGTGGTTAGGACTCTGTCCTCTCGCTGCCAAGGGTCAGGGTTCAATCCCTGGTCTGAGAACTAAGGTCCCACAAGCCACTATAGGGTGCAGCTAAACAAACAAACAAAAAACCCAAAAAACAAAACAAAATGCTCCTTTGAGGTCAAAGTATGGGGGGTGGGGAACAGGTTGTTGAACCCTAGAGACCTTGCTCTGAACTATTACTCTGTGTACACTGCCTCCATGAGACCACCTCTGTGTGTGTGTGTGTGTGTGTGTGTTGCTTAGTTGTGTCCGACTCTCTGCAATCCCATAGACCGCAGCCCACCAGGCCCCTCCGTCCATGGGATTCTCCAGGCAAGAACAGTGGAGTGGGTTGCCATTTCCTTCTCCAAAAGGAACTGTAGAAAGAAAGAAAGTGAAGTCGCTTAGTCATGTCTGATTCTTTGCGACCCCATGGACTGTAGCCTACCAGGCTCCCCCATCCATGGAATTTTCCAAGTAAGAGTACTGGAGTGGGTTGCCATTTCCTTCTCCAGAGACCACCTATACTGGATCATAATTACTCACTCATTTATCTTATTAGACAAGATTCTCTATCTGGAAGTGACAAAATCCTGTTTGTCTCTGTAACTTTAGGGACAATTGTAGGTTCATGTCCAGCTCTTTTGAAACCCCATGGACTGTAGCCCACCAGGTTCCTCTGTCATGGAGTTTCCCAGGACCCAAGAAAGAATACTGGAGTGGGTTACCATTTCCTCCTCCAAGGGTTCTTCCTGACCCAGGGATCAAACCCATGTCTTTTGCATTGGCAGGCAGGTTCTTTTCCATTGAGCCACAAGGGAAGTACATCAGCTGATTCGATGGCCAGGGCAGGAACCATCAGGATATGGAAAAGCAAGATGGTGCCCTCTTCAACTTTTCTCTTTCCTCCCAAGGTTGAGGAAGTGCCATCTGGAGGCCGGGGCCTGCCAGGAGCTCGCCTCTGTGCTCAGTACCAGTCGTCATCTGCTGGAGCTGGACCTGACAGGAAATGCACTGGAAGACTCAGGCCTGAGGCTCCTGTGTCAAGGTTTGAGGCACCCAGTCTGTAGGCTGCGGATTTTGTGGTGAGTTCTACCGGTGTCTCTGTAAATCTGACTCCTCCAGCAACCTCATGTGGGCTTCACTGTGGCTCAGAGAGTAAAGAATCTGCCTGCAACGCAGGAGACCCGGGTTCAAACCCCAGGTGGCAAATATCCTCAGGAGAAGGGAATGGCAACCTACTCCAGTATTCTTGTCTGAGAAATCCCATGGACAGAGGAGCCTGGCAGGGTCCATGGGTTTGCAAAGTGTCAATCACAACTGAACACACACACACACAGTTATTCTTAACTTTTTGAGGAACCATCATACTATTTTCCGTAGCCACTGGACCATTTTACATTTCCACCAACAGTGCAAAGAGGTGCCAATTTCTCCACATCCTCACCAACACCTGTTGTTTTCTGTTTTTTGGATAATGTCTATCCGAACGGGTATGAGGTGATATCTCACTGTGCTTTTGACTTGTGTTTTCCTAATGATTAATAATGTTGAACATTTTTTTTCACGTGATTTGTGGCCATTTATATGTCTTCTTTGGAGAAATGTCTATTTAGGCCTTTGGCCGTATTTCGAACAAGTCGTTTATTTGCAAACATTACTTTTAAGATTGGGGGCAGCCATTTGCAGCAACATGGATGGACCTAGAGATTATTGTACTAAGCAGTCACTCAGTGTTGGGGATTTTTTCCCTGGGACTTGGAAACAACGAACCTGAAAGAATGACACTCGGACAGTCTCTTGCAAGGACTGACAAGTTTATTTCTGCAATCAAGCCTGTTTATAAAAGCAGGAACAAAGAGCTTAGAATATACAGCCAACAGAATGCATACAGGGTTAACATCTAATCAGTAAAAATATTTCAAGGACAACACGCTCTAAGTGACCCATGTGCTTATCCCGTAACTCGTTTTCTCAAATAACATCCTTAATATTTATTATTAAATCTTGGCGCCGGGCATAACCAAAGGCAGGAAATGTTTTTCTGCCCGCAGCACACCAAGCCGGGATATTTCTGGCCCTTCACCATTTTCCCAAAGACTTCCTCCAACCGGCTATTTTGTACTGTGCTTCCTAACAACACAGAAAGAGAAAGACAAATAATATCACTTACAGGTGGAATCTAAAATGCTATCACTTATACGTGGAATCTAAAATATGACACAAATAAACTTATCTATGAAACAAACAGAGTCACTGTTGCAGACAACAGACTTGTGGTTGCAAAGGGGAAGGCAGGGTGGAGGAGGGAAGGACCGGGAGTTTGGGGTTAGCAGATGCTATTATAAACTGAATGGATAAACAAAGTCCTACTGTACAGCACAGGGAACTATCTTCAATATCCTGTGATAAACCATAATGGAAAAGAATATGAAAAAGAACACATACGTATAACTGAGTCATTTTGCTACACAGCAGGTATTAAGAGAACATTGTAAATCAAGTCTACTGTAATAATTTTTTAAAAAAGATTGGGGGAAGGGAGGATAGCATCAGCATTGTACAGGAAACACTCCCAAACTGGATTTTCTGCAGGTTGAAGATCTGCCTCCTCACTGGTGCTGCGTGTGAAGACTTGGCGTCCACCCTCCGCGTGAACCAGAGCCTGGTGGAGCTGGACCTAAGCCTGAATGACCTGGGGGATCCCGGGGTGCTGCTGCTGTGTGAAGGCCTCAGGCACCCACAGTGCAAACTCCAGACCCTCCGGTGAGTCCCCGCTTTCCTCACTTTCCTAGGAGTCCAAAGTCACAATTCCTGCCCTCCTGCCTGGGCTCAGGGGGGCTGTCTCCCTCCCCTCCTCTCCTAACCTCTAGCTCCCTCGGCCTCCTGTCAAAGGTTTTTCTGCCACAGGGCCTTTGCACAAACAGTTCCTTCTTCCTGGAATGCACTCCTTTTTTTTTTTTTCTTTTAACATTTATTTTATTATTTATTTATTTATTTAGCTGCCCCCAGGGTCTTACTTGCAGCATGCAGGATTTTTAGTTGTGGCATGCAAACTCTTAGTTGTAGCATGTGGGATCTAGTTTCCTGACTAGGGATCAAACCCAGGCCCCCTGCATTGGTAGCCTGGAGTCTTAGCCACTGGACCACCAGGGAAATCTCCCTGAGATGCACTTCTGCTCTGATTTCTCCTTTTTTTCACCCTGATAATACCTGTTTCATCTGTTAGGATCCAAAGCAAATGCTTCTTCTTCATGCACACCTTCTCCAATCCCTAGATAAGATTACTTTTAGGATCCTATTTGACCTTATTTTTCTGTGTCACTTATCAGAATTTGTGTGTGTGTTGTTGTATTCCAGAAGTACAGGAACAACATTGTGGCAACAACGTGTTCCAGTGACTAGCATAAGATCTGGCTCAGAGATTATATTTTTAAATGATGGAACAGATGAAAAAGCAAATTTAAAAAAAGAAAATGAGGAATTCCCTGGTGGTCCAGTGGTTAAGACTCTACACTTTCACTGCTGGGGGCTGAGGTTCAATCCCTAGTTGGGGGACTAAGACCCCAGAAGCTGCTGGGTGGGGCAAAAAAAAAAAAGCAGCAGGACTGTCAATTTCATCTTGCCCCTCCCCCATTCCCTCTCCCCACCTGTAAACACTAGTTTGTTCTTATGTCTTTGAGTCTGCTTCTTTTGCATAATATTCACTAGTTAATACGGTAGCATTTTCGACCCCATTAAGCTGAAGACATCTGGGAATTCCCTTGTGGTCCAGTAGTTAGGACTTCCTGCTTTCACTTCTGAGGACTGGGATTCAATCCCTGTTGGAGGAAGTAAGATTCAACCCCTCTCTTTCCCCCAGAAAACTTCAGAAGAAATGAGACAGTTCTCTCCTGTGCTTAATGTCTTCCCAGGCTCTGCATTTGTCGGCTCAGCTCTGTGGCCTGTGAGGGTCTCTCTGCTGTGCTTGGGGTCAGCTCCCACCTTCGGGAGCTGGACCTGAGCTTTAATGACCTGGGAGACCGCGGCATGTCCTTGCTGTGTGAGGGGCTGCGACACCCCACCTGCAGACTCCAGAAACTGTGGTGAGTGGCTGGGAGGCAGGACTGCTGGGTGTGATGCTGGTCCCTGGCGGGGTGGGAGGGGATCTGTCCTGATCTTTTTTTCTGTTGGACGGTTATCCTTCCATGCCTCCATCTCTCTGGAAGATACGAGATGCTCAGAGGTGGAAAGAAAAGCTGTGTGAATGAGTCGAAGAGTAATTTCATCCTCTGGAATGCAAACAGAGAGGCTAAATTTTTCCATCCAGTCATTGCCTCTAAACATGTTCTGTAAAATTCCCCTTTTCTCTGGGCATTTACTTGGGCAGATTTATAGCTTTCTGGTAACCTTTATGTAATAAAAGTTCAATCTGGGGCTTCCCAGGTGGTCCAGTGGCTAATAAGGCTCCTCGATCCCAATGCAGGGGGCCTGAGTTCAATGCCTGGTCAGGGAACTAGATCCCACATGCCTCAACTAAGACCTGATGCAGTCAAATAAATAATAAATAAATAAATATATATTTTTAATTCAGTCTGGTCCAGAATAAACTTCAGTCAAATGTTAATGAACCTTTCTTCCTTTCCCTTTCTCCCAATACCAGCCCATCCCTTCCTCCCAATCTATTTTTTTAAATTAATTGTGTTAATTAATTATTTTTGGCTGTGCTGGGTCTTCACTGCTTTTCTCTAGTTGCAAAGAGCAGGGGCTACTCTTTGTTGTGGGGCAAGGGCTTCTCATTGCCTTGGCTTCTCTTCTTGGGGGTCTATGCTGGTGGCTCAGATGGTCAAGAATCTCTTAGAGGCTCTAGGCAGGCAGACTTCAGTAGCTGTGACTCACCGGCTCTAGAGCTCTGACTCAGTAGTTGTGGTTGCTCCCTGGCATGTGTGATCTTCCTGGACCAGGGATCGAACCCCTGCTCCCTCCATGGGCAAGCAGATTCTTAACCACAGGACCACCAGCGAAGCCCAGGCTTATCTATTTTTAATTTTCTTCCCTTCGTGAATCTCTTGCTTATCTGGGGCCCTGGGTAACTGGAAACGAAGATGAGAGCTTAGGGACAGCATGTCTCCCTTTTATTTATTTATTTTTGGCCGCACTTGGGTCTTGGTTCCTGCGAGAGGGCTTTCTCTAGTTGAAGTACACAGGCTTCTCACTGCGGTGGCTTCTCTTTTTGCGGAACACAGGCTCTAGAGCACGGACTCAGTGGTTGTGGCTCATGGGCTTAGCTGCTCCTCAGCATGCGGGGTCTTCCCGGACCAGGAGTCTAACCCACGTCTCTTGCACTGGCAGGTGGATTCTTAACCACTGGACCAAGGAAGCCCCATCTCTCCCTTCATTGGTGCGGCTAGGTTCCCTCTGGGATGTCAGTTCCACCCCCTCCCAGTCTGGCAGGTGTCCAAATGATACCTGTCTCATGGGGATCATATGTGTGTTCTCATGGGGACCCCAGAGGAGGTGCTCCTGACATGAAATGATCTGGGTCAAGCTCTTTCCACAATCCCCTCCCCAGCTCTCACCATATGTCCTACTCCTGACCCTTCTGTGCCTGTGAGGTGGGTGATTATAGATCACCCACCTGGGTCTTTCTCTTCCATTTCAAGTCCTGAACTGTTGCCTTATACGTTGTTTGGAGGCACATATTGCTTCACAGCCTCAGCCAAAGATGAAAACATTTCCATCTAACATCCCAACTACAACAGCACTTCAATGCTACCTATTTTTACTGTAACAGCATGGAATACAAGAAAGAAACACAACTGGACAGAATAGAAACCAGAGAAAATCAGATGGCATAGTGTTGGGGTGGGGGGGGGGCAGGAAGCAGCCCAAATCATGCTGACTTCTTTAAAAAAAAAAAAAAAAAAGAAGAAGATGGGGGAGAGCATTGATCAAGTTGTGTAACTGGAAGTGTAGGTTTCAGGTATGGCTTGATCTAGGCATTCAGATACTTGATCTCCATTATCTTCTCTACTTATTGCTGTATTGGCTCCATTATGAGTTAAGGTTAGCCTTGATCCAGTACATGGTGGCAAAATGCCTACAGCTCTATAGATGACTTCTTTTCAGGTGCAAATTCTGAACAAAAAAATCTCTAGGGAAAGCATGATTCTGATTCACTGTTTTGGATGGATCCTGTGCCCAGAGGGAACCACTTGTGGTGGCTGGGGACAAGGAAACCAACCAGCTTAGCCCTTGACCCTATATCTACTGCTAGAGCTTGTAGACATTAATCCCTGAGATGGGGGTTTCAATGAGAAATTGGGATAGAATTACCAGAAGGAGAAATTCTTGGCTGCAGAACCAGGATATCTATTACAGATGGAGCTATGAATTCAGAAATCTTTTTTCTTTCTTTCTTTCTTCTTTTGTTTTAAAAAATTAATTTTGGGGCTTAAATGGTGACTCAGTGGTAAAGAGTCTGACTGCCAATGCAGGAGACACGGGTTCAATCCCTGGTCCAGGAAGTCCTCACATGTCAGGGAGCAACTAAGCCTGAGTGCCACAGCTACTGATCCTCAGCTCGAGAGCCTGTGAGCCACAACTACTGAGACCATGAGCTGAATCAGGTGAAACCCAAGCTCTGCAACAAGAGAAGCCACCGCAATGAGAAGCCCAAGCACCACAGCTAGGGAGTAACCCCCACTTACCACAACCAAAGCCCACACAGCAACAAAGACTCAGCACAACCAAAAATAAATAAAAATAAATAAAATTAAAAACTTGAATTTTTATTGGAGTATAGTTGCTTTACAATGTTGTGTTAGTTTCTACTGTACAGCAAAGGGGACTGTCTTTAAATGCCTTTATGAAATGCTTTCCCTCACCACACTGCCCTTAACCTGGACTGATCTGATTCTAGTCTGCTTCTTTCTTAAACTGATCCCTAAAAACGTCACTCTGATTCCCTATGAAGCTGACACTTTCCAACACAAACTGCTGACATTTTCAACCACTTCTCGTCTTCCACAGGCTCGACAGCTGCAGCCTCACAGGCAAAGCTTGTGAGGACATTTCTTCTGCCCTGGGCATCAACCAGACCCTCACAGACCTTTATCTGACCAACAACGCCCTGGGAAACACAGGTGTCAGGCTGCTGTGCGAGAGGCTGAGCCACCCGGGCTGCAAACTCCGAGTCCTCTGGTGAGAGATGGTCCCTGCCTTTGGAGGAGACAGGACCCGGGGCTTGGGGTCAGGAGTCGTGTCCCACTCTTTGTGATCTCATGGACTGTAGCCCGCCAGGCTCCTCCATCCGTGGGCTTCTCCAGGCAAGGATACTGGAATGGGTTGCCATTTCCTCCTCCAGGGTATCTTTCCCGGCCAGGGATCAAACCTGGGTCTCCTGCATTGCAGGCAGATTCTTTACTGTTTGAGCTACCAGGGAAAGCCCTTCCGTAAGATGATTATAAATTAAATTTGTTAACACAGGCTAGGGTCTTAAAAATGGGATGTAGCTTAGAGCAAGCTTATCTCCCAATAAGATTTGATTTACAATGATGAACTACTTAATGGAATTAACATATTGTAACCAAGCAGGATGTATAAGAGATTTGCTGTAAGGACTGAATGCCACCATAGTGGCCTGGAATATTTCCCTTCTTGTGTCCTCAGGTTGTTTGGAATGGACCTGAATAAAATGACCCACCGAAGTTTAGAGGCACTTCGAATGACAAAACCTTACTTGGACGTTGGCTGCTGAGTAGCTGGGCTGCTGGTTCTTCTCTTGAAGTCAGGACAGAAGAGGACCATCCCAGGACCCATGAATCAACGTTGACCTCTGTCTCTTTACTTCCTCAAGAGACAAGATCCTCTGCAGGATAATCTTTGCTGCTTGGGGTTTGTGCGATTGCTGGGCAAGAGGGTGGAATTTTAGTTTGGAGAATTGGTGCCATGGAGAGAATTCAAGGCAGGGTCCCAGATGATTCTAGAACAGAAGCTCTCAACTGAGGGTGATTTTTGTCAGCCCCCCTCCAACCTCCCCTTTCCCAGGACACCCGGCATTGTCAGAGGACACTGGGCTGGGAGAGTTGTTGGCATCTTGTGAAGTCCTGCTATAAATATCCTAGAAAATAAAAATACACCGACAGTCCCCACAACAAAGTGTTAGGGAACTGTTGACCATAATCACCCTCCTTGGCCAGGTCTGCTTGCCTGAGTTTTCTCACAACAGGAGGTCCCGATAAGGAACTTGGTGCTGCTTATTGGTTATCCATCTTAAATATAGCAGTATATTATCCATCCCAAACTACCCCTTCCCCTCTGGCAGCCCTAAATTCATGAGCAAGCTGAACTAGGGGTAATCTGACTCACTTAAAGCAATCCCTAGGCTGTCATAAGGGCTTCCCAGGTGGCGCTAGTGGTAAAGAATCCACCTGCCAATGGAGGAGATGTAAAAGGCGCAGGTTTGACCCCTGGGTCAGGGAGATCCCCTGGAGGAGGGCATGGCAACGGTATTCTTGCCCGTAGAATCCCACGGACAGAGGAGCTTGGCAGGTTACAGCCCATAGGGTCACAAAGAGTGAGACTGAAGGGACTTAGCACATGCACAGGCTGTCATAAAGCTGAAGGCTAAGGAAACTTGTGGGCATACAAGTTGAGAGTACACCTTAAGGTGAAGGTATGAGTTTTCTGGCTTTGTAGTCAGAACTGCGTCTCCAGCATTACAGGCTGATTCTTTACTGATGAGCCGCCTTAGTTTAAAACTAGCAACACAGGACTCCAGGATTTAATTACTGGACACTCAAGGTTCCATGGCTGGAGTGGTTTGGGGAGGACTACAGGGCACTTCTGAGATGGGATGTCCCAATTATAATGATTTCCCACTACGAATGAGGTATAACATTTAGAAATTGTGAATCACCATTATTACACACCTATAACCATATCAACTGCATTTTAGTAGATTTCAGAATTACCTAATTATTATCAATAAAACTTTACATGAAGTTGTATCTCTAAATTCAATTCTAAGCACAGGAGTCCTGGCAACTGACTTTCCACATTTACCTATAGGTTAAGCATCTTGGCAAACTGCTAGCCCATTGATTCTAAGATCATAGTTCAGCCACTTGAACTTCTGAACAAATTTAATTCTTAACATTGAGTGTTAAATAGCCAGACTGTTTAGTTGCTAAGTCACGTCTGGCTCTTTTGGGACCCCATGGACTGTAGCCTGCCAGACGCCTCTGTCCACATTTTCCAGGGAAGATTACTGGAGTGTGTTACCATTGCCTTCTCCAGGGGACCTTACTGACCTCTAGGACTAAACTCAAGTCTTTTATGTCTCCTGCATTAGCAGTTGGGTTCTTCACCTGAGCCACCTGGGAAGCCGCATCAGATACAAACTGCCACTGTAGGCAGATTCTTTACTCCTCTGAGCACCAGGGAAGCCCTAAATTAACACCACTTAGACACTTGTTTCGGAGAAGGCAATGGCAGCCCACTCCAGTACTCTCACCTGGAAAATCCCATGGATGGAGGAGCCTGGTAGGCAGCCTACCAGAACAGGACTGAAGTGACTTAGCATGCCCTTGCTTAACACTGCCAATCTGTGTGGAGCTTGTCAGAAAGCTAAATCCCCTTTTTAACTCCCCTTTTTAAAAAATACTGGGTATTTTATGCCCCAGGTGCTACTAGCCAAAACTTGGGGAAAATATGTTGACCACGGCAGCCATCCCTAAAACACTATGGAGATGCTCCACCCCAGCTGCAAAGGGATGGAGGATCACACAGGAGGTGAGAATTAAGCAAAGAGCTTTATCTGCTGCTCACAATTTCTGATTCAATGAGTACATGTCCCCATCCCCGTGGTAAAACTGCATCCACAAAACTAGTCCCTGGTCCCTAGTTTGAACCAGGAAGTTTCTGGACATACTTTGTGTGACCTTAGTCCCCAACCCAGGGAGAGATTGCTAGAGGCCTAGAAACCACTTCCAGGGCTTAATCCTATGAGGAATTAATGTTTTCCCCACTAGGGATCGAAGCTGCACCCTTAAGAATGGTCTAGGGACCCAGAGACCCCTGGAGGCACCCACTGAGATAGTCCCACTTTCCAGCAAGCCCCCAGAAACTCCTCATAGTGTTCAAGGACCAACTTTGGAAATAAATGACTGGAAAAATAAACAGGACACAATATAGGTATACTGTTTTATTAATATTTATGACATTAAAATTTGTTTTATTAACATTTATGACATTTATGACATAACATTTGACATTAACAATTATGATAATTGAAATAAAATTATGATACGCAGAGCTTTTAATTGAGCAAGGGACGGGGGAGCCTGGTGGGCTGCCATCTACAGGGTCGCAGAGTAGGACACGACTGAAGCGACTTTGCAGCAGCATATTGAACACGGCAAATTACAGACAAAACCCCTGGAATTGGAAGTAAAACCCACCATTGATGAAACAGAAGTCCTTGGTTGCTGACAGAATCTCCGACTTGAGTCGGTAATGAAGAGCAGGATCGGTAAACGCGAGCAGATATCGCAGATTCCAATCCTTAGATGGTTTCCCCGAGCAGGGACGCTCGAAAATGGGAGCACTTTCCAGTCACAAATCGGCAAGCACCCCCATTTTGAGCATCCCGGTCTGGGTTACTGGAACCAGTTCTGACCCTTATCCTAGGAAAGACCTGTCATTGGTGATCTCTGTAAAAGTCATTGGTGTAAGGAGACGTTAAGCAAACTTTATAGACAACTTTCATACCAGGCCCCCAGTTAGTTTTCACCAAGTGGAAGCTACTCTCTCAACCGGTAACACTCAAAACATGGCGGCACTTCCCTTCGTAAAACGGAAGTGCCCCCACAGTTTGAGTACCACAGGCTGAGAAGTTGCGGGCCAGGATCACTAAGTAAAGGAATTAGAAGACAGAACGCTTCAAAGGATTAACACTAACCCAAACCGCAAGAGCAAGAGGGAAAGCTAACATGAAGTCCGATTATGAAGCTCGTGTTTACCCCCCGCCCCTGCACTATTACCATAGTACTAGAACTTCGGTTAAGGAGAGTTAAATGCATGCTGAGGTTATTCGACTACACTTTGCCTTGGACTTCCCAACCAAGTCCTCTGCATTTGAAGCACGGAGGCGGGGAAGGTACAATCCCTGGTTGGGAACTAGGACCCCTCATGTCACGTCGCGCGGTAGTGAAAAGTTCAGGCTGCCTCAATTTACGCTGAAATGAGGCAAGAAAATTCCCCTCCCTAGATGTCGCTGGCTAAACACTATACCAACTTTGGGGACACAAAAGGTCAGCTACCAGAAGAGAATACACTAGGCTGGGCGAGTCGGGGTGGGATTCTCGGTGGTTACGCCTCTGTACTTTCAATGCAGGAGACGTGGGTTCGATCCCAAGTTGGGAATATCCTGCATGCCTCCTGGCTGGAAAAAAAAAAAAAAACACGAAAAAAACTATTACAATACATAAGTGCAGTTTAAATGAGAAAAGGTAGCTTCGAGTCAAACTAAGAGGTAACAACCCAGTGCAATTTCAGAAGACTGAAAGCAATAAAACTTACTGAAAATAGACGAGCAGCTGGAAAGAGAAAAGGGTGAACAATTTAAGGAAAAGAATGTGCAGGTGATACTCACAAAAAGCAGGATTTCATTGCTTCTCTAGCCAGGAAGTAAGGTCTCAGACCTGCCGACCTCTTTTATAAGCCAAAGACCCAGCCTTTGCGGGGAAGACCACTCCCCTCCACAGGTCTCCACCCAGACCCACCCTGCCCCATTCTGAGTGAGACCCATCCTCCAGTATTTTTTTTAAAACCGTCGACTCCTTCATTGTTTATACCATCAAAACAAATTATAAACAAACTAGGAAAATACATAGAAGTACCCCCAAAGAACATAACTGTACCTTCTGGGGACTCAGTTATTCATTCAACTACTATTTACTATTTAGCAATATTTGTTGAGCACATAAGACATGCCAAGGCATGCTTGTTAGTGTCTGGGGTGTTTGGGGTGAATCAAACGACGGATTTTATAGTCTAGAATACTGTTTTTCGACTGAGGGTATTTTTTTTCCCTCCCCAGGGGACATCTGGCAAAGTTTGGAGACACATTTGGTTGTCACAACTGGGGAAGGCAATGGAGCACCTTCAGCCTTTTGTGGATAATGCCAGGGGTCTTGGCAAACATTCTAAACTATGTACAGCGCTTTACAATGTGAATAGTGTGGAAGCTGAGAGACTGAAACCTAGAGGAAGGGTGATGGAAAAAAACAATCAAGAACACGTCTAATTCTGTTCATATTATCTCTGAATCTCTGTGTATTCATACAAAGCATTGGTGTAGGGATCGCTTCGGAGTTCTTTAAATCCAGCACCCCATTAAAAGGTATTTTAAATGTTTCTTTTTAGCAACTATGAATATTACAATTTCTCAAAATATTTTCAGTATCTTTTAAAAATGTGCAGTTTTACTAAATTTATGTGTATTATTGAGATCTGAGTATTCTCCCTGTAAGAAATTCTGGACAAAGATAACAAGTCCATGGGATTTACTAAAGATTGTTGGATAAATTTCAAAAACTATATAAATAAAATGGTGAAACCAATAAATACATGTGCCTTAATGCTTAATGGCAATACAGAGTATATCTTTAGCCTATTTCATTAAGCCCCTGTTAGACATTTTCAATTTTTACAAATTTAGGATAATTTATTAATAGTGCTATAATGAGCATTTTTAATTAATATTTTTATTGGCAAATAGTTGATTGGCAATGTTGTGTTAGAATGAGCATTTTAAAATATTTCCCTTTCTGTTTTTTCTTTAAAGAATTTTTTTTTTTTTTACAATGAGCTTTTTTTTTTTTTTCCCGGCCACCCTGAGAGGCTTGTGGGATCTTAGTTTCGCAACCAGGTATCAAACCTGGGCCCGTGGCAGTGAAAGCATTGAGTCTTAACCATTGGAACATCAGGGAATTCCCTAAAATGTGGATTTTTGAGAGCAGCTTTGGTAAAAATGGAGACATTGGTTTCCACCCAGATCTAACCTCGCCACTCCTCTCCACCTGGACCCTCTGCTCTGTCCCCAAACCCAGCAAGGTCCTTTTCATCACCTTCTTTTCTCAGCCACTGACAGCTTTTTCTTCCTGCCCTTCACCCTCATGGAGCACGTTCAGGGCCGACCCCTATGTGTCTCTCACATTTCAAGGGCTTAGCATTTCTCTTTGTCTAATCACTAGCCACCAGTTCAGTTACTTGTCACAGTTGTCCTTTGAGCTCAGCTCCCACAGGGCACAGAGGTTGGTCTTATTCACCTATAGCCCCCCACCCCCAAATCAGCCCTGGGGCCCGAGCTTAGTAAAAATGCAAGAAGCATTTGTTCTTAAGGGTGAAAAACTATTAATGCAATTGACTTTAAGAAATGTGAAACAAAGACTTCCATTCAAAGTTGATTTTAAGTCAATCCCGTGGAGAAGGAAATGGCAACCCGCTCTGGTATTCTAGCCTGGGAAATGCCATGGACAGAGAAACCCGGTTGCAAGAATCAGACATGACTTAGCAACTAAACAACCACCAACGTGCCCATTAAAATCTCAAGTTAATATGTTTATTAGCTGCTTTTTTCCAATTTTCCCCCAGCTTTATTGATGTACAATTGATTTGTTAACTATTAAAGTTTTATTGATGTATACTTGATTTATTAACTGTTAATGAACCTTAAGTCTCAAGTTAATATCTTTCCTCTTTGAAGGTATTAGTCACTCATTCCAATCCGACACGACAACCCCATGGAATGTAGCCTGCTAGACTTTGCTGACCATGGGGAGTCTCCAGGCAAGAATACTGGAGTGGATTCCCATTTCCTTCTCCAGGGGATCTTCCCAAACCGGGGGTTGAACCTGGGTCTCCTACATTGCAGGAACATTCTTTACCTTTCCTCTTTACTGAGCCACTTTTTTTTTCCTTCTTTATTTTTTTTTTTTGGATTAAAAAATTTCAAAGATTTAAGAAATGAGATTTGATAGCCTGGGGTGGCTGGGGGAGACTAGGACTAAATGGAAAAAGTTTGCTAAATCAAACATTCTTCCTGCAGAATTGAAAGCTCTTCATTTGCAAATCAGTAGACCTTGTTGTCATTACAATCACCTGGTCTCTCCACCGTCCCCACCCAATTCATACCTTTATCTGGCTGGTCTGCATACCAGTAAGAATAGCTTAAAAAAAAAAAATCCTCAACAGTTTTTGAAATCCTTTTGTGTACAGAGTTCTTTGCTCAACAGTGAGGTACAGCCTGGAGGTGAATGGGTGATAATCGTGTTTTTTAAAAGGATTCCTACAATTTAATGTAAAATTACTGCTTTGTGCTGAAGTTGAGAAGAAAAAGTGGGGGGAAGGGAGGACTATTTCCAGACTAGATGAAACACTTTAGAAGACCTTACCTGACAGCTGAAATTTATTAGACATCTTTTAATATATCTGGCCACCTCATGCGAAGAGTTGACTCATTGGAAAAGACTCTGATGCTGGGAGGGATTGGAGGCAGGAGGAGAAGGGGACGACAGAGGATGAGATAGCTGGATGGCATCACTGACTCAATGGACGTGAGTCTGAGTGAACTCCGGGACTTGGTGATAGACAGGGAGGCCTGGCGTGCTGCGATTGATGGGGTCGCAAAGAGTCAGACACAACTAAGCTACTGAACTGAACTGAACTGAATATATCAGGGCTTCCCTGGTGGCTCAAGGATAAAGAATCTGCCTGCCAATGCAGGAGACTTGGATTTGATTCCTGAGTCAGGAAGATCCCCTAGAGAAAGAAAAGGCAACCCACTCCAGGATTCTTGCCTGGAGACTCCCATGAACAGAGAAGCTTGGTGGGCTACACTGTGTCCAAAGGGTGACACAGAGAGTTGGACACCACTGAGTAAGGCGATACTCAATATGGCCTTCAAAACCAATCAAGTACGCAGTTATGTTAGAACATCAAGTGAGTGCTAAATCCCTTCAGTCGTGTCCAGCTCTGTGACACTTGGGACACAGGTAGCCCACCAGGCTTCTCTGTCCATGTGATTCTCCATACAAGAATACTGGAGTGGGATGCCATGCCCTCCTCAAGGGGCTCTTCCTGACCCAGGGATCGAACCTGTGTCTTCTGCGACTCCCATGTTGCAGGCCACCAGGCCCCATGTTGGGCCACCAGGGAAGCCCTAGAACATCACAGGATATGGGAAAGAAATAGAGCAAACTTTTGAGAGTTGTAATGATACAGACACGAAACATAGTAGGTCTACTTGTCCAGAATTTTCCAGTTCTTTTAATTGCTTTCTTCCCTAATTGCATTGAATCGTGCCTCTTCAAGGACACTTCATCCAACCAGCTTTTCTAAAATAGCAATTCCATGGAATTTCCCTGATGGTCCAGTGGTTAAGACTCCACACTTCCAATGCAGGGGGCACGGGTTTTATTATTGGTCAGGAAACCAAGATCCCACATGCCATGTGATGAGGCCAAAAGAAATACATGGAATAAATAAAATGGTACAGTTATGACTGATTCACGTTGTTGTATGGCAGAAACCGATATAATGTTGTAAAATAATTTTCATCCAATCAAAAAATAAATAAATAAATGAGCATGAACACATGAATATATTTCAGAAAGTGTCAAAGTTAGTGCACATTTGAAAAAAAAAATTGTAATTTTTGACATTCACCTCCATGCTGTATCTGGAGTACTTGGTATGCATAATTAGCTGATATTAAAAACTCATTTGCTTATTTCTTTGTCATCTGTTTCCAAAACGAAAATGTAAGCTTGATGAAGGAAGGACATTTTCTATTTTGTTCAGAACTGTGTCCCCAGTGCTTGGTCCATCACAGACTTTTGAAAATATTCACTGAATAAGTGAATCTGCCAACTGGAAAAAAAAAAAAAAAGAGTCTGGGAGAACACTTTAGAAAATGCGAGAATCCCTGTGAATGTGAATCTGTGTAATGATAATTTTACATTTTTTTGTTTGTAAAAACAAAAAGCATTTTTTTTACATTTTACATGTTTTTGTTTGCAAAACAAAAAGCAAACCTCTACTTTTAGTAACACCCACTGAGAACCAAGGGAGACGGCAATGGCACCCAACTCCAGTACTCTTGCCTGGAAAATCCCATGGATGGAGGAGCCTGGTAGGCTGCAGTCCATGGGGTCGTTAAGAGTCGGACATGACTGAGAGTCTTCACTTTCACTTTTCACTTTCATGCATTGGAGAAGGAAATGGCAAACCCACTCCAGTGTTCTTGCCTGGAGAATCCCAAGGACAGGGGAATCTCGTAGGCTGCAATCTTTGGGGTCGCACAGATTTGGACGTGACTGAAGCAACTTAGCAGCAGCAGCAGCAGAGAACCAAGAGGAAACCTTAGGGAGGCATTTCAAATGTTGATCACAGTCACTTAGGATGGGGTATGCTTGGAGTCACATAGCCCTCATCGAGAATATTTGTCAGGCATCTTAAGAGTTGTGTCCTGGTTTTCACCTTGATTATTTTGCATTTCCTTCAGGGTTCTTTACATTGTGTGGATAAGAAATTCATTTAAAGAGTATATGTTTTTATGACTTTTGCCTAATTTAACCATCTATATTCAAGCTTTGTGAGGAAGAAAGTGTTAGTCTCTCAGTCATGTCTGTCTTTGCAACCTCGTGGACTGTAGCCCACCAGGCTCCTGTCCTTGGGATTCTCCAGGCAAGAGGACTGGAGTGGGTTGCCATGCCCTTCTCCAGGGGATCTTCCTGACCTGGGGATTGAACCTGGGTCTGACTCATTGCAGGCAGATTCTTTACCATCTTGAGCCACCAGGGAAGCCTGTGAGGATGGCCATTCTAACTAATATTGGTGATGGAATGAATGTAATTGCTAAGAGAGAGGAAGGTATGAGAGTCATGAGCTTCCAAGTGTCAGAGGTGTTCGAATGTGTCTGACACTGTTGTTAACACCGAGAAGACATGAGTTTGCCTCAGCTTTAGATGGAAGCAAAGTCACGAGTTTTAAGTTTTTTTCTTTTTTGGCCACCCACGTGGCATGCAGGATCTTAGTTCCTAACCAGGGATGGAACCCATGCCCAGAGCAGCGGAAGTGTGGAATCTTAAACACTGGACCACCACCAGGGAAGTCCCAGGGGTTTTAATTCAGGGGATTCTGAAGGCGAATCTTGTAAGATCTTGCAAACCACTTCACTAATCAATTTCTCCAGTAGACACACAGCCACATAGTTTGGGGTGGCCTGTTCTGTATTCTTTCAGGGTACAAATTTTCTCAATAGGGGAGATGGATTGAGAGAATATCTGATTACAAGTTCAGTTTTTAAGTCGTGTCTTTGTGACCCCATGGACTGCAGCACTCCAGGCTTCCCTGTCCTTCACTATCTTCTGGAGTTTGCTCAAATTTATGTCCATTAAGTCGGTGATGCTATCTAACCATCTCATCCTCAACCGTCCCTTTCTCCTTTGGCTTTCAGTCTTTCCCAGCATCAGGGTCTTTCTCAAGGTGAAATGGCGATTTACAGCCAGAGTGTTGAGTGAGGGGGTCAGTGGATGCAAAATCCTTGAGAAGAGATACCAAAGTGAAGAGGGGTCTTACCAAGTGAGTCTAATAGGATTCTCATTAAGGCAGGTCAAGGACTCAGAGATTAAATGGAGGGAGAGGAACTTGATCTGGCATGAGAGGTGATTAGCTCTCAAGGGTCAGGGAAAAGATTTAGCAGGATTCTTTGCTAAGACCCGGAAGGCAGGCTCAGGGTCAAGGGCAAGCTCATTATTCCCTCAATTACAAATTCTACCTGTGGGGCAGAAGGACAGATTTCGTGGGGCCAGGCTGCGGAAATTGATGCAAAAGCTAATGGCGACGGATGGGGGTGGCAATCTGAAAGGGAAAAGGGGACTTAAGGGCAGAAATTCCTTCCTTCTCCTCAGGAAAGAGGTTCAGACCCTCATTCAGCACAAATAATGAGATTTGATAGCTGTTTCAGAGAGTATTTTGAATATCACCAGCACACAAAGAGTAGGCAAACATCTGTTTAATAAAGGCAAATTTACTATGAAAGCCCTAGGGGTGGGGACTTGACTAGGTGGGACTTACTCTCATTCTTTGGATTTCTAAGAAATGACTGAGCCAGAACAGTTTTTTAATTTACGGCTTTTTTTCTTTTTTAAAAAAAGAAACTTAAAAAAAATTAAATAATGAAACTTTTCCTTTTGGAACAAGTTTAGATTTACAGAGAAACTGCAACATGTAGAGTTTCCACTATGCCTACTCCCAGTTTCCCCTATACATGAATACATTATAACTCCAACAAGGACTGAGAAACCCGCGCAGCCAAAGGCAGAAGTGGAGCCTAAGAAAACAGGACAACTGTGTGTAATGCGATGTTCTGAGTGGGATGCTGGAACAGAAAATGACATTAGGTTAAGGTTAAAAAAAAAAAAAAAAACCTAGGGAAAGCTGAATTAACCATGGACTGCAGCTAATAATGGGATTCCCTGGTAGCTCAGACGGTAAAGCGTCTGCCTGCAATATATTGGCTTTTTAAATGTAACAGAGCACAGAGAACTGGGTACTCTATAATAACCTAAATGGTAAAAGAATTTGAAAAATAACTGATACCTATAAAATTAAATTTTAAAATACATCATTAGTACATTGGTAGAACACACATGTTACAGTGAATAAACCAATATCATTACTGTTATTAGCTGCAGCCCATCAGTTCAGTTCAGTTCAGTCGCTCAGTCGTGTCCGACTCTTTGAGACCCCATGAATCGCAGCACGCCAGGCTTCCCTGGCCATCACCATATCCCGGAGTTCACTCAAACCCACGCCCATCGAGTCGGTGATGCCATCCAGGCATCTTATCCTCTGTCGTCCCCTTCTCCTCCTGCCCCCAATCCCTCCCAGCATCAGAATCTTTTCCAATGAGTCAACTCTTCGCATGAGGTGGCCAAAATACTGGAGTTTCAGCTTTAGCATCATTCCTTCTAAGGAACACCCAGGGCTGATCTCCTTTGGAATGGACTGGTTGGATCTCCTTGCAGTCCAGGGGACTCTCAAGCAGTCCATAGTTAATTTATATTTCCTTAGCTTTGCTATTAGAACATTAGTACAATAAACTTGTTACATTTAATAAGCCAATATTATTATCAGCTGTAATCCATGGTTAATTCGGTTTCCTTAGGTTTTTTTTGGGGGGGGGTTACACTTGGCTGGGAGGGTTTCTCAGGCTTTTATTTTGGGACAGTTTTGAGGCCTTCTGCTCAGGTCTTATAGAATGTGCTTCAGCTGGGATTATGTGCTCAGTTGCCCAGTTGTGTCTGTCTCTTGGGGACCCCAGGAACCCTAATCTGCCAGCCTCCTCTGTTGGGATTGGTCTCCTGTTTTTCTCATAATTAGATTAGGAGCCTGGTGGGCTGCAGTCCATGGGGTCACAAAAGTCAGACACAAGTGAACGGCCTTAAGAGTTTACATAGAGAGCCTGGGGACTTCCCTGGTAGTCCAGTGGTTAAGTGGAGAAGGAAATGGCAACCCACTCCAGTATTCTTGCCTGGAGAATCCCAGGGATGGAGGAGCCTGGTGGGCCGCCGTCTATGGGGTCGCACAGAGTCAGACATGACTGAAGTGACTTAGCAGCAGCAGCAGCCAGTGGCTAAGACTGAGCTTCCAATGCAGGGAGCACAGATTCGATCCTACATCCCACAAGGTGCTGCCAAAAATTTAAGAAATTTACACATTAAAAGAAAAGAGAGAGACAACCTGTTCCCAGAATAAAGCTACCACCAGCGATGTCTACAAAGAATATGTGGCAAGTATGTGTGTCGAGAAGGGGGAGAACCTGGAGGCCTGGAGATCAGACTCCCCTCTGAGTTCCATGGTCCCAGCCCGGCCCTAGCAAATGTTTGTTTACCAAACATTTGCTTTCATCTCCATGTGAATTGCCCTTCTCTCAAGTCCCATTCCACCAGCCTCAGCATCTTCTTTTGTCTTAGCTGAAGGTGGCATTTTAAGGCAAAGGTTTGGGCCAGTCTGGCTATTTACTCCATTTTCCTCAGTCTCCCTCATGTATTGTTGTTCAGGCGCTCAGTCACATCCCAGTCTTCCCCCTGCAGTGGTAGCGCCGGGTCCCAGTCACTGGTCCACCAGGGAATTATTGATCCCATGTCAATTTAGAACAAGAGAACCTAGAAGAGGAGAGGCACATTTCTTCCTTCTGGACAACACTGACCAAGACTCTGTCTTTGACTTAAGCTTGATTGAGTCAGGCTCCCCTGTAGCCTCTTAACTACACCTTGACCTTGACTTGCCCGTGGCCCTCCCAGTCCAATCTTGGCAAAAAAATATGCCTGTCTCCACCCCACCCTTGTTAACCGATAACTTCTGATCTCTGATCAAATTCCTCATCCAACACCCCTGATGTCTAAACCCTTGGCTGGCTTTCAGCAAGAATCCTGTTAAGCGAGTTTAGTAAGTATCCCCCCACCATGAGGTCTCCTCCTGGTAATTTTCCAGCCACTCACTCACCTTTACTCCACTGTTCAGGCTCTGACTCCCTGAATTTGAGCCCAATCTCAATCCCCCTGGGCTTCCCTGGTGGCTCAGATGGTAAAGAACCTGCCTACAATACAGGAGACCCAGGTTCAATTCCTGGGTTGGGAAGAAACCCTTGGAGGAGGAAATGCCAACTCCCTCAAGGATTCTCCTCATGGACAGAGGAGCTTGGTGGGCTCTAGTGTCTGGGCTCATAAAGTATCAGACTCAACTGGGCACAGCACATATTCTTTTCCAAATTCTTTTCCAATTTAGATTATCATAGAATTTTGAGCAGAGGTTCTTGTGCCATACAGCAGGTCCTTGATGGTTACCTGTTTTAGAATAGCAGTGTGTACGTGTCCATCCTAAACTCACAGTCTGTCTTTCCCCCTTTCCCCCCCTGGAAATCATAAGTTCCTTCTCTAAATCTGTTAGTCTGTTTCTGTTAAGTCTTGTCAACTTAAAAAAGAAAGAAAGCACTATGTGAGAGTTGTGAGTTAAGTTTTCTTTGGGACAAAATAAGGACTGCAGTCTAGAGACAGACCTCAGATAGCTCTGAGAAACCACTCCAGAGAGGCAGGGGGAAGGTCAGTCTGTATGTGATTTTTGGGAAGAGAAGTTATGCAATCAAGCACTTTTTTTTTTTTTTCTTTTCTGCAGAAGGTTTCTGCTAATCACGAGGAGGAGCAGATATCACCAAAAAGGATTTTAGTGCTTTCCTAGATATGAGGAGATACAAGAATTGGGCTCATAAAATCAGTTCCTGAAAATATCTAAATTTCTGAAGACCTGTCCTGCCAGTTTTTCCACTGAGCACAGCGTGCCTCCTTTCTGTGAGCTCCTTTGAAGGGCAACAGCTGCCACAGCTCACGATTTAGCCCTTGTAGAGTCAAGTGCGAACTTGCAGTTGATCGTCTGTACCCTTTTTTGGCTTCACGGTGCCACTTATGGGATCTTAGTTCCCTGACCAGGAATTGAACCTGGGCCCTCAGCAAAAAGTGTTACCAAAAGCGTGTGTGGGGTCTGGCTGCCTGCCACTCAAAAGCAAATAATCAGGCCAGGTTGGTGGGAAGGAACGTTTGCTTTATTTCAGATGCTGGCAACTAGGTTGGGGGAGGATGGTGGACATCGATCCAAAGGCCGACTCCACCCCACCCCAAAAGGGGATGAGAGCTTTTATAGACAGGGGGAGGGGGGCTACAGGCGGAAACAGCACAGTCCTCTCCAACAGTCATCTTCAAATTGGTCATCAGTGGTCTGAGCAGCATCAACTTGATTGTGTTAGGTACAGTTAACCTTCAGTTTCAGGGTCCATTTTTTCGCATTTCTTTCCAGTCAATTGTCTGAATTGTGGCAGCTCATGTCCAGGGTGCAGTCCAGTTGCCCTGTAGTTAACTTCTCCACCTGCTGCTTTGGTATCTATAAGACAGCTCACAGCCGGGGGAGGCAGGTCCCAACGGCTTTCGGAGCTGCAGCCGCTGTTTGCGCCCACTTTTCCGACACTATGCTCCAGTTCTTGCTTGGATTTACTCTTGGCAATGTGGTGGGAATGTATCTGGCTCAAAACTATGACATACCAAACCTGGCTAAAAAACTTGAAGAAATTAAAAAGGACGTGGATGCCAAGAAGAAACCCCCTAGTTGCTGAAGCCAACTCCAGCACTGCCTTCTGGATAAACTGAGTCTACTGCTCTCCAGGGCCTCCTTTACCATTTGAACCAAAAGCTTTTGTTTTAATCTCCAGCCTCCACAGTTTTCTTTTTCGCTAGACCTTGCATTGCCTCACAGCACAAAAGGGGCCAGAAGTTAAGAGCAACCCTTATTTCTCCAACATCCTCACTACTTCCTTCCTCCTTCCAGCCTCTTGGGAGGTCCTGAGAATGAAATCATGGTGCTCGATTAGTTATCATACCTTTAATTAGTAGTCTCTCCCTTATTCTTTGGGATTTCTACTACCTTTTTCAAAAGAAAAATGGATGAGTTTTATGTAGTTGATGAGATCCAAATGATGCGTATTTCAGAGTCTGGTGATTATAATGGGTTTTTAAACATTTGGTACTAAATTATATTGTTTCACAGTAGTAATTAAAATGAAAATCTGGAAGCTAGTTTCTGTGAATTATCTACTGATTTTATATCATCAGGAAGCTCCATAGTTGCTAATTTCACCAATAAATCAATTTACTATTCATTAACCAAGAAACTGTTCTGAGAATCCTATCAGGAATTGGGGAATTTAAAAGTATTTAAAATAATGGTCTTTGTCTTCAGTAGAATTCATAATCTAGTGTGCCTGTTTTTTCTAGATGTATTTGATCAATCTCTTTTCAGTCATGAGAATCATAGTTAATGCGATTACAGATACTTTTGACATTACATGATAGATCTATGAGAAATTGTCTATAAAGGAAATTTTCTGCATTTTTATATTAAAAAAGTGTATACATTATAACTTTAGAGTGATTCTCATAAGACTTCGTGTTTTTCTCCTGCAATCAGAAATTACTTTTGTAATTTTTCAACGCATAATCAGTCCATAAAATTTTTTAGTTGTAAAAAAATGTTTAAATACATAACTTTCCTCTGGGTCAATACAAAAGTGATTTGTATTATCCTCCAGCTCATAGTTCCTCCCACTGGAGTCAGACACTGTCACTAGTTTCTTGTATCCTTTTGGGAAAGATTTTGTGCTTAAATACACACACATACATGGGGGTTTTATACAAATGATAAAAAGCTGTATGCAGAGTCTTCCCCAGTGGGGATCATTACATGGCCGTCTGGAAGGGACAAAGGACTGCTTTCATTTTTCGGCTGCAGAAGGTTGTACTGAGCGAATATACTATAATGTATTTAATCCGCTCCTGAGAAATGCTAAGTTTTTTCCTGTCTTGCTACTACAGTGGTAATGTTAAACCTGATGTTATACTTGTCAATGCAGGGGGATATCTCCATCCTGAAGTCCTAGAAGGGTGATGTGCACTAAATATAAATAAAGTCCCATCTCACTGGGCATTTTGTTTCAGAGAGCTTGTTGGGCAGCTTCACTGATAATGCCATTTCTGAGGACATTTTAGCAGAATCAGTAAACTGGAAGAATGGCTTAGAGACCTTTTTTTCAGACAGTGATGCCACTGTTACTGTGATGATAAAATGAAGTGATTCTGCTTCTCTTGGAAAACACGGATCTTTCATACATGGAGATGAGTTTTGTCCCTGTTAAGTTGTACTGGTGTGTGAGACAGATTAGGATCATATTTTGGACTGACTTGTCCCTTGAAGTGTGATCGGGGCAAGCAGCTTATTTTTCTGAAACTGTTGCATTCTCTGTACCTACCTCAGAGGGCTTCCGTGAGAAACAGCTGAAATAATGTGTGATGTGTAGCACAGCGCTTTGAAAATCAGCCAATAAATAGTAGATACTTGTCCAAAAAAAAAAAAAAAAGACAGCTCACAGATATGGCTCAGAATATTGTCCATAGCTCTTGAGAGGGAACTAAAGGTCCTTGACTATGTTGAATGACTACATTATTATTTAGTCTCCTTTGATTGTTTTCCTTTGTTTCAGCATTTCTCCTTCTCTGATCACACTTATTCTTTGACTAAAGTCTTCCACGGGCAAAAGGCAGGCAGAAGATACGGTGTGGGGGGCAAGGACCAAAGCATGGAGTCCTAATCACTGGACCACCTGAGAATTCCCAAGTCTTCACCAACTTTTAACAAGTGTCCAGTGGATTTTTTTTTAATACTTGTTCCAGAACCCGCACGGTTAAACACTCAGAACCATACCATTTATTCTAGGATTCTACACTCAGATGGGTTTTACTGATGATGTACTTTAAGAAAAAAGAGAGAGAACATGCTACAGTGATGAAAGTTTGGAGATAAGGGAGGGAAGGGATGGGCCATGAAGGACCTCTCTACTCAGCCCTGGGAATCATCTCAATAATTAGGTCCTGTTATCTGCTCTCTGGACTCATTTTTACCATCAACTGTGTTTCCAACACAATAACCATTAGCCATGTGTAGCTCTTTAAAATTTAATTAATTAAGAATTCAGCTCCTCACAAGGTCCTACTGAATAGCACAGGGAATTGTATTCAGTATCCTGAAATAAACCATAATGGAAAAGAATATTTTAAAAATTTATATATATGTGTAACTTAGTCATTTTGTTGTACAGCAGAAATTAACACAACATTGTAAATCAACTTTATTTCAAAAAAAAAAAAAAAAACAGGTGGGGAAAAAAATTCAGCTCCTCAGTCTGGAGTTGCCAGGCAAAATACAGGATGAACAGTTATATCTGAAGCTTCGGAAATTCCCCAGAGGTCCAATGGCTGTGACTACACGTCCACTTCGAGGGGCATGGGCTTGATTCCTGGTGGGGGACTAAGATCCTGCAAGTCTTGCAGCAAGGCAAACAAAACAAAACAAAAAAAGAGGATTCCTTCGAGATCTTGTAAGGGGTCACAGGAGCCACCAAGGTTAGTCTTGTACGTGTGTATGAGTTGCTTCTGTCCAACTCTTTGCCAGGCTCCTCTGTCCATGGGATCTCCCAGGCAAGAATATTGGAGTGGGTTCCCATTTCCTTCTCCAGGATATCTTCCTGACCCAGGGATCAAAGTTGCGTCTCCTGCATTGCAGGGGCATTCTTTATATTCTGAGCCCTGCTGATCCTCAAATTCAGCTAGAATAAAGTTTTCCGTTTTTTTCTTGGATTGACTGATCTTTCATTGACAGAGAAGAGGTCTAGAAAATATTCCAAGGTATTACAGCTCCTGGAAAAGAGATTTCAGATGTTCAGCTCATTTCAAAGAACTGAGTCTCCTGAGCTAGATGCAAAAAGACATTTTTAACACAAAGAAGATAGCTTACTTAGCAGGAAATTCCTCTTGGATGACTCTAGAATCCTGAAGAGGTTTGAGGGTAGGGCTTAATCTCATTTTCTTTTGCATCTGTTTAGGATTTGCTAGGACACTTTTTTAGTTTCCAAAATCCAATTTCACTGAATATTCCTGAAGATTTCTTTTGAGCAATTTATTTGTTCATTAGGTATTAGTTGAAATCTATTTTCTGGGTCCTAATTCACTGGTAAGAAAGGGAGATATAATCCCTTAGTACTTGGGGTCCATGCTCAAAAGCTCAGAAGCTGAGCTATGGCCACTGGGTGGAGGGGACAGTATGGGGTGACTCCTCTGGTCTGAGATCCTATGAAAGACATTCTAAAGAAAGCTTTGGGAGGAAAAACATTCCTCTTCCAAATCAGGTCTAGTAGCTGAAGGCCAGAAAACTAACAGTAGCAAGATTAACAGGAGAAAAGAAGCTTATTAACAAGTGCATGAGGGACCTCCCAGTATCGAGAAACGAGAGAAACTTTTACATAAGGCTTCCCTGGTGGCTCAGATGGTGTAGAATCCGCCTGCAATGCAGGAGACCTGGGTTTGACCCCTGGGTTGGGAAATCCCCTGTAGGAGGGCATGGCTAATCCAATCTAGTATCCTTGCCTGGAGAAGCCCATGGACAGAGAAGCCTGGCGGGCTACAGTGCACCGTGTTGCAAAGAGCAATTAACGCTTTAACTGGAGGGGAGCGCATAAGGGCTTCAGTGGGAGGGTATGGAAAGTTCTATGGGGCTTTTTGATGCTAGGGCTATGGGCCTTCTGCCTTGGCAACTGAATTTACAGGAAACTTCCCTTGGAGGAAGTGGTTGAGGGCAGCTATTTTGGGGGGAGGCAAATGAAGCTTATCTAAGATTTCTTTCTGCACTTTCAGCAGCTGAATTGTTTTTATTTTGGGATAAATATAATTTTGGGACAAAAGGAACTTCCCTGGTGGTCCAGTGATTAAGACTGCTTCCACTGCAGGGGTGAGGTTAAAATCCCTAGTTGGGGAACTCAGATCACATTTGTCTCACAGTACAGTCAAAACAAACAAACAACACACACAGGAATAAGGATAGTTTGGGGATTAAAGATTATTTTACGTGAACTCTGGGATTCCATGTGGGCCCCCATTTCAAAGGGAAGTAAGACAGGCAAGCATAGTAGGGTGAGGGGGTATGTAAAGGTGTTATAAAAACTCACATTCACAGGATAAAAAGTTTAATCTGAAAAGCTTTGTTTTGGAGCCATTGCTATGCTATGCTATGCTATGCTAAGTCACTTCAGTCGTGTCTGCCTCTGTGTGACCCCATAGACAGCAACCCACCAGGCTCCCCCGTCCCTGGGATTCTCCAGGCAAGAACACTGGAGTGGGTTGCCATTTGCTTCTCCAATGCATGAAAGTGAAAAGTGAAAGTGAAGTCGCTCAGTCGTGTCCGACTCTTAGCGACTCCATGGATTGCAGCCTAACAGGCTCCTCTGTCCATAGGATTTTCCAGGCAAGAGTACTGGAGTGGGTGCCATTGCCTTGTAATGGGTACAGAAAGAGATAAGAATATTTTATGGAAAGTGGACCCCAAGGGAAGAGTCTTGTGCATAAATACAAGTTTTCTTGAGATGTTGAGCTGCCTTTGATACTGGATTTTAAGTTTCTTTACCTCTGAAGGGATCTGTTCTGTTTACCTTTGAAATCTTCGTTACTTTGGCTAAGTGAATATAGTCTCCCAGTGATCTATATGATTGTATCTGACTGAGTGTTATAACCCCTTTTGAAATTTGTCCACAAAACTTCCTGCTGCTGCTGCTGCTGCTAAGTCGCTTCAGTCGTGTCCGACTCTGTGCGACCCCATAGACGGCAGCCCACTAGGCTCGTCCGTCCCTGGGATTCTCCGGGCAAGAACACTGGAGTGGGTTGTCATTTCCTTCTCCAATGCATGAAAGTGAAAAGTGAAAGGGAAGTCGCTAAGTCGTGTCGGACTCTTAGCGACCCCATGGGCTACAGCCCACCAGGCTCCTCCATCTATGGGATTTTCCAGGCAAGAGTACTGGAGTGGGGTTCCACTGCCAAGGCCTGTGGCTTCTAGCACCCTGGGCAGTGAAAGCCAGAGTCCTAACTACTGGACTGCCAGAGAATTTCCTCTTGAATGTTTTTCCAGATTTTATGAGGCTGGAATGGTGGGGCTGGTGAGTAAAGCTGAAACTTCATAGTCAAGAACCCGATTTCTGAAATAGAAGCTCAATGAGAGCAGAAGAAGTGGGTGACAGAGGATGAGATGGTTGGATGGCATCACTGACTCAGTGGACATAAGTTCGTGCAAACTCCAGGAGATGGTGAAGGACAGGGAAGCCTAGTGTGCTGCAATCCACAGGGTCACAAAGAGTCAGACATGACTGGAAGTGACTTACAATATAGCAGATACCCATTTCACAGATGGGCACACTGAGACCCCAGCAAAATGTGGTCCCAGCTCACAAATCAGCTAACTGAACAGGAAAGCAAATTTGGGGTGAACGTGGAGAAAGAAGAGGGGCTGAGTAGACTAGAAACAAATTTTGAGGAAGAGGTGTAACCCCCCAGGAAGACACATGTCTGCAGTTATCCCAGGACTTTATTTTGGAGTGAAAACTTCTGTTTAGTGAGTGAAATCTGTGACTCAACATGCTTCAGCTACAAATTGGCACTTGCCATCCACCTCTACAAGGATTAAATCTGATGCTACTGCAGCTGCTGACCTTCAACACCCCCTGAAAGGAGCTCAGGGTGGAGAGCAGAAACTGTTGCAGAGAGGAGGCCAACTCTGACTCCATGCTGGAAACTGTTTCTTCGGCTTGCCTTTGTTATTATAATCATACTTAATGGCTTGCCTGGAGGACCCTGCCCTTCTGCCTGTCTGTAAACTAAAGTGCCTTTGTTCAGCTCAAGGAGAGATAATGTGCTCCTCCGCACCTGTGAACAGAACAGATTAACACACCCCTTCTGAAGGCTGGACCCCCCCTTGGAGACGTTTTGCAGGCCTGAAGACCCTTCCACTTCTTCCTCTCTGCCTCTCCGTCTCTCGCCTTTTGACTTTAGTCCCTCATTGCTTCTTTCTCTCTGATCTGGAAAAGAACCTGGCATCCAGACCCCAGTAAGATGGTGATTTTGAGGTGCTAGCCTGCCCTCTTCTCCGTCTGCCGGCTCCCGATTAAACTCTCTTCTTTGCTTCAACACCTCGCCTCTCCGATTCACTGGCCTATTATTGTGCAGCAAGCAGAGCAGCTTGGACTCAGTAACAAAATGAGGTAGTCTGTACTCCAGGAAAAACTGGCAGGACAGGTCTTCAGAAAGATATTTCCAGGAGCTGATTTTATGAGCCCAGGTCTTGTATCTTCCCGTATCTAGGAAAGCACTAAAATCCTACATGGTGATGTCTGCTCCTCGTGACTAGTAGAAACCTGCAGGGAGAGAAAAAAAAAAAATTGCTTGATTGCATATACTTCTCTTCCCCAAAATCACACACATAGCTGACCTTCCCCCTGCCTCTTTCGAGCAGTTTCTCAGAGCTGCCTGAGGTGCTGTCTCTCCAGCGGCAGTCCTCATTTTGCCCCCAAATAAATTTACTTGGGGGCTTCCCTGATGGCTCAGTGGGTAAAGAATCTGCCTGCAATGTGGGAGACCTGGGTTTGATCCCTGGGTGGGGAAGACTGCCTGGAGGATGGCATGGCAATCTACTCCAGTATTCTTGCCTGGAGAATCCCTATGGACAGAGGAGCCTGGCAGCTACAGTCCATGGGGTCGAGAAGAGTCAGACATGACTGTGCGACAATCACAAGCACACAAACGTCCTTGGCTCCCAACTCTCACTACGTGCGTGTTTTTAAATCAACACAAGCAATCCATTGTTTGTGCCACCTGGGTTGTGACTGTCTTCTCCATCAGAGTGGGAGCACCTCAAAGCCAAGAACAAGACAGACACGTCTCTGGATTCAGCGTGGGTGCTGATCTGCAGAGAGCTTGCTGAGTGGCTGAAATGGACCAGTGAGTGATTTCAATGAGCCCTGGTTCAGAAGATCTGGCGGAGGAGCTCAGATTATGGCTCCATTTAGCAAATCTGCATTCCCAGTGCGTAAAGAGCATGTGCTTACATTTATTTACCCCGGACATGGCTAACGCAGTTCTCATAGTGACTTCAGGACTCAGAGATGTCAAGCCCCTTGCTTAAAAATCTAGAAGCTCCTATAAGCCAGGATTTACACGCTGACTCCAGATCTAATTTGTGTTATTACCCCATCTACTGGAAGCTTCTGGTATTTTTTTTGTTTTTGTTGGGATTTTTTTTTTTTTTTGGCCTCAGGTTGTTAATTGTCGTTCAGTCACTAAGTCCCGTCTGACTCCTTGTAACCCTATAGACCGCAGCACGCCAAGCTTCTCTGTTCTTCACTATCTCAAGTTTGCTCAAACTCATGTCCATTGAGTCCGTGATGCTATCTAACCATCTCATCTTCTGCCGCCTTCTTCTCTTTTGCCTTCAATCTTTCCCAGCATCAGGGTCTTTTCCAAAGAGTCCACTCTTTGCATCAGGTGGCCAAAGTATTGCCTCCCAATTAATGAGATAAGGTTAATGTGATAAGATTATCACAAGTAAGCCATGATGTCAGTCACTTTACATAGATTTCCCACTATGCCCAATTTCATTTTTTTCAATGATGATATTGAAAATTGCATTTTCTTTCTGTAAGGTATATAAATTAGGATTTAGGATTAACATATGCACACTACTGTATATAAAATAATCAACAAGGACCTACTATATAGCACAGGGAATTTTATTCAATACTCTGTAATAACCTATATGGGAAAATAATCTGAAAAAGAATAGATACATGTATAACTGAATGAGTTTGCTGTACACCTGAAACTAACACAACATTGTAGATCAACTATACTCAAATAAAAAATAATTTTTAAAAAAATGGAGGTGAGGGGGCATGGGGAAAGGAATGGAATTCTCTTCTGGTCCTATGGTTAAGACTTTGCTTCCACTACCAAGGCAGGGTTAGATCCCTGGGTGGAGACCTCAGATCCAGCATTCCACACAGCACAACCAAAAAAAAAAAAATTCCAATGTTATGGAGTTATAGTCAGGGTGAGTGAGAGTGGCATAAAATAAGGGGATGCTAGATCATTCAGATCAGCCCTTGTGAACAGAGAGGACTGGGGTACATCCCAAAACAAATGATCAAATATCTTTGGAAATCTGTGCCCCCAAGTGGGCAAAAGATATGAACAAATAGTCCATGGAAGTGAAACTCGTTCTGCTGAAAAAAACCAGTGAGAAACCGAACTGCTGAAACATTGAGGCTGTACTTCAAAGTGAAAAATCCTATGGCAACAATTAAATCCAAAAAGCATTTGCTGGCTTCCCTGGTGGCTCTGAACTGTGGTGCTGGAGAAGACTCTTGAAGGCCGATTGGACTGCAAGCAGATCAAGCCAGTCAATCCTAAAGGAAAGCAACCCTGAAGATCCATTGGAAGCACTGATGCTGAAGCTGAAGCTCCAATACTTTGGCCACCTGATGCAAAGAACTGACTCATTGGAAAAGACCCTGATGCTGGGAAAGATGGAAATCGGGAGGGGAAGGGGACAACAGAGGGCGAGATGGTTGGATGGCATCACCGACTCAATGGACATGAATTTGAGCAAACTCCGGGAGATGGTGATGGACAGGGAAGCCTGGCGTGCTGCAGTCCATGGGGTTGCAAAAAATCGAACACAACTTGGGGACTGAGCACACACAGAGACGTGTGCAGGTCACTTTGGATAGAGGTCAAACTTGGCTTGTTGATCTTCATCCATTACCTGTTGTATACCGTCCCGTTCTTTCATACACACTCCCATTCCTCAGACTTAAAGGCCTTGATTCCAGCTGCTGAAGGATCCAGCCTGCAAACAAGCCCCTTCCTCCTGCTGCGTCTCACTGGGCGGCAGCATCTCACCCAGAGGAGGATGCTCTGTGAGTATCCCTTTTTGCACTTGCCCTGCATCCACTCTGGCCTCTCCAGGATTTGCTCTGCAGCTAGACCACAATGTTCTTTTCAAAACGCACATAATTATCCTGACCTAAACCCAGCTCAAAAAAAACGTTAATGGAACCAAAGTCCTTGTAAAGGCAAATTCTTACCAGCCCTTACAGGGACTTAAATAACTATCCCTGCAAGCTCTGAATCATCATTACCCCTCTCTGTCTCATTAGATGTCAACCCCCCTCACTGTGCTTTGTTGCTTTTCTGAAGAGGGCTGTCAGCCTGATCCACTCTGCCTGGAATGCTTTTAGCTAGCTAATCACCACCCTGTGTGTCCTTTTAAAGGTAAATGCCATTTCCTCAGAAAATATGTTCCTGGCAAGACCAAAGTACCCTCTCTTTTTCTCTGCAAAACAGACCACATTTTTTTTTTTTTTGCAGGGTGTGGTGGGTCATACTCAGAAGCTTCTATTGTAATGATTTTTTTTTTGAAGATGGGAACTTTTTTAAAAAATGAAATAAAATGTTACAAAATGAACAGGAAGCATACCAGGTATAAGCATCTGAACCAATTCCAGATCTTACTGTCAACTGGCAGGAAATAAAGACCAATGGTCATTGCACCAGGAAGATTTGGCCAGAAAAATCCAGACCATGGGACACCCTTACAGGTCAAATTGCTCAAGTTCTACAATATAGACTAGAACAAAGGGAATATAATTTATGGGGAAGAGTCTGGGTGATGGGGAAGCAGCAGAAAAGGGAAGATTCTTCATCGATCTCTATTTTATTTCATGATGTGATTTTCTCTGCTCTGCTAGGACCATAAGTTCCTTGAGAACTGTTGTCATTCTTGAGTTCACCCATCCCAACAGTAGTAGTGTTTGATGTAGCTTCTTGCCTCCAAACATGTTTCTCAACCAGAAATGATGTCTTCCAACGTGGGACTTAGAGCTGTCTGGCCACATCAACAAAGGTGCAGAGATGGTTCTGTGAGGCAAGTGCACTCACAGACCTCTGGGTGGCAGAAGAGGTGACCACATAAAATACAGGATGTTAAAAACAAAAAAAACACAGGATGCTCAAGACTTCCCTGGTGGTCCGGTGGCTCAGACTCTGCTCTCCCAATGCGAGGGGCCCGGTCTCGATTCCTGGTCAGGGAACTAGATCCCACATGCTGCGACTAAGACCTGGTGCAGCCACATAAATAAAAATAAATAGCAAAAAAAAAAAATACAGGATGCTCAGTGACATTTGGATTCTGAGTAAACAATGAATCGTCTGCTATTCAAAGAAGTATTCTCACATATTACAGGCTTAAATAACAGATAATTTCCTCACTTCAATAGCAACTCATTTTTTTCCCTATAAGAATGTCCCAAATGAGGGCTTCCCTGGTGGCTCAGATGGTAAAGAATCCTCCTGCAATGCAGGAGACCCAGGTTCGATCCCTGGGTCAGGAAGATCCCCTGGAGAAAGGAATGGTAACCCACTCCAGTATTCTTGCCTGGGAAATCTCATGGACAGAAGAGCCTGGCTGGCAGGCTATACAGTCCATAGCATTGCAAAGAGCTGGACACGACTGAGCTAACACTTTCAAACATTTTCACATGTCCCAAATATTCAATATATGGGACATTTATATTAAAACATCATCCATTGTTTATCTGAATTTCAAATTGTACTGGATATCCTATAGTTCACTTGTTCAATCCAGCATGCTATCAGGGTAAGCTCGTCTGGGGAATTCAGTGAGACATCTCTCCAGAAGGTTTGTATTTTCAGCAAAAACTTGGAATGTGGAAATCTCACCGAAGGGATTGTATCGTCATGGCTCTTCATCACTTTCAGAAACCCTGCCAGATCCATGAATTCTCCACAAGGTCTAAAATATGGGCAGGAAGGATGGTTGGACTGGAGGAACTGGCTGGGTTTGGGCAGGTCGTCTGTCCAGAGTGTGCATCCTGCCGGGCTTCTGACCTTCTGTACCAAACTTCTTCATCCACCTCCCCCCACCCCACCCCATATCAATCTCTTTCATTCTCAGCCTCCTTACCATCATTGTTGTTATTGACCCCATGGACTGCAGCACGCCAGGCTTCCCTGCCATCACAAACTCCTGGAGCTTGCTCAAACTCGTGTCCATTGAGTTGGTGATGCCATCCAGCCATCTCATCCTCTGCTGCCGCCCTTCTCTTCCTGCTTTCAATCTTTCTCAGCTTCAGGGTCTTTTCCAGTGAGTTGGCTCTTAGCATCAGGTGGCCGAATTATTGGAGTGTCGGCTTCAACATCAGTCCTTCCAATGAATCTTCAGGTATTTCCTTACCATGGTTACACGTCTTACTTTATCAAGGGCTCAGCTCCAACGCTGACAGGACATCCAGACCAACCCAGCCAGGACAGCTGCTCCCACACCCATCCCAGTTTCCTCTGTGCCTGGGTGAATTTTCATGGTACTCGTTACCAGACAAACCATTTATACCTGACTACATGCTAATGGGAGCTACCCAGGTGGTACTGGTGATAAAGAAACTGCCTGCCAATGCAGGAGATGTAAGAGACTTGGGTTCGACCCCTGGGATGGGAAGATCCCCTGGAGGAGGAAGTGGCAACCCACTCCAGTATTCTTGCCTGGAGAATCCCATGGATGGAGGAGCCTGGTGGGCTACAGTCCATGGGGTCACAAAGAGTCAGACACGACTGAGCATGCACACACATGCTAATGAGCTGCACCGGAACTGGGAGCTCTTTCATTTAATGTTGTAAATGAGTAAAACAAAAATGAACCCAAGCTTTTTAGGGCTGGTGATTCATAGCATAAGGGTTTGAAAAGAGTGGATTATGGCCGTGCTGCAGAAGAAGCGTATCTGTTTGAAGATATGGTCTAGAACACAAACTAAAAGGAAAAGGGAATCAACGAATCTTCAAGCGGAACACAATTTTACTAACAAGGTGTTAGTGTAAACGGAAATTTTCATGGAATAAGTATGACCCATATAGAGGAGTTTAAAAAAATTTGTTTGTTTTATTTGGCTGAGCCAGGTCCTAGCTGTGACATGCAGGACCTGCACTTGTGACATGTGGCATCTCGTTCCCCAGCCAGAGACTGAACCCAGGCCACCCACATTGGGAACATGGAGTCTTAGCCACTGGACCACCAGGAAATCCCTAAAGGGAATATTTTACCTCCCTTGGTTCCCAGGATGAGCAGTTCTTGGAATGTAACTCCAGATTCCAATAATGTTGTTAACTGAAGGGCAATTCTGCTTTTTTTTTTTTTTGGCTCAGAAAAAAATGCAATGTATTAGACATGCATGGTTTGTACCCAACCATTAGGTTAGATTTAACAATCTCTATGGGCTTCCCTGGTAGCTCAGTAGTTAAAGTGTCTGCCCACAATGAGGGAGACGTGGGTTCGATTCCTGGGTTGGGAAGATCCCCTGGAGAAGGAAATGGCAACCCACTCCACAATCTATGGAGATAGACATAGAGGTAAGTGATTACTCAGCTTCAGTGTATCATTTGTAGTCCAGGTGAGATCATCCATAATAGAATCTGAGATGTTTCAGGGGCTTCACTGGTGGCTCATTAATAAAGAATCTGCCTGCAATGCAAGAGGCCCGGGTCTGACCCTTGGTTGGGAAGATCCCTGGAAGAAAGGAATGGCTACCCACTCCAGTATTCTTGCCTGGAGATTCCCATGGACAGAGGAGACTGGTGGGCTACAGCCTAGTGGGTCGCATGCTGCAGGATGTGGCCACAAAAAGAAAAAAAGAAAAAGAATTAAGTAGTTTAAGAATGCTTGATTCTCTGCCCCTAGCTTCCTCTTGGTAAACTTGCAAGTGGACCACAAGGGCAAGAGAGCCTCCAGTTGCAGGTGAGTCACTTGAGCAGGACAATGTCCCAGGGAAGACAGAGGGAATCAGCAGGCTTGTGGCAATGGACAAATGACAGAGAATCTGACCTCCCGGCTTAATGATTAACTGAGACTGTTTCCCTTTAAAGATTGTTTTGGCTGAGGGGAACTGTCACGGACAAGTCCACGTTCTCCCCAGATTGCTGGCTTTTCTGAAGAAAGAATCTTTCTTCTCTATGGAAACCTGTCACTTGATGTATTGTCTGTTGAGCAGTAAGTGGCCAAACCTGCCGTCAGTTACAGATCTAAGTGCTGGGCTAGGATAGCCAATGAGTCAATGCTGGTCACCTTGCCTCTGAGTTAATATACCCAGGGTGAGTTCTCTCTCCTCATGCATGAAGATTAAACGTGGTAATTTATAGTTAGGATGGCCTACTGCTGGAGCCTGGGCTAATGCAGATTTTAAAGCATCGATAGTCTTTTCTGCTTATTCATTCAGCTGGGTCTGGTTGGGTAGAGTTTAGTAATGCATAGAGAGGTTGGGTAATGCAGGAACATCTAGGCACCTAATTCTCTTGATGTCTGGTTAGACTTAGAAATGCCCTGAGATATCAGGAACTGAGAAAGCCAGGGTTCCCTTAATTCTTTCAGAATCAATCAACATTCTTCCTTAGATATGAAATGACTTAAATATTTCACAACTGGTGAGCAGAATTGTAGTTTGTCTGTGGAGGTATCATGCCACTTAGAGGCTAATTCCTATAACAGATGGATAGTGTCTAAACTCTCCATGACAGCTTAAAGTGAAAGTGATAAAACTCAGGGCGCCTGCATTGTAAGCAGACTCTTTATACCCTTTGAGCCATGAGGGAATCCCCTACTTTGTGTGGTTGCCTTTAAAAAAAAATTTACAATATTGTAAGTCAACTATACTTCAATTAAAAAAACACAGTCAATATAAGAGTCAACTACTACACTTAAGTCCTGTTTTGATGGACTGTGTCCAGGGTCTTACCTTATGGGTCACTTATAGATTTCAGAATCTAGTCAGCCCTTCACCAGGACCCCCACCCTCTTCACTATTCCACTTCCTGCTGCCGGATTTTCCTTCCTGAAGACCAGAGCTCTTTGTCTCTTATCTCCTATTTTCCTTCCCTGCCTGTGCACTCAGCCCTCCCAGCAAACAGAGCTCCCTGAAGAAGGGGACCAAGTCACATGTCCTTTGTCCTCTTCCATCCCTTTGTGCAAGGCTGGATGCAGGCATGAGGCTCGTTAAATGCTTTTGTTGCTTGAATTAATATCAGAGATCTTAAGCTCCCCTCCTCCTGGTTGGGGTCCAGCTGGCCTTGGGGTCCCCACACTGGAGTGTCTCAGGTCAGGTGCAGACTGTGGGGAGCTGAGAAGTGTAAGAGGACTGGGAGGGAGCAGGATCTGAGTGGGGCCCCCAGTTTTACACCCCTTCTGAGATCCGTGAATTCAAGTGTCCAAAGAAATAATCAACAAACCATCTATGATAAGAATATGAAAGGGTTTTGTTTGAACCAAACTGAGGACTGTACTGTGGGTGAGAGATGCTCAGATAGTTCTGAGGAACTGCTTCAGTGAAGCAAGAGTTTTCAGCGCAGTCTTATACTTTATCCAAACAAAGAACATGTATCAAACATGACAGGGTGTATTCCTTCAAGGCTTCAGAAAAAGACTTAGTACATAGTGAGACAGCAGGACCCTGGTGTGAGGGAAGGGAACTTTATCTTCCAGGGAGTGTTAACATGGATGCCATGAGAACAGAATTGTTCATCCTTATCTTCAGAACAGATTTTCTTTACCTCAGTGGTTAAAGCAGATGTGCTGTGAGGGTTGGGCAGGCTTAGTTCACACAAAGTTCAGGCTGAATCATGTATAAGACAGACAGACTTCTCCACTTCTCAATATGTGAACATCTTCTCCATCACAAGCAGCTAAAAATCTTAGAGCCATATTATCCAGCAATTATACCTCTGAGGATATACCCAGAAGAGTTGAAGCCACACTCGGGGAAAGACATGTGTACACTCAGTGTTCACGGCACCATTATTCACAGTAACTAAAACATGAAAGCAACCTAAGTGCTCATTGACCAAAGGATGGTTAAGCCAATGTGGTAGGTACCAATAGTAGAGTATATTCAGCATTTAAAGAGAAGGGAACATAACACATGTTACAACATGGATGAACCTAGTGGATATTACACTCAGTAAAATACACCCGATAGTAAAGGACAAATATTGGATGATTCCACCGAAATGAAGAACCTGGAGTAGTCAGAGTCATTGAGACAGAAAATAGAAAGGTGATTGCCAAGAACTGGGAAAGGATAAAGGGGGATTTTTATTGTTGTTGTTGAATGTGTAGTTTCTGTTTGCCAGAGGAAAAATGTCCTGGAGTTTGGTTGCACAAAATGTGAATGTACTTAACATGGAGACGGAGTAGGACCCTAGGGTCCTTGACCCCCATGTCCTCTGCCTGCCTTCTGTCTGTGGGAAAAGCTTAGCCAAAGAATAAGTTTAATCCAAGACGTGAGAGCATGCGGAAACAAAGGACAGCAGCCAGAGGAGAACAAATAATAATAATGTGGTGACTAAGCATAGTCACGGACCTTTAGTTCCTCCTCAAGGGCTACAGACAATATTCTGAGAGTGTGTAGAGACGGACACCTCCACCAGGTGCAAGAGAGTAACTAGCTGAGGACCAGAGTGTAGCCATGACAACAGCTGCCCCAATTCTGAGAACCGCCTCAAGGAAATGGGAACAAATGGCCTCAAGGAAATGGGAACACATTGACCTTGTGACTGAAGAGTAACTGTACCTAAAACAATCAAGATGCTGCTGGTCCAACCATCCATGACCAGTTGCAAGATGACTGTCAGAGCTGACCATGCTGTTTCTCCATGTAGCCCCCTCCCTCTGTCTAAACCTCTTACCCACTGCCTGTTGGGGTGGGAGGGGAGTCGACCTTTGGCAGGAGTGTAACGCCCTCCCCCCACTGCCGGTATCCAAAATAAAGCAAACTTTCCTTCCACCAACCTGGCCTCCTGAATGGCTTTTGAGCAGCCAGCAGCCAGACTTTGCTTTCGGTTACAAAATGACTGAACTGAATACTTAAAGACGGTTAAAATTTCCTGTTACGTGTATGTTACCCCAGTTAAAAACATCTTAGAAAATCTCACAAGGGTAACCACAGAGGGCTGTGGTTAAGTGCTAACAGGAACTTTGCATAAGCTTCAGGTCCTCTCAGCCCCATCCCCACCCCAATTACCCAAGGTTAAGGGTTGTCTTCTGTGCTCAGGGACTTCCCTCTTTAAATTTTGGACAAACATCAGCTCCAGCCCTGTGCGCCTTAACCTCAGCCTCCCTGACTGACCCAGTGCTCCAGGCTCTGCTCCAAGGATCCAGTGAGTCTCGGGTCACCCTCTTCTGTGGGAAACTGGGTGCTGAGTTCACATCCTCCCAAAGAGACCTCTGCAACCCCAGAGTGCAGGGGTCAGCCCAGCTCCAGCCTAAGGGTGGAGAGACCCGTTTTACAGATGAAAGTAGAAGCAGCTGGGAACTGTCTGTGTTTGTGTGAGGAGAGGAGGGGCTGGGAGAGATTGGATCAATGTCCAGGGGCTCTTGGACTGGTTTTAGTCTGGTGCTCACACAACCCTAAGATGACCCTCACATGGAGTTTGTGATGCGGGTACCACTGCCGTCAGTCTCCTGTCTCCTCTCTGCCCTCCACGTCTGCTGATGCCTCCTCTAGGAGCTGAGCATTCTGCTGAAGACAATTCAGTGGTGTTTTGTGTTGAATTACCTTGGAGTTTTGTACACTCATCAACTCTGTGAAGCTGGCTCTCCAGTTTATCCCCAGCATACAATTTTAAAAGCTGTGGTGAAATATACATAAATTTGCCAACTTCACCATTTTTAAATGAGCCTTCAGCAGTACTGGGTAAATTTACACAGCTGTGTAACCAGTTCGCAGAATTCTTTTTGTCTTGTAAACTGAAACCATGTGTGCATTGAACAATGACTCCCCATTTCCCCCCTCACCCAGCACCTAGCAAACCAGCATTCTACTTTCTGTCTGTGTAAATTTGACTGTATTAGCTATTTTATAGAAGTGGGATCATACAGTACTTGTCTTATGGTGACTGGCTTATATCACTTAGCATATTGTCCTCAAGTTTCCTCCATGTTATAGCATGGGTCAGAATTTCCCATATTTTTAAGGCTGAATAATATTCCACTGTAGGTATAGAGCACATTGTTTTTATCCATTTTTCATGGATAGCCATTTGGGTTGCTTTCATCTCTCAGCTAATCTGAATAATGCCACCATGGGTGTACAAACGTCTCCTGTGACCTCACTTTCAGTTCTTTTGGGTGTACACTCAGGAGTGGGATTGCTCAACCATGATGGTAATTTCACTTTTGGTTTTTCGGAGGAACCACCATACTTTACCCACAGCAACTGTACCATTTTATGTTCCTAAAGACAGGGCTCAAAAGTTCATCAGCAGCGTTTGAACAAGAAGGAAACACAGGTCCAGGGAAGTATATGACTTGTTCAAGGGCAGAGAGGTGGGGCCAAGATCCTAATCATGGCTTCCTGACTCTTTGAATGCTTGCCCTCAACCATAATGCTCAACTCGGACCTTAGAGTAACATGGACAGAAGCCCCCTGCTCTTAACTCGTGTTCTCTGAGTCAGCCTGGCCCTGCAGAGCAGTGTAATGGGGAGACATTCTATGTCCCAAAGGATAGAAAATGGAGTCTTTTGTTTCTGATTCAGAATGAAGATTAGTCCTCTCTTCCTCCAGGCTCTTGGGAGATTGGTTTGGTTTTCCTCTTTTTCGATATTCAATAATAATTAATTAGGAACTTTTTTTTTTTGCTTTTTCATTGGAGGATAATTGTTTTACAATGTTGTGTTGGTTTCTGCTGTATGATAAAGTGAATCAGTCTTAATTATAAATATACTTTCTCCCTGGTGAGCCTCCCTCCCCCTTCCCATCCCGTGTGTCTACATCCTCACAGAGAGTCAGGCTGAGCAACCTGAGCTGTGCAGAGGCTTCCCACTAACTCCATTTTACACATATAGTGTATACATGTCAATGCTACTCTGTCAATTCATCCCACCCTCTCCTTCCTGCGCTGTGTCCACAAGTCCAATCTCTATGACTCCATCTCAATTCTGGCCCTGCAAATAGGTTCATCTGTACCATTTTTTTAGATTGCATATATATATATATGTATATGTATATATACACACACATTAATATACAATATTTGTTTTTCTCTTTCTGACTTACTTTACTCTGTATAACAAGTTCTAAGTTCATCCACCTCACTACAACTGACTCAAATTCTTTCCTTTGTATGGCTGAGCAATTTCATTGCCTATATGTACCACATCTTCTCTATCCGTGCATCTGTCTAAGGACATGTAGGTTGCTTCCATGTCCTGCCTGTTGTAAACAGGGCTGCAAAGAACATTCGCATACATGTATCTTTGTGATTTGATTTGATTTGACTTTGGTTTTCTCAGGGTTTATGCCCAGTAGTGGGTTGCCAGGTCATATGGTAGTTTTATTCCTAGTTTGTTCAGGAATGTCCATCCTGTTCTCCATAGTGCCTGTGTCAGCTTACTTTCCCACCAACAGTGCAGAAGAGTTCCCTTCTCTCCACATCCTCTCCACCATTTATTGTTTGTAGATTTTCCAATAGTGACCATTCTGACATCTGTGAGGTGACAGCTCACTGACATGTGGACCCATTGGGGGAAGGAGAAGGTTGAACAAACTGGGGGATTAGGATTGACATGCATACACTACATGTGCAAAACAGAAAGCTAATATGAACCTGCAGAGAGCACAGGAACCTCAGCTTGCAGCTCCGTGACGCCCTAGAGGGTTGGGATGGGCGACGGGGTGGGAGAGAGGCCCAGCAGGGAGGGGACATATGTATACATATAGCTATTCACTGGGCTTCCTTCCCTTGTGGCTCAGTGGTAAAGAATTGGCCTGCCAATGCAGGAGACACAGTTTTGATCCCTGGGTCAGGAAGATCCCCATGATTAGGAAATGGCAACCCACTCCAGTATTCTTGCCTGGAGAATCCCATGGACAGAGGAGCTGGCGGGCAACAGCCCATGGAGTGGCACAGAGTCAGACATGACTGAGTGGCTAAACAACAACAACAAAGCTGATTCACTTCTTTGTGTCGCAGAAACTAACACAACATTGTAAAACAGTTACACGCCAATAAAAAATCAAAAAAGAGAACACTCATATAAGTAAAGTCAGAAATGAAAGAGGAGATATTGTAAATGGTACTTCAAATATACACTGTCTTATACACATTTCTTATACTATGAAAAAGTATACGCCAACAAATTGGATAACCTGGAAGGAAAAAATAAACAATCTGAATAAACCAATAACTAGAAAGGAGGTTGAATCAGTGATAAGAAACCTCTCAACACAGAAAAGATAGTTTCATCGGTGAATTCTACAAAACATTTGATTTAAAAAAAATTTTAAACAATTTTGGCTGCACTCGGTTTTTGTTGCTGCGGGAGGACTTTCTCTCCAGTTGCAGTGATCCGGGGCTACTCTCCATTTTCATATGCATGCTTCTCCTTGCAGTTGCTGCTGTTTTTGTTCAGTCCCTCAGTCTTGTCTCACTCGTTGCAACCCCATGGACTGTAGCACGCCAGATTTCCCTGTCCTTCACTGTATCCTGGAGTTTGCTCAAAGTCATGTCCATTGAATCATTGATGCCATCCAACCATCTCATCCTCTGTTGCCCCCTTCTCCTCCTGCCCTCAATCTTTCCTAGCATCAGGGTCTTTTCCAATGAGTCAGCTCTTCACATCAGGTGGCCAAAGAATTGGAGTTTCAGCATGAGCATCAGCAGGTAGATTCTCATTCACTTATGCCACCAGGGAAGTCCAAAACACTAAGAATTTTAACAAACACAAAAGACTACATTTATTTCTAGACTCCTTCCTTGTATAAGATAATGGAGAAAACCTGAGTTGTCAGTGTGTATTCTTTGGAGGGTCCCCTCATAATGGAAGAATCTTTGATGATACCGTGATTGGGAATTTTTTCATTCTCTTCTCATGTCACATGGTTTTCTTTCAACTCCCCTCTGACTTAGTTTCTGTTCTGTCAGGGCTAGAGATTTGGATGGTTTCCAAATGCAACCAAGGCAGGAAATCTACTGGTCCAAGGCACAGTAATGAATTCATGTCAAAAACAGGATGTATGGGGGGAGGGGGCAGAAGGCAAGAGAGAGAGAGTGAGATGAAGTGTTTCCATCTGAGATAGAAAAGAGGCAGGAAGTGAAGTGAAGTGAAGTTGCTCGGTCAGGTCCGACTCTTTGCAACCCTGTGGACTGTAGCCAGCCAGACTCTTCCTTCCATGGGATTTTCCAAGCAAGAGTACTGGAGTGGGTCGCCATTTCCTTCTCCAGGGGATCGTCCCTACCCAGGGATGGAACCCAGCTCTCACGCATTGTAGGCAGACGCTTTACTGTCTGAGCCACTAGGGAAGCCCAAAAGAGGCAGGAGGAGGAGGCAAAGACAGAAGGATTAAGATACTAAAGACTGGCGGTGAGAAGGTAGGAGCAGATTATCAATAGTGAATTACAGGTCACCATGAATGCAACATCAATTTAAAATATTCATATATAATGTATATGCAAAGCACCCAAACTCAGCAATGGTTATACAATTGAGAAATAATTTCAGATGCTTCAGGAAGTACATGAAAAAGAAAAGGTGTTAACATTTGAGAGATAGAGGTCAGAAGGCTGGGAAATTTAGGGGAGGGGTGATGATCAGGACACTCACCTTGAAATACAGGGTGGCTCTTCAATGAGAAAGGAAAAAGAAAAGGAATGTGAGCATATCTGTGATATCTCAGTCTCCGTGAGATGAATTAAAAACATGGGAAATTACGTTGAAAAGATGAGAGGGTGGGGAGAAAGCAGCAGAGGCGGACCTGAGTGACTCTCATGAATCATAACAGGAAGACAGTACCTGACAATTGGGGTTGTCTACTGGGCATCCCTGGTGGCGTGGTGGTGAGAAGCCAATGCAGGAGAAGGTGGTAAGCCAATGCAGGTGGTAAGAAGCCAATTGGTCTCCTGCCAATGCAGGACACATGGGCTTGATCCCTGAGTTAGGAAGATCCCCTAAAGGAGAAAATGGCAACCCACTCTAGTATTCTTGGCTGGGAAATACCATGGACAGAGGAGCCTGGCAGGCTACAGTCCATGAGGTCGCAAAGATTCAGACACGACTGAGTGACTAAACAGCAACAAAAGCAAAAGAATTCTGTACGATGTGATATCAGACATGCCATTCTCAAGGCTTAAGTGTCTGTCCTCACATTACTTTAAACTCTGTATGTTTTCTCCTATTATATTATAGCTGTTTGAAAAGTCAGACTCTTAAAAACATGATGTGGAATTTTTTTCAACATTTGTATGTGGACTTGATTCCAAATGTCCTTCTGTTATTAAAGAGGGGAGTGCTCCTTACTTCTAAATCCCCAATGCCTATTTTAGATGTCTTTTTTTTTTTTTCCTTCTAAATTTATACTCTCTTGTTTGGCTGCCTCAACCTGAATTATTTTTTTTTAATTTATTGAAGTATAGTTGATTTACAGTGCTGTGTTAGTTTCTTCTGTAAAGCAAGGTGACTCAGTTATGCATATGTATTGATATCTTCTTTTTCATTTTCTTTTCCGTGACTGTTTATCACAAGATATTGATTATAGTTTCCTGTGTTATACAATAGGACCTTGTTGTTTATCTAGTCAAGGCAATGGCAACCCACTCCAGTACTCTTGCCTGGAAATCCCATGGATGGAGGAGCCTGGTGGGCTGCAGTCCATGGGGTCTCGAAGAGGAGGACACGACTGAGCGACTTCACTTTCACTTTTCATTTTCACGCATTGGAGAAGGAAATGGAAACCCACTCCAGTGTTCATGCTTGGAGAATCCCAAGGATGGGAGAGCCTGGTGGGCTGCCGTCTATGGGGTCGCACAGAGTCGGACACGACTGAAGTGACTTAGCAGCAGCAGAAGCAGCATACGATAGTTTGCACGTGCTAATCCCAAACTCCCAATCCTTCCTTTTCCCTCTTCCTTGGCCATCATAAGTCTAGTCTCTATATCTGTGAGTCTGTTTCTATTTCATAGATAGATTCATTTGGGTCATATTTTAGACTCCACATATAAATGATATCATACAGTATCTGTCTTTCTCTTTCTGATTTACTTCACTAAGTATGATAATCCCATTATCTAGGTCCGTCCATACTGCTGCAAGTGGCATTGTTTCATTTTTCATGGCTGAGCAGTCTGTCAGTATGTATGTATGTCTGAATATATATATTTGTTGTTGTTTAGTTGCTAAGTTCTGTCTGTCTCTTTTGCGACCCCATTTACTGTAGTTAGCCATGTTCCTCTGTCCATGGAATTTCCCAGACAAGAATACTGGAGTGGGTTGTCATTTCCTTCTCCAGGAGATCTTCTGCAGGCAGATTCTTCACCACTGAGCCACTAAATATTTACACACACACACACACACACACACATATATATCACATCTTGTTTATCCATTCATCTATTTGTTGCAGGAAGGGGGACCTCTTCCACGGCCCAAAACTGGACTCTTGTCTAACACTTGGAAATGAATTGTGCAAGGAGACACGTGTGCTGACAAAGCAAGAGATTTTATTGGGAAAGGGCACCCAGGTGGAGAGCAGTAGGGTAAGGGAACTCAGGAGAACAGCTCTGTCTCATGTCTTGCAGTCTCGGGTTTTATGGTGATGGGATTAGTTTCCGGGCTGTCTTTAGCCAATCAGACTCAGAGTTCTTCCTCGCGGTGCATGCCTTGTTCAGCCAAGATGGATACAAGAGAGAAGGATTCTGGGAGGTGGGTGGACAGGTGGTGTCTCCTTTTGACCTTTCCCAAATTCTTCTGGTTGGTGGAGGCTTATTAGTTACCTGTTCCTTACCAGAACCTCCTGTCATAAAACAGCTCATGCAAATGGTTATTATGGTGCCTGGCTAGGGTGGGCGGTTTCAACCAGCATACTTCCCCTAACATATTGATGAGTTTTAGGTTGTTTCCATGCCTTGGCTATTGTAAATAGTGTTGCTATGAACATAGGGATGCATGTATCTTTTTGAATTATAGTTTTGTCTGGGTATACAGTCCGAAGTGGGATGACTGGATCCTACATCAACTCAATTTTTAATTTTTTGAGGACCCTTTATACTGTTTTCCATAATGACTGCACCACTTTACATTCCCACCAACAGTGTAAGAGGGTTCCCTTTTCTCCACACCCTCTCCAACATTTATTATTTGTAAACTTGTTAATCATAGTCATTCTGAACAGCATGGGGTGGTACCTCATCGTTGTTTTGATTTGCATTTCTCATGGCATCTGGTCCCATCTCTTCATGGGAAATAGATGGGGAAACAGTGGAAACAGTGTCAGACTTTATTTTGGGGGGCTCCAAAATCACTGCAGATGGTGATTGCAGCCATGAAATTAAAAGACACTTACTCCTTAGAAGGAAAGTTATGACCAACCTAGGTACCATATTAAAAAGCAGAGATATTACTTTGTCAACAAAGGTCTGTCTAGTCAAGGTTATGGTTTTTCCAGTGGTCATATATGAATGTGAGAGTTGGACTGTGAAGAAAGCTGAGCACCAAAGAATTGATGCTTTTGAACTGTGGTGTTGGAGAAGACTCTTGAGAGACTCTTGGACTGCAAGGAGATCCAACCAGTCCATTCTAAAGGAGATCAGTCCTGGGTGTTCTTTGGAAGGAATGATGCTGAAGCTGAAACTCCAATACTTTGGCCACCTCATGCGAAGAGTTGACTCATTGGAAAAGACTCTGATGCTGGGAAGGATTGGGGGCAGGAGAAGAAGGGGACAACAGAGGATGAGATGGCTGGATGGCATCACTGACTTGATGGACATGAGTTTGAGTGAACTCCGAGAGTTGGTGATGGACAGGGAGGCCTAGCGTGCTGTGATTTATGGGGTCGCAAAGAGTCGGACAAGACTGAGTGACTGAACTGAACTGAATAATTATGAATGATGGCCATCTTTTCCTGTGCGAGTTGGCCATGTTTTATATGTCTCTTTTAGTGCCTATTTTAGGGTGCCTTTTGGCAATATTGTAGGTCTTCATAGAACCGTTCAACTTCAGCTTGTTCAGCGTTACTGCTTGGGCATAGACTTGGATTACTGTGCTATTGAATGGTTTGCCTTGGAAATGAACAGAGATCATTCTGTTGTTTTTGACACTGCATCCAAATTCTGCATTTCGGACTCTTTTGTTGACCATGATGGCTACAACTAATAGAGTTTTGCCAAGAAAATGCACTGATCATAACAAACACCCTCTTCCAACAACACAAGAGAAGACTCTACACATGGACATCACCAGATGGTCAACACCAAAATCAGATTGATTATATTCTTTGCAGCCAAAGATGGAGAAGCTCTATATAGTCAGCAAAAACAAGACCAGAAGCTGACTGTGGCTCAGATCATGAATTCCTTATTGCCAAATTCAAACTTAAATTGAAGAAAGTAGGGAAAACCACTAGACCATTCAGGTATGACCTAAATCAAATCCCTTATGATTATACAGTGGAAGTGAGAAATAGATTTAAGGGCCTAGATCTGACAGATAGAGTGCCTGATGAACTATGGAATGAGGTTCCTGACATTGTACAGGAGACAGGGATCAAGACCATTCCCATAGAAAAGAAATGCAAAAAAGCAAAATGGCTGTCTTTGGAGGCCTTGTAAATGGCTGTGAAAAGAAGAGAAGTGAAAAGCAAAGGAGCAAAGGAAAGATATAAGCATCTGAATGCAGAGTTCCAAAGAATAGCAAGAAGAGATAAGAAAGCCTTCTTCAGCGATCAATGCAAAGAAATAGAGGAAAAGAACAGAATGGGAAAGACTAGAGATCTCTTCAAGAAAATTAGAGATACCAAGGGAACATTTCATGCAAACATGGGCTCGATAAAGGACAGAAATTGTATGGACCTAACAGAAGCAGAAGATATCAAGAAGAGGTGGCAAGAATACACAGAAGAACTGTATAAAAAAGATCTTCACGACCCAGATAATCACGATGGTGTGATCACTGACCTAGAGCCAGACATCCTGGAATGTGAAGTCAAGTGGGCCTTAGAAAGCATCACTACGAACAAAGCTAGTGGAGGTGATGGAATTCCAGTGGAGCTCTTTCAAATCCTGAAAGATGATGCTGTGAAAGTGCTGCACTCAATATGCCAGCAAATTTGGAAAACTCAGCAGTGGCCACAGGACTGGAAATGGTCAGTTTTCATTCCAATCCTAAAGAAAGGCAATGCCAAAGAATGCTCAAACTACCACACAATTGCACTCATCTCACACACTAGTAAAGTAATGCTCAAAATTTTCCAAGCCAGGTTTCAGCAATATGTGAACAGTGAACTTCCTGATATTCAAGCTGGTTTTAGAAAAGGCAGAAGAACCAGAGATCAAATTGCCAACATCTGCTGGATCATGGAAAAAGCAAGAGAGTTCCAGAAAAATATCTATTTCTGCTTTATTGACTATGCCAAAGCCTTTGACTGTGTGGATCACAATAAACTGTGGAAAATTCTGAAAGAGATGGGAATACCAGACCACCTGATCTGCCTCTTGAGAAATGTATATGCAGGTCAGAAAGCAACAGTTAGAACTGGACATGGAACAACAGACTGGTTCCAAATAGGAAAAGGAGTACGTCAAGGCTGTATATTGTCACCCTGTTTATTTACCTTACATGCAGAGTACATCATGAGAAACGCTGGGCTGGAAGAAACACAAGCTGGAATCAGGATTGCTGGGAGAAATATCAATAACCTCAGATATGCAGATGACACCACCCTTATGGCAGAAAGTGAAGAGGAACTCAAAAGCCTCTTGATGAAAGTGAAAGTGGAGAGTGAAAAAGTTGGCTTAAAGCTCAACATTCAGAAAACGAAGATCATGGAATCCGGTCCCATCACTTCATGGGAAATGGATGGGGAAACAGTGGAAACAGTGTCAGACTTATTTTTCTGGGCTCCAAAATCACTACAGATGGTGACTGCAGCCATGAAATTAAAAGACACTTACTCCTTGGAAGGAAAGTTATGACCAACCTAGATAGCATATTCAAAAGCAGAGACATTACTTTGCCAACAAAGGTCCGTCTAGTCAAGGCTATGGTTTTTCCTGTGGTCATGTATGGATGTGAGAGTTGGACTGTGAAGAAGGCTGAGCGCCGAAGAATTGATGCTTTTGAACTGTGATGTTGGAGAAGACTCTTGAGAGTCCCTTGGCCTGCAAGGAGATCCAGCCAGTCCATGCTGAAGGAGATCAGCCCTGGGATTTCTTTGGAAGGAATGATGCTAAAGCTGAAACTCCAGTACTTTGGCCACCTCATGTGAAGAGTTGACTCACTGGAAAAGACTCTGATGCTGGGAGGGATTGGGGGCAAGAGGAGAAGGGGATGACAGAGGATGAGATGGCTGGATGGCATCACTGACTCGATGGACGTGAGTCTGGGTGAACTCCGGGAGTTGGTGATGGACAGGGAGGCCTGGTGTGCTGCGATTCATGGGGTCGCAAAGAGTCGGACACGACTGAGCGATTGAACTGAACTGAACTTTGGCAATATTAGCTGGATGAATCTGTACACTGCTTCTTTCCTTGGCCACATATTTTATTAGTGAAAGAAAAGTGAAAGTGTTAGTTGTTCAGTTGTGTCCAACTCTTTGTGACCCCATGGACTATAGGGTGCCAGGCTCCTCTGTCCATGGGATTCTCCAGGCAAGAACACTGGAGCAGGTTGCAGTTCCCTCCTGCAGGGGATCTTCACTATCCACATGTCTATGTCTCCTGCATGGCAGGCAGATTCTTTAACTGTCTGAGCCACCAGAGAAGCTTATATCATCTTGTTGAAGCATTTAAACTTTATTGCTGTTGGGGCAGAATATCGTGTCCTCTATCCTCTTAGGTTCTTTGTCTGGAGCCTGCAAAGTAGACACATGAAGAGTAGATAAACAGGAGAAAGAAGCCTTCTGTTTACATTTCCCAAGAAAGGAGGCAAGTGGGCTCTAGGCTAGATATTTACAATCTGCCTTCTGTTCCCACTGGGAGATGGAAATGACAGGAACAGAGTAAATAGCTGGACTTTGTCTGCTGTGGACATGGTAATATAACAATCATGGCACGGACAAAGAGGGGCTAAACCCTGTGTGTGTAAAAGATCAAGGGGTCACATATTTTCTATCTTTAGGGCACCGCACATGCACAGAAAGTCTCCTTGGGGGGCAAAAAGATGGGAGTGCCATCCCGTAATAGGTGATGTCCAGGGCCCCCAGAGGCCTGTGTGTTGGAATCCATCTAGGAAAAAAGGCTGCACACACTTGTCAGGGAGGGTCCTAGGGCAGGGCAGATAATTAGCCAAAGACAAACAAAGACAGGAAGAACCACCCTGTACAGATGATTTAACAGTCTCTTTATGGGCTCCTCCTCCTTCGGGAGGACGCCCACAGCCTTTCTATTGTGTGTGAACTCTGCCTGGCTTCTGTCTTAACAAACCTCCTCTGTGCTCCCCATGACTGTGCTGTGTCTCCAGTAACGCACGTTTATCATATTTTTAGTTTTTGCCTCCTGGAGAAATGCATTTTTTTACTGGGGGCAAGAACCAGGAGAACCTTGTTTCTAGTTTCTAGCCATTGGTGGACTAGAGATTAAGATTCCTGGTTTTTCACCCAGGCCACCCGGGTCCAATTCCTGGGCAGAGAACTAAGCCACTCCTCACGGTTGATCTCTCTCCAAGATCATTGATGCTGAAGCCTGGGATTTCAAGGTAAACTGCCAGTCTCCCCAAACTGCTGGCTGGAGACTTCTGACTCTCTCTCTCTCTCCCATGACAACTTGCTTACTCTCACTCTCTGCTTTGTTCTCTTTTCAAGACCCACAGGGCTGAATCTAGGTCCGCACAGTGAAGGAGCCCTGCTGCTGCTGCTTAGTCGCTTCAGTCGTGTCCGCCTCTGTGTGACCCCATAGACGGCAACCCACCAGGCTCCCCCGTCCCTGGGATTCTCCAGGCAAGAACACTGGAGTGGGTTGCCATTTCCTTCTCCATTGTATGAAAGTGAAAAGTGAAAGTGAAGTCGCTCAGTCGTGTCCGACTCTTAGCGACCCCAGGGACTGCACCAGGCTCCTCCGTCCATGGGATTTTCCAGGCAAGAGTACTGGAGTGGGGTGCCAATGTTTTTCTCTCTCCTTTCCTCTTTCTCTTGTCTGCCTGATCTACAACTCCCAGCATGTCCCTTGCCCAAGCAGTGCTTCCTCATCAACTTTCGAGAAACACGCTGGGAATCAGAGCTGGGCGCCTACCGCCACCACCAGCAAATCGCTCCCTGCTGTGTTGCTGTTGCTCAGCTGCTCAGTTGTGTCTGAGTCTTGCGACCCCAAGGACTGTAGCCAGCCAGGCTCCAAGTTTTCTTGCTCTTTCAGATTCTTCTGTAATTTTAAGATACTATATTTGTAAAAAGAAAAAATGCTAACAATCATTTGACCATCACATGGTTGCCACAAACCTTCAATTTATAAGAAAAGGCAGTATCTTTGAGGCACAATAAATCAGTGCATGATAGTGCTTGTACATGTATATGTACGGATTTAAAATATAAGTATAATTAATGCACAAATATGCATTTATATAAAAGCTGTGTATTGAAATATATATTTGAATATTCACTCTTTGTCTGAAATTCAGTATATCTAGGTGTTTTGTATTTTTATTTATTAAATCGCTCACTCCTTGGTGTCCATGTATACTCTCTGTATTCTACTCTCTTCTTAGAAGAGCATTAGTCATGTGGGGTTAGGAGCCACCCTAATAGCACAGGTATAGGAGTAAGAAGGTAATCAGTTAGCACCAAGCAGTCAGGGTTGCTGTCATCTTGAGGTGCTGGAAGGAAAATTGCAAGGTTCAGACGATTATATCAAGCCAAAGTGACATTGGGTGAAGGGAGTTACGGTACCTCCTAAGAGGCCAGTTGACTCAGAACAGTGTCGAGTATGACAGAATTTAAGAGATTCAACTGGGTGGGCAACAGAAATAGTCAGAGACCACAGTTACAAGTTCTTCAGGCAGCAGGACACCATCTGGGAAGGGAACCTTGTCTTTTCATGGACTCCATAAGAAAGGAGTTGTTCATTCTTATTTTCCAAACAGATGTTCTTTATCTCAGTGGTTAAGACAGATGAGCTGTGAGAGTCAGACAGGCTGTCTTAGTTCACACAAAGTTCAAACTGAACCACAAATAAGCCAAAATGACTTCCCCATTCCTCAATATATGAACATTTTCTCCCTCACAAGCAGATAAAAATCTTAAAACCATATGATCCAGCAATTCTGCTTCTGAGTATACACCCAGAAGAGTTGGAGAGAAGCACAGTCTGGAAGACATATGTGTATACCTGTGTTCATAGCAGCATTATTCACAATAACCAAAGCATGAAAGAAACCCAAGTGTCCATTGACCAAGAAACAGATAAGCCAGGTGTGGCATGTACTTATAATACTATGGAGTATTATTCAGCATTAAAAATGGAATTCTAACACATGCTACAACATGGATGAATTTTGTTGACATTGTACTAAGTAAAGCCTGACAACAAAAGAGAAATAGTGTACGAACCTACAAGAATGAAGTACCTAGAGTGGTCCCAAAGAGTTGGACATGACTGAAGCAACTTAGCACTAGCTCTAGAGTGGTCAGGCTCACAGAGACACAGGGTGTAATGGTGGTTGCCAAGACTGGTGGAGAAGAAAGGAAGAATTTTGTTGTATGGGTACAGAGTTTCAGTTTTAAAAGATGAAGAAAGTTCTACAGTTTGGTTGCCCAAAATGTAAATGTACTTAACTAAACTACATACTTAAAAAAGATTAAAATAGTTAATGTTACGTTCTGGGTATTACAACACAATTAAAAAAAAAAACAAAAAACAAACAAAAAAACCCTCTCAGAAGCACCACCTGAGGTAACCACAGAAGAATCAAGGGCTGATAGCAACTCTGCAGATGCTTCCTTCCTGCCCCCAACTCCATCCCCACCCCAACAAAAAGTTGTCTTTTGCTCACAGGGACTCCCCGCTTCGGTTCTTGGAGATACCTCAACTCCAGCCCTGCATGGCTTAACCTCAGCCTCCCTGACTGACCCAGTGCTCCAGGCTCTGCTCCAAGGGTCCAGTAAGTCTCGGGTCACCCTCTTCTGTGGGAGACTGGGTGCTGAGTTCACATCCTCCCAAGGAGACCTCTGCAACCCCAGAGTGCAGGGGGTCAGCCCGGCTGCAGCCTGAGGGTAGAGAGACCCATTTTCCAGATGAAAGTAGAAGGAGCTGGGAGCTGTTGTGCTGTGTCAGAAGAAGTGGGGGGGGGGGGGTTCATCATCTTGATGGCTTTGCATCTTGTTTCCTCAGCAGATAGTAGCCTCGTGACCTCCGTCTAGGATGCTTCAGGATGCTCGCCAATTTGGTCAGAAGCTGGTGCGCAGGCGGCCACTGGGTCCCAGAGAGGAGACTGAGCATCACCTGGCTGGTTGTCTGAACACCCTAGACCTGGTGATCATAGGCGTGCGCAGGATGTTGGGAGCTGGCGTGCACATCCTGGTTGGTACAGTGGCCAAGTACATCGCTGGACCAGCAATCGTCCTCTCCTTCTTGGTGGCTGCCCTGTCTTCTCTGTTGTCTGGGTTCTGCTATATAGAATTTGGGGCCCGGGTACCAAGCTCTGGTTCTATGTATCTCTACAGCTATACCATCATGGGTCAGGTGTATGGCTTCATCATCGGCTGGAATCGCATACTGTCCTTAACTGTTGGTGAGATATTGGGGTACAGGAGGGGGTGGGGCTTCAGATCAAGAGACTAGGAGATATGAATGGCATCTTTGCTCATTCACAAGCAGATGTTATCCACCTTGCGGGGCTGTGCTGTCCTTAGTCACTGCAGTCGTGTCCAACTCTTTTTGACCCCATGGACTGTAGCTCTCTAGGTTCCTCTATCCTTGGGATTTTGTCAGGCAAGAATATTGGAGTGAGTTGCCATGTCCTGGTTGCCATGCCCTCCTCCCGGATCTTCCCAATCCAGGGATCAAACCCCACCTTGTGGGGGGAGATGGGTAATAGTGACAGAAAGGCTCTACAACTTCATTCTACTCAGTTTGATGCCATTGTTGATGTTCAGTCTCTAAATTGTGTCTGACTCTTTGCAACCCCAGGAACCGCAACACGCCAGGTTTCCCTTCAATCCTGCTTACCTTAAACGATGAGACTAAGAACCTTGAAGGCTTCCCAGGTGGCTCAGTGGCAAAAAATCTGACTGCCAGTACAGGAGACTTGGGTTTAATCCCTGGGTCAGGAAGAATCCCTGAAGAAAGCCATGGCAACCTACTCCAGTATTCTTGCCTGCATAATTCCACAGACAGAGGAGCCTGGTGTGCTGCAGTCCATGGTGTCACAAAGAGCTGGACACGACTTAAGGGCTAAACACAGTGACAACAAATAACCCTGAAGGAAAGGGAACTCTAGGGAGTGTGTGTGTGTGTGTTAGTCACTCAGTCTTGTCCGACTCTTTGCAATCCCATGGACTATAGCCCTCTCGGCTCCTCTATCCATGGAATTCTCCAGACAAGAATACTGGAATGAGTTGCCATCTCCTTTTCCCAAGGATCTTCCCAGGCAAGGGATCGAACTCCGGTCTCCCGCATTGCAGGCGGATTCTTTACCATCTGAACCACCCCCTGCACAGGGAGTGGGTAGAGGGAGGCAAATTCCTCAGGATTATCTCCTCATCGTAGTGAAGACTTTGGTTAGCTGCTGACTTCCCGGGATTTTTCCTGACACTCTGATTTAAAATGCCAATTCCGATCCCACCATCCTGGTCCCACCTCCCTGTGCTTTTTGTTTATTTTCTGTAACTTTGATCTCCTAGCATATTAAAGAGTTGACCTATGTTGTGAATCATCTGGGCCTGCCCTCCCCACCTGATGAGAAGAAACTCTTTGAATCCCTAGATATTATGGGTTTTTTGTTGTTGCTGTTGTTCACTCCTCTCCCTAGATCATTGTGGTTCAATTTCTGTTTGCTCATAAACATTCCTTCTTCTGCTGCTGTAGGCACTGCCTGTATAGCCCGGGCCTGGAGCTACACCTTCGACAGCCTGACTGGGAACCACATCTCTCGGGGGTTAGAGGGAACTTTCTCCCTGTATATGCCCTACTACCTGGCCAAGTACCCAGACTTTTTCGCCCTGGGCCTGGTGCTGCTGCTCATGGGTGAGTCAGGGGTCAGAGTTAGGATGGGAAGAGTGCGATGTGAAAGGGAAGCTGGGTTGGGAAAGCCTCAGGGTTACTGAATGGAGAGGGGATTAGGACTGGGAAGGAAGGTTTGGAATAAGAAAGAGAGGAAGGCAAAACAAAGACCATTTTTTCCCTACCCTTGGACTATTGAAAATTTGGGCTGGATCATTCTTTGAGGTAGAGGTAATAGGTGGCTCAGATAGTAAAGAATCTGCCTGCAATGCGGGAGACCAGGGTTCCATCCTTGAGTCCGGAAGATCCCCTGGAGAAGGGAATGGTTACACACTCCAGTATTCTTGCCTGGAGAATCCCACGGACAGAGGAGCCTGGTGGGCTACAGTCTATGGGGTCGCAAAGAGTCGGACATGACTGAATGACTAACACTTTTGTTCTTTGGGGTTGGGGGCTGTCCTGGGCATTTCAGTATTTTTTTTTTTAATCATTTTTTGGGGAATTCCCTGGTGGTCCAGTGGTTAGGACTCTGTGCTTTCACTAATAAAGGTGCAGGTTCAATCCTTGATTGGGGAACTAAGATCCCACCTGGCAAGCGGGTCACCCCTCCCCCCCAAAAAAGATCATTGTTGAATATTGAGTAGCAACGCTGAACTTTATGTACTATATACCAATGATACCCAGCTCTCCAAACTGTATCAATCACAATGTTTCCAGACAGTGCCAAAAGTCCCTTGTGGGATAAAATTACCCCAGTTGAGAATCAAAGTTGTTTTTTTTCTTCCTGGCCGCACTGGGTCTTCTTGTGTGACCTTCAGGCTCTTCATTGCTGTGCTTAGGCTCAGCAGTTGCGGCATGAACATGGGATCTTAGTCCCTGGACCAGAGATCAAACTTATATCCTCTGCAATGCAAGGCAGTTTCTCAACCTCTGCAACATTAGGGAAGTACCAAAGATTTTATAAAATTATTTTTTATTATTTTTTTACTTTATTATTTTATTGGAATATAACTATTTTACAATGTTGTGTTAGTTTCTGCTGGACATCATTGTGAATCAGCCATATGTACACATATATCTCCTTCCTTTTGAGCCTCCCTCCCACCCCACAAAGATTATTTTTAACTGAGAGGAAACTTTTCCAGTTTACTGAGATATAATTGACATACAACACTGTATAAGTTTAAGATGATTTGATAGACATGTATATTGTGAGGTGATGGCCACAATAAGAAATTAACCACCTGAAAGTGTACAATTTGGTGGCACTCAGTACATTCTCAATGTTGTGTAACCATCACCTCCTTCCAGTTCCAAACATGTTCTTCACAACAAAAGGAAGCCCCATACCCACTGAGCAGTCACTGTCTGTCCACCACCCATAACCACCAGTCCTAGGCAAAAATGTGTTTACTTTCTATCTCTACGGATTTAGTTATTTATTTGGCCTCATCATGAGCATGCAGAACTTCCCCAACCAGAGATCAAACCTGTGCCCCCTGCCATGGAAACTTGGAGTATTAACCACTGGACTACCAAGGGAGTCCTGGATTTAGTTATTTGGAAAGTTTCATTTTCCAATTTTACCCCACAGGACTACTGGTTCTGGGAGTTCATGTGTTACCCCAGGTTAACAAAGTGTTCATGGGCATCAACATTTTGGTCCTCAGCTTCATCATCGTCTCTGGCTTCATTAAGGGAGACCTGCACAACTGGAAGCTCATGGAACAGGACTACCCATTGAACACATCTGAATCCAATGACATTTATAGGTTAGGAGGATGTCCTTGACCTTAGTAAGGTGTGGCATGAGAAAGGGTACCCATCTGGGAATCTGGGGGTTGAAGAGATCTTGGGCTTCTTTGGTGGCTCAGATGATAAAGAATCCACCTGCAGTGCAGGAGACCAGGGTTCAGTCCCTGGGTCTTCCTGATCCTCTGGAGAATAGAATGGCTAACTACTCCAGTATTCTTGCCTGGAATATTCCACAGACAGAGGAGCCTGGTGGGCTACAATCTGAGTTTGAAGTTGGACACAACTGAGAAACTAACCTAAAGAGATCCAGGTGGAGGGGGTCCTGGAGCCCAGGACTTGTCATATTAAGGGAGGAGTCCAGTATACATGGCTGAACACACCTCACCCACGTTCTTTCTTGTTTCTTCTCTCACCATAGCTTGGGCCCTCTGGGTTCTGGAGGGTTTGTGCCTTTTGGCCTTGATGGGATTCTCCGAGGAGCAGCTTTATGTTTCTACATGTTTATTGGTTTTGATTCCATTGTCACTACAGGTAACATGGTCACCCTGTGTCCCATCCAGGGTGTGGGCACGGATTGGGCTGCCCTTGGGCATAGGGGTTTCTTTTGGAGGTTCAACAGGAAAGCGGATTTTGTGCTTTCACTCTGGTGTGTTTCCTGACCCAGTATTTCCTCTAATCCTGCAGGGGAAAAAGCCCAAAATCCTCAGCGGTCCATCCCCATCAGCATCGTGGTCTCAGTCTTGATCTGCTTTGTGGCATATTTTGGTGTCTCAGCAGCGCTCACCCTCATGGTGCCCTACTACCAAATTCACCCTGACAGCCCCTTTCTACAGGCTTTTCTCCATGTTGGTTGGGGCCCTGCCAGATATGTCGTGGCTGTTGGCATCCTCTGTGCTCTTTCATCCAGGTCAGTGGCATGGCTTTCTCCTCGTTGACTGTCAGATGCTCAGGTATCCCAGCCCTTGGGATTGAGAGACAAGAGAGAAAGACACCTTACCCCGTGTAGACGAGGGAGCAGATGCCCTGGTCTCTCATGCTTCTGCACATTCTCACTCCTCTCTGTTTTCTTTTCCAGCCTCCTGAACACCATGTTTGCCATGTCTTGGTTGATCTACACAATGGCAGAGGACGGGCTCCTTTTCCGATTTCTTGCCGAGATCAACGCCCGTACACGCACTCACATCAAGGTTATCATGATTTCTGGAATCCTTGCAGGTAGATAAACAAAACCCACTGCCTTTGGATTATCTTCCTTGGCTTGCATATTTCCAGCTGTTTCTCACTCCATCCCCCCACCTTGTTTATGCCCTCCTTCTAGGGGTCTTGGCGTTACTCTTCCATTTCAGTGATCTGATGGATCTCATGTCACTTCGGTCCCTGCTTGCTAACTTGGTGGTCGATTTTTCTGTCCTTGTGCTCAGGTGAGACTCCACTCCACCCTGACTGGGGGTCTTTGACTTGTGGGGATTGATGGGGGCTAATCCTCTCTGCCTTCATGCTGCCTTCTAAATGTCCTGCTCTGCTTTTGTGGGAAAAAAAGATGGATTCGACTGTGTGATGTTGGGTGAGTAGGGACTGCTGTTCATGTTGCATCATACTTCTAATTCAGGTATCACTCAGACCAGAATTTAAGCAAGAACCAAAAAACAGAGGAAGAAAGTGAGATGGAGCTTGTAGTCAAAGAAAGGTCTTTGGACCCTGTACCTAAAGCCAACATCTCAAGGAATCTCAAGAGTCTGTGGTTCCCTGCCAGCACCATCCCCACCCGGACATCTGGCCAGATTGTCTATGGATGTGCCATAGTGCTTGGTGAGCATTGGGATCTGTCTCTGGCGGTATTCTGAAATTGACAAGATAAGGTGGGAATGTGTATTTCATCAGTTGAGGAATGCTGAAGGTATGATGAGCCTTCATGATGTGAGAAGTTTTGGGGAGGAGTGTGACCCAAGGTCTTGACATCTTTGGCTTCTGGAGTCGAACCTGTTCTGTTCTCCTCCACCTTGACCCTTGTAGTTGTCCTGCTGATAATCCTGAGCCTGATCTTGTACCGGTGGCCCAGCCAGGTGTTCTCTGGAGACCCCGTGCTCACCACAGTGGCTGTGCTGCTGCTGCTGCTCATCACTGGGGTCACGGCCATCATCTGGAGGCAGCCCCAGGACCCCACTGCTCTTCACTTCAGGGTAGGTGACCTCATGTGCCCAAAGTGTCCACCTTGAGTGAAGGAGGTCTGCGTGCTTTAGGTCTAAGCTTCCTTTGCTGGACCAGGGAAGAAGGGGAGTTGCTGAAACCTATGGACCCTTCCCTGATCCACACTCAGTGCTTTACATGCACTAAGTAGCCACTGAACACACAGCCTGAATGGCACTGAACTTGTCCCACCCACATGGGATAGGGTCTCCCTTTCAGATGCCTAGGATGTGTTCAGGGATGAACTGACTCTGCCCACAGGTCCCTGCTCTGCCTTTCCTCCCACTGGTGAGCATCTTTGTGAACATTTACCTGATGGTGCACATGACTACTTGGACCTGGGTCCTATTTGGCATCTGGATGGGGATTGGTAAGTGACTTTCTGGAGTAAAGAGGCCTCTTGGATAAACGAACCCAATCTTCCTACCACCTCCCCCCTAAACTGTGTCAGATACCATGATAGGAGGTCTATTGGGCATTTATAAGTGAGGAGAGTGCCTGCTTTTACTTCTCACTGTCTCATTTCCCTACTAGGATTTGCCATATACTTTGGATATGGGATCCGACACAAGTTGGAGGAGAACACTGAGCAACACACTGGCCTCCACCTCCCAAATGCTGGACAAAAACATCCCTAGTGATGAATCATCTTAACCACAGGTGAGAGATGCTGTGTGGAATCCCTCCATGCACTGGAGGATCTGCTTCGAGAGGCACTGTGAGCCTCTATGGACTGTGAAGGCAGAATGCATTTATAGCTGTGTATTTATTGCTAGTGGACAAAGTGACTTTAATGCTGCAAATGCTGAAGGAAGCACTTAAAAGCATAATCAGTTAAGTTCAGTCGCTCAGTTGTGTCTGACTCTTTGCGACCCCATGAATCGTAGCACGCCAGGCCTCCCTGTCATCACCAACTCCCGGAGTTCACTCAAATTCTTGTTCATCGAGTTGGGTAATACACACCCAGAAAAGAGAATTTTCATGAAAAATGTACAGAAATGTAACCAGAAACCAAAGGAAGAAATAAAATATTAACTTACACATAAGCAGTGTCCTTTTATGCCTGTTGTCAGTGAAAACACACAAATTGTCACAGGAGAAGGAAACACAGGTAACCATATGTGCAAGAGCTGTACTTCAGGGGGTTTCCCTGGCACTCCAGTGGTTAAGACTTGCCTTCTAATGCAGGGGGTGCCAGTTCGATCCCTGGTCGTGGGGCTAAGATCCCACATGCCTCACAACCAAAAATCAAAACATAAAGCAGAAGCAATAAAGACTTTAAAAATGGTCCACATTAAAAAACAAATTTTTTTTTTTTTTTAAAAGAGTTGCACTTTAGGGAATTCCCTGGAGGTCCAGGATTTAGGACCCAGTGCTCTCACGGCCACGGCCAGGGTTCAATCCCTGGTTGGAGAACTCAGATCCTGCAAACTGTGCAGTGTGGCCAAAAAATAAGAAAAAAAACAAAACAAAACATAAATGCGAGTTTAAAAAAAGAGTTGCATTTTAAACATGAGAAAGCAGATGCATTGGAAGCAGAAGGAAAGAAGAGATACACTGTGCAAACAGTAACATAAGAAAGATGCATAGCCATATTAATATCAGATGAAAGAGATTTTAAGAAAAAGAGAATAATAATAGATAAATGGAATTATTTTACTGAGAAAGAGAAATGGTCATTTTCATCTTCTCCCCCAGCTTTACTGAGACATATATCACACTGTGTAATAAGCACTTTACTTTTCTGTCACGGACTATTAGAGTTAGATAGTAGAGTTGATGAGGAAAAGTTCTTTAATTGGAAAATAAAAACCCTGCATTGCCAGAGGTGAGGAAAGAGGGTGGGAAGTAATGATTGGTTGATGAATGGTTACGGTTGTGTGAAAATTGTTCAAGCATGTCCGACTCTTTGCAACCCCATGGGCTATACAGTCCATGGAATTCTCCAGGCCAGAATACTGGAGTGGGTAGCCTTTCCCTTCTCCAGGGGATCTTCTTATCCCAGGGATCGAACCCAGGTCTCTTGTATTGCAGGCAGATTCTTTACCAGCTGAGCCACAGGGAAGACCATGGTTATGGCTGGGTGGAACTAAAAGATAGGAAGCAAAACTAGAGAAGTAAAAATAAAAAGATGTTACCGAAGAAAATAATGCTTGAAACAGATTATGGACATGGAGGACATTGATTATTATGAAGTACCCAACTATTTGTGGGAAGGAGCAGCTGCAGTAGAGAGAAAGAGGGATGGAGGTAAAGAAATTAAGCAGCAAAGTTGTTAAATGAGTTTTTAAAAAAATAGATAGAAGAGGATGAACAGAATTAGGAAAATCCTGCAAGTTCACTGTCCTGCAAGTCTACTGAAATACAGGCTGGGAAACAATGGAGACTGAAACTGTCGGGTTAAACTTTGATGGAAGAGGCTGACATCACCTGATCGTTGTTCTTCCCTTACCGCTGGGGGACAACCAGATACCCCGTGTTAGCCAGTGTGCTGCAACAGACAACACAGAACACCGCCCGGAACACAGTCCTGATGAAAAGCTGAATCAGAGTGTCCTCAAGCCTCTAGATCAACTACAGCTCATCGTGAACATAAGGGATAGATTCACAGTTTGAGTAAAAACACAATCAGCCAAAACCAGGATGTTGATAATTCCCCAGGGCATAAAAATGATCCAGTATTTATACCAATTAAATAGTATGACCAATAGCCATAAAAAGGAATACATTTGACTCAGTTCTAATGAGGTGGATGGACATAGAGCCTTTAATACAGAGTGCAGTAAGTTAGAAAGAGCAGAACAAATATCCTACATTAACACATATATATAGAATCTAGAAAGATGGTGGTACTGAGGAACCTATCTGTAGGGCAGCAATAGAGATGCAGACATAGAGAACAGACTTGTGGGCACAGTGGGGGAAGGAGAGGGTGGGACGAATTGAGAGAGGAGCATTGAAACATATCCATTACCAGGTGTAAAACAGATTGCTAATGGGAAGTTGGTCTATAACTCAGGGAGCTCAGACCCAGTGCTCTGTGACAACCTAGAGGGGTGGATGGGGTGGGAGGTGGGAGAGGAGGCCCAAGAGGGAAGGGACATACGTGTACCTATGGCTGATTCATGGCAATGTATGGCGGAAACGAATAAGTCATTGTAAAGCAATTATCCTCCAATTAAAATTTTTTTTAAAAAGGTGTGTGAAATGGATTCCAGATAAACTGTCTCCAGTACCCCCTGTTGTTAAAGTGGGAGTGCTCTTTCCTTCTAAGTCTCTGATGCCTATTTTAGTTCCTGACACATAGTCGTCTCTATGGCAACGTTAAATGCGTGAACGCTGTCCACTACTTCCTTTACCTGGCCACACATTTTATGCAGTAGCAACATCATATTGTGGAAACAGTTAAACTTGGCTGCTCTTGGAACAGAAAAACGTCCCCCCCTTTATCCTCAGGTTTTTTGACTGGAGCCTGCAAAAAAGACACAGAAAAGGCAAATTATTAGGAGGAAGGATTATATACAGGAGACAACAAAAGTATAACTTGCTAAATGATTAAAGCTACAGGCTTCTGTACCTAACTTAGTAGAGGGGTGTAGGGAGAAAAGTCTTTTATGGGAAGAACAAATGGGTTTCTTTGGGAAAAACAAATAAATTAAGAAACCAGAGATGAGATGCTTTGTAATTTTGTTTGTCTCTGCAGGTATGAGTGGTCTTTCCAGTTTCGTCAGGATAGAAAACTCCAAGAGAGTGAAATTTTTAAAAAATGTAAATGTCTCTGTTTTTAATTGGAGGATAATTGCCTTACAACTTTGTGTAGGTTTCTGCCATACATCTGCATGAATCAGCCCTGGGTAGGCATGTGTCCTCTCCCTCTTAAACCTCCCTCCCACCTCCCACCCCATCCCACCCCTCTAGGAATCACAGAGCATCAGGTCTGAGCTCCCTGCGTCATACGGCAAATTTCCACTGGCCATCTGCTTTACACATGATCACGTGTATGTCTCCATGCTACTCTCTCAATGCGTCCCACCCTCTCCTTCCCCCACTGTGTCCACAATTATTGCCCTAGTTCTACTCACCGTCCTTCTCTTGGGCACAGCCTGTCCCCAGAGAGGGACTTTCTGGCAGCCATACTTACCAGAACTTTCTGCTTTGAGTCTGATAAGGGAGGCTCCGAGAAAGATTTTTCTGCATCCGTTGCATCTCCAATGTCTTCTTTTATTATTTTTTTTTATGTGTGTGTAATAAAGTTTTATTAAAGCATAAAAGAGATAGAAAAAGCTTCTGACATAGACTTCAGAAGCGGGCAGAAACAGTGCCCCCCTGCACGTCTTTAGCCAGATGTTATATAGCTACTAGCAGGCTGCTAATTAGAGAAAGGGAATTCTCAAAACTCAAAGACTAGTACCAGGCCCTCACCCACAACATGCATTTTGAGATAACATTGGCACAAGGCGAGCTGTCCTGGGCCATAAAATGATTGACATGAATCTTGAAGAAAGGCAGGTTTCCAAGTAAATATATAGTTTCATTAACATAGATTAGGAGAACAAGGTATGAGCAAAACATACTGGTTTGTTGAGCCCCTAATTGACTTGGAGAAAGACAGAGTCTGGGGTAAATACATAGTTCTTCAACATGGCTTAAGACAAACATTTCCATAAGAAAAACGCATTGGTTAGCTCAAAGTTTGATACAAGTTCAGGTAGAACCAGGTGTCATCATGGCAACACAGAATTTTAAGAGGAACCTCCTTTTAATTTTGTATAGAGAAGGGGAAAAGAGGGACACTTGTAGTTTCTTTCCTCCTGCCACTGAAGAAAGAGACATCTCAATCCCTGGGTTGGGACGATCCCCTAGAGAAGGAACTGTCAACCCACTCCAATATTCTTGCCTAGAGAATCCCATGGACAGAGGAGCCTGGCAGGCTAAAGTCCATAGGGTCACAAAGAGTCAGATGTGACTGAGCAACTAATGCACACAAATTGCTTCTATTAAGAATAATCATATTTTGGTAGAGTAATCTTTTTTTTTCTTTTTTTAAATTTTATTTTATTTTTTAACTTTACAATATTGTATTGGTTTTGCCATATATTGAAATGAATCTGCCACAGGTATACATGTGTTCCCCATCCTGAACACTTCTCCCTCCTCCCTTCCCATACCATCCCTCTGGGTCATCCCAGTGCACCAGCCCCAAGCATCCAGTATTGTGCATCGAACCTGGACTGGTGACTCGTTTCATATATGATATTATACATATTTCAATGCCATTATCCCAGATCATCCCACCCTCTCCCTCTCCCACAGAGTCCAAAAGACTGTTCTATACATCAGTGTCTCTTTTGCTGTCTCATATACAGGGTTATGTTACCATCTTTCTAAATTCCATATATATGAGTTAGTATACTGTATTGGTGTCTTTCTGGCTTACTTCACTCTGTATAATAGGCTCCAGTTTCGTCCACCTCATTAGAACTGATTCAAATGTATTCTTTTTAATGGCTGAGTAATACTCCATTGTGTATACCATAGCTTTCATATCCATTCATCTGCTGATGGACATCTACGTTTCTTCCATGTCCTGGTTATTATAAACAGTGCTGCGATTAACATTGGGGTACACGTGTCTCTTTCAATTCTGGTTTCCTTGGTGTGTATGCCCAGCAGTGGGATTGCTGGATCATAAGGCAGTTCTATTTCCAGTTTTTTAAGGAATCTCCACACTGTTCTCCATAGTGGCTGTACTAGTTTGCATTCCCACCAACAGTGTAAGAGGGTTCCCTTTTCTCCACACCCCCTCTAGCATTTATTGCTTGTAGACTTTTGGATCACAACCGTTCTGACTGGCGTGAAATGGTACCTCATAGTGGTTTTGATTTGCATTTCTCTGATAATGAGTGATGTTGAGCATCTTTTCATGTGTTTGTTAGCCATCTGTATGTCTTCTTTGGAGAAATGTCTATTTAGTTTTTTGGCCCATTCATTGATTTACTAAATTAATTGATTTACTAATCAATGAATATAGTAAAGTTGCAGGATATAAAATCAACACACAGAAATCCCTTGCATTCCTATTCCAATTCCTACACTAATAATGAGAAAATAGAAAGAGAAATTAAGGAAACAATTCCATTCACCATTGCAATGAAAAGAATAAAATACTTAGGAATATATCTACCTAAAGAAACAAAAGACCTATATATAGAAAACTATAAAACACTGATGAAAGAAATCAAAGAAGACACTAATAGATGGAGAAATATACCATGTTCATGGATTGGAAGAATCAATATGGTGAAAATGAGTATACTACCCAAAGCAATTTATAGATTCAATGCAATCCCTATCAAGCTACCAATGGTATTCTTCACAGAGCTAGAACAAATAATTTCACAATTTGTATGGAAATACAAAAAACCTCGAATAGCCAAAGCCATCTTGAGAAAGAAGAACGGAACTGGAGGAATCAACCTGCTTGACTTCAGACTATACTACAAAGCCACAGTTATCAAGACAGTATGGTACTGGCACAAAGACAGAAATATAGATCAATGGAACACAATAGAAAGCCCAGAGATAAATCCATGCACCTACGGACACCTTATCTTTGACAAAGGAGGCAAGAATATACAAGAGATTAAAGATAATCTCTTTAACAAGTGGTGCTGGGAAAACTGGTCAACCACTTGTAAAAGAATGAAACTAGAACACTTTCTAACACCATACACAAAAATAAACTCAAAATGGATTAAAGATCTAAACGTAAGACCAGAAACTATAAAGCTCCTAGAGGAGAACATAGGCAAAACACTCTCTGACATACATCACAGCAGGATCCTCTATGACCCACCTCCAAGAATATTGGAAATAAAAGCAAAAATAAACAAATGGGACCTAATTAAACTTAAAAGCTTTTGCACAACAAAGGAAACTATAAGCCAGGTGAAAAGACAGCCTTCAGAATGGGAGAAAATAATAGCAAATGAAGCAACTGACAAATAACTAATCTCAAAAATATACAAGCAACTCCTACAGCTCAATTCCAGAAAAATAAATGACCCAATCAAATAAATGGGCCAATGTCTTCTTTTAAAGTAATCCTCCTGACTACTGAGCCTGTGCTCTACAGCCCCTGTGCCACAGCTGAAGCCTGTGACCCTAGGGTCCGTGCTCCCCAACAAGAGAAGCCTGAGCAAGGCGGCTAGAGAGCAGCACCCACACCACCCCCCATCACTGCAAATGGAGAAAGCCCCCGCAGCATGAAGACCCTTCCCAGCCAACAAGAAACACAGACGTGGCTCAGATGGTAAAGACTCCGCCTGCAATGCAGGAGACCCTGGTGCAAACACAGGGTTTGGGAAGATTCCCTGGAGAAGGAAATGGCTACCCACTCCAGTGTTCTTGCCTGAAGAATCCCATGGACAAGAGGAGCCTGTGGGCTACAGTCCATGGACTCACAGAGAGTCAGACAGGACTGAGACACTGCTTTTTTTAACCAACTTTGGGGATTCAAGTGCGTCTTCACTCAATGAACTAAAACTTTCTGGAATAGGTTAAGCCACTTCATTTCATCTTGTGTGGCTGTTTTTTTTTAAATTTACAATATTGTAAATCAACTATACTTCAATGTTAAAAAAAAAAAAAGTTAATGTGAGAGTCAGTCAAGCATTTATGTCTCCTTTTGCTCCCTGGTAGCTCAGTTGGTAAAGAATCACTTGTAATGCAGGAGACCCCGGTTCAATTCCTGGATCAGGCAGATCCTCTGGACAAGGGATAGGCTACCCACTCCAGCATTCTTGGGTTTCCCTTGTGATTCAGCTGGTTAAGAATGCGCCTGCAATGCAGGAGACCTGGATTCAGTCTCTGGGTTGGGAAGATCCCCTTGAGAAGAAAAAGGCTACCCACTCCAGTATTCTGGCCTGGAGAATTCCATGGACTGCATAGTCCATGGGGTCGCAAAGAGTAGGACACAACTGAGAGACTTGCACTTCACTTTACTGGTTTGTGCCCAGTGTTTTAGCATGTGGGTCACTTGACTTGGGTCAGAATCTAGTCACCACTTCACTGTCATCCTCCAAAACTGCAACATTCCCCTCTCATTCTTGGGCTTTCCTTCCAGGAGGAGCAGAGCTCCTGATCTCTTACATCATTTTCCTTCTCTGTCTCTGTGCTCAGCTCTCCCAGCAAACATAGCTCCCTGAAGAAGCAGTCCAAGTCACACCCTCTTTACCCTCTTCCATCCTTTTGTGCAAGGCTGGGGGCACGTGAGAGGCTGGTTCCATGTTTGTGTTGCTTGAATTAACATCAGAGTCTTTAAGCCCCCCTTCTTCTGGTTGGGGTCCAGCTGGACTTGTGTGTCCCTCCACACTGGAGTGTCTCAGGTCATGTATAGACAGTGGGTATCCAGCAAGAGGACTGGGAGGGAGCAGGGTTGTAAGTCGGGTCCCAAGTCTTAGAGCTCACATGTCTCATGGTCCTTTATGATCAAATGAGTTCAAGTGTCCATGGAAAGAATCAATAAACAATCTAACAGGAATAAAAGTGTTTTATTTGAGCCAAGCTGAGCACTATAGCCTGGGAGGCAACCACTTAAATAACTCTGAAGAACTGCTCTGGTTTTCTTTCTTTCTTTCTTTCTTTCTTTCTTTCTTTCTTTCTTTCTTTTTGGCCCTGCTGCATGGCATGAAGAAGGAGGGGAGGGTGGAGGGTCCTTAGTTCTCAAACCGGGGACTGAACCCATGCCCACTGCAGTGGAAGCACAGAGTACTGCCAGGGAATTCTCAGAAGTGTCCCACTGAAGCATGGTTTCCAGAACAGTCTTATGCCTCATCCAGAGAATATACATCACACACGACAGGGTGTACTCCTTCAAGGTTTCAAAAGAGACAGACTTAGTACATAGACAGCAAGACAGCAGGACTCTGATGTCTGGGAAGGGAAACTTATCTTGGAGGAAATGTTAGCATGGATGTCATGAGAAGGGAGTTACTCATCCTTATCTTCAAAACAGATGTTCTTTACCTCGGTGGTTAAAGCAAATGAGCTGTGAGGGTTAGACGGGCTGTTTAGTTCACACACAATTCAGGGTGAACCATGGATAAGTCAAAATCACTTCCCCATTCCTCAACATGTGAACATCTTCTCCATCACAAGCAGGTAAAATCTTAGAACATTATGATCCAGCAATTCTACCTCTGAAGACGTACCCAGAGAATTGAAAGCACACTTGGGGAGAGATATTTGAACAACCATGTTCATAACACATTATTCACAATAGTTAAATCATGAAAGCAACCCTAGTGTCCATTGACCAAAGAATAAGTAAACCAAATATGGTATGTACCAATAATAAAGTATTATTCAGCATTTAAAAAGAAGGGAAGAGACTTCCCTGGTGGTTCAGTGGTTAAGAATCTGCCTTGCAAGGCAGAGAATGTGGGTTCATCCCCTGGTCAGGAAACTAAGATCCTACATGCCATAGAGGAAGTCTGAGAGTTGCAACTAAATGAAGCCTGCCCACTGCAACAAAGACCCAGCACAGCCAAAATTTTTAAAAATTTTCTTTTAAAGAAGGAAATATAAGCTACAATGCAGCTGACCTTGTGGACATTGTACTAAGTAAAAGAATTGTGACAAAAAACGACAAAAGCTATTTGATCCCATTTAAATGAAGTACCTGGAGCAGTCATATTTATAGAGAGAGAAAGTAGAGTAGTGATTTCCAGGAACTGGGAAAGAAGAAAGGGGAAATTTTGTTGAATGGGTAGAGTTTCAGTTTTGCCAGATGAAAAAAGTCCTGGAGTTTGGTTGCACAAAATGTGAAATACTTAACACGACTGAACTGCACACTTAAAGATGGTTAAAATGGTAAATTTTATGTACTATATATTACACAATAAAAAAAATTCAGAATCACCCCCCACCCTGAGGGTAACAACAGAAGAGTCAAGAGCTGATAACAACATTGCAGAAACTCCCCTCCGGCCCAGCCCCATCTCCACCCCAACAACCCAAGGGTGAGGACTGTCTTCTGTGCTCAGGACTCCCCGCTTCAGTTCTTGGAGATGTCTCAGCTCCAGCCCTGCATGGCTTAACCTCAGCCTCCCTGACTGACCCAGTTCTCCAGGCTCTGCTCCAAGGATCCAGTAAGTCTCCGGTCACCCTCTTCTGTAGGAGACTGGGCGCTGAGTTCACATCCTCCCAAAGAGACCTCTGCAACCCCAGAGTGCAGGGGGTCAGCCCGGCTCCAGCCTGAGGGAAGAGAGACCAGTTTTTAGTTGAAAGGAGGAAGAGCTGAGAATTCTTGTGTTTGTGAGTGAACGGGTAGGGGTCGGGATTTGGATCAAGTCTGGAGGTTGGGAAACTCTTCTTAGACTGATGTTCAAACAATATGAAAGAATACCTTTAGGATAGGGGGAAGGGGTATAGCTAGTGAGTTTGGGATGGACATGCACACACTGCTATGTGTGGTTAAAATGAATAACCAACAAGGATCCACTGTATAGCACAGGGAACTCTGCTCAGTGTTATGTGGCAGCCTGGATGGGAGTTTGGGAGAGAATTAATACATGTATATGTGTGGCTGAGTCCCTTTGCTGCCTACCTGAAACTATCACAACATTATTAATCGGCTATACTGCAAAATAAAAAGGTTAAATTACTTTTTTAAAAAAGATTACTTTTATCTAGGGTTTCCATTATGTGAATCTGATCTCAGTCTCCTGTATACTGTTGGCCCTCCAAATCTATGGGTTCCTCCACTGCAGATATTGGGGCAACCGTATCAACATGAAAAACTATGGATTTTGGTAAGTGTGGAGGACAACTGCATGGTAACTTATATTAAGTCAGTTTTGGGTTTGCTACATCTAGGAACTCTGTGACGCTGGCTCTGTTGTTTATCATTGGCAGCAATTTCTTTAATGGTTGTAAAATACACATGGCATAAATTAACCATCTTAATGATTTTAAGTATGCAGTGGGGGAAGGAGGGGGGGTGGAAAGTTGAGAAAGCAACACTGACATGTATACACTGTCATGTGTGAAATAGATAGCTAATGGAAAGCTGCTGTATATCATGGGGAGCCCAGTCTGATGCTCTGTGATGATCTAGAGGGGTGGGATGGGGGGATGGGAGGGAAGGTCAAGAGGGAAAGGAACACATATATAGTTACAGCTGATTCCTTTTGTTGTGTGGCAGAAACCAACACAACATTGTAAAGCAATTATCCTCCAATTAAAAAACTTTTTGAGTACACAGTTCACTAATGCTAAGTATGTTTACATCGTTGTGCAGCCAATCTCTAGACCATTTTTCATCTTGTAAAACTAAAACTTTGTCCCCACTTTACAATAACTCTCCACTTCCCCCTTCATCCCAGCCCCTGGAAGATCACCTTTCTGCTTTCTGTCTCTATAATTGGATAACTCTCGGAGGTTCATAGACGTGAAATCATGCAGTATTTGTCTTCTTGTTACTGGTTTAGGTTACTTAACATAATATCCTCAGGTTTCCTCCACCTTGTAGTACACATCAGAATTTCCTGTCTTTTTAAGGCTGCATAATATTTCACTGTATATACAGACCACACTGTGTTTATCCATTCTTTGTGGAAGGACATTTGGGTTGCTTCCAACTTTCAGCTATTGTGATAATTCTCTTTTGAATATGTGTGTACAAATATTTCTTTGAGAATCTCTGTTCTGTTATTTTGGGTATACACCCATAGGGTGAATGGATCATATATTAAATCAATCCACTTTTAGCTTTTGGGGAAATTATCATACTTTGTCCATAGCAGATGCACCATTTAACATGCACAAGGATTCATCTGCAGAACATAAAAAAGAGGAAAACGGAGATCTGGAGAAGTAAATGAGTTCTTCAAGGCCATAGGAGTGGTGAGAAAGCCAACATTCTAATAATATTCTCCTGGGTTCGTAATCCTTGCTCTTTTTTAAAAATATAAATTTATTTATTTTAATTGGAGGCTAATTACTTTACAGTATTATATTGGTTTTGCCATACATCAACATGAATCCGCCATGGGTGTATACGGATGACCCAGAGGGATGGTACAGGGAGGGAGGTGGGAGGGGGTTTCAGGATGGGGAACACGTTGTAATCCTTGCTCTTAACCCAAATGCTGAGCTTGAGCATGGGAAGAGAGAGCCCCCTGAAGGTAACTTGTGGTCACTGGGTCATCCTAGCCCCGCAGAACAGTATAGTGAGGCAACATTTCAGGCCTCAAAGGAGCAGGAAACAGAGTCCTGTCATTTCTGATTCAGAATGAAGGTTAGTTGCCCTCCCTCCAGGCAGTTGTGAGACCTCTCTGGTTTGATGCTTTGACTGAGCTGGGCTAGAGTCTGTTCCTCCTACAAATTCCATATTCTTCTGTCCCAAAGCAGAGTTCCTATTTCATGTCACTCTGCAAGCAATGAAGCAGAAAGCTATTAGGTTTCAGGATCCTTGCTGAAGAAATGTATGGAGTCTGAGCTCTTTGATTACCAAGCTCCTAAAAGAGTCATTTCACACATATCAAAGAGGGAAGGGAATAATGATGATAGCAATTTTCCCTGTGTTATACAGGACAGGAGGGCAAAGATGTTAGGTAGTTTGTGAAAACTCAGAAAAATTTATATGTTCCAGAGCTGGATTTGAACCAGCAGAGCTGGTTGATTTCAATTAAAAAAAATATATTCTCACCCGCTCATTCATTCATGCCTGCTCAGTCACTCAGTCATGTCTGACTCTTTGTGACCTCATGGACGGTAGCCCACCAGGCTCCTCTGTCCATGGAACTTTCCAGGAAAAGAATACTGGAGTATGTTGCTATTTCTTCTTCAGGGCATCTTCCCAATGCAGGGTGAACCTATGTCTCCTGCGTCTCCTGCATTGGCAGGCGGAATCCTTACCACTGAACCACCTGGGAAGCCCCTCTTATGCACTCAACTTATACCAGTTAATTACCTACTGTGTGTCAATACTGCATTTGAATCTTTGGCTTCTCAAGAAGCAGGAAACCTTTCTTTCTAGGTTTTTTGGCTGGTTTAATAATTAAGCTGACATGAGACAAATTAATAAATTTAATTTGTTGTGTTTTGAGAGCCCCATAAAAACTTGAGGCTCAAGAGAGTCAGTCAGTGGAGGTTCATATGTACCATTAGTTTAACAGAATGAGGTAAGGATCTGGGGCTTCAAAAGGGAGGACATCCATAGGGTGATGGGAAGAGCAAGTGCTTGGTGAAAAAATGTTTGCCACTCCAGGAAGGGAAGTCTTTCTGAGGTTATAAGTTCTCTCTGGTAATACCTATTTTCTTGCCATAGGTCCACTAATCTAATTATTTTGAGACTTAAGGGAGAGACAAATCAGGAAAGGAGTACGTCAAGGCTGTATATTGTCACCCTGCTTATTTAGCTTATATGCAGAGTACATCATGCAAAATGCTGGGCTGGATGAAGCACAAGCTGGAATCAAGATTGCGGGACAAGTATTAATAACCTCAGATATGCAGATGACACCACCTTTATGGCAGAAAGCAAAGAGGAACTAAAGAGCCTCTTGATGAAGGTGAAAGAGGAGAATGAAAAATCTGCCTTAAAACTCAAACATTCATGGCACCCGATCCTATCACTTCATGGCAAATAGATGGGGAAACAGTGGAAACAGTGACAGACTTTATTTTGGGGGGCTCCAAAATCACTGCAGATGGTGGATGCAGCCATGAAATTAAATGATGCTTCCTCCTTGGAAGAAAAACTGTGACAAACCTAGGCAGTGTATTAAAAAGCAGAGACATTACTTTGCCAACAAAGGTCCGTCTAGTCAAAGCTATGGTTTTTCCAGTAGTCATGTATGGTTGTGAGAGTTGGACTATAAAGAAAGCTGAGTGCTGAAGAACTGATGCTTTTGAACTGTGGTGTTGAAGAAGACTATTGAGAGTCCCTTGGACTGCAAGGAGATCAAACCAGTCCATCCTAAATGAAATCAGTCCTAAATATTCATTGGAAGGACAGATGCTGAAGCTGAAACTCCAATACTTTGGCCACCTGATGCGAAGAACTGACTCATTGGAAAAGACCCTGATGCTGGGAAAGATTTAAGGCAGGAGGAGAAGGGGACGACAGAGGATGAGATGGTTAGATGGCATCACTGACTCAATGGACATGAGTTTGAGTAAGCTCCGGGAGTTGGTGGTGGACAGGGAAGCCCAGTGTGCTGCAGTCCCTGGGCTCACAAAGAATCGGACACAACTGAGCAACTGAACTGAACTGAAATGAACTGAAGGGAGAGACAAGGAACTTCTCCTGAGTCTGCTGGGTCTTAACGGCCTTCAACTCAAAACAGTCTACCTGCCAAAGAGGCACATTTGGGCAGAGATAATCCACTTTATCTCACTTCTCTTCAAGCAACCCTTCCAGTAATTTTGAATCATATTAAAAGATGTATTTATGTTTAAGAAACAAAAGCTCAGAGACAGAGAACTTACCCAGTGTGTCCTTTTACCACCTGCTCCACATCAGTCCATTATTCCATGGAATTGGATTCCCAGGGTCAAGGGGAGATGGAACCTTTTTTTTTTTTTTTAATTGAAGTAAAGCTGTTTACAGTGTTGTATTAATTTATACTGTACAGCAAAGTGATTCAGTGATACATATATATACATTCTTTTTCATATTCTTTTCCATTATGCTTTATCACAGGATATCGAAAAGAGTTTCCTGGGCTACACAGTAGAACCTGTTGTTTAGGATGGACATGCTTAATGACCTTGTGTCTTGCATTCTCAGCAGATCGTAGCCTCCTCAACTCCATCTAGGATGCTGCGTCAGTATGTTCACCAACTTGGTCAGAAGCTGGTCCGCAGGCGGCGGCTGGAGCCCAGAGAGGAGACTGAGAGTCCTGTGGCTCATTTGAACACCCTGCAGATGGTGATCTTGGGTGTGGCCAACACCCTGGGAGCTGGCATATACATCGTGGCTGGTATAGTGGCCAAATACATAACTGGACCAGCGATTGCCATCTCCTTCTTGGTGGCCGCCCTGCCTTGTGTGATGTGTGCTCTCTGCTACACTGAGTTATGGGCCAGGGTACCACGCTCCAGTTCTGTGTATCTCTACAGCTTGTCACCATGGGACAACTGTGTGCATTCATCACTGGCTGGAACCTCATCCTGACCTTACTCATTGGTGAGGTGATGGGGCGGAGGGGCATGGGGAGGAAGGCCTGGGACTTAAGATCAGGAAACTAGGAGAGAGGAGGATTGGGGTCTTCTCTCATTCACAAGCACTTTGTTATCTACCTCGTGGGTGAGGTGGATAATAGTGGCAGGAAAATTGCACTTCATTCTACTCAGCTCTATCCTGTTTTCCTTAAATGATATACCAAGAATTCAAAGGACAGGAAACTGTAGGGAGTGGGTTGCATGTCCCACAGGCTCATCCCTTCACCATATTGAAGCCTCTGCTCAGCTGTTGTCTTCATGGGATTTTCCTTTACCACTAGATATAAAATTTCCACCCTCATCTCCCAGCCTCCCTGGTCCCACTTTCCTGTGTTCTTTTCTTGCATAACATTGATCTCCTAATTATATCAAATAGTGACCTATTTTGTGAGTTATCTGGGTCTGCTCTTCCCACTCCAAGAGAAGCTCTTTGAGATTAGGTATTTTGTCTTTCTTTTTTTAATACATCCCATGACACATAGTCAAGAATCAATTTATGCTTGTTACTGAGTATTCCTTCTGCCTCTGCAGCCACTGCCAGTTTGTCCAAAGTGTGGAGCATCACCTTTGACAGTCTAATTAGAAACCACATCTCTCAGGCATTAAAGGAGACTTTCTCTCCGTATATGCCCTCTTTCCTGGCCATGTTCCCAGACTTTGTCCCTCTGGCCCTGTTGCTGGTGATGATTGGTGAGAAGGGGACAGAGACAGTATGAGAAGAGTGGGATGTGGAGCAGGAGCTGGGGAGGGAAAGGCTTGGGTGGCAGAATAAGGGGGGTTAGGACTAGAAACAAAGGTGCCAGGAGGGGAGAACATAACTGTTTTTTTTATCCTTGGCACCATTAACAATTTGGGCTGGATCATTCTTGGTGTGGGGGGGCTGTCCTGTGCATTATACGGTTTTTAAGAAACCATTTTCAGGTGTTCAGTAGCATCCCTGGCCTTTACTCACTAGATACCAGTGACACCCATCCCCTCAAAAAGCTGTGACAATCAGAAAGTCTCCAGACAGAGCCAACTACTTGGGGAACAAAATCACCCCTGCTCAGAATCTTTTACTTAGACCAACAAGTTTCTTCCTCTGCATTGAGACCAAAAGTAATTTTTTTTTCAATTTAAAGGAAATTCTCATAGCATAAAATTAAAAATTTTATTATTCTCTCCCAGCTTTATTCAGATCTATATGACATCCAGCACTGTATAAGTTTAAGGTATACAACCTGATGATTTCATAGACATGTATTGTGAGATAAAAAATCAACCATCTGAAAGTGTACAATTCAGTGGCTCTTAGTACATTCACCATGTTGTGCAACCATCGCCTCCATCTACTTCCAAACATGTTCATCTCCTCAAAGGAAAGACTGCTTCCTGTACCCACTGAGCAGTCACTATCCGTCCACCACCTCACTGCAGTCTGCCAATTATCCACCTCTAGCAACCATTGTCTACTTTCTCTATATATAGTTTTTTTTTTTTTTTTAGTGTTTCATATTCCTTTTTTCCCCATAGGAGTAACACTTCTGGGACCTCATATGTCACCCCTGATTATCAAAGTATTCACAGGCATCAAATTTTTTGTTCCAATCTTCACGATCATCTCTGGCTTTATTAAGGGAGACCTGCACAACTGGCAGCTCACAGAACAGAACTATAGACTGAACACATCCGGATCCAGTGACATCTATAGGTTAGGACGCTATGACCCTTGGCCAGAGTAATGCTTGTGAAGTGGGGGAGGGGGCAGTGCTGAGCTGGGAATACTGTAGGGACTAGAGAGATCTGGGCTGGTGAAGCCACATGATCAGATGATGGGGGTGCTGGAGCCCAGGACTTGTGGTATGAAGGGAGGAATCCAGTAGAGACAGCTGAGCACATCCCATCCATGTTCTTTCTCATTCCTTCTCTCACCATAGCTTGGGCCCTCTCAGTGGTGGAGGGTTTGTGCCCTTGGGCTTTAATGGGATTCTCTGAGGAGCAGCTTTATGTTTCTACCCATGTTTTGCTCTTGAAGCCGTGGTTGCTACAGGTAACATGGTCATTATGTGTCCCATCTGGGGCTTGGGCACAATTTCCACTGCCCTTCGGCACAGGGGTTGGTAGATGGTTAGCCTGCTTTGGAAGATGCAAGAGGAAAGGGGATTTTTTTTTTTTTCCTTTCATACCAGTGTGTTTTCCTCACCCAAGACTTCTACTCACCATGCAGGGAGAGAAGCCCGAAATCCTCAGCATTCCATCCCCTTGAGCATGATGATCTCCATCTCTGTCGGCTTTTTGACATATTTTGGAGTCTCAGCAGCACTCAGCCTCATGGTGCCCTACTACCAGATTCATCATTACAATCCTTTACCGCAGGCCTTTCTCCAAATCGGGTGGGCTCCTGCCAGCTACATCATGGCTGTTCTTTTCCTGTGTTCTTTTTTATACAGGTCAGTGCCATGGTTTTCTCCCTGTCTACTGTCTGGTTTTCAGGTGTTCCAGCCCTTGAGATTGACAGACAAGCGAGAAGACACCTTACCCCATGAAGACAAGAGAGGAGATGCCCTAGTCTATCCCTCTTCTCCACGTCTCCACACGTGTTTCTATTTTCTTTTCCAGCCTTCTGTTTAGCATATTTTTCATGTCTTGGTTCACCTGTGCAATGGCTAAGGACGGGCTCCTTTTCCGGGGCCTTGCCCAGATCCATGCCCACACAAGCACCCCCATCATGGCCATCATGTCTTCTGGAAGTCTTGCAAGTGAGTAAACAAAACCCACTCTTTCTCCAACCAATTTACTTAACTTGGATTTTTCTAGTGGTTTCTCACCCCCTTCTCTACCTTGCTCCTGTCCTCATTCTAGCCATCAAGGTGTTACTCTTGGACCTTGGTCATATTGTGGAACTCATGTTACCTGGGATCATGCTTGCTTACATCCTTGGGACTTTTTCTGTGCTTGTTCTCAGGTAAGAGTCCCCTATACCTTGGCTGGGGGTCTTGGACCCCTGGGGGTGGATAGAAAGGTAATCCTCTTCTGGTTTCATGCTGCCTTCTATATGTCCTGTCCTTCCTTAGGCAGGAAAGAGACAAATAAACTGTCTGATATTGGATTAGTAGGGACTGTTGTTATTATTGCCTTAATACCTCTATCCAGGTACCAGCTAGACCTGAATGAGAAAACAGAGGAGGAAGTTGAGATGGAGACTAAAGTTGAAGAATATCCTCTGAACTCTGTACCTGAAGCAGGAACCTCAAACATCCTAAAGACTCTGTGGTTCCCTACCAGCACCACCCCCACCTGGAAATCTGGCCAGATTGTCTAGGGATGTACCTTCCTGCTCTGTGAGCAGTGGGATTTCTCTTTGGTCGCATTCTAAAACTGACAGGATAGGGTGGAATTCTGTGTCTTTGTCAGCTGAGGAGGAATCTTGGAAATATGATAGCCATTCCTGATGTGGGGAGCCTGGGGAGGGGTGTGGCCCAAGGTCCTGACATCTTTGTCTTCTGGGTCCAGGCCGTTCTCCTCCATCTTGACCCTTGCAGTTCTCCTGCTGATCATCCTGAGCCTGATCCTGGCCCAGTGGCCCAGTTAGTTGTTCTCCTGAGACCCCGTGCTCACAACAGTGGCTGTGCTGCTGCTGCTGCTCATCACTGGGGTCACGGTCATCATCTGGAGGCAGCGCCAGAGCCCCTCTCCTCTTCACTTCAAGGTAGGTGATCTTACGTGCTGAAAATATCCACCTGAGTGAATAAAGTCACATGCTTTGAGGTCTAAAATCCTTCAATGGACAAGGAATTGAGGGGAGCTGCTACAACCAGTGGACTTGTCCCTGATCCACACTCAGTGTTTAAAAATCCAGTCTCATGGAAGCAACCTAGATGTCCATCAGCAGATGAATGGATAAGAAAGCTATGGTACATATACACAGTGGAGTATTACTCAGCCATTAAAAAGAATTCATTTGAATCAGTTCTAATGAGGTGGATGAAACTGGAGCCTATTATACAGAGTGAAGTAAGTCAGAAGGAAAAATACTAATAAAGTATACTAACGCATATATATGGAATTTAGAAAGATGGTAACAATAACCCTGTGTACGAGATAGCAAAAGAGACACTGATGTATAGAACAGTCTTATGGACTCTATGGGAGAGGGAGAGGGTGGGAAGATTTGGGAGAATGGCATTGAAACATGTAAAATATCATGTATGAAACGAGATGCCAGTCCAGGTTTGATGCACGATACTGGATGCTTGGGGCTAGAGCACTGGGACGACCCAGAGGGATGGTATGGGGAGGGAGGAGGGAGGAGGGTTCAGGATGGGGAACACATGTATACCGGTGGCGGATTCATTCTGATATTTGGCAAAACTAATTCAATTACGTAAAGTTTAAAAAAAAAAAAAAATCCAGTCTCAGTAGGGACTTAACACATGGGCTGAGGACTAGTGTTCTTGCCTACATGGGGTAGGGTCTCCCTTTCAGACGTCTGGGCTGTGCTCAGGGATGAACTGACTCTGCCCACAGGCCCCTGCTCTGCCTGTCCTCCCACTGGTGAGCATCTTTGTGAATGTTTACTTGATGATGCAGTTAACCCCTGCAACATGGGCCCAATGTGGAGTCTGGAATGCCATTGGTAATTTGCCTTCTGGGCTAAAGAGGCCTCTTGGGTGACTGAACCACTTCCTTTTACTTCATCCCCAAACTGCGTCAGATGCCATAATAGGAGGCCTTTTATGACTTAGTGACTAAAGAACAACTGGGCATTTGTAAGTGAGTAGAGCACCTAATTTCCCTTCTCACTGTCTCATTTCCCTACTAGGATCTGTTATATACTTTGGATACGGGATCTGACACAGCCTGGAGGAAAACAATGAGCAATAACCACCAGCCTCCACCTCCCAAACTCTTTACAAAAACATCCCCGGTCCTGAGTCATCTTAACCACAGGAAACAGCTGCTGTGTGGAATCCCTCCACACACTTGAGAGTCTGTTGGTTCATGGGACACTGTGAGCCTTGATACAGTATGAACACAGCATGCACTTATAGCTGTGTATTCATTGACAGAAGATAAAATGACTTTAAAGTTGTATAAATTAAAAATATACATACAGAAAAGTCCATGTTTCATAAGCATACAACAAGATAAAAGTTCACAAAACAATGTACAAGAATATAAGCAGGAACTGGAGGAAGAAATAAAATATCAATTAGCACATAAAAATCTCCTCCTTGTGCCTGTTTCCAGCAAGAGGAAAGAAATTCACATAGGAAAGAAACTCAATCAGTGTATTGTGTCATGGGTTGCACTTTATGGAGGAGGGAATGGCAACTCACTCCAGTATTCTTGCCTGGGAAATCATATGGACAGAGGAGCCTGGTGGGCTACAGGCCATGGGGTCACAGAAGAGTCAAACATGACTTAGTGAGTAAACAACAATGAGTCCACAATAACGAAAGACAATACCTTGGGGCTTCCCTTGGGGGCTCAGTGGTAAAGAGTCCACCTGCCAATTCAGGAGACATGGGTCCAATCCCTGATCCAGGAAGATCCCACATGCCGTGGAGCAACTAAGCTGGTGCACCAACTACTGAGCCTGTGCTCTAGAGCCTGGGAACCACAAGGAAAGGCACCGCAATGAGAAGCCTAGACACTGCCACTAAAGAGTAACCCCTGCTCACCACAACTAGAGAAAAGCCTGCACAGCAAAGAAGACCTGCCACAGCCAAAAAGAAATAAGTGAAAAAAAATTTTTTTAAAGAATTGCATTTTAAATATGAGGATGCAAATGTGTCAGAAATAAAAGGAAAGGAGTGTATACATTGTGTCAACCACAATATGAGAAAGCTAGGCTAGCTATTTACTATAAAAATGGACTTTGATGAAATGAGAATAATAATAAAGTGGATCACTTCGTAATGCGAAAGAGAAATGATCATTTGTATCTTTTCCCCTAGCTTTATTAAGGTGTAGTGTAACATGGTATAAATGGTCTTTTTTCTTTTCTTTTCTGTAGGAGACTCTTAGAGGTATGCAATAGAGTTGATGAGGAAAAGTTCTTAAAAAAAAAAAAAAAAAACCTGCATTTCCAGTGGTGGAAGAAGTGGGTGGGAAGTAATGGTTAGTTGATAAATAGTTGGTTGGGATTAAAAGGTAGTAATTGAGACTGAACAGACAAAAGTCTTCCCTGGCGGTCCAGTGGTTAAGAATCTGCCTTCCAAAGCAAGGGATACAGGTTTGATCCCTGGTTGGGGAACTAAGATCCTACAAGCCATGCAGTATGCCCCCGCCCCCCCCCAAAAAAGTACATACCTTAATTTTAAAATACTTTATTGCTAAGAAATTCTAACCATTATCTGACAACTCAGGGTTGCCATGAACCTTCAATTTGCAAAAAAATGCAGTATCTGTAAAGCATAGTAAAATTATATATGCCTGCACCTGTGTATGTATACATATAAAAATAAGTATAATTAATATGCATAAGATATGTGTATATAATATATGTATTAAAATATATGTGTTCATTCTTTACCTAAATTCAATGTATCTGGCTGTCTTGTAATATTATTTGCTAAATCTCTCACCCCTTGGTCTCTGTGTATGTTCTCTGCATTCTAATATCCTCTTGGTATAAGAACATTAGTTTTATTTCTTTAGGGCTCACTCTTATGACCTCATTTAACTTTAATTACCTCGTTTCAAGATAATTTTCTTCTTTTGAAGTGTGAAGTGTTAGTCGCTCAGTCATGTCCGACTCTTTGCAACTCCATAGACTGTACCCTGCCAAGCTCCTCTGTCCATGGGATTCTCTAGGGAAGAATACTGAAGTGGGTTGCTATTCTCTTCTCCAAGGGATCTTCCCAACCCAGGAATCGAAGCCGGGTCTCTCTCATTGCAGGCAGGTTATTTATCTGCTGAGCCACCAGGGAAAACCTTTCTTCATTTAAGTCTCACCTTTATTTATTGGCTACATCAGGTCTTAGTTGCTGTGCTTGGGCTCAGTAGTTGCCATATGGACTTAGTCTGAACAAAAGATCGAACTCACATCCTCTGTATTGGAAGGTGGATACTTAACCACTGGACCACCAGGGAAGTCCCTTCATTCCCTCGTTAAGTCGCTACCACCACATACAGTCACAATCCGAGGTTGTAGGGGTTAAGACTTCAACCTATGAATTCAAAAGTGGGGAGAACTTCAGACCATAACACTTGACCCCCGCTTTTGCTTCCCAGTAGCTAAAATAGGGTCTGGAACACAGTAAGTGCTCAGTTACATTTGATGAGCCATATAATGAAAGAATCTCACCTACACATAATATTTTACATGACCCAAGATGAGGAACCTTTCATTTACCAGAAATTATCAAAGGGAGACCACAGTATTTGATTTGTAGAGGAAACATTTTGTTAAACTACTTGGAATACAAAATGAGTCTTTAAAGTCATGTCTCGTTTATCAATGGTGAGGCCTAGATTGTATTGCAGGAGGAAAGAAATGCAGAGGGAAATTGGGGCAAGGAGAGAGAAGAGGGAGTGAAGAGAAGGTGATGAAGGGACTCTGTGAGATGAGAACTTATTCCCTGATCTGGCCTCACTTTCATATGAAAATTATGAAGTGATGGATGAGGTCATATCTTTTTGCCTTTTCATACTCTTCATGGGGATCTCAAGGCAAAAGTACTGAAGTAGTTTGCCATTCCTTGTCCAGTGGACCACTTTTTGTCAGGACTCTCCACCATGACCCATCCATCTTGGTTGGCCCTACGTGGCATGGCTCATAGTTTCATTGAGTTAGACAAGGTTGTGGTCCATGTGATCAATTTGATTAGTTTCTGTGATTGTGGTTTTCATTCTGTCTGCACTCTGATGGATAAGGATAAGAAGCTTATGGAAGCTTCCTGATGGAAGAAACTGACTATGGGGGAAACTGGGCCTTGTTCCGAGGGGGGCCATGCTCAGTAAATCTTTAATCCAATTTTCTGTTTATGGGTGGGCCTGTGTTCCCTCCCTGTTGTTTGGCCTGAGACTATGGCCTGGGTAATGAAGATAATGGCAACCTCCTTCAAAAGGTCTTGTGCACGAACTGTGGTATTCAGTGCCCGTGATCCTGAAACGGGCCACTGTCGACCCACGCCTCCACAAGAGACTCCTGAACTTTCACAGGCAAGTCTGGGTCAGTCTCCTGTGGGGTCTATAGTTCAGTCCAATTCAGTCACTCAGTCATGTCTGACACTTTGTGACCCCATGGACTGCAGCATGCCAGGCCTCCCTGTCCATCACCAACTCCCAGATTATACTCAAACTCATGTCCATTGAGTTGGTGATGCCATCCAACCATCTCATCCTCTGTCGTCCCCTTCTCCTCCTCCCTTCAATCATTCCCAACATCAGGGTCTTTTCCAATGAGTCAGCTCTTCACATGAGGTGGCCAAAGTATTGGAGTTTCAGCTTCAACATCTGTCCTTCCAATGAATATTCCGGACTGATTTCCTTTAGGATGGACTGGTTTGATCTCCTTGCAATCCAAGGGACTCTCAAGAGTCTTCTCCAACACCACAGTTCAAAACCGTCAATTCTTTGGCACTCAGCTTTCTTTATAGCCCAATTCTAACATCCATACCAGACTGCTGGAAAAGCCACAGCTTTGACTAGACAAACCTTTGCTGGCAAAGTAATGTCTCTGCTTTTTAATATGCTGTCTAGGTTGGTCATGACTTTTCTTCCAAGGAGCAAGCATCTTTTAATTTCATGGCTACAGTTACCATCTACAATGATTTTGGAGCTCCCCAAAATAAAGTCAACTACTCTTTCCACTGTTTCCCCATGTATTTGCCATGAAGTGATGAGACCAGATGCCATGATCTTAGTTTTCTGAATACTGAGTTTTAAGCCAACTTTCTCACTCTCCTCTTTCACTCTCTCCTCTTTCACTTTCATCAAGAGGTTCTGTAGGTTCCTCTTCACTTTCTGCCGTAAGGGTGGTACCATCTGCATATATGAGGTTATTGATATTTCTTTCCTTGTGACTCAGCTGGTAAAGAATCTGCCTGCAGTGTGGGAAACCTGGGTTCGATCCCTGGGTTGAGAAGATCCCCTGGAGAAGGAAGAAGTTACCCGTTCCAGTATTCTGACCTGGAGAATGCCATGGACTGTACAGTCCATGGGGTTACAAAGAGTCAGACATGACTGAGGGGTCTATAGCTGCCACCCAAATGCACAGCCTCCAGTATTAAATGTGAGGTTTTCAGACAAAGATGCTTCAAAAAAAGAAAACTACAGGCCAATATCACTGATGAACATAGATGCAAAAATCCTTAACAAAATTCAGCAAACAGAATCCAACAACATATTAAAAAGACCAAGTGGGCTTTATCCCACGGATGCAAGGATTCTTCAATATTCACAAATTAATTAATATGATACAGCACATTAACAAATTGAAAGATAAAAACCATATGATTCTCTCAATAAATGCAGAGAAAGCCTTTGACAAAATTCAACATCCAATTATGATAAAAACCCTCCAGAAAGCAGGCATAGAAGGAACATACCTCCACATAATAAAAGCCATATATGATAAACCCACAGCAAACATTATCCTCAATGGTGAAAAACTGAAAGCATTTCCCCTAAAGTCAGAAACAAGACAAGGGTGCCCACTCTTACCACTACTATTCAACATAGTTTTGGAAGTTTTAGCCACAGCACTTAGAGAAGAAAAAGAAATAAAAGGAATCCAGATTGGAAAAGAAGTAAAACTCTCACTGTTTGCAGATGATGTGATCCTCTACATAGAAAACCCTAAAGACTCCACCAGAAAATTACTAGAGCTAATCAATGAATATAGTAAAGTTGGAGGATATAAAATTAACATACAGAAATCCCTTGCATTCCTGTTGAGGTCCTTTAATGGACCAGAACCTGGTGGTCAGGAGTCAACTATAAGAAAGTAAAAAAGAGAAAGAAAGAGGCTGATATTTCCTTGGTTTATGCAGAAAACCAATAACACAGGGCTTTGTGTCGCTCACGAAGGCACCTGATGCCCTATTTAGTGGGTGAAGCCTGGGCAGGAGAATGAGCACGACAGGTCTCTGTGCTCCTAAAGAATTAGTCTGAGAGAGAGAGAGAGAGAGAAAGCAAGACACAGGGACCAAAGCTCTGATGGAGCAAAGGTGTTTTAATTAACATGGTGTGGGCATTTATACTGTAGTTATTCTCAGCAAAGATAAAGATTAAAATTCCAGACTTACAAAACATAGGCGATCCATATTAAAAAGAGAGAGAGAGTTGTAAACAATCACTTTTACGGTATGGTTCATAAGAAGGAAGAGGGTACTTATCACCATATTGAAAAACTAACTAAGGAAATGCCTAAGAAAATCCAGGAGAGGCTTGCCTCTCCTCTTAATTCCTGAATATTCAGGAATTAATAAGGTACAGAGGATTCCTGAAAGATCTGAAACAGCACACAGAAAGCCTCCTGTTAAATGCTTCCTGACACATTCCTATACACTAACAAATGAGAAAACAGAAAGAGAAATTAAGGGAACAATTCCATTCACCATTGCAATGAAAAGAATAAAATACTTAGGAATAAAACTACATAAAGAAACAAAAGACCTATATATAGAAAACTATAAAACACTGATGAAAGAAATCAAAGATGACACAAATAGGTGGAGAAATATACCATGTTCATGGATCAGAAGAATCAATATAGTGAAAATGAGTGTACTACCCAAAGCAATCTATAGATTCAATACAAACCTTATCAAGCTACCAATGGTATTTTTCAGAGAACTAGGACAAATAATTTCACAATTTGTATGGAAATACAAAAAACTTCCAATAGCCAAAGCAATCTTGAGAAAGAAGAATGGAAGTGAAGGAATCAACCTACCTGAACTCAGGCTCTACTACAAAGCTACAGTCATCAGGACAGTATGGTACTGGCACAAAGACAGAAATATAGATCAATGGAACAAAATAGAAAGCCTAGAGATAAATCCATGCACCTATAGACACCTTATCTTTGACAAAGGAGGCAAGAATACACAATGGAGAAAAGACAATATATTTAACAAGTGGTGCTGGGAAAACTGATCAACTGGTTGTAAAAGAATGAAACTAGAACACTTTCTAACACCAAACAGAAAAATAAACTCTAAATGGATTAAAGACCTAAACATAAGGCCAGAAATTATAAAACTCCTAGAGGAAAACATAGGCAAAACACTCTCTGACATAAATCACAGCAGAATCCTCTATGGCCCACCTCCCAGAGTAATGGAAATAAAAGCAAAAATAAACAAATGGGACCTAATTAAACTTAAAAGCTTTTGCACAACGAAGGAAACTATAAGCAAGGTGAAAAGACAGCTTTCAGAATGGGAGAAAAGAATAGCAAACAAAGCAACTGACAAAGAATTAATCTCAAAAATATACAAGCAACTCCTGCAGCTCAATTCCAGAAAATTAAACAACCCAAATCAAAAAATGGGCCAAAGAACTAAAGAGACATTTCTCCAAAGAAGACATACAGATGGCTAACAAATACATGCAAAGATGCTCAACATCACTCATTATCAGAGAAATGCAAATCAAAACCACAATGAGGTACCATCTCATGCCAGTCAAAATGGCTGCTATCAAAAAGTCTACAAACAATAAATGGTGGAGAGCATGAGGAGAAAAGGGAACCCTCTTACACTCTTGGTGGGAATGCAAACTAGTACAGCCACTATGGAGAACAGTGTGGAGATTCCTTTAAAAACTGGAAATAGAACTGCCATGCTGCTGGTGGTGGTGCTGCTGCTGCTGCTAAGTCGCTTCAGTCGTGTCCAACTCTGTGCGACTCCATAGACGGCAGCCCACCAGGCTCCTTTGTCCCTGGGATTCTCCAGGCAAGAATACTGGAGTGGGTTGCCATTTCCTTTTCCAATACATGAAAGTGAAAAGTGAAAGTGAAATCATTCAGTCGTGTCCAACTCTTCACGACCCCATGGACGGTAGCCTACCAGGCTCCTCTGTCCACATCCATGGGATTTTCCAGGCAAGAGTACTGGACTGATTTGCCACTGCCTTCCCTGAGAATTGCCATATGACCCAGCAATGCCACTGCTGGGCATACACACTGAGGAAACCAGAATTGAAAGAGACACGTGTACCCCAATGTTCATCGCAGCACTGTTTACAATAGCCAGGACATGGAAGCAACCTAGATGTCCATCAGCAGATGAATGGATAAGAAAGCTGTGGTACATATACACAATGGAATATTATTCAGCCATTAAAAAGAATGCATTTGAGTCAGTTCTAATGGGGTGGATGAAACTGGAGCCTATTATACAGAGTGAAGTAAGTCAGAAAGGAAAACACCAATGCAGTATACTAACACATATATATGGAATCTAGAAAGATGATAATGATGCCCCTATATGTGAGACAGTAAAAGAGACACAGATGAAAAAGAACTGTCTTTCAGACTCTGTGGGAGAAGGCGAGGGTGGGATGATTTGAGAGAACAGCATTGAAACATGTATATTATCATATGTGAAACAGATCACCAGACAAAGTTTGATGCATGAGACAGAGTGCTCAGGGCTGGTGCACTGGGATGACCCTGAGGTATGGGATGTGGAGAGAGGTTGGAGGGGGGTTCAGGATGGGTAACACATGTATATCCATAGCTGATTCGTGTCAATGTATGGCAAAACCACTACAATATTATAATTAGCCCCCAATTAAAATAAATAAATTTAAAATAAATACATAAATGCGGGGTTTAATCTGCTGCACCTGTCACTTCCAGAGTGGTCCCCCCTTCTTTGTTTATTTTGGCTTCCTCTGTTTGCAAGTCTCTTCAGTGTCTAATTTCTGCCCTCACACAAGGGGATGAAGGTGACTATTTAATTAGGGTCACTTGTTCAGTTGTGTTGTGGGGAGGGAGGGACACTGCAAGCAAATACCACAGGCATTGTACAGGAGGCAGTGATCAAGACCATCCCCAAGAAAAAGAAAACCAAAAAGGCAAAATGGTTGTCTGAGGAGGTTTTACAAATAGCTGAAAAAAGAAGGGAAGGGAAAGGCAAAGGAGAAAAGGAAAGATATATCCATCTGAATGCAGAGCTCCAAAGAATAGCAAGGAATGATAAGAAAGCCTTCCTCAGTGATCAGTGCAAAGAAATAGAGGAAAACAATAGAATGGGAAAGACTAGTGATCTCTTCAAGAAAATTAGAGATACCAAGGGAACATTTCATGCAAAGATGGGCACAATAAAGGACAGAAATGGTATGGACCTAACAGAAGCAGAAGATATTAAGAAGAGGTGGCAAGAATACACAGAACTATACAAAAGAGATCTTAATGACCCATATAACTATGATGCTGTGATCACTCACCTAGAGCCAGACATCCTGGAGTGTGAAGTCAAGTGGGCCTTAGGAAGCATCACTTACAAACAAAGCTAGTGGAAGTGATGGAATTCCAGTTGAGCTATTTCAAATCCTAAAAGATGATGCTGTAAAAGTGCTGCACTCAATATGCTAGCAAATTTGGGAAAACTCAGCAGTGGCCACAGGACTGGAAAAGGTCAGTTTTCATTCCAACCCCAAAGAAAGACAATGCCAAAGAATGTTCAAACTATTGCACAACTGCACTCATCTCACATGCTAGCAAAGTAATGCTCAAAATTCTCCATGCCAGGCTTCAATAATACGTGAACTGTGAACTTCCAGATGTTCAAGCTGTATTTAGAAAAGGCAGAGAAACAAGAGGTCAAATTGCCGACATCTGTCAGATGATCAAAAAAAGCCAGAGAGTTCCAGAAAAACATATACTTCTGCTTTATTGACCATGCCAAAGACTTTGACTGTGTAAATCACAACAAATTGGAAAATTCTTAAAGAGATGGAAATACCAGACCACTTGACCTGCCTCCTGAAAAATCTGTATGCAGGTAAAGAAGCAACAGTTAGAACCAGACATGGAACAACAGACTGGTTCCAAATTGGGAAAGGAGTGTGTCAAGGCTGTATATTATCACTCTGCTTATTTAACTTATATGCAGAGTACATCATGTGAAATGCTGGGCTGGGTGAAGCAGAAGCTGGAATCAAGATTGCCAGGAGAAATATCAATAACCTCAGATATGCAGATGATACCACCCATACGGCAGAAAGTGAAGAGGAACTAAAGAGCCTCTTAATGAAAGTGAAAGACGAGAGTGAAAAAGTTGGCTTGAAACTCAGCATTCAGAAAACTAAGGTCATGGCATCTGGTCTCATCAGTCAGTTCAGTTCAGTTCAGTCGCTCAGTCTTGTCCGACTCTTTGCGACCCCATGAATTGCAGCACGCCAGGCCTCCCTGTCCATCACCAACTCCCAGAGTTCACTCAGACTCATGTCCATAGAGTCAGTGATGCCATCCAGCCATCTCATCCTCTGTCGTCCACTTTTCCTCCTGCCCCCAATCCCTCCCAGCATCAGAGTCTTTCCCAATGAGTCAACTCTTTGCATGAGGTGTCCAAAGTACTGGAGTTTCAGCTTTAGCATCATTCCTTCCAAAGAAATCCCAGGGCTGATCTCCTTCAGAATGGACTGGTTGGATCTCCTTGCAGTCCAAGGGACTCTCAAGAGTCTTCTCCAACACCACAGTTCAAAAGCATCAATTCTTTGGCCCTCAGCTTTCTTCCCAGTCCAACTCTCACATCCATACATGACCACTGGAAAAACCATAGCCTTGACTAGACAGGCCTTTGTTGGCAAAGTAATGTCTCTGCTTTTCAATATGCTATCTAGGTTGGTCATAACTTTCCTTCTGGTCTCATCACTTCATGGCAAATAGATGGTGAAACAATGGAAATAGTGACGGACTTTATTTTCTTGAATTCCAAAATCATGGCAGATGGTGACTGTAGCCATGAAATTAAAAGATGCTTACTCCTTGGAAGGAAAGTTATGACCAACCTAGACAGCATATTAAAAAGCAGAGACATTACTTTGCCAACAAAGGTCTGTCTAGTCAAGGCTATGGTTTTTCCAGTGGTCATGTGTGGATGTGAGAGTTGGACTGTGAAGAAAGCTGAGTGCCGAAGAATTGATGCTTTTGAACTGTGGTGTTGGAGAAGACTCTTGAGAGTCCCTTGGACTGCAAGGAGATCCAACCACTCCATCCTAAAGGAGACCAGTCCTGGGTGTTCATTAGAAGGACTGATGCTAAAGATGAAACTCCAGTACTTTGGCCACCTCATGGGAAGAGTTGACTCATTGGAAAAGACTCTGATGCTGGGAGGGATTGGGGGCAGGAGGAGAAAGGGATGACAGAGAATGAGATGGCTGGATGACATCACCGACTCGATGGACATTAGTTTGAGTGAACTCCGGGAGTTGGTGATGGACAGGGAGGCCTGGCGTGCTGCAATTCATGGGGTCGCAAAGAATCGGACATGACTGAGTGACTGAACTGAAGTGAACTGAACTGAAAACAACCAAGATGATTCTGGTCAGACCAGTGATCACCTATTTAAAGATGACTGTTAGAGATGACTGTGCTGTTTCTGCATGGAACCCCCTACAACTCTGTCTGTAAATGCCCTCAACACTGCTTGTCAGGGCAGACTCGGAATTGGCCTTTGGACAGATGTCTGCTACCCTCCTCCTGTCCCCAGTTGCTGGCATCTGAAATAAAACCAACTTTCCTTTCCACCAACCTGATTTGTTTATTAGCTTTTGACCGGCAAGCAGCCGAATGACCCCACATGTACCTTTCGGTAACACCATCTTACATAGGTTATGTAAGGACTCATCCTTTGTCTTATTTCTCCACTTCTTTGCCAAACCTTTAGAGGGTTAGAGGGAAGGTTAGGTGACTTTTCTAGGCTTATGTGGCCAGTAAAGTGGGAGGCTTGTGGTGGGAGAAGAGGAATGTATAAAGCCTGGAGGGTGTCCACGTTGCACTGCAGTCCCTGGAAAGACAGAAGATCCTCAGTCATCTCCCAAAACCCCTTCTTCACCTTTTTGCCCTGCTCACAACCATTCACTGACTCCCTGCCCTGTGGGAACCACCCATCTTTATGAATTTCGGTGGAATAACACGTTCATGAATCGCTCCGTCTCCTGCTTTTGCCAACTATTTTATCCCCCTAATCAATCTACACCAAGAATAAATCATTTTAAAAATTCTTCACAGCTTTCCATGAGATGCCCACCTCATCCATCAGTTCAGTTCAGTCACTCAGTCGTATCTGACTCTTTGTGACCCCATGGACTGCAGCAGGCCAGGATTCCCTTTCCATCGCCAACTCCTGGAGACATAGTTCAATGAGTACAATAATAAAAATCCACTTTGTACTATTTTTTTTCCTTAATGATTAAAGCAGATATACAATATATGTTTAAGAGGCCACAAACAGGCTGTTTCATTTAGCCTCAAGTTTAAATTAAATCATGTATAGGCCAGAATGACTTCCCCATACCTCAAAATGTGACTATTTCTTCCCTCATTTTTCACCTTTTAAGTTGTTAACTCTTTCCATGGAGAGCAATGATAATCAATATGTTTTTTCTAACGCTGCCAGAGTGGTTCATTTGCCTGCTCTGGGTCCATCCACATCCCTCGGTGCTAGACCTCCTTTTTATGTTTGTATTTGTCTAGTTAACTAATCAGATATCATGAACAGACTCGGAGGTTAATAGGGAAATGCTATACATTTTATCCGGAGAAGGCAATGGCACCTCACTCCAGTACTCTTGCCTGGAAAATCCCATGGACGAAAGAGCCTGGTGGCCTGCAGTCCATGGGGTCACTAAGAGTTGGACACAACTGAGTGACTTCCCTTTCACTTTTCCCTTTCATGCACTGGAGAAGGAAATGGCAACCCACTCCAGTGTTCTTGCCTGGAGAATCCCAGGGACGGGGGAGCCTGGTGGGCTGCCGTCTATGGGGTCGCACAGAGTCGGACACGACTGAAGCGACTTAGCAGCAGCAGCATACACTTTATCATTCACATCCATACCTGCGCTTTAAGCAGTACACTTAAAGCCAGTAGTGCTACACATCATGAGCAGTTACTCTGAGACAGCTTTACTGGACAACTTTTCCATCCTGAATCTTGGGGTCAAAAGTATGATTAGAAACAAAACTATTACTTCCCGTTAGAAGTCTCTGTTACCAAAATCAGATCAATATTCCAGAAGAACTTTGTTTTCTTAACAGAGAAAACCAACTTCAGTCTTGCATCAGTTTTCTGTTAGTAACAAAATTCATTTACCTAATTAAAGTCATTCTAATCTTAATCCTGACAACATACAAATTTTTTTTTCAAAATTCCTTTTTCACAAACCTTTTGCCACTTTCTAGATCCAAACAAATTTGCCCTGCATTTCTTCATCCAGAAATAAACAAGTAGAGGACAAAATTATTATCATCATTTTTCCTCAACAAAAATATCTCCATTCTTTATATCTTCTCTTTGTCTACATGTATCCTACTTGCTTTACATACCGAAATGTTTCACTTATCATTCTTACATATCACAGTTTTTAACCCTTGAAAAATTTAACAACACCAAGAAACGAGTGATTGAAATGTTACATCAGCATTTTCTGATTGACAACTTAAGAACATATTTCATAACCTCAAAAAACATACATTTTTTTCGTAGCGTGATTTTTCTTCAGTGGTACGGCATGTATGATAAACCCAAACATCTTTAGTTTTCCTCTTTGTCTTAGAAAAAGACAAAAGTAGGTAATCAGTTTATGGAATAGAGCCAGAATAGCCAAATTATACATTTAATTTTAAAGGCTTTTCTCCTTTTTTTCTTTGATTTGAAGTTTAACAATTTACCCAAGGCTGAAGATCCAAGCAAAGTGGATGGTGTTTGTATTTCAAGGACATGATAAGCATTAACTTCAAATTTTCTCCTAGGCATTTTTCTATTTCCTCAGGGTCTGAAAAAAGTGTTTTATCAAGCTAGATTTCACTAACTGCATATGCAAAAAGAACTGTTTTTTTGAATTTCAAGACCTTCATCTTAACCAATTTTCTCTGGAGTCTAAAGAATACTGCAGCCATACATTGTCCAAAAAAATCATCTTTCTTTTTCAGTCATAATTTCACAGCTAAATTTTTCTTAATGAATTGAATCTGAATTTCCCATTTTACATAAGGCAACAGGAGTACCAGTCACACAAATGGAATATACACTCACACACCAAACGACAGATCTGTCATAAACCCTCTCTGAGAGTGACCAGTACAGAGTCCCAGAGAAACACTTCCCTGACACAAACAGTCCGCAATCATACTCAGATGTCAGAATCAATTGGCAAAATGCCCAAATAACACCTCGTGTCCCAAACAGTTCTCAACATCAGACACACATCAGAAGCAACTGGCAAGAATGTCCAAACAGCACTAGCACTCACAAATAGGAAGGCCATCTGTGTGCACACCAGTGGACTTACCAGGTCTTGGAGCTCATCCACTTATTCCAAATGCAAGTTTCCATCCCACCAAGAAGAGCGTAAGTTGTCAGCCAGTGCCAAGCAGGAGAGAAACAGGGAGTATCCTCAAAACAAATGGTTTTGGCAGCTTCTAGGAATGTCTCCCAAATCCCCTACTCCAGGCTAGCTAGCCATGAGCAGCAGGCTGACTCACTGTCATAGACATAGTTCTCCCCTGGAAGACCCAGAAGAGTCAAGCATCATGAAAGCTCAGGTGCCAGTCATAGCCAGCAGTAGCTGACCTCACGTTGGGCACCCAAATCTGTTACTGAAAGGTATGTATGGGGACGGGGGGTTGGGGGAGGGGTCTGGCTGCTCACTGCTCAAAAGCCAGTAAACAGGCCAGGCTGGTGGAAAGGAAAATTTGCTTTATTTCAGATGCTGGCAACTGGAGAGGAGGGTGGGAGGGGAGGGTGGCAGACATCTGTCCAAAAGCCAATTCCCCCACTCCCCTAGCTGACAAGCAGAGTGTAAGAGCATTTATAGACAGAGTTGGGGGAGGGGGTTACATGCAGAAACAGCACAGTCATTTCATATCTTCAATTGGTCTTCAGTGGTCTGACTACCATCATCTTGGTTGTTTTCAGTCAGTTCAGTCACTCAGTCATGTCCGACTCTTTGTGACCCCATGGACTGCAGCACACCAGGCCTCCCTGTCCATCACCAACTCCCGGAGTCTGCTCAAATTCATGTCCATGGAGTCAGTGATGCCATCCAACCCTCTCATCCTCTGTCGTTCCCTTCTCCTCCTGCCTTCACTCTTTCCCAGCATCAGGGTCTTTTCCAGTGAGTCAGTTCCTCACATCAAGTGGCCAAAGTATTGTGGTTTCAGCTTCAGCATCAGTCCTTCCAATGAATAGTCAGGACTGATTTCCCTCAGGATTGACTGGTTTGATCTCCTTGCAGTCTAAGGGACTCCCAAGAATCTTCTCCAACACTACAGTTCAAAAGCATCAATTCTTCGGCTCTCAGCTTTCCTCATAGTCCAAATCTCACATGCATACATGACTATTGGGAAAAGCATAGCTTTGACTAGACTGACCTTTGTTGGCAAAGTAATGTCTCTGCTTTTTAATATGCTGTCTAGGTTGGCCATAGCTTTGGTTGTTTTAGGTACAGTTTATCTTTAGTTCTGGGGTGCACTTGTTCCCATTTTTGGGGGTCAATTCTCGGAATGGTGGCAGCTCAGGTCCTGGGTACAATCTGGCCATCATGTAGTTAATTCTCCACCTGAGATTTTAGTATCTATAAGACAGCTCACAGGATGTGGCTCAGAATATTATCTACAGCCCTTGAGAAAGGACTGAAGATCCTTGATTGTGCTTAATGACTATATTATTATTATTTAGTCTCCTTAGACTGTTATCCTTTGAAAATTTCAGCATTTCTCACTTCTTCTTTGACTAAAGTGTTTCACAGGCAAAAGGCAGGCAGAGAACATGGTGGGGCAGGGGGGCAACGATCATAAGAGTCCTCCTCTGTTTCAAGAGAAAGAAATAAAGTATTAACTCCCACGTAAGCAGTGTCTTCTTGTGCCTGTTTCCAGGGAAAACACATAGATTGTCACATGGGGAGGAAACACGGGTAACCATATATTGTGACAAGAGCTGTACTTTAGGGGATTTCCCTGGCAGTCCAGTGGCTAAGTCTTTGCCTTCTAATGCAGGGAGTGCTCTTTCAATACCTGGTTGTGGAACTAAGGTATGTGGGCATACCTCACAGCCAAAAAACCAAAACATAAACAGAAGCAATAAAGACTTTAAAAATAGTCCATGTTAAAAAAAAAAAAAGAGTTGCACTTTAGAGAATTTCCTGGAGACCCAGGAGTTAGGACTCAGCACTTTCACTGCCATGACCAGGGTTCAATTTCTGGTCAGAAAACTAAGACCTTACAAACTGTGCAGTGTGGCCAAAAAATAAGAAAAAAAATACATAATACATTTTAAAAAAGAATTGCATTTTTATATGAGAAAACTGATGGGTTGGAAGCAGAAGGGAAGGAAGAGATATATTGTGCAGTCAGTAACACAAGAAAGCTAGCACAGCCATATTAATATCAGATAAAAGAGATTTTAAGAAAAAGAGAATAATAATAAATAAAATGGGTTATTTTGCAATGAGAAAGAGAAATGGTGATTTTTATCTCTTCCCCCAGCTTTACTGAGATATATATCACATTGTATAATAAGCACTTTATTTTTCTGTCACAGACTCTTAGATTTATATAGTGGAGTTGATGAGAAAAAGTTCTTTAATTGAAAAAATAAAAATCCTGCATTGCCAGAGGTGAGGGAAGAGCGTCGGAAGTTATGGTTGGTCTATGAATGGGTAGAACTAAAGACAGGAAGTGAAACTAGAAAAGTAAAAATAAAAAGGTGTTACTGAAGAATATAATGCTTGAAACAGAGATTATGGACATGAAAGATATTGGTAATCATGAAGTAGAGGATTGTTTGTGGGAATGAGCAACTGCAGTAGAGAGAAGGAGGGATGGAGATCAAGAAACTGAACTGCAAAGTTGCTAAATGAATTTAAAAATAAATAGAGGAAGATGAACAGAATTAGGAAAATTCTGCAAGTTCACTGTCTTGCAAGGTCTACTGAAATACAGACTGGGAAAACAATGGAGACTGAAACTGTCGGGTGAAACTCTGATGGAAGAGGCTGACATCACCTGATTGCTGTTCTTCCCTAACCGCTGGGGGACAACCAGATATCCAGTGTTACCCGGTGTGCTGTAACAGGCAATACAGAATACCGCCTGGAACACAGTCCTGATGAAAAGCTGAATCAGAAAGTCATCAAGCCTCTAGATCAACTACAGCTCATCGTGAACATAAGGGACAGATTCACATTTCAACTGAAAACACAGTCAACCAAAACCAGAATGTTGACAATTCTCCAGGGCAGAAAAATGGCTCAGTTTTTATACCAATTAAATAGTATGACCCACAGCCATAAAAAGGAATGCATTTGACTCAGTTCTAATGAGGTGGATGAACTTAGAGCCTTTACTACAGAGTGAAGTAAGTTGGAAAGAAAAGAACAAATATCCTACATTAACGCGTGTGTATGGAATCTAGAAAGATGGTGGTACTGAGGAACCTATCTGTAGGGCAGCAGTAGAGACACAGACATAGAGAACAGACTTGTGGGCACAGTGGGGGAAGGAGAGGGTGGACGAATGGAGAGAGGAGCATTGAAACATTTCCATTACCAGGTGTAAAACAGATTGCTAATGGGAAGTTGGTCTATAACCCAGGGAGCTCAGACCCAGTGCTCTGTGACAATCTAGAGGGGTGGATGGGGTGGGAGGTGGGAGAGGAGGCCCAAGAGGGAGGGGACATACGTGTACCTATGGCTGATTCATGGTGATATATGGCAGAAACCAATAAGCCATTGTAAAGCAATTATCCTCCAATTAAAAATTTAAAAAAAAAAAAGGATGTGTGAAATGTATTCCAGATAAACTGTCTCCAATGCCCCCTGTTGTAAAGTGGGGAGTGCTCTTTCCTTAGTCTCTGATGCCTATTTTAGTTCCTGACACATAGTCGTCTCTATGGCAACGTTAAATGCCTGAATGCTGTCCACTACTTCCTTTACCTGGCCACACATTTTATGCAGTAACAACATTATACAGTGGAAACAGTTAAACCTCGCTGCTCTTGGAACAGAAACACTTCCCCCCTTTATCCTCTTAGGTTTTTTGAGTGAAGTCTGCAAAAAAGACACAGAAAAGGCAAATTACCAGGAGGAAGGATTATATACAGGAGACAACAAAAGTATAACTTGCTAAATGATTAAAGCTACAGGCTTCTGTACCTAGCTTAGTAGAGGGGTGTAGGGAGAAAGGGTTTTATGGGAAGAACAAATGGGTTTCTTTGGGAAAGGGAAATAAGAAACCAGAGATGAGACGCTTTGTAATAATGTTTGTCTCTACAGGTGTGAGTGGTCTTTCCAGCTTCTTCAGGCTAGAAAACTCTGAGAGGGTGAATTTTTTTTTAATGTAAATGTCTCTGTTTTTAATTGGAGGATAATTGCCTTACAACTTTGTGTTGGTTCCTGCCATACATCCTCGTGAATCAGCCCTGGGTAGACATGTGTCCCTCCCTCTTGAGCCTCCCTCCCACCTCCCACCCCATCCCACCTCTCTAGGTGTCACAGAGCATCAGGTCTGAGCTCCCTAAGTCATACAGCAAATATCCACTGGCCATCTGCTTTACACATGGTCAAGTGTATGTCTCCATGCTCCTCTCTCAATGCATTCCACCATCTCCTTCCCCATGTCCACAATTATTGTCATAGTTTCACTCACCGTCCTCTTGGGAGCAGCCTCTCCCCAGAGAGGGACTTTCTGGCAGCTATACTTACCAGAACTTTCTGCTTCAAGTCTGAGAAGAGAGGCTCTGAGAAGACTTCTTTCTGCATCCATTGCATCTCCAATGTCTTCTTTTAAAGTAATCCCCCTGACTACTGAGCCTGTGCTCTACAGCCCCTGTGCCACAGCTGAAGTCTGTGACCCTAGAGTCCATGCTCCCCAACAAAAGAAGCCTGAGCACCGCGGCTAGAGAGCAGCCCCCTCCCCCATCACTGCAAATGGAGAAAGCCCCCGCAGCACAAAGACCCTTCCCAGCCAAAAAGAAACACAGAAGTGGCTCAGATGGAAAAGACTCCGCCTGCAATGCAGGAGACCCTGGTGCAAACACTGAGTTGGGAAGATCCCCTGGAGAAGAAAACAGCAACCCACTCCAGTAATCCTGCCTGGAGAATCCCATGGACAGAGGAGCCTGGTGGGTTACAGTCCATGAGGTCACAAAGAGTTGGACATGACTGAGCAACTAACACTACACTTTTCCTACCAACTTTGGGGTTTCAAATGAGTCCTCACTCGACCAACTAAAACTTTCTGGAATAGGTTAAGCCATTTCATCTTGTGTGGCTGTTTGGGTTTTTGTTTTGTTTAATTTGCAATATTATAAATCAACTATACTTCAATGTTAAAAAAGTTAATGTGAGAGTCAATCAAGTACTGCATTTATGTCTCCTTTTACTCCCTGATAGCTCAGTTGGTAAAGAATCCTCCTGCAATGCAGGAGACCCCAATTCAATTCCTGACTCAAGAAGATCGGTTGGAGAAGGGATAGGCTACCCACTCCAGTATTCTTGGGTTTCCCTTGTGTCTCAGCTGGTTAAGAATCCACCTGCAATGAGGGAGACCTGGGTTTGATCCCTGGGTTGAGAAGATCCCTTGGAGAAAGAAAAGGCTACCCATTCCAGTATTCTGGCCTGGAGAATCCCACGGAATGTATAGTCCATGGGGTCACAAAGAGTCAGACATGACTGAGCGACTTTCATTTCACTTTGCTGGTTTGTGCCCAGTGTTCTAGCATGTGGGTCACTTGACTCGGGTCAGAATCTAGTCACCACTTCACTAGCATCCTCCAAAACTGCAACATTCCCCTCTCACTCTCGGGTTTTCCTTCCAAGAGGAGCAGAGCTCCTGACCTCTTGCATCATTTTCCTTCTCTGTCTCTGTGCTCAGCTCTCCCAGCAAACAGAGCTCCCTGAAGAAGCAGTCCAAGTCACACCCTCTTTACCCTTTTCCCTCCTTTGTGCAAGGCTGGGTGCACGTGAGAGGCTGGTTCCATGTTTGTGTTGCTTGAATTAACATCAGAGGCTTTAAGCTCCCCTTCTCCTGGTTGGGGTCCAGCCGGGCTTGTGTGTCCCCCCGCACTGGAGTGTCTCAGGTCATGTGCAGACAGTGGGTATCCAGCAAGAGGACTGGGAGGGAGCAGGGTTGTAAGTCGGGTCCCAAGTCTTAGAGCTCACATGTCTCATGGTCCTTTATGATCAAATGAGTTCAGGTGTCCATGGAAAGAATCAATAAACAATCTAACAGGAATAAAAGAGTTTTATTTGAGCCAAGCTGAGCACTATAGCCTGGGAGGCAACCACTTAAATAACTCTGAAGAACTCCTGTGGTTTTTTTTTTTTTTTGGCCCAGCTGCATGGCGTGTGGGAGGAGGGGAGTGTGCAGGGTCCTTAGTTCTCAAATCAGGGATCGAACCCATGCCCACTGCAGTGAGAACACAGAGTACTGCCAGGGAATTCTCAGAACTGTCCCACTGAAGCATGGTTTCCAGCACAGTCTTATGTCTCATCCAACAGAGAACATACATCACACATGACAGGGTGTACTCCTTCAAGGTTTCAAAAGAGACAGACTTAGTATGTAGACAGTGAGACAGCAGGGCCCTGGTGTCCAGGAAGGGAACCTTATCTTGGAGGCAGTGTTAACTTGGACACCATGAAAAGGGAGTTACTCATTCTTATCTTCAAAACAGATGCTCTTTACCTCAATGGTTAAAGCAGATGAGCTGTGAGGGTTAAACAGGCTGTTTGAGTTCATGCACAGTTCAAGATGAATCATGTATAAGGAAAATGACTTCCCCATACCTCAATATGTGAACGTCTTCTCCATCACAAGCAGATAAAAATCTTAAAACCTTATGATCTAGCAATTCTACCTCTGAGGATATACCAAAAAGAACTGAGAGTACACCCATGGTCACGGCAGCATTTTTCACAATAATTAAAACATGAAAGCAACCCAAGTGCCCACTGACTGTACTAGAAAGGAAGGGAATTCTGACACATGTTGGATGCACCTTGCAGATATCATACTCAGTAAAATAAGTGTGACTACACTTGAGAACTATTGTGTGATTCCATTTAAGTGAAGGCTCTGGAGTCATCAGATTCACAGAGACAGAAAGTAGATGGTGATTGCCAGGAACCGGAAAAGGAAAAAGAAGGAATTGTTGTTTAATAGAAATAGAGATTCAGCATTGACAGATGAAAAATGTTCTGGAATTTGGTTGCACAAAATATGAATATACCTAACATGACTGAGGGGCTTTCCGAGTGGCACTAGTGGTAAAGAACCCGGGGGCCCATGCAGGAGATGTAGGAGACCTGGATTCAGTCCCTGGGTTGGGAAGATCCCCAGGAGGAGGAAATGGTAACCCACTCCAGTATTCTTGCCTGGAGACTCCCACGGAGAGCAGCCTGGTGGAGCTGCAAAGAGTCGGACGTGACTCAAGTGACTCAGCACACACACAGAAAACATGATTGAACTGGACACTTAACATGAATTAAACGGTAAATTTTGTTGTGTGTACTTTACTGCAACAAAGAAAACATCTCAGGGCCTTCCCTGGTGGTAGAGAATCTGTCACTGCAGAGGACTCAGGTTTGATCCCTGATCAAGGAAGATTGAGCATGGTGTGGAGCAACTAAACCTGCGCCCTGCAATTCCTGAGCCCGTTCTCTAGAGCCGGGACTACTGAGGCCACAAGGCACAGCTAGGGCAGCCCGCCCGCCCAGAGCCTGTGCTCCACAACAGGAGAAGTCGCAGCTGTGAGAAGCTCCTGCACCACCACAGAGTAGCCCCCACTCACTGTGACTAGACAAAGCCTGCGCGCAGCCACAAAGACCAAGCACAACCAATCAGTAATCTAATTAATTAACAAAAAATCATCTTAACTACTTAAAAAAAAAGAAAACCCTCTCAGAACCTCCCCTGAGGGTAACCACAGAGGAGTCAGGGCTGATAGCAACAGAACAGATGGTCCCCGCCCGCCCAGCCCCATCTCCACCCCACCAACCCAGGGCTGAGGACTGTCTTCTGTGCTCAGGACTCCCTGCTTCGGTTTTTGAAGATGTCTCAGCTCCAGCCCCGCACGGCTTACCCTCAGCCTCCCTGACTGACCCAGTGCTCCAGGCTCTGCTCCAAGGATCCAGTAAGTCTTGGGTCACCCTCTTCTGTGGGAGACTGGGGCGCTGAGTTCATGTCCTCCCAAAGAGACCTCTGCAACCTCAGAGTGCAGAGGGGTCAGCCTGGCTCCTGACTGAGGGTGGAGAGACCCGTTTTCCATGGAGATGAAAACAGGATCTGGAAGCTCTTGTGTTTTATGTGAGAATCAGTGGGGTGTTTGGGGGCAACGGGAGGGAAGGTTAGATCAGTGCCTGGAGGTTCTTGTGTGTGTACTAAGTCACTTTAGCTTGTCTGACTCTATGCGACCCTATGGACTATGCCTGCCAGGCTCCTCTGTCCATGGGATTCTCCAGGTAAGAATACTGGAGTAGATTGCCATTTCCTCCTCCAGGGGATCTTCCCAACCCAGGGATTGAACCAGCGTCTCCTACATCTCCTACATTGGCAGGCACGCTATTTATCACTCTTTTTTTGTGGGGGATGGTGGTACTTGTGCTCAAACAATAGTGAAGATTGTCCTTACACAGGGCCTATAATATGTGGGCCACCAACTTTGGTCTCTTGTATACCGTTCACCTTTTGAGTCTATCCTCATCTGCTGATACAAGGGAACTGTAAAGGACTTGCATGTTGGTGTCTGTAGGGGATGATGGTAAGTTGTTGTTCAGTCACTCAGTCATGTCCATCTCTTCACGACCCTGTGGACTGTAGCACACCAGGCTTCCCTGTCCTTCACCATCTCCCGAGTTTGCTCAAGTTAATGTTATGTTGATTTATATTAAATCACCTTAGGGTTTGTTACACCCAGCAACAATTTGAAGCTGGTCTCTAATATTTATCATTGGCAACAACAGCAAAAAGGTAATAAAATATACACAACATAATATTTACCATCATAACCGTTTTTTGAAAAATTCAGCCCCAACACCCACATGGTTCACAATTCCCCCTTGGGGATCTGTGGGTGGGGGAATTTTAGTTCCTCCACCAGGGATCAAATGCAGGTCCATGGCAGTGAAAGTCTCACTCCGAGCCACTGGACTGCTGGGGAATTCCCATCTACATCATTTTTAAGTGTGCAGTTCAGTAATGTTAAGTGTATTTACATTGCTGTCCAGCCAATCTGAGGAGCTCTTTTGTATCTTGTAAAATGGAAACTGTGCCCCATTTAACAATACCTCCCCATTTCCCCCTTAACCCCAGCCCCTGGCAAACCACCATTCTACTTTCTGTTTCTATGGCTCTGACTCCTCTTGATACTTCATGGAAGCAGAACCATACAATATTTGTATATTGGCGAGTGGCTTAAGGGTGGCTCAGATGGTAAAGAATCTGCCCACAATGCAGGAGATCTGGGTTGAGACGATCCCCTGGAGGAGGGCATGGCAACCCACTCCAGTATCCTTGCCTGGAGAACCCCATGGACAGAGGAGTCTATTGGGGTTGCAAAGATGTGACTGAGCAACTAACACACACGGACAAGGGAGTGACAGGAACCTTTTCCCAAGCCTTTTGGGTCTTAATTACCTTTAGCTCATAAAGAATCCTTGAGCTAAAGTGGCACATTTGGGAAGACATATTCTTGTACCCCTCACTTCTCTTCAAGCAAATCTTTGAGTAATCCTGAAACATTAAAAATCTTCTTTATTTGAAGAAACCAAAGTTCCCACAGAGAGAACGTGCCCAATGTGTCCTTTCACCACCTGCTCCCCACCATCCCTCCATTCCTCCGTGGAACTGAGCTTTCAAGGTCAAGGGCAGATGGACATCATTGATGACTTCATGCCTTGCTTTCTCAGCAGATCGTAGCCCCCTCAACTATGTCTACGATGCTGGGTCAGTGTCTTCGCCAGTTTGGTCAGAAGCTGGTCCACAGGAAGCCACAGTTCAGGGAGGAACCTGAGAGTCCCGAGACCCCTCCTCTGAACACCCTGGACCTGGTGGTGATAGGTTTGGACAACATGTTGGGAGCTGGCATATACATCCTGATTGGGGGAGTGGCCAAATACGTAGCTGGACCAGCAATCATCCTTTTCTTACTGGTGGCCGGCCTGACTACTCTGTTGTCTGGGCTGTGTTATGTCGAGTTGGCAACCGGAGTAAAAGTACCTGTTTCTGGGTATTATGTCAGCTATGTCACAATGGGACAACTGTACGCCTTCATCACTGGCTGGAACCTCTTACTGTATTTAATTATTGGTGAGATGATGGGGAGTGGGGAGAAGTGGGCCTTAAGATGGAGAAAGTAGGAGAGATGAGTGGGGGCTTCACTCATTCATCAGAACTCTGTTATCCACCTTCGGGGCAGGGTTGGGAGAGGGGAAATGGTGGCAGGAAAACTGCACAACCTCGTTGCATGCAGGTCTATCCTGTTTTTCTTAAGTGATGGACCGAGAAGCCAGAGGAAAGGGAACTGTAGTGAGTCCCTAGGCTCATCCTCTGACCACAGTGAAGTCTTTGCTGAGCTGTTGCCTTCCTGGATTTTCTCTTACACCTCAACTTAAAAATTCAACTCTGATCTAGTCCCTCCTAGTCCCATTTACCTGTGTTTCTTTGTTTTCCATCACTTCTATCTCCTAACATATTAAATAGTTGGCCTTTTTGTGAATCACCTGGGTCTCCCCTGTCCACCCCATGAGAAGCTCTTTGAGATCAGGTGTGTTTTTGCTCACCTCCTGCCCCAAATATCTCACACGATGCATAATACGGGTTCAGTTTCTGTCTGCTTGTAAACTTTCCTTCTTCTGTTGCTGCAGCCACTGCCTGTATAGCCCGGGCCTGGAGCTCCACCTTTGACAGCCTGATTGGGAACCACATCTCTGAGGCATTAGGGGGAACTTTCTCTCTGCAAATGCCCTACTTCCTGGCCTCATTTCCAGACTTTCTTGCCCTGGGCCTGGTGCTGCTGCTCACAGGTGAGAAGGGACCAGAGACAGAAAGGGAAGAGCAGGGTATGGAGGGGGGGATGGCATGGGGAAGGCTTGGGGTGGAAGAATGGTGGGGAATTTGGACTGGGAAAAAGGGTTTGGAATAAGAGAGAAAGGAAGGCAAGACATTTTTTCCTACCCTTGGACTATTGGTAATTTAGGTTGGATCATTCTTTGGTGTGGGGTGCTGTCCTATGCATTTCTGCTTTATAAATAAATCATTTTTGGGTGAATTCCCTGGTGGTCCAATGGTTAGGACACTGTGATTTCACTGCTGAAGGTTTGGGTTCAATCCCCGGTCAGGGAACTAAGATCCCCACAGGGAACTAAGAGGAGTACCCTCCAAAAAATCATTGTTGGATGTTGAGCAGCATCTGTGATCTTTATGTGCTAGATACCAGTGACACCCAGCCCCCAGATTGTGACAATTGGAATGTCTCCAGACAGTGCCAATATCCCTTGGGGCACAAAATCATCCCATCTGGGAATCACTTACCTAGACCAACAAGTTTCTTCCTCTATACTGAGATCAAAGATTTTTTTTTTTAACTGAGAGGAAATCCACATAAATTTAACCATTTAATTATTTTTCCTAGCTTTATTAAGGTATAATTCACTTCATGGCAAATAGATGGGGAAAAATTGGAAACAGTGAGAGACTTTATTTTCTTGGGCTACCAAATCACTGTGGATGGTGACTGCAGCCATGAAATTAAAAGGGACTTGCTCCTTGGAAGAAGAGCTATGACAAACCTAGACAGCATATTAAAAGCAGAAGCATCACTGCTGATAAAGGTCCATATAGTCAAAGCTGTGGTTTTTCTAGTAGTCATATACAGATGAGAGAGTTGGACCATAAAGAAGGCTGAGTACCAAAGAATTGATGCTTTTGCTTGTGGTGCTGGAGAAGACTCGAGAATCACTTGGACTGCAAGGAGATCCAACCAGTCAATCCTAAAGAAAATCAGTCCTGAATATTTATTGGAAGAGCTGATGCTGAAATAGAAGCTCCAATACTTTGGCCACCTGATGAGAAGAACTGACTCATTGGAAAAGACCCTCATGTTGAGAAAGACTGAAGGCAGGAAGGGAAGGGGATGACAGAGGATGAGATGGTTGGATGGCATCACCGACTCAATGGACATGAGTTTGAGCAAACTGTGGGAGATAGTGAAGGACAGGGGAGCCTGGCGTGCTGCAGTCCATGGGGTTGCAGAGAATCAGACATGACTGAGCGACTGAACCACAACAACAGCTGACAAACAGCATTGTAAAAGTTTAAGATGATTTGATAAACATGGATATTGTGAGATGATGGTCACAGTAAGAAAATATCCATCAGCAGGTGTCCAATTCAGTGGCACTTAGTACATTCCCAGTGCTGTGTAACCACCACCCCCATCCAGTACCAAACGTTTCCATTACAGCAAAAGGAAACCCTGTACCCACTGAGCAGTCACTGTCCATCTGTCCACAACCACCAACCACCAACCACAAGCCCTGGGCAACCACTCATCTGCTTTCTGTCTCTCTGGATTTGGTTATTTATTTCTCTAGCCTCACTGCAATGCATGGGGAACTCCCAGACCAGGGATTGAACCTCTGCTCCCTGTAGTGGAAGCTCAGAGTCTTAACCAATGGATTGCTAGGGGAGTGCTGGATTTAGTTATTTTGTTGTCTCATTTTCCATTTTTCCCACAGGACTCCTGGCTCTGAGAGTTTATGACTCAACCGTGATTAACAAAGTGTTCACAGGCTTGAACATTTTGGTCCTCAGCTTCATCATCCTCTCTGGCTTCATTAAGGGAGACCTGCACAACTGGAAGCTCATAGAACAGGACTACACATTGGCTGCAGCTGGATCTGGTGATGCCGATAGGTTAGGAGGGTACCCTTGGTTGTAGTAATGCATGTGTGTGTGGTGTGCAGAGTTGGGAACATGGTGGGGACTGAGACCTGGTGTGATTGTCCAAGCTTGGGGGTTCCTGGAGCCCAGGACCTGTGGTACTAAGGGAGGAGCCCAGCAGAGATCGCCGAACACACCTCATCCATGTTCCTCCTCTTTCCTCCTCTCACCATAGCTTGGGCCTTCTGGGTTCTGGAGGGTTTGTGCCTTTTGGCTTTGATGGAATTCTCCAGGGAGCAGCTACATGTTTCTACGCATTTGTTGGTTTTGCTCACATTGTCAATGCAGGTAACATGCATATCTTGTGTCCCATCATGGTTTGGGAACAGAACAGGGTGCCCTTGGGCACAGGGGCAGGTAGAAGGTTAGGCTACTTTTGAAGCTTGAAGAGTAAAGTGGGTTTTGTGATTTCAACCCAGTGAAACCCCAGTGACCCAATACCTCTTCCCATCCTGAAGGGAGAAAAGCCAGAAATCCTCAGTGGTCCATACCCTTGGCTGTCATGATCTCCTTCTTCATCTGCTTTTTGGTGTGTTTTGGTGTCTCGGCGGCCCTCACCCTCATGGTGCCCTACTACCTGATTCAGCTCGAGAGCCCCTTGCCGCAGGCTTTCGTCTATGTTGGGTGGGAGTCTGCCAAATATGTCGTGGCTGTTGGCACCCTCTGCATTCTTTTATACAGGTCAGTGTCATGGTTTTCTCTTCATCTACTGTCAGATGCTTGGGTATCCCCGGCCCTTGGGACTGAGAGATGAGAGAGAAAGACATCTTGCCCCAGGTAGACCAGGGAGCAAAAGCCCTGGTCTCTCCTGCTTCTGCACCTTCTCACACATTCCCATTTTCCCTTCCAGCCTTCTGAGTATCATGTTTATCATGGCTCAGTTGACCTATGCAATGGCAAAGGACGGGCTTCTTTTCCGGGGACTTGCCTGGATCCCTGCCCCCACCAATGCCCGCACTGATGCCCCCACCGATGCCCGCATCATTGTCCGCACCATTGCCCTCACAGGAAACCCCATCATGGCCGTCTTCGTTCCTGGAACTCTTGCAGGTGAATAAACAAAACTCACCCTTTTAAAATCATACTTCTTAACTTGCATATTTCCAGTGGTTTCTCACTCTCCCCCCACCGTCTTTGCTCCCTTATCCCAGCGGTCATGGCGTTACTCTTTGACTTCACTGACCTGGTGGACCTCATGTCACTTCGGTCCCTGCTTGCTTACTCCCTGGTGACATTTTCTGTCCTCGTCCTCAGGTGAGACCCCATGACACCTTGACTTGGGGGAGGGGGGCGGTGCTTTTCGACTTGTGAGTGTTGATGGGGAGGGAATCATCTTCTACCTTCATGCTGCCTCCTCAACGTCCTGTACCATTGATTGGGGAAAGAGAGGCATTAGACAGACTGATGTTGGATCAGCAGTAGGGGCTGTTACTCATATTGCTTTAATATTTCTAATTCAGGTATCAACCAGCCCAGAACGGAAGCAAGAAGGAGAAAACAGAGGAGGAAACTAAGGTGGAGCCTGAAGTTGAAGGAGGTCCTTTGGAATCTGAACCTGAAGCAGGAACCTCAAACATTCTAAAGAGTCTGTGGTTCCCTCCCAGCACCAACCCCACCCGGAAATCTGGCCAGATTGTCTATGGATGTGCCTCCCTGGTTGGTGAGCAGTGGGATTTCTCTTTGGTCATATTCTGAAATTGACAGGATGGTACTGGAGTGTATATTTTGTCAGTTGAGGAGTCTTGGCGATATTATGGCCCCTCCTGATGTGGGCAGCCTGGGGAGGGGTGTGACCCGAGGTCCTGACATCTTTGTCTTCTGGGTCCAGCCTGTTCTCCTCCACCTTGACCCTTGCAGTTCTCCTGCTGACCATCCTGAGCCTGATCCTGTACCAGTGATCCAGCCAGGTGTTCTCTGGAGACCCCGTGCTCACAACAGTGGTTGTGCTGCTGCTGCTGCTCATCAGTGGGGTCACGGTCATCATCTGGAGGCAGCCTCAGAGCCCCTTTCCTCTTGAACCTACATTCAGGGTAGGTGACCTCATGTGCCCAAAGTGTCCACCTCGAGTGAAGGAGGTCTGCGTGCTTTAGGTCTAAACATCCTTTGCTGGACAGGCAATGAGGGGATTTGCTGAAACCAATGGACTGTTCCCTGATCCACACTTAGTGCTTTACAAACTCAGTCTCACTAAGCCCTAAGCACACAGTCTGAGTAGAACTGGAGTCTTCCTGCCCACATAGGGTAGGGTCTCCCTTTCAGACATCTGGGGTGTGTTCAGGAATGAACTGACTTTGCCCACAGGTCCCTGCTTTGCCTGCTGTCTTCCTGGTGAGCACCTTAGTGAATGTTTACTTAATGATTCAGATGACCACTCAGACCTGGGCCCAATTTGGCATCTGGATGGCAATTGGTAAGTGGTTGTCTGGGATAAAGAGGTTTCTTGAGTGATGCAGCCCAATATTCTTTCTACTTCCTCTCCCCTGAACTGTGTCAGACACCATGATAGGAAGCCTATCAGGCATTCGTAAATAAGGAGAGCACCTACTTTCCCTTCTCACTGTCTCATCTTCTTCCTAGGATTTGCCATATACTTTGGATATGGGATCCAACACAGCCTGGGGGAGAACAATGGGCCATAGTCACAAGCCTCCACTTCCAAGACTTAACAGAAACATCTCTAGTGATGAATCGTCTTAACCACAGGAAAGAGATGCTGTGTGGAATCCCTCCATGCACTGGAGGATCTGCTGGGTCAAGGGACACTGTGAGTCTCTATGGAGCATGAAGGTAGATGCATCATTGCCAGTGGACAAAGTGACTTTAATGATTTAAATGCTGAAGTTAACATTTAAAAGCATAATACACATCCAGAAAAGTGAATTTTCATGCAGAATATACAAAAATGTAACCAGAACCAGAGGAAGGAATAAAATATTAACTTGAACATAAGCACTGCCTCCTTGTGCCTGTTTCCAGTGAAAACACATAAACTGTCATGTGGGAGGAAACACAGGTAGCCGTATATTGTGACAAGAAAGTCAAAGTCGCTCAGTCATTTCCGACTCTTTGTGACCCCATGGACTATACAGTCCATGGAATTCTCCAGACCAGGATACTGGAGTGGGTAGCCTTTCCCTTCTCCAGGGAATCTTCCCAACCCAGGATCAAACTCAGGTCTCCCACATTGCTGGTGGGTTCTTTACCAGCTGAGCCACCAGAGAAGCCCAAGATATTAGAGTGAGTAGCCTATCCCTTCTCCAGCAGATCTTCCTGAGCCAGGAATCGAACTGGGGTCTCCCGCATTTCAGGCAGATTCTTTACCAACTGAGCTATCAGGGAAGCCCATATTGTGACAAGAGTTGCACTTTAGGGGGTTTTCCTGGCAGTTCAGTGGTTAAGACTTTGCCTTCCTATGCAGGGGGTGCCTGTTCAATCCCGGGTTGGGGAACTAAGATCCCACATGCCTCAAATCAAAAAACCAAAACATAAAACGGAAGCAATAAAGACTTTAAAAATGGTCCATGTAAAAAAAATACATATTAAAAAAAAAAAGACAAAGTGTTACACTTAGGGTATTCCCTGGAGGTCTAGGAGTCAGGACTCAGTGCTTTCACTGCCTTGGCCAGGGTTCAATCCCTGGTCAGGGAACTAAGATTCTAATAACTGTGCAATGTGCCCAAAAAAAAAAAAAAAGAAAGAAAAGAAAAAATGATTAAAAAATGAACTTTAACAATTTCATTTAAAAAATTGAAAATCTAATCAGCTTTATTCAACTATTCATGAATTTAAACATGTTCTCATGCTCCCTCTTTTTCTGACAGAGCTTATAAAGTGTTCATATTATTTTTTCTTTATATGTTTGATAGAATTTAATCAGAGAAGTCATCTCAGCCTGGGCTTTGCTTTGTGGGAGGATTTATAATTACCAATTCTCGTTCCTGTTATGAGGCAACTCAGATTTTTCTTTAGAAAAAAGAGCTGCAGTTTAAACATGAGAAAAGAGATAGGTTGGAAGTAGAAGGAAAGGAACAGATACACTGTGCAAAGAGTAACATAGAAAGCTAGCATAGCCATATTAATATCAGACAAAGTAGATTTTAAGAAAAAGAGCATAGTAACAGATAAAGTGAGTTATTTTACAGTGAGAAAGATAATCGGTCATTTTCATCTTTTCCTCCAGCTTCCCTGAGATATAGAATCACACTGTAATAAGCACTTTACTTTGCTGTCACAGACCCTTAGAGTTACACAGTAGAGTTGATGAGGAATAGCTCTTAACTGAAAACAAAACCTCCTGCATTGCCAAAGTGGGTGAAGGGGATGGGAAGTAGCAGATGACTGATAAATGGTTACAGTTTTGTGGAATTAAAAGATGGGACTAGAAACTGGAAAGTCAAAATAAAAAGGTGTTGCTGCAGAACAGAATGCTTGAGATTATAGACATTGAAGATGTTGGTAATAATGAAGTGGAGGACTGTTTGTGGGAATGAGCAACTGAAGTAGAGTGAAGGAGAGTTGGAGATCAAGATATTGAGTAGCAAAGTTATTAAATGAATTTAAAACTAGATGGAGGAGGATGAATAAAATTAGACAAAGTCACTGTCTTGCAGGGCTTCCCTCATGGCTCAGACGGTAAAGCGTCTGCCTGCAATGGGGGAGACCGGGTTCAATTCCTGGGTTGGGAAGATCCCCTGGAGAAGGAAATGGCAATCCACTCCAGCATTCTTTCCTGGAAAAGCCCATGGACAGAGGAGCCTGATAGGCTACAGTCCATGGGGTCAAAAAGAGTTGGACACGACTGAGCGACTTCACTTTCACTTTCACTGTCTTGCAAGTTCTAATGAAATCAGATTTAGGACAGATGAACGTGAGTCTCAGTGAACTCCGGGAGTTGGTGATGATCAGGGAGGCCTGGCATGCTGCGATTCATGGGATCGCAAAGAGTTGGACACGGCTGAGTGACTGATCTGATCTGATCTGATCTGAATGTGACTGATTCTGTTAGGTGAAACTTTGATGAAAGAGGCTGACATCACCTGATTGCTGTTCTTCCCTTACTGCTGGGGGACAACCAGATATCCTGTGCTACCCCGTGTGCTGTAACAGGCAACACAGAACACCACCCAGAACACAGTCCTCATGAAAAGCTGAATCAGAAAGTCCTCAAGCCTCTAGATGAACTACAGCTCATCATGAATATAAGGGATGGATTCACATTTCAACTGAAAACACAATCAACCAAAACCAACATGTTGACAATTCTCCAGTGCAGAAAAATGGTCCCCTTTTTATATCAGTTAAATGGTATGACCCACAGCCATAAAAGGGAGTGCATTTGACTCAGTTCCAATGAGGTCGATGAACTTAGAGCCTTTAATACAGAGTGAAATAAGTCAGAAAGAGAACAAATATCATATATTAACACATAAGTATGGAATCTTGAAAGATGGTTCTGATGAACATACTTGTAGGGCAGCAACAGAGACGCAGACTTGTAGACACAGTGGAGGAAGGAGAGGGTGGGACGAATTGAGAGAGGAGCATTGAAACATTTCCATTACCATGTATAAAGCAGATCGCTAATGGGAAGTTGCTCTATGACCCAGGGAGCTCAGACCCAGTGCTCTGTGACAACCTAGAGAGGTGGATGGGGTGGGAGGTGGGAGAGGAGGCCCAAGAGGGAGGGGACATTCCTGTACCTCTGGCTGATTCATGGCGATGTATGGTAGAAACCAACATAATATTGTAAAGCAATTATCCTTCAATTAAAAATAAATACATTTAAATATAATTAAATAAATAAATGATATGACTCAAAGTGAAGGGCTAATACAGGTGTATCTCGAGATATGCTAGTTTGGTTTTAGATGGCCACAATACAGAGAACACAGTAATAAAGAGTCACACAAGTTTTAGTTTTCCAGGGCATGTAAAAGTTGTGTTTACACTACAGTGTAGTCTATTCAGTGTGCAAAGCATTCTGTCCGAAAGGACAACATACACGCCTTAATTTAAAAGCACTTGGGACTTCACTGGTGGTCTAGCGGCTAAGCCTCTGCACTCCCAATGCAGGGGGCCCAGGTTCGATCCCTGGTCAGGGAACTAGATCCCACATGCCACAACTAAGAGCTGGCACAGTCAAATAAATAAATAAAAAGAAAAGTTAAAAAAAAGCATTTTATTACCAAAAACCAGATGCTGGGACATCCCTTGTGGTCCAGTGACTAAGATGCCCTGCTCCCAGTGCAGGTGGCCTGGGTTTGATCCCTGGTCAGAGAACTAGATCCTGCATGTCGCAACTAAGATCAAAGATCCTGAATGCCACAAGTAAGACCCAGGACAGCAAAAAAAAAAAAAAAAAAGAGCTAACAACCATCTGATAACCTAGGGTTGCCGCAAACCTTCAATTTGTAAAAAATGCAGTATCTCCAAAGGGCAGAAAAGGGAGGTATGCCTGTCCATGTGTACGTGTTGTTCAGTCACCATGTCACGTCTGACTCTTTGTGACTCCATGGGCTGTACTCCTCCAGGCTTCTCTGTCCTCCACTACCTCCCAGAGTTTGCTCAAGTTCATGTCCACTGAATGTATACATGTATATGTATGTATACATATTAAAATTTGTATATGTATAATTAATTGGAGAAGGAAATGTCAACCCACTCCTGTAATTTTGCCTGGGAAATCCCATGGACCGGGGAGCCTGGTGAGAGTCCATGGGGGTTGCAGAGAGTCAGACATGCCTGAGCCACTGAACATGCATCAGACGTAAAAACACACACAGCAGAATGAGGAACACGAAACATGTTAGAATGGTTGCCTCTGGTGGGAAAGAGAATGACAGAAAGAAACTGGAATTCTCTTAGGCCACCTCTAGTGCAGGGTTGCAACTAAGAGGGAACTTGCGGGTGGGGAGTACACATTGAGGAGAGGGCTGGAAAGCAGGGAGGTGAAGCCCACTCACTGTTATGAAGCTCCTGTGTGGATTAGAAATGACAAAATCTCAGCACATCAACTATAGTTCACCGCCCCCCCCCCCCGAAAAACACAAAAATTAACCCCAAAACTTCAGCACTGTAGACACACAAATGTAGGATGCATTTGTGAGACAGGTGCGCAGGGCTATCAGTGTCTACCTGCAAGAGTGCCATGTTCAGGTCTGACACATGCTACCTGCATCACCAACTCCATGGACACGAATTTGAGCAACCTCTTGGAGATAGGGGAGGACTCTGGGAGGTAGTGGAGACAGAGGAGCCTGGCGGGCTACAGACCACGGGGTCGCAGAGAGTTGGACATGACTGAGCAACTGAACAACAACAGCAAGTACAAAATCCTACAGGTTCATGTCAAAGTACATGATTTGTCGATCACGCTTTACTGTATTCATAAATGCCCAACATGCAGGGAGAGGGGTTAGTAGGAAGGAATCAAGAGCCTGAGAACTCTTTGGAAGATTTTCCAGTGTTGCATTGTCTTTGTGGGTGGGCAGGCATGCCCCACACAAGCTTGTGGGATCTTAGTTCCCCAACCAGGATCAAGCCTCGGCCCCTTGCAGTAGAAGCTGGGAGTCCTAACCTCTGGACTGTCAGGGAAGTCCCTTCCATTGTCTTAAGAAAAGTAGAGGGAGAAGGGGGAAAAAAGAGCAAAAGAGAAAAGAAACATAAATGTTGGGAGACTGGAGATATTTGGGTTGTCATCAGATATAAAATAATTGGGGAGGTGACCAAAGTGTAGGAAGTAGAAAAGCCAACACCAACTAATTTTTTTAAAATTTTTGTCCATTTATTTGGCTGTGCTGGGTCTTGGTTGTGGCACATGGGATCTAGTTCCCTGACCAGGGACTGAACCCAGGCCCCCTGCGTTGGGAGCACATCGTTTTAGCCACTGGACCACCGGGAAAGTCTCATGACTAAATCTTATTAGCTGAACAATACTGAAGGGAAAAAAAAAAAAAAAACAGAAACAAAATCAAAACAAAGAAGCAGGAAAAAAGATAACTGTCCTTACTAGTCCTATTATATATTTATTTTTTATCAAGGTATAAATTATGCAAAATAAAATACACAGATTTTATTTAAAATTTGTTTCTCCAGTTTTATTGAGATGTAATTGACATATAACATTGTATAAGTTTAAGGTGTACAGCATGGTGATTGGATATAATTATAAATGACAAAATGATTCCTGCCATGGCATTAGTTAACATCTCCATCCCATCACACAATTCTCGTTTCTTTTTTGTGATGAGGACATTTTCCCCCATCTATTTGCCATGAGGTGATGGGGCCGGATGTCGTGATCTCAGTTTTTTGAATGTTGAGTTTGAAGCCACCTTTTTCACTCTCCTCTTTCACCTTCATCAAGAGGTTTTTTAGTTCCTCTTTGCTTACTGCCATAAGGGTGGTGTCAACTGCACATCTGAGGTTGTTGATACTTCTCCCAGCAATCTTGATTCCAGCTTGGGATGGGAATCATGACATATCATAACATGTGACTTTCTGGGCCTAGCTTCTCACAGAGCTTTGTGGCAAAAAAAAAAAAAAAAAAAAAAGAGCCCAAAGAATTAGAATTGAGGTTTGTAGAGACAGCTCAGGATTCTCCAATGGGATAGAGGTAGTATATATTCGGGTCTTGGCAACAGCCAAAGTGGACCATTTTGTGGCCCAGTGAATGGTCTGTGAGAGACTTCAGGGCAGGCCATATGCTGAGCTGGAAGGAAGGTATCAGAGGATCTGCACAAACTAGGGATTCAGGGGTGGCGCCAGAGAGGACCTTGGAGGTGCAACCACGTTCTCCTTGGCGGAGCCGATCTTGACCATGACCTCAGCGAATGGCTGTAGAACTTTTCGCTGTTCTGATGGGAAATCCTCATCTTTGGCTTTCTTGGATTTCACTCTACAATTCTTGAACCAATCCTGAGGAGAGGATTTCAGAAGCATTTTTATTTTACTCAATCATTTAATTGATGTTTCTAGCTGAGGACGGCTCTTGTTCCACATCTTGGCTTGTGGAACCCCTGCCAACCTATGGCCAGGGAGAAGCAGGAATGAGGCTATGGGCACAGAAAGTGAAGCAAGGATCTGAACCCCCAGAGCAAGATATTTGCTGCTGTTGTCCAGCCCCTAAGTCGTGTCCCACTCTTTGGATCCCATGGATTGCAGCACCAGGCTCCCCTGTCCTGCACTATCTCCTGGAGTTTGCTCAAACTCATGTCCATTCAGTCTGTGATGTCATCCAACCATCTCTGTCGCCCCCTTCTTCTCTTGTCCTCAATCTTTCCCAGCATCAGGGTCTTTTCCAATGAGTCTACTCTCTGCATCAGGTGGCCAAAGTATTGGAGATTCCGTTTCAGCATCAGTCCTTCTGATTATTCAGGGTTGATTTCGTTTAAGATTGACTGGTTTTATCTCTTTGCCATCCAAGGGACTCTCAAGAGTCTTCTCCAGCACCACAATTCGAAAGCATCCATTCTTAGGTGCTCAGCCTTATTTACGGCCCAGTTCTCTCGTCCCTACGTGATTTCTGGAAAAAACTATAGCTTAAATTATAAGGTAAGGCAAGGTATGGGAAAGCAAAGTGGTCAGCACTAGGGGGTGCCATAGCACGGATATCTGTACACGGTCCACCGCTGGGCCAAGTCTGACCATCACTTGTTTTTGTTTTCCTTTTTTGGTTTGTTTTGTTTTAAATTGCCTGGAAAATTGTACTTGAAAATGTAAAGTTGAAAAAAAAAAACATGTAAACTTAAAAGTTATATTCTAAAACAAAAGGATTTGAGTCAGATTATGAAGGACCTTTGGAGAAGGCAATGGCACCCCACTCCAGTACTCTTGCCTGGAAAATCCCATGAGCAGAGGAGCCTGGTGGGCTGCAGTCCATGGGGTCGCTAAGAGTCGGACATGACTGAGTGACTTCACTTTCTTTTTTCACCTTCATGCATTGGAGAAGGAAATGGCAACCCACTCCAGTGTTCTTGTCTGGAGAATCCCAGGGACGGGGGAGCCTGGTGGGCTGCCGTCTATGGGGTCGCACAGAGTCGGACACGACTGAAGCGACTTAGCAGCATGAAGGACCTTAAAGGCTAAGTGACAAATTTTTTACAAAGATGTTTTGATGTGGACCGTATTTAAAGTCTTCATTGAATTTGTTACAATATTTCTTCTATTTTATTTTCCTTTTTTTCTTCTTCTGTTTTATGTTTTGGTTTTTTGGCCCCAAGGCATGTGGGATATTAGGCCCCTGACCAGATTGAACCTGCACCCTCTGCATTGGAAGGTGAAGTCTTAAGCACTGGACCACCAAGGAAATCCCTTAAAAAAAAAAAAAAAAAAAAAAAATATATATATATATATATATATATATATATTTTGCTGCACTGCTCAACCTGCAGGATCTTAGTTCCCCGACCAGGGGTAGAATTCACGCCCCATGAAGTGGAAGGTGGAGTCTTAACCACCGGACGGTCCCTAAACAATTTTTTTTTTCCCCAAAAACAAACTTCTAAGCAAAACCATTAATAACTGATCTGATGGCATGTTCCAAGGTTGACTGGAGATGAACTGATGGTAAGGAGAGCTTTGTGAAGGCCACTAAGTTAGATAAGAAAAGTGTTTACACAATCTAGGACAAAGCATTGACCTTGAAATAAAGACAAGGGGCAGAATTCAGGAAATACTGCTAAAGAGATTGTGAAAAGAGTATTGGTGAAAGGTAAGGAGAAAACAGACCACCTGACCTGCCTCTTGAGAAATCTATATGCAGGTCAGGAAGCAACAGTTAGAACTGGACATGGAACAACAGACTGGTTCCAAATAGGAAAAGGGGTACATCAAGGCTGTATATTGTCACCCTGCTTATTTAACTTATATGCAGACTACATCATGAGAAACGCTGGACTGGAGGAAACACAAGCTGGAATCAAGATTGCCGGGAGAAATATCAATAACCTCAGATATGCAGATGACACCATCCTTATGGCAGAAAGTGAAGAGGAACTAAAAAGCCTCTTAATGAAAGTGAAAGAGGAGACTGAAAAAGTTGGCTTAAAGCTCAACATTCAGAAAACGAAGATCATGGCATCCTGTCCCATCACTTCATGGGAAATAGATGGAGAAACAGTGGAAACAGTGTCAGACTTTTTTTTTCTGGGCTCCAAAATCACTGCAGATGGTGACTGCAGCCATGAAATTAGAAGACACTTACTCCTTGGAAGGAAAGTTATGAACAACCTAGATAGCATATTCAAAAGCAGAGACATTACTTTGCCGACAAAGGTCCATCTAGTCAAGGCTATGGTTTTTCCTGTGGTCATGTATGGATATGAGAGTTGGACTGTGAAGAAAGCTGAGTGCCAAAGAATTGATGCTTTTGAACTGTGGTGTTGGAGAAGACTCTTGGGAATCCCTTGGACTGCAAGGAGATCCAACCAGTCCATCCTAAAGGAGATCAACCCTGGGTGTTCATTGGAAGGACTGATGCTGAAGCTGAAACTCCAGTAGTTTGGCCACCTCATGCGAAGAGTTCACTCATTGGAAAAGACTCTGATGCTGGGAGGGATTGGGGGCAGGAGGAGAAGAGGAGACAGAGGATGAGATGTCTGGATGGCATCACCGACTCGATGGACATGAATTTGAATGAACTCAGGGAGTTGGTGATGGACAGGGAGGCCTGGCATGCTGTGATTCATGGGGTTGCAAAGAGTGGGACACGACTGAGCAACTGAGCCGAGCTGAGGGAGAAAACATGGCTTCCTTGGTGGCTCAGTGGTAAAGAACCTGCCTGCCAATGCAGGAGACATGGGTTTGATCCCTGATTTCAGAAGATCCCCTGTAGGAGGGCATGGCAACCCACTCCAGTATTCTTGCCTGGAGAATCCCATGGACAGAGGAGTCTGGAGGGCTATAGTGAAAGTGAAGTCTCTCAGTCATGTCCGACTCTTTGTGACCCCATGGACTGTAGCCTATCAGGCTCCTCCATCCATGGGATTTTCCAGGCAAGAGTGCTGGAGTGGATTGCCATTTCCTTCTCCAGGGGATCTTCCTGACCCAGAAATCAAAGCTGGGTCTCCCGCATTGCAGGCAGACACTTTACCATCTGAGCCACCAGGGAAGCCCTGGAGGGCTATGACTGAATGACTAAACAATAAATGGCAATGGTACAAACACTGCAGCTGGAATTTGGAGACATAAAGAGAGAGATTAAAGATAAGCCACTTAAAGGTAATTCTGTGATCCACCATCTGTTTCAGTATGGCCCATGAGTTAAGAGCTTTTACATTTTGAAATGGTTGGGAGGAAAGAAAAAAAAAAACCAGCACAAGAAGAAGAAGAATTGATGACATGTCAATAACATATGAACTTCTAATATGCGTCCATGAAGTCATATGGAACACAAAATATCCATGGAATTCTCCAGGCAAGAATGCTGGAGTGTTTGCCATTTCCTTCCCTAAAGGATCTTCCTGACCCAGGAATCATACAGGTGTCTTTTGCATTGCAGGCAGATTCTTTGCCATCTGAGTCACCAGGGAAGCCCATTTGAGAACACAGACACATCTATTTGTTTTCACAACCTCGATGGCTGCTCCTATGCTGCTATCAAGGCAGAATTTAACAGTTGTGGCAGAGACTGTATGGCTCACAAGTGTTTATTATCTGGTCCTTTACAAAAAATTTTGCCCATCTTGCTCTAGAGGTTAGGAGAGCATGTAATAGGGTATGAGTAGTAGTCTGGGTCTTCAGAGTCTTGGGGATTGCAATGGTATCAAGCTTCAGGAATTATCCCAGAAATCAGCCCTGGTTATTCATTGGAAGGACTGATGCTGAAGCTGAAGCTCCAATACTTTGGCCACTGGATGCAACAAGTCAACTCATTGAGAAACACTCTGATGCTGGGAAAGATTGAAGGTAGGAGGAGAAGGGGGCGGCGGAGGATGAGATGTTTAGATAGCATCACCGACTCAATGAGGATGAATTGAGCAAACTCTGGGAGATGGTGAAGGACAGGGGAGCCTGGCAGGCTGCAGTCCACAGGGTTGCAACATGAGTTGGCAACTGAAGAAGAACAACAAATGAGGTGGCCTGGTGAGATGGGGCTTGTTTTCTGACCTGCAGGACTGTTAGGTGTAGCTCCATTTTTGAGGCCATTTCTCTCTGGAGGCCAAGGATGGGGTATGGGTTTTTTAATTTTTAAGAAAATTTAAATATGCCAACTGTTTCTCCGTGAACATGGTTTGTTTCCTTTTTGAGTGCTTGCGGTACTTTCTAGGAAAGAGAGAAAGGCAGGAATGAGATGCTAAAGTCAGTTTCATTTTCAAAAGCCTGATTTTCCCCCTTCCTCTCGCCACAGGTCAAGCCTGCCTCTCCAGCGACTGAAATGCCCAGATATTCATACACAATGTGGATGATGTTGGCTAAAAAAAAAAGATGTACAAATTGAGAGTTCTGAGTTAAGTTTTATTTGGGGCAAAATGAGCACTGCAGCCTGGGAGGCAGCATGTCAGATAGCTCAGAGAGACTGCTCCAAAGCAGCAATGGGGAAAGTCAACATATAAGGTTTGGTGAAGGGGTAGTTCAATGTCACAGTTCAGTTCAGTTCAGTGGCTCAGTCGTGTCTGACTCTTTTTGACCCCATCAATCGCAGCATGCCAGACTTCCCTGTCCATCACCAACTCCCGGAGTTCACCCAGACTCAGGTCCATCGAGTCAGTGATGCCATCCAGGCATCTCATCCTCTGTCATCCCCTTCTCCTCCTGCCCCCAATTCCTCCCAGCATCAGAGTCTTTTCCAATGAGTCAACTCTTCAAATGAGGTGGCCAAACTACTGGAGTTTCAGCTTTAGCATCATTCCTTCCAAAGAAATCCCAGGGCTGATCTCCTTCAGAATGGACTGGTTGGATCTCCTTGCAGTCCAAGGGACTCTCAAGAGTCTTCTCCAACACCACAGTTCAAAAGCATCAATTCTTCGGTGCTCAGCCTCCTTCCCAGTCCAATTCTCACATCCATACATGACCACAGGAAAAACCATAGCCTTGACTAGACGGACCTTTGTTGGCAAAGTAATGTCTCTGCTTTTGAATATGCTATCTAGGTTGGTCATAACTTTCCTTCCAAGGAGTAAGCGTCTTTTAATTTCATGGCTGCAGTCACCATCTGCAGTGATTTTGGAGCCCCCCCAAAATAAAGTCTGACACTCTTTCCACTGTTTCCCCATCTATTTCCCATGAAGTGACGGGACAGGATGCCATGATCTTCGTTTTCTGAATGTTGAGCTTTAAGCCAACTTTTTCACTGTCCACTTTCACTTTCATCAAGAGGCTTTTTAGTTCCTCTTCACTTTCTGCCATAAGGGTGGTGTCATCTGCATATCTGAGGTTATTGATATTTCTCCCGGCAATCTTGATTCCAGCTTGTGTTTCTTCCAGTCCAGCGTTTCTCATGATGTACTCTGCATATAAGTTAAATAAGCAGGGTGACAATATCCAGCCTTGACGTACTCCTTTTCCTATTTGGAACCAGTCTGTTGTTCCATGTCCAGTTCTAACTGTTGCTTCCTGACCTGCATAAAGTTTTCTCAAGAGGCAGGTTAGGTGGTCTGGTATTCCCATCTCTTTCAGAATTTTCCATAGTTTATTGTGATCCACACACTCAAAGGCTTTGTCATAGTCAATAAAACAGAAATAGATGTTTTTCTGGAACTCTCTTGCTTTTTCCATGATCCAGCAGATGTTCACAATTTGATCTCTGGTTCCTCTGCCTTTTCTAAAACCAGCTTGAACATCTGGAAGTTCACAGTTCACGTATTGCTGAAGCCTGGCTTGGAGAATTTTGAGCATTACTCTACTAGCGTGTGAGATGAGTGCAATTGTGCAGTAGTTTGAGCATTCTTTGGCATTGTCTTTCTTTGGGATTGGAATGAAAACTGACCTTTTCCAGTCCTGTGGCCACTGCTGAGTTTTCCAAATGTGCTGGCATATTGAGTGCAGCACTTTCACAGCATCATCTTTCAGGATTTGAAAGAGCTCCACTGGAATTCCATCACCTCCACTAGCTTTGTTCATAGTGATGCTTTCTAAGGCCCACTTGACTTTACATTCCAGGATGTCTGGCTCTAAGTCAGTGATCACACCATCGTGATTAGGACCCCATGCCCGAAGGGCGGCGGCCGAGAGGAGTTGCCCCGCGTCCGAGGTCAGGGGCATCGGCAGAGAGTGCCGGACTGTGACTGCTCAGGAATGGCCGAGGGGAGCTACACCGCGTCCGAGGTCAGTGGGGTCAGCCAAGAGGAGATGCCCAGCGTCTGAGGTCAGGGGTGGCAACGAGAGGAGTTGCCCGGCGTCCGAGGTCGGGGGAGGCGGCCTGAAGGAGCACCCCACATACAGGGAGCCATGGCTGCGCGGGCGCAGGAGGACCTAGAGGAGCTATCCCACGTTGAAGGTTAGGAAGGGCAGCAGTGAGGATATACCCCTCTTCCAAGGTAAGGAGCAGCGGCTGCGCTTTGCTGGAGCAGCTGTGAAGAGATACCCCACGCCCAAGGTAAGAGAAACCCAAGTAAGATGGTAGGTATTGCAAGAGGGCCTCAGAGGGCAAACACACTGAAACCATACTGACAGAAAATTAGTCAATCTAACCACACTAGGGCCACAGCCTTGTTTAACTCAATGAAACTAAGCCATGCCCGTGGGGCAACCCAAGATGGGCGGGTCATGGTGGAGAGATCTGACAGAATGTGGTCCACTGGAGAAGGGAACGGCAAACCACTTCAGTATTCTTGCCTTGAGAACCCCATGAACAGTGTGAAAAGGCAAAATGATAGGATACTGAAAGAGGAACTCCACAGGTCAGTAGGTGGCCAATATGCTACTGGAGATCAGTGGAGAAATAACTCCAGAAAGAATGAAGGGATGGAGCCAAAAGAAAAAGAATACCCAGCTGTGGATGTGACTGGTGATAGAAGCAAGGTCCGATGCTGTAAAGAGCAATATTGCTAGGAACCTGGAATGTCAGGTCCATGAATCAAGGCAAATTGGAAGTGGTCAAACAAGAGATGGCAAGAGTGAACGTCGACATTCTAGGAATCAGCGAACTGAAATGGACTGGAATGGGTGAATTTAACTCAGATGACCATTATATCTACTACTGCGGGCAGGAATCCCCCATAAGAAATGGAGTAGCCATCATGGTCAACAAAAGAGTCCGAAACGCAGTACTTGGATGCAATCTCAAAAACGACAGAATGATCTCTGTTCATTTCCAAGGCAAACCATTCACTAGCACAGTAATCCAAGTCTATGCCCAAGCAGTAACGCTGAAGAAGCTGAAGTTGAACGGTTCTATGAAGACCTACAAGACCTTTTAGAACTAACACCCAAAAAAGATGTCCTTTTCATTATAGGGGACTGGAATGCAAAAGTAGGAAGTCAAGAAACACCTGGAGTAACAGGAAAATTTGGCCTTGGAATACGGAATGAAGCAGGGCAAAGGCTAATCGAGTTTCACCAAGAAAATGCACTGGTCATAGCAAACACCCTCTTCCAACAACACAAGAGAAGACTCTACACATGGACATCACCAGATGGTCAACACCGAAATCAGATTGATTATATTCTTTGCAGCCAAAGATGGAGAAGCTCTATACAGTCAACAAAAATAAGACAGGGAGCTGACTGTGGCTCAGACCATGAACTCCTTATTGCCAAATTAAGACTTAAATTGAAGAAAGTAGGGAAAACCACTAGACCATTCAGGTATGACCTAAATCAAATCCCTTATGATTATACAGTGGAAGTGAGAAATCGATTTAAGGGCCTAGATCTGATATATAGAGTACCTGATGAACTATGGAATGAGGTTCATGACATTGTACAGGAGACAGGGATCAAGACCATCCCCATGGAAAAGAAATGCAAAAAAAGCAAAATGGCTGTCTGGGGAGGCCTTACAAATAGCTGTGAAAAGAAGAGAAGCGAAAAGCAAAGGAGAAAAGGAAAGATATAAGCATCTGAATGCAGAGTTCCAAAGAACAGCAAGAAGAGATAAGAAAGCCTTCCTCAGCGATCAATGCAAAGAAATAGAGGAAAACAACAGAATCGGAAAGACTAGAGATCTCTTCAACAAGATTAGAGATACCAAGGGAACATTTCATGCAAAGATGGGCTCGATAAAGGACAGAAATGGTATGGACCTAACAGAAGCAGAAGATATTGAGAAGAGATGGCAAGAATACACAGAACTGTACAGAAAAGATCTTCATGACCCAGATAATCACGATGGTGTGATTACTGACCTACAGCCAGACATCCTGGAATGTGAAGTCAAGTGGGCCTTAGAAAGCATGACTACGAACAAAGCTAGTGGAGGTGATGGAATTCCAGAGCTCTTTCAAATCCTGAAAAATGATGCTGTGAAAGTGCTGCACTCAATATGCCAGCAAATTTGGGAAACTCAGCAGTGGCCACAGGACTGGAAAAAGTCAGTTTTCATTCCAATCCTAAAGAAAGGCAATGCCAAAGGCTGCTCAAACTACCACAAAATTGAACTCATCTCACATAGTAGTAAAGTAATGCTCAAAATTCTCCAAGCCTGGCTTCAGCAATACGTGAACCTTGAACTTCCAGATGTTCAAGCTGGTTTTAGAAAAGGCAGAGGAGCCAGAGATCAAATTGCCAACATCTGCTGGATCATGGAAAAAGCAGGAGAGTTTCAGAAAAACATCTATTTCTGCTTTATTGACTATGACAAAGCCTTTGAGTATGTGGATCACAATAAACTGTGGAAAATTCTGAAAGAGATGGGAATACCAGACCACCTGATCTGCCTCTTGAGAAATTTGTATGCAGTTCAGGAAGCAACAGTTAGAACTGGACATGGAACAACAGACTGGTTCCAAATAGGAAAAGGAGTACGTCAAGGCTGGATATTGTCACCCTGCTTATTTAACTTATATGCAGAGTACATCATGAGAAACGCTGGGCTGGAAAAACGCAAGCTGGAATCAAAATTGCCGGGAGAAATATCAATAACTTCAGATATGCAGATGACACCACCCTTATGGCAGAAAGTGAAGAGGAACTAAAAAGCTTCTTGATGAAAGTGAAAGTGGAAAGTGAAAAAGTTGGCTTAAAGCTCAACATTCAGAAAACGAAGATCATGGCATCTGGTCCCATCACTTCATGGGAAATAGATGGGGAAACAGTGGAAAGAGTGTCAGACTTTATTTTGGGGGGGCTCCAAAATCACTGCAGATGGTGACTGCAGCCATGAAATTAAAAGATTCTTACTCCTTGGAAGGAAAGTTTTGACCAACCTAGGTAGCATATTGAAAAGCAGAGACATTACTTTGCCAACAAAGGTCCGTCTAGTCAAGGCTATGGTTTTTCCTGTGGTCATGTATGGATGTGAGAGTTGGACTGTGAAGATAGCTGAGTGCCGAAGAATTGATGCTTTTAAACTGTGGTGGGTTGGAGAAGACTCTTGAGAGTCCCTTGGACTGCAAGGAGATCCAACCAGTCCATTCTGAAGGAGATCAGCCCTGGAATTTCTTTGGAAGGAATGATACTAAAGCTGAAACTCCAGTAGTTTGGCCACCTCATGCGAAGAGTTGACTCATTGGCAATCACTCTGATGCTGGGAGGGATTGGGGGCAGGAGGAGAAGGGGATGACAGAGGATGAGATGGCTGGATGGCATCACTGACTCGATGGACCTGAGTCTGGGTGAACTCCGGGAGTTGGTGATAGACAGGGAGGCCTGGCATGCTGCTATTCATGGGGTCGCAAAGAGTCGGACATGACTGAGCTACTGATGTGATCTGATCTGTGTATTCTTGCCACCTCTTCTTAATATCTTCTGCTTCTTTAGGTCCATACCATTTCTGTCCTTTATCGAGCCCATCTTTGCATGAAATGTTCCCTTGGTATCTCTAATCTTGTTGAAGAGATCTCTAGTCTTTCCGATTCTGTTGTTTTCCTCTATTTCTTTGCATTGATCGCTGAGGAAGGCTTTCTTATCTCTTCTTGCTGTTCTTTGGAACTCTGCATTCAGATGCTTATATCTTTCCTTTTCTCCTTTGCTTTTCGCTTCTCTTCTTTTCACAGCTATTTGTAAGGCCTCCCCAGACAGCCATTTTGCTTTTTTTGCATTTCTTTTCCATGGGGATGGTCTTGATCCCTGTCTCCTGTACAATGTCATGAACCTCATTCCATAGTTCATCAGGCACTCTATCTCTCAGATCTAGGCCCTTAAATCGATTTCTCACTTCCACTGTATAATCATAAGGGATTTGATTTAGGTCATACCTGAATGGTCTAGTGGTTTTCCCTACTTTCTTCAATTTAAGTCTTAATTTGGCAATAAGGAGTTCATGGTCTGAGCCACAGTCAGCTCCCTGTCTTATTTTTGTTGACTGTATAGAGCTTCTCCATCTTTGGCTGCAAAGAATATAATCAATCTGATTTCGGTGTTGACCATCTGGTGATGTCCATGTGTAGAGTCTTCTCTTGTGTTGTTGGAAGAGGGTGTTTGCTATGACCAGTGCATTTTCTTGGTGAAACTCGATTAGCCTTTGCCCTGCTTCATTCCGTATTCCAAGGCCAAATTTTCCTGTTACTCCAGGTGTTTCTTGACTTCCTACTTTTGCATTCCAGTCCCCTATAATGAAAAGGACATCTTTTTTGGGTGTTAGTTCTAAAAGGTCTTGTAGGTCTTCATAGAACCGTTCAACTTCAGCTTCTTCAGCGTTACTGCTTGGGCATAGACTTGGATTACTGTGCTAGTGAATGGTTTGCCTTGGAAATGAACAGAGATCATTCTGTCGTTTTTGAGATTGCATCCAAGTACTGCGTTTCGGACTCTTTTGTTGACCATGATGGCTACTCCATTTCTTATGGGGGATTCCTGCCCGCAGTAGTAGATATAATGGTCATCTGAGTTAAATTCACCCATTCCAGTCCATTTCAGTTCGCTGATTCCTAGAATGTCGACGTTCACTCTTGCCATCTCTTGTTTGACCACTTCCAATTTGCCTTGATTCATGGACCTGACATTCCAGGTTCCTAGCAATATTGCTCTTTACAGCATCGGACCTTGCTTCTATCACCAGTCACATCCACAGCTGGGTATTCTTTTTCTTTTGGCTCCATCCCTTCATTCTTTCTGGAGTTATTTCTCCACTGATCTCCAGTAGCATATTGGCCACCTACTGACCTGTGGAGTTCCTCTTTCAGTATCCTATCATTTTGCCTTTTCACACTGTTCATGGGGTTCTCAAGGCAAGAATACTGAAGTGGTTTGCCGTTCCCTTCTCCAGTGGACCACATTCTGTCAGATCTCTCCACCATGACCCGCCCATCTTGGGTTGCCCCACGGGCATGGCTTAGTTTCATTGAGTTAAACAAGGCTGTGGCCCTAGTGTGATTATATTGACTAGTTTCCTGTCAGTATGGTTTCAGTGTGTCTGCCCTCTGAGGCCCTCTTGCAACACCTACCATCTTACTTGGGTTTCTCTTGCCTTGGCCATGGGGTATCTCTTCACGGCTGCTCCAGCAAAGCGCAGCCATTGCTCCTTACCTTGGAGGAGGGGTATCTCCTCACTGCTGCCCTTCCTGACCTTCAACGTGGGATAGCTCCTCTAGGCCCTCCTGCACCCGCGAGCCACCGCTCCTTGGACGTGGGTTTGGTCCTCCCGGCCGCTGCCCCTGACCTCGGACATGGGGTAACTCCTCTTGGCCACCGCCCTTCGGGCATAGGGTCCTCCCAGCTTAGCACTCATTTTACAAAAGGATTTTGTTAGTCATGAAGATCTGATGTCACCATGAAGGGATTTATTGCTTCCTTAGGTATGAGGAGATGCAAGGATTGAGATCATAAAGTAAGTGTGAGTAGTTCAGTTGTGCCCAACTCTTTGGGACCCCATGGACTGCATCCCACCAGGCTCCTCTATCCATGAGATTTTCCAGGCAAGGATACTGGAGTGGGTTGCCATTTCCTTCTCCAGGGGATCTTCCAGACCCAGGGATCGAACCCATGTCTCCTGCACTGCAGGCAGGTTCTTTACCAACTGAGCTACAAGGGAAGCCCTTGACTTCATAAAATCTATTCTTAAAAACATCTAACTATCTGAAGACCTGTCCCACCAGATTCCCTGGAGCACGGAGTGCCTCACTGTGCCCTGAACTCCCTCAGGGATTGTTGAAGGTCAACAGCTATAGCAGCATTGGGTTCAATCTCCGAAGGGGCAGATGGCAAATGCCTTTTTCGTTCAGTCACTGGCAGTGCTCTTGGTAAGTGCCAGTTTGTAGTTGACAATGACTTTCTTACTGGTTTCTCTAAAGCCTCCTCTGTTGTCACTGTTGCTATCTAAATACCCACCACAGGAAACGTGAAAGTGAAAGTCACTCAGTCGTGTCCAACTCTTTGCGGACCCATGGACTATACAGCCCATGGAATTCTCTAGGCCAGAATATTGGAGTGGGTAGCCTTTTTCTTCCCCAGGGGATCTTCCCAACCCAGGGAGCGAACCCAGGTCTCCCACATTGCAAGCAGATTCTTTACCAACTGAGCCACAAGGTAAGTCCCACCACAGGAAAGGGTCATCTAAATATAGATTCCTTGAATCCCTAGTTTGGATTCTTTTTTTTTTTTTTTCTGCAAGTAGGGAATACAAACAACTCAATCCAATGTACGTCATTTTATCCTTGTCATTCATCCCATTTTTACTAATAACTTTTCTCAAATTCAGGTATTCTTTTAGGAACACCAGCAATGAAATGGGAAAACAAGATCACTGCTCTCCTAAACCCATAGAATGAACCCTATAGATTTTGGATGATTGTGACCTACTGATATAGGTTCATCAACAGTAATTCCAGTGGTCATGTATGGATGTGAGAGTTGGACTGTGAAGAAAGCTGAGCACCGAAGAATTGATGCTTTTGAACTGTGGTGTTGGAGAAGACTCTTGAGAGTCCCTTGGACTGTAAGGAGATCCAACCAGTCCATCCTAAAGGAGATCAGTCCCGGGTGTTCATTGGAAGGACTGAAGTTGAAGCTGAAACTCCAGTACTTTGGCCACCTCATGCGAAGAGTTAACTCATTTGAAAAGACCCTGATGTTGGGAAGGATTGGGGGCAGGAAGAGAAGGGGATGACAGAGGATGAGATGGCTGGATGGACGTGAGCTTGAGTGAACTCCGGGAGTTGGTGATGGACAGGGAAGACTGGCATGCTGTGATTGATGGGATCGCAAAGAGTTGGACACGACTGAGCAACTGAACTGAACTGAATATATGTACCACTCAGTGTGGTATCTTGCTACAGGGAGGAGCAATGCCTGTGTGGGCACAGGAGGTTTGAGAGAGATCTCTGTCCCTCTGTTCAATTTTTTCTGTGAAGCTAAACCTACTCTAATAAAAGTCTAATAATGATAATATTGTTTTCATGGACATCACACTTCAGTGGAACCACACATACACAGACTATTAAAATATACACTATATTAGGGACTAACCCTGATGCTTCGGTGTTAAGACTCCACATTTCCAATGCAGGGGCCACAGGTTCGATGCCTTGTTGCGGAACTAAGATCCCACATGCCACATGGTACAGCCAATAAAATAAAATATTTAAAATATATATACACACGGTATTAAATACTGCTAACGTAACCAAGGAGGGCTCTATGGGGCTTGCCTGAGGAGACTCTCCCCCATATCCTCTCCTTTAGCTCTTCTCTGAAGTATCAAGATAATAATATCGCATGCACATTTCTTGAGTTGTTGTACAGAAGGTAGAACCACCCCCCCATTCAAATGGAAGATTTTAACTACTTGATGACCATGAGCCTGTAGCCCCCAGACCTACTGATGCCTAAGGATGGATAATGTTAATCCCTGTGACGTCACCCTCTTGTTTAGTCACTAAGTCAGGTCCAACTCTTTGCAATCCCATGGACTGTAGCCTGCCAGGCTCCTCTATTCAGGAGATTTCCCAGGTAAGAACACTGGAGTGGGTTGCCATTTCCTTCTTCAGGGGATCTTTCCGACCCAGGGATCAAGCCCGCATCTGCTGTATTGGTAAGTGGATTCTTTACTGCTGAGCCACCTAGGAAGCCCCGTTACTCCACCATTAACCAGAAAATTGTACATAAGCTAACCAGGGAGCCCCTCTCTCTTCTTGTCTTTAAAAAGGCTTTGCTGGAACTTCCCTGGTAGCCCAATGGTTAAGAATCTGCTTTGCAATGCAGGGCACATGGATTTGATCCCTGGTTGGCGAACTAAGATTGTTGCAAGGAAGAGCCAATTCTGACTCCATGTTGGAACTGTTTCTTTGACTTGCTTTCATTGCTGTTGTTATTATGCATGCGTGCTAAGTCTCTACAGTCGTGTCGGACTCTTTGTGACCCCATGGACTGCTGTAGCCCTCCAGGCTCCTCTGTCTATGGAAATTCTCCAGGCAAGAATGCTGGATTAGGTTGCCATGTCCTCTCTAGGGCATATTCCTGACCCAAGGATTGAACACGAGTCTCCTGTGTCTCCTGCATTGGTAGGCAGGTTCTTTACTGCTCAGTTCAGTTCAGTTCAGCTGCTCAGTCATGTCCGACTCTTTGCGACCCCATGAATAGCAGCACCCCAGGCCTCCCTGTCCATCACCAACTCCCAGAATTCACCCAAACTCACGTCCATGGAGCAGGTGATGCCATCCAGCCATCTCATCCTCTGTCATCCCCTTCTCCTCCTGCCCCCAATCCCTCCCAGCATCAGAGTCTTTTCCAATGAGTCAACTCTTCGCATGAGGTGGCCAAAGTACTGGAGTTTCAGCTTCAACTTCAGTCCTTCCAATGAACACCCGGGACTGATCTCCTTTAGGATGGACTGGTTGGATCTCCTTACAGTCCAAGGGACTCTCAAGAGTCTTCTCCAACCCACCACAGTTCAAAATCATCAGTTCTTCGGCCCTCAGCCTTCTTCATCGTCCACCTCTCACATCCATACATGACCACAGGAAAAACCATAGCCTTGACTAGACGGACCTTTTTTGGCAAAGTAATGTCTCTGCTTTTGAATATGCTATCTAGGTTGGACATAACTTTCCTTCCAAGGAGTAAGCGTCTTTTAATTTCATGGCTGCAGTCACCATCTGCAGTGATTTTGGAGCCCCCCCAAAATAAAGTCTGACACTCTTTCCACTGTTTCCCCATCTATTTCCCATGAAGTGACGGGACAGGATGCCATGATCTTCGTTTTCTGAATGTTGAGCTTTAAGCCAACTTTTTCACTCTCCACTTTCACTTTCATCAAGAGGCTTTTTAGTTCCTCTTCACTTTCTGCCATAAGGGTGGTGTCATCTGCATATCTGAGGTTATTGATATTTCTCCCGGCAATCTTGATTCCAGCTTGTGTTTCTTCCAGTCCAGCGTTTCTCATGATGTACTCTGCATATAAGTTAAATAAGCAGGGTGACAATATCCAGCCTTGACGTACTCCTTTTCCTATTTGGAACCAGTCTGTTGTTCCATGTCCAGTTCTAACTGTTGCTTCCTGACCTGCATACAAATTTCTCAAGAGGCAGATCAGGTGGTCTGGTATTCCCATCTCTTTCAGAATTTTCCACAGTTTATTGTGATACATACAGTCAAAGGCTTTGTCATAGTTAATAAAGCAGAAATAGATGTTTTTCTGGAACTCTCTTGCTTTTTCCATGATCCAGCAGATGTTTCTTTACTGCTAGAACCACCTATAATCATACATAATGGCCAGCCTCAGAGAACCCCTCCCTTCAACCTGACTGTTGAAGACTGAAGTCCTTTGTTCAGCTCACAGGGAGATGCTTAGCTGCTTCTCCAAACCAGATTTCTTGGTGGAGCCTATATACCGTGACATAATCATCCTCCTAAGGGTTGCCCTGGTGGCTCAGAGGTGAAGCGTCTGCCTGCAATGTGGGAGAGCTGGGTTCAGTCCCTGGGTTGGGAAGATCCCCTGGAGAAGGAAATGGCAATCCACTCCTGTTTTCTTGCCTGGAGAATCCCATGGACGGAGGAGCCTGGTGGGCTACAGTCCACGAGGTCACAAAGAGTGGGACATGACTGAGCAACTTCACTTTCACTTTCAAGAGGGATCAGAGTGCCCATTTCTCAAGGATCAGAGGAATCATGAGTTAACAAAGGGGAGATCTGGAATTCAGACTCAGACTTGGCATTGCCTCTGACTGGATTTGCCCTCAGATGACAGCTACTAAGCCGTCTCCACCAGCCTTGTCAATTGTGTTCAACTTCTTCACATACCTTTCCTTCAGTTCTCTCTCCTCTGACTAACCTTTTTTTAAAAAGTAATTTCATTTATTTGTTTATTTTTGGCTGTGCAGTGTCTTCCTTGCTTCACAGGCTTTTCTCTAGTTGCAGCGAGCAGGGGCTACTTTTTGTTGCAATGCGTGAGCATCTCCATTCAAGGGCTTGTCTTATTGCAGAGCATGGACTCTAGGGCATGCGAGCTTCTATAGTTGCAGCACGTGGACTCAGTAGTTGCAGCTCATAGGGTGGGTCTAGAGTACAGGCTCAGTAGTGGTAACACATGGGCTCAGCTGCTCTGCAGCATGTGGAATCTTTTCAGACCAGGCACTGAAGTCATGTCTCCTGCATTGGCAGGTGGATTCTTTACCACAGACCCACCAGGGAGGCCCTGACTTACCTTCTGAAGTGTCGTCTGCATCTGACATCCTGTTATCCAAATGTGCTTCTAGTAATAAGAACGGGCAAAACTCGCATCAAGACTTAAATACATCCCTTGACAGCCATACCCTAGTCCCGCCCGCTCCATGTCTTCCATCCTCATCCACTAATCTGATCCCTGGTCTTCTGGAGCCTGTAGATCTTTCCCATTTCTGTCATTAATCTGATGTTTTTTAAGCACAGATTTGAAATGGAGCAGGACCCTATGATCCTCCCCTCTCCAACCTCATCCTCCACCTGTCTGTTGTCTGTGGGGAAACCTCAGCCAAGGAATAAGTTTAGTCAGAGAAGTAAGAAGATGCAGACACAAAGGAAGACAGTCAAAGGAGACCAAATAATGCCAGTTTAGTCATTAAGCAAAGTCAAGAACCTTTAGTTCCTTCTCCAGGTCTATAGACAGTATTCTGAGCCATATCCTATGAGCTGTCCTGTAGAGACTGAAACCCCCACCAGGTGAAAGAAGTTAAGGACATGATGACCAGACTGCAGCCATGACAACAGCTGCCACAGTTCTGAGAACTGGCCTTAAGGATATGCTAATGCTAAGTCACTTCAGTCGTGTCCAACTCTGTGTTACCCCATAGATGGCAGCCCACTAGGCTCCCCCGTCCCTGGGATTCTCCAGGCAAGAACACTGGAGTGGGTCACCATTTCCTTCTCCAATGCATGAAAGTGAAAAGTGAAAGTGAAGTCGCTCAGTCGTGTCCGACCCTCAGGGACTCCATGGACTGCAGCCCTCCAGGCTCCTCCGTCCATGGGATTTTCCAGGCAAGAGTACTGGAGTGGGGTGCCATTGCCTTCTCTGCTTAAGGATATGGGAACCATCCAATCCTGGAGCTGAAGACAAACAGCACTGAAAACAATTGAGATGATGCTGATCTGACCACTGATGGATGACCAATTAATTTCAAGATGACTGTCAGAGCTGACTGTGCTGTTTCTTCATGATGGCTCCCTCCCCCCATCTAAAAAAGCTCTCACCCACTGGTTGTCAGTGGGGTGGGGGTAGCTGGACTTTGGGGCAGGATTCCACATCCCACCCTCTCCCCCCCATTGCCAACATCCAAAATAAAGCAAATATTTCTTTCCACCAACCTGGCCTCTTTATTGATTTTTGAGCAGTGGGTATCTGGAAAACAATTTTCACTACAGATTAATTTTCCTTTTCAAAGTGAAACCCACAAACCAACCTCATGGCATCACCCAGGAGCTTGTTAAAATGCAGAATCTCTGCCTGTTGTTCAAAGGGTACAAATTTCCAGCTACGGGATTGATGAGTTCTAGGGATTTAATGTACAGCATGATGATTATAGCTGATAATCCTGTATTGTGCATTGAAAGTTGCTAAGGCAATACATCCTAAATGTTCTCACTACAAAAAAAAAAAAAAGGTTAAATATGGGATGCAGGTGCTAGCTAATGCTGTGGTGGTAATCTTTCTGCAATATATAAATTTATTGAATCAACATATTGTCTTCCGTGAAACTGGTCCCTGGGGGCAAAAATGTTGGAGACTGCTGATCTAGTCGGTAGAAGTCAAGGATGCTCTAAACATTCTACAGCGCACATTACAGTGTTCACAGCAAAGAACTATCAGTCTCCAAATGTCAATAGTAACAAGGTTAAGAAGCCCTGCCTTAGCTGTACTTACAGAGGCTCTCTCTATGCTTATCTTGATGACTTCTCCCTATAGGTTGAAGGCTAAAATGTCCTTCTACCAGATAGTTACATGGCTTCTTCTGTCACCTCATCTAAATCTCTAAGATATCATCTCCCCAAAACACAAATACCCACCGAAACCCACCCCCAAACCCCCAAGCCAAAACAAATACTATCCTAAGCATATTACCTTAAAAAGCACCCACCAGGACTTCCCTGGTGACTCAGTGGCTAAGAATCCATCTGCCAACACAAGGGACATGGGTTTGATCCCCAGTCTGAGAAGATTCCACATGCCGCAGGGCGACTAAGCCCGTGTGCCACAACTACTGAGCCCATGCTCCAGAGCCTGTGAGCCACAACTACAAGAGCCCATGCTCTGCAAAAAGAGAAGCCACCGCCATGAGAAGCCTAGGCACCTCAACCAGAGAGTAGCCCCTGCTCACTGCAACTACAGAAATCCAGCACACGGCAACAAAACCTAGCACAGCAACCCCCTCCCCTCTCCGCAAATAAAATAAAAGTACCCATGAGTCTCCATTTCTCTAGAGAAACAGAAGACACAGGCCAACCCATAAGAGTTTATAGTTTAAGAAGATTACAGTCTTTTCAGATGGAATGCAACTAATACACTGAAATGTTTTAAGCTGATTCAAGCAATCAACTAATAGCCTCATTCATTTGATCTTCAGTCATGAATTGAGCTTCTTATGTCTAATCTCTGCGAATATAAGGATGAAAAACAATCTTTGCTCTCAGGGAGGCTGCTTTTCCCGTGGAGGGGCACTCCAAAAACATTAGTAAACATACACAAATTAATATTTTTAGATGGTGAGACGTGGTGCAAATATACGTGTGTGCTCAGTCGTGTCGGACTCTTTGCGACCCTATAGACTGCAACACGCCAGGCCTCCCTGTCTTCCACTATCTTCCAGAGTTTGCTCAGACTCATGTCCATTGAGTCAGTGATGCCATCCAACCATCTCATCCTCTGCTGCCTCCTTTTAGCCTCTTTCTAAAACGAATCCGCCTGCAATGCAGGAGACCGGGGTTCAATCCCTGGGTTGGGGATGGCAACCCTCTCCACTACTCTTGGCTGGAGAATCCCCAGGGACAGAGGAGCCTGGCTGGCTACCGTCCATGGGGTGGCAAAGAGTCGGACACAACTGAGCGACGAAGCACAAAACAACAGACAGAACAAAAGCGGGCGCCTGTGAGACCTAGCGCCACGTGTCAAGGAACCTGGGAGGAATCTCGCCTATCTGTGCATCTTAGTGCCAGGCAGATGGACCTCTGCATGGGCTGCAGAACCTGCAGGGCCAGTGAGCCTGCCCCCATCTCCCTTGCGGTGGTGGCGGTGGGGAAAATTGACCTGGGCAAATTCCGACACACAGAGAAAGTAATCACAGAAAGTGAGTTTTCCCTGGGGGAGATTCCAGCGTGCCAAGACAATGTAGTCACAGCAGAGGGGGCCAAGAGAGGATTTCTCAGCTTTCAGCCTGGCCCTCTTTCCCAGGGAACATCTCCGGGGGCTGATCTACCCAGAGACCACCTCTCCCACCAAGGAGAAGAAAAGTGGTGAGTAAGTGCTCTGCTCCCCGAGATAGGCAAGGCACCGCTGGAGACACCGGTTTGTCTACAGCGCCACCAGCTTCCGGAGGCGGGACCTCCATGATGGAGACAAAGGATCTTGGGAAAGAGGCAGACAGGCATTCCAAAGGGCACTAAAACAATTGCTTTCAACGGTGAGTCCAATCACGAGCCTCTGGGAGCAGCACACAGGGGAATCTCCCTACAGGGTCCACGGGCGCCCTCAGTGCCCCAAGGGCTGGACCCACACCTGCCCCCTCTCTCCAGGGGCTCCTTGTGGGACCCTCCACCTGCAGTGCCCATAGGAACTCTACAGACAAGAAGCAGGCTCAGCAAACCGGCCCCTGCTCTGGGCGAGGGCGCCCACAGACTGGAGCTCTAGAGCCACCTTCTGGGAATCCAGAGGCAGGCTTCCAGGAGGCAGCCTGGTGAGTTGTCAGAGCAGAGAGACAGAAAAGCTTAAGAACTCTCCCACAGAGGGAGCAAGAAAAGTGGAGCAAGTGTAGGGAGAGAAAGAGAAAGCCCCAGATAATACACCACTATCATTAAAAAGAATACCCCACTGAATGTGGCTAGCAAAGGCTTAAGGAGGTGCTTGCTCCTTAAAATGAGAAAGCACCAATGGAAAACTACCAAAAAAAGAAAAGAAAAATCAAAGAAACATGTCATTACAAACAGAAAGTGACACTTTCCCAATAATCGATCTGAAAGGCACATAGGCATACAAACTTTTTCTTTCCTTTTCTGCCTGCTCTGTTTGTGGGATCTTAGTTCCCCAACCAGGGATTGAACCTGGCCCCCCGACAGTGGAAGCACAGAATCCTAATCACTGGGTTCCTCAAGACACAGAATTTTGTGAACAAGCAAATAAGCAATTCAAAAATGCTGTTTTGAAGAAACTCCATGAGAAAACGCCAAAGGAAAATTCAATGAAATCTCAAAAAAATAAAGTGGAATTTTTGCCAATGAGATGCAGATCTTAAAGAACCAAACAGAAATTCTGGAGCTGAGAAACTCAATGGAGGAGAAGAAAAATACAGTAGAGAGCATCTGTTGTTGCTGTTCAGTCTCTAAGTCGTGTCCGACTCTTTGCCACCCCATGGACTGCAGCATGCCAGGCTCCCCCTGTCCTACAGTATCTCCCAGAGTTTGCTCAGATTCACGTCCACTGAGTCACTGATGCTATCTAACATCTCGAGAGCATCTGTAGGAGAGCAGAGAAAATGGAAAAGATGATAAGTGAGTTAGGGACTTCCCTAGTGATCCAGTGGTTAAGATTCCAAGCTCCCAGTGTAAGGGTGCGGGTTCAATCCCTGGTCAGGAAACTAAGATCCTGCAGGCCAACCAGCCTGGCCAAAAATAAATAAGTAATAAGTGGATTAGAGGATAGGAATTTTCAATAGTGTGTACAAAGGAAAAAGAATGAAAAGAAGCAAAAATTAAAAAGTCTACATGATTTATGGGTACTCTGTGACATTGCCATGTTTTTCCCTTTCAGCCTTACTAATATGCAATTGACTAATAGCCCTGGGTAGGTTTAAGGTGTCCAATATGATGACATGATGTAGGACCCTACTGCCGTGATGAGTAGGGGTCATCTTAGCCTCATGCAACAGTCCCGCAGAAGGACCTGCAAACTCAAAACGGAGTGAAAGAAACCAAGCCAAAAAGAGCACATGGCCTGAGTCCATTCATCTTTTTTACTTTTTAAAAATATATATATTTATTTGGTTGTGCTGGATCTTAGTTGCGGCATATGGGATCTAGATTGCTGACCAGGGGTCGAACCCAGGCCCTGTGCATTGGGAGCTTGGAATCTTAACCATTGGACCACCAGGGGAGTCCTGAGTCCATTTATGTAGTACAGGATGTGAGACAAAATCAGTGTATGCCACGGGGGACAGGTCTTCTGCTTGTGAATCACAGGCCAGTGTTTTCAGGGTCAACTTAAAATATTCATATTTAATGCAGAGTCAGACACAACTGAGTGACTGAACTGAACTGAATATATACACAAAGTACCCAATCTCAACCATGATTACACATCTGAGATTTAATTTCATAAACTTGGAGATGTATATGAAAAAGAACAGATGCTACTATTTAAGAGATAGAGGTCATGAGGCTGGGAAACCAGCGGAGAGAGTGAGCCATCTCGTAAGGGTAGGGCTTCCCTGGTGGTTCAATAGTAAAGAATTCCCTTGCCAATACAGGAGACATGAGTTCAATCCCTGGTCCAGGAAGATTCCACATGCCACAGTACAACTAAACCCATGTACCACAACTACTGAGCCTGTGCTCTAGAGCCCGTGAACCACAACTACTGAAGCCCATGGGCTCTACAGCCGGTGCTCCGCCAGCAAGAGAAGCCACCCCAGGGAGTAGCTTGCCCACTGCAACTAGAGAGCAGCCATCACTCATCGCAACTAGCGAAGGTCTGGGCAGCAACAAAGACCCAGCACAGCCAAAAATAAGTAAAAATTAAAACAAAAAAAAAGGGTAATTGTTGAATGAAAATGAAAAAGCAATGTAAGCATCTGTCTTACATTTTTACAGTAACCGTGAGATGAATGCAAAGGTAAACGACACTGTAGAGATGAGAGGGTGAGGAGAAAGCGGCAGGGATGGATCTGCATTGCATTTTCCTGAGTTGGGAACTCCCCGGAGGTCCACTGGTCACGACTCTGTGCTTTCACTGTGGAGGCCCTGGGTTTGATCCCTGGTTGGGGAACTAGGGTCCCACAAGTCTGCAGCAAAAAAAAAAAGCTCACATGAATCATAACAGCCTGACAATTGGGATCTTCTAAATTCTGTACAATGTGATCTATGTGATATTGGACATAAAAATTCTCAAGGCTTAAATATCTGTCCTAATATAATCCTAAAAGTAATCAAACCTGAATATTCACTGGAAAGACTGATGCTAAAGCTCCAATACTTTGGCCACCTGATGGGAAGACTTTACTCACTGGTAAAGACCCTGATACTGGAAAAGACTGAGGGCAGGAGGAGAAGGGGGTGACAGAGGATGGGACGGTAGGATGGCATCACAGACTCAATGGACATGAGTTTGAGCAAACTCAGGGAGATGGTGAAGGACAGGGAACCCTGGCGTGCTGCAGTCCATGGGGTCACGAAGAACTGGACTCTACTTAGCGAGGGAACGGCAACAATTTCAAAGAGTTATTTTAAATGCTTTGTGTGGGTTCTCCTATTACGTTCTTGTTGTTTTGAAAAGTTATCATCTTTAAGGATTTCCATGGTGGTCCTGTGATTAAGACTCTGCACTTCCAGTGCAGGAGGTGTGGGTTTGATCCCTGATCGGGGGACTAAGATCCCACATGCTGTGCGGCATGGCCTAATCTTTTAACCATGTGAAATTTATTTCAGTATAAGGTGTCTCCAAATGTCCCACTGTTGTTAAATTTGACAGTGTTCTTTGCTTCTAAATCCCTGATGCCTAGTTTAGCGTCTAGCACAGAGAGGTCCCTTTGGCACCGTTAAATGGATGAACTCTAGACTCTACTTCCTAAACTTGACCACATATTTTATTCTTTTTTTTTTTTTTTAAATATTTATTTTTATTTCTTGGGCTATGCTGGGTCTTAGTTGCGGCATGTGGGATCTAGTTCCCTGACCAGGGATCAAACCCGGGCCGCCTGCACTGGGAGTGCTGAGTCTTAGCCACTGGACCACCAGGGAAGTCCCCCACATATTTTATTCTGTAGCACATTACATTGTTGAAACATTTAAATCTTGCCGCTGTTGGAGCAGAAAAACATTTCCTCTCTCCTCTTAGGTTCTATGACTGAACCTTGTCAAAAAAAAAAGAAGACAGATTAACAGGAGAAAATGATTCTGTATGGAAGCTAAAAGAAGGTATAACTTGCTAAAATGATTAAAATTACAGGCTTATATATCCAACTTGGGCTTCTCAGGTGGCTCAATGGTAAAGAACCCACTTGCCAATGCAAGAGACACGGGTTTGAGCCCTGCATTGGGAAGATCCCCTGGAGAAGGAAATGGCAACCCACTCCAGTATTCTTGCCTGGGGATTTCCATGGACAGAGGAGCCTGGTGGGCTGTAGTACCTGGGGTCGCAAGGAGTTGGACACGGATACAGCTGAGCGAGTAAACAAAAAACAACACCCAGCTCAGTAGGGAGCAGGGGAGTAGGGGATGGGGGTAGGGAGAAAAGGCTTCTATGGGAAAAACAAATGTGTTTCTTTTTTTTTCAATGAGTTCCTTGAGGAAAAACAAATAGGTTGAGAGAGCAAACATGAGGTCAGATACTTTGTGATAATGCTATCTCTGCAGGTGTAAGTGGACTTTCCAGCTTCTTCAGGCTAGAAAACTCCAAGAGAGCATAGTTATTGTCATAGTTTAACTTACCATCACCCTCTCGGGAGCAGCCTCTCCCCAAAGAGGCAGTTTCTGGCAGCCGTACTTAACCAGAATTTTTTGCTTTGAGTCAGAAAAGGGAGGCTCAGAGAAGGCTTCTTTCTATGTCCCTTGCATCTCAAATGTCTTCCCTTAAAATAATTGTTTCAACCAGCTCTGGGGTTTCCCGTGAGTCCCCACACAACCAACTAAAACTCTGCACAACAGCTTAAGCAATTTAATCTTGTGGAGCTGACTTTTCAAAACCTGATGTGAGCATCAACATTATAATGTAAGTGTGCATGCTCAGTCGCTCAGTTGTGTCCCACTCTGCGACCCCATGGAGCCCATCAAGCTCCTCTGTCCATGGAATTCCCCAGGCAAGAATACTGAAGTGGGTTGCCATTTCCTTCTCCAGGGGATCTTCCCCACCCAGGGTTGAACTCGCGTCTCCTGTGTCTCCTGCATTGGCAGGAGGATTCTTTATCACCCAGCCACCTGGGAAGCCCTATAAGAGTCAATTCTGGCATTTAAATCCCATTTCAGTGGTTTGTATCCAGGGTTTTTGATGTGTGTCCAAATCTTCTCAGCCCCTCACCAGTGACCCACCTCACTTGCTCCTGGGTTTTTGCTCCTTCTCTTATGTGTAGAGCTCCTGACACCTTACATCCTGTTCCGCTTCCCTGCCTCTGTGCTCAGCTCTCCCAGCAAACTTGAAGAAGGGAACCAAGTCACATCCCCTTTATCCTCTTCCAATCCTTTGTGCAAGTCTGGACGCAGGCCCAATGCTTGTTCCATGCTTGTGTTGTTTGAATTCACATCAGAGATGTTAAGCTCCCCTTCTCCTGGCTGGGGTCCAGCTGGGCTTGGGGGTCCCCACACTGGAGTGTCTCAAGTAATGTGCAGGCTGTAGGGAGTCAAGTAGTGCAAAAAGATAGGGAAGGTGGGAGCAGGGTCTTCAGTTTTATAGCCCCTAATTCTCGGGGTCCTTGATGAACAAGTGAATGCAAGTGTCCATAGAAATAATCAGTAAACAATCTCTGATAGAAATAGGAAAGAGTTTTATTTGAGCCAAACTGAGGGTTGTAGTCTGGGAGGCACCTTCTCAGAGAGCTCTGAGGAGCTGCTCCATTGAAACATGGTGTCTGGCACAATCCTGCACCTCATCCAAGCAAAGAACACACATCACACATGACAGAGTATGTTCTTTCAAGCTTTCTTAAGAGACAGACTTCGTACACAGATAGTGAGACAGCAGGACCCTGGGGTCTGGGAAGGAAACCTTATCTTCCAGAGAGTGTCAACATGGACACCATGAGAAGAGGGGGTCCATCTTTACATGCAGGACAGACATTCTTTACTCCAACAGTTAAAGCTGATGTGTTGTGAGAGTCTGACAGGCTGTCTTAGTTCACATAAAGTTCAGGCTGAACCATGTATAAACCAAATCGACTCCCCCATACCTCAGTATGTGAACATTTTCTCCATCACAGGATATAAAAATCTTAGAACCATACAATCCAGCAATTCTACCTATGAGGAAATACTCAGAAGAATTGAAAGCACACTCTGGTGCCTTGTACACCCACGTTCAGAGCAGCATTACTCACAGTAAGTAAAGCATGAAAGCAATTCAAGTGCCCATGATCAAACAATGGATAAGCCGGTGGGGCAGGCACATATACTAGAGTATTATTCAGCATTAAAAAATAGAAGGGGGGACTTCTCTGTGGTTCTGTTGTTAAGACTCCCAAATTTCCAAAGCAGGAGTCGCAGGTTCGATCCCAGGTTGAGGAACTAAGATGCCAGGTGTCCGGCAGCTAAAAAAAAAAGAGAACGGAAGGGAATTCTAATACATGCTACAGTGTGAGTGAATCTTATGGACATATTGGTAAGTGAAATTAAGTGATTCTACTTAAACGAAACACCTGGAGTGGTCAGATTCATAATGACAGAGAGTGGAAATGAGATTGTCAGGAGCTGGTGGAGGAGAAAGAGGAAATTGTGGTTGAATGGGGACAGAGGTTCCATTTTGCCAGATGAAAAAAAGTCCTGGGGTTCCATTGCACAAGATGTGAATGTACTTAACACGACTGAAGCGGCTAAATTTTACGTTCTGTGTATTTTTACCACTTGCAGACTCAAGAATCCCAGAACTGTCCCCTGAGGGCAAGCTCAGAAGAGAAGTGGCTGATTGCACCACTGCAGATTTGCCCCTCCCATCCCCGCCCATCCCCACCCAGGGCTTAAGAATTGTCTTTTTGTTGTGGGAGGGTTCCCAGGTTTGGTTTTTCCAGATCTATCAGCTCCAACCCTACACAGCTTTAAACTCAACCGCACTGACGGATATCCGTGCTCCAGGCTCTGCTCCTAAGATTTGGTAAGTCCTGGGTCACCCCCTCTTCTGTCGGAGACTGGGTGCTGAGTTCAGATCCTCCTAAAGAGACCTTCTAAAAGCCTAAGCGCTTCCCATGTGGCTCAGCAGTCAAGAACCTGCCTGCCAATGCAGGCGACACTGGAGACCACTCCATCCCTGGGTTGGGAAGATCCCTGGAGAAGGGAATGGCAACCCCCTTCAGTGCTCTTGCCTGGAGAATCCCATGGACAGAGGAGCCTGGCCGGCTACAATCCACGGGGTCGCAGACAGTCGAAAACGACTGAATCCTCACCTAAGGAGACCACTTCAATCCACCCACGTGTGCAGTTGGCTCCAGCTGGAGGGTGGAAAGACCCATTTTCCAGATGAGAGCAGAAGGAGTTAGGAGTTGATAGGCTTGTGTGAGGAGAGGTGGGCAGGGGAGGAGATTGCATCAGATCTGGAGGCTCTTAGACTAATTTTTTCACTGGTATTTAAACACTAGTGAAGATTGCTGTTATTTGGATTTATGACACGTGGGCCACTGATTTCAGTCTCCTGTGTACTGTCCATTTCTATAGGTTCCTCCTCTATGGATCTTGGGGCAACTATAAGGGACCTAATCGTCTAGCGTTTGGTACCTATGGAGGAGGGCTGTGTGGTGATTTACTTTAAACCACTTTCAGGTTCCTTACACCCAGCAGTTCTGTGAAGCTGGCTCTATTATTTATCATTGGCAGAATTTTTTTAAACATTTTAAAAATACACGTAGGGGCTTCTCAGGTGCCTCAGTGGCAAAGAATCCGCCTGCCAATTAGGAGATGTGGGTTCGATCCTTGGATTGGGAAGATCCCCTGGAGGAGGGCATGGCACCCCGCTCCAGTATTCTTGCCTGGAGAATCCCATGGACAGAGGAGCCTGATGGGCTACAGTCCATGGGCTTGTACGTGATTTTGCAACTAAGCAACAACAGAAATACACGTAATACCGTGTGACGTAAAATTTGCCATCTTAACTATTTTTAGGCTTTCAGTTCAGTAATGTTAAGTATAGTCACATTACCGGGCAGCCCATCTCTAGAGCTCTTCTCTTCTTGTAAAACTGAAACATGTCCTCCCTTAACAATTACTCTTTATTCCCCTCTCACCCAGACCCTGGAAAAGCACCATTCTGCTTTCTGTCTCTAGTCAAGTAACTTTAACTAGGTACTTCATAGAAGTGGAATCATACAACTTTTGTCTTAGTGCCTGGCAAACATCACTTAGCATAATGTTCTCAGGGTTCTTCCATGTTGTAGCCTGTGTCAGAATTTCCTTCCCACCCCCTCATTACCCCCACTGCACCGCCCAGCACGTGGGATGTTAATTCTCAGACCAGGGATCCAACCTGTGTCCCCTGCAGCGGTGGCCCAGAGTCTCCACCACTGGATCACCAGAGAATTCCCTTTCCTGTTTATTCTTTGTTGTTGTTATTCAGTCACTCAGTTGTGTCGAACTCTTTGTGACCCCATGGGCTGCAGCACGCCAGGCTTCCTTGTCCTTCAGTATCTCCCGGAGTTGACTCAGACTTATGTCCATTGAATTGGTGATGCCACCCAACCATCTCATCCTCTGCTGTTCCCTCCTGCCCTCAACCGTTCCCAATATCAGAGTCTTTTCCAATGTTGACACCAGGTGGCCAAAGTATTGGAGATTCAGCATCAGTCCTTCCAATGAATATTCAGGGTTGATTTCCTTTAGGATTGACTAGTTTGATCTCCTTGCTGTCCAAGGAACTCTCAAGAGTCTTCTACAGCACTACAGTTCGAAACATGAATTCTTCAGTGCTCAGCCTTCTTTATGATCCATTCATGACTACTGAAAAAACCATAGCTTTGACTAAATGGACCTTTGTCAACAAGCTGATGTCTCTGCTTTTTAATATGCTGTCTGTGTTTGTCATAGCTTTTCTTCCACGGAACAAGTGTCTTTTAATTTCATGGCTGCAGTCACAGTCTGCAGTGATTTTGGAACCCAAGAAAATAAAGTCTGTCACTGTTTCCATTGTTTCCCCACCTATTTACCATGAAGTGATGGGACTGGATGCTATGATCTTAGTTTTTTGAATGTTGAGTTTCAAGCCAGCTTTTTCACTCTCCTTTTTCACCTTCGTCAAGAGGCTCTTTTTAGTTCCTTCTTGCTGCTGCTACTGCTGCTAAGTTGCTTCAGTCATGTCTGACTCTGCGACCCTATAGATGGCAGCCCACTAGGCTCCTCTGTCCCTGGGATTCTCCAGGCAAGAACACTGGAGTGGGTTGCCATTTCCTTCTCCAATGCAGGAAAGTGAAAAGTGAAAGTGAAGTCACTCCGTCATGCCCCACTCTTAGCGACCCCATGGACTGCAGCCTACCAGGCTCCTCCGTCCATGGGATGTTCCAGGCAAGAGTACTGGAGTGGGGTGCCATTGCCTTCTCAGAGTTCCTTCTTGAGGCTGAGTAATATTTCATTGTCTGTATAGTGTTTATCCATTCTTTTGAGGATGAACTTCTGGGAGGCTTCCATCTTTCAGCTACTGTGAATACTGCTGCTATGAACATAGGTGTACAAATATCTCTTTGAGACCTTATTTTCAGTTCTTTGGGGTAGACACCCACAGGAGAAGTTGCTGGATCATAGTGATAAATCCATTTTTAGTTTTTGAAGGGACCACCATACTTTTTTTTTTTTTAAAGAAAGATTCGAATGAACTCATTGGGAAAGACCCTGATCCTAGGAAAGATTGAAGGCGAGAGGAGAAGGGGACGACAGAGGATGAGATGGTTGGATGGCGTCACTGACTCGATGGACATGAGTCTGAGTAAACTCCGGGAGTCGGTGATGGACAGGGAGGCCTGGCCTGCTGCAGTCCATGGGGTCACAAACAGTCAGACACAACATGGGGTCACTGAGCGACTGAACTGACTGAATTTATTTTTTGGTTGTGCTACACAGCAGGGCATGTGGGATCTTATTCCTTGACTACGGATTGAGCCTGTATCCCCTGAACTAGAAGGTGGACTCTTTTAACCACTGGACAGACAGCAAAGTCCCTGGAAAAAACATACTTTATCAGGAGCAGCTGCACCATTTGTATTCCTGCAAACAGGGCTAAAGTATTCAGCAGCAGCATTTGAGCAAGAAGGCAATGCAGGTTCAGAGGAGTATATGACTCCACAGGAGTGTTTGAGGAGCCAAAATTCTACTGAGTTTCCTGACTCTAAATCAAAATGCTAACCTTGGACTTTGGAGTATCAGGGTGGAAGCCCCTGACGGTGACTCGTGGTCTCTGAATCAGCCTAACCCTGTGGAGCCATGTAGGGAGGAGACGTTTCAGGCCCCACAGCAGCAAGAAACAGAGTCCTGCCATTTCTGATCCAGAATGGAGGCTAGTTCCCTCTTCCTCTAGGCAGCTGGGAGGGCACTCTGGTTTGATGCTTTGACTGAGCTGGGCCACAATCTGTCCCTCCCTGTGAATTCCATCTGCTTTCTGCCCCAAAGTGAAGTGAAGTCGCTAAGTCGTGTCCGACTCCTTGCGACCCCATGGACTGTAGCCTACAAGGATCCTCTGTCCATGGAATTTTCCAGGCAAGAATACTGGAGTGGGTTGCCATTTCCTTCTCCAGTGGGTTGCCATTTCCTTCTCTGCCCCAAAGCAGAGTTCCAATTCCTTGTCAACTCTGCAAGCCATGGAGGAGAAAGCTTCAGATTTTAGGATCCTTGGTGGGGAGATGGGTGGAGTGTGAGACTTGTTGTAGAATCTTGTGCCTGATGATAGTCTGCTTAGTCACTCAGTGGTGTCTGACTGTGATCCCATGGACTGTAGCCCACCAGGCTCCTCTGTCAACGGGATTCTCCAGGCAAGAATACTGGATCAGATCAGATCAGATCAGTCGCTCAGTCGTGTCCAACTCTTTGCAACCCCATGAATCACAGCATGCCAGGCCTCCCTGTCCATCACCAACGCCCAGAGTTACTCACACTCACGTCCATCGAGTCAGTGATGCCATCCAGCCATCTCATCCTCTGTCATCCCCTTCTCCTCCTGCCCCCAATGCCTCCCAGCATCAGAGTCTTTTCCAATGAGTCAACTCTTCCCATGAGGTGGCCAAAGTACTGGAGTTTCAGCTTTAGCATCATTCCTTTCAAAGAAATCCCAGGGCTGATCTCCTTCAGAATGGACTGGTTGGATCTCCTTGCAGTCCAAGGGACTCTCAAGAGTCTTCTCCAACACCACAGTTCAAAAGCATCAATTCTTTGGCACTCAGCCTTCTTCACAGTCCAACTCTCACATCCATACATGACCACAGGAAAAACCATAGCCTTGACTAGACGGACCTTTGTTGGCAAAGTAATGTCTCTGCTTTTGAATGTGCTATCTAGGTTGGTCATAACTTTCCTTCCAAGGAGTAAGCGTCTTTTAATTTCATGGCTGCAGTCACCATCTGCAGAGATTTTGGAGCCCCAAAAAATAGTCTGCCACTGTTTCCACTGTTTCCCCATCTCTTTCCCATGAAGTGATGGGACCAGATGCCATGATCTTCGTTTTCTGAATGTTGAGCTTTAAGACAACTTTTTCACTCTCCACTTTCACTTTCATCAAGAGGCTTTTGAGTTCCTCTTCACTTTCTGCCATAAGGGTGGTGTCATCTGCATATCTGAGGTTATTGATATTTCTCCCGGCAATCTTGATTCCAGCTTGTGTTTCTCCCAGTCCAGTGTTTCTCATGACGTATTCTGCATATAAGTTAAATAAACAGGGTGACAATATACAGCTGTGACTTACTCCTTTTCCTGTTTGGAACCAGTCTGTTGTTCCATGTCCAGTTCTAACTGTTGCTTCCTGACCTGCATACAAATTTCTCAAGAGGCAGATCAGGTGGTCTGGTATTCCCATCTCTTTCAGAATTTTCCACAGTTTATTGTGATGCACACAGTCAAAGGCTTTGGCATAGTCAATAAAGCAGAAATAGATGTTTTTCTGGAACTCTCTTGCTTTTTCCATGATCCAGCGGATGTTGGCAATTTGATCTCTGGTTCCTCTGCCTTTTCTAAAACCAGCTTGAACATCAGGAAGTTCACGGTTCACATATTCAGAATACTGGAGCCGGTTGCCATTTCCTCCTCCAGGGCATCTCCTTGACCCAGGCAGGGAAGTCCTTCATTGGCAGGTGGATTCTTTACCCCTGAGCCACCTGGGGAGCCCAGAGAAGGGATGGTCTTTGTGATTTCAGCTTCTGGATAAGATCTCAGTTGCAGACATCCTGTCAGCATTTTTGTGACTCAATGGGTCATTGGCGATTGTGATTGATCTGTGTGTTGCTGCAAGATAAACTAGCAAATCAGGATCTCTGGGATCCCTCAACTTCTTTCCAGGAGTGCAAAAACAATGGTTGAGGCACTGTGTTATTTACTTAGAGCCTGGGGAACAAATAAGAACATCAAGCTGTTTTTCCCTTGGAGACTATTTGGTGCTACTTTTTCTTTGTTTCTGTCACTTCTTTAATTAGTACTGTGGACTCTGCATTTTGGAACCCAGGTAAGACCTTGGAGATTAAATCTTTTGTCTACAAATAAATGAGAGGATGGAGAGACTTTTGTACCGGAAGGGTCCTGCAGGGTCCTCTTTGAGTTGAATCCCTCCTTTTTTCCTTTTTTAAGCTTTTTTATTGGAATATAGCTGATTAACAATGTAATAGTTTCAGGTAGACAAAGGGACTCAACCATATACATACATGTATCCATTTTTCCCCAAACTCCCCTCCCATCCAGGCTGCCACATAACACTGAGCAGAGTTCCCTGTATAGCAGAGTTCCCTGCTATATAGTAGATTCTTGTTGATTATCCATTTTAAATACAGCAGTGTGTGCATGTCCATCCCAAATTGCCTAACAATCTCCTCCCCCTAGTCTTTCCCCCACCCCCAGCCCTCTTTTTTTGGATTCCCCGAGGGGAATAGGACTGGGACCAGAAAGGGAATACAGTTTTGGATGGAGAGATGAATCATAGAGTCAGCAAGTGAACTTGGTTACTGGCAGACTTGGTTTCATTGCTCTGATCACTGAGTCCCTTCAGCTGTCATATCACACATAATAGGGAAGGGGGGAATAATGCTGGTAATAATTAATCTCCCTGTTTTATAGGAGAAAGGAGGACACAGCAGTATGTAGCTTGTGGGAAGTCACATAAGCCACACATCACAGTGCCAGATTTGAACCAGCAGAGCTGGGTGATTTTGCTTTAAAAATCAACATTCTTGGGGCCTCCCTGGTGGTCTAGAGGTTAAGACTCAGTGCTACCAGTGAAAACGGCATGGGTTCGAGCCTTGGTCAGGGAACTAAGATCCCACAAACTATGCTGCAGGGCCAAAAGATTAAAAAAAAAAAATCCAGCATTCTTACCCATTTAGCTAATACCATTTAAGCAGCTACTGTGTGCTAGGCTCTTTGTTGAAAGATTTTGCTTCTCTGTGTGTGTGTGTTAGTCGCTCAGTCATGTCTGACTCTTTGTGACCCCATGGACTATAGCTCACCAGGTTCCTCTGTCCATGGAATTTTCCAGGCAAGGATACTGGAAGTGGGTTGCCACCATTTGTTCAGTGCAGGGGTGGGAAGCTTTTCTTTCTAGGTTCTAATCATTAAACTTATATAAGACAGATTAAATAAACTCCTATGTATGGGAGTCCCATAAACGCGCTGAGGTTCAAAGACAAGCAACTGAGGTTTAAAGGCTCCCCTGAGCTAAGGAGAAGGTCGGGGGCCGGGGGTGGGGGTGGGGTGTGGGTTGGGATCTGGGGCTTCAAGGAGAAGAGAACCCGCAGGAAGATGGGAAGGTTGGTAAATTAATGTTTGCCACTCACTGCAGGTAAGTCTTCCTGAGATAAAGAGTTATCTCTGGTAACAGCTCTCTTCCTGCCGTAGGTCCCCTAATCTAAATGATTTTGACCAGTTAAGGGAGACTAACTTAAGCCTAAGCAAGGAGATTTTTCTGAATCTTTTGGGTCTTAATTGCCTTCAGCTCAAAACAACCCACAAGCCAAAGAGGCATGTTTACGGAGACGTATTCTTCTCCCTCTCACTTCTCTTCAAGCAGCTCTTCCAGTAACTTTGAAACATATCAAAAGTCTTCTTTATGTTTGAAGAAAGCAACACTCAGAGATGGAGAACTTGACCCATATGTCTTTATACCACCTGCCCCTCACCACTCCATTGCTCTGTGGAACTGGACTCTCAGGGCCAAGGGTAGATGGACCTTCTTGATGACTTTGTGTCTTGTTTTCTCAGCAGATCGTGGTCTCCTCAACTCCATCTAGGATGCTGCGTCACTCTGTTTGCCAGTTTGGTCAGAAGCTGGTCCGCCGGAGGCCACTGGAGCCCAGAGAGAAGTCTGAGAGTCTCCTGTCTCGTTGTCTGAACACCCTCGATCTGGTGGCTTTGGGTGTGGGCAGCACCCTGGGGGCTGGCGTGTACATCCTGGCTGGAGACGTGGCCAAGGATAAAGCTGGACCAGCGATCATCATCTGCTTCCTGGTGGCCTCCCTGTCTTCTATGTTGTCTGGGATCTGCTATGCCGAGTTTGGGGCCCGGGTACCAGGCTCCGGTTCTGCGTATCTCTACAGCTACGTCACCGTGGGGCAGCTATGCGCCTTCATCACTGGCTGGAATCTTATATTGTCCTATGTCATCGGTGAGTTGATGGGGAGGGGGGAGGTGTGGGGCTTAAGATGAAGAAACTGGGAGCAGGGATTTAGGTCTTCACTCATTCATGGGAAACTTTGCTACCATCCACTTTGGTGGTGGTGGGGAGACGTGGGTCATAGCAGCAGGCAAACCTCATAGCTCCCTTCTTCTCAGCTCTCTCCTGTTATCTTTAAAGGATGGACCCAGAACAAAGAAGGGAAGGGAACTGCAGAAAGTGGGTGAGAGGGAGGCAGGGCCCACAGGCTCATCCTCTCACCGTATCGAGGGTCTTTGCTCAGCTGTTGCCTTTATGGGATTTCCCTCTGCTACTTGATCAAAAATTTCAACCCTCATCTCCCAGACCTCCTGCTCCCAATGACCTGTTTTCCTTTTTTTTTTCACATAACATTGATCTCCTAACATTAAACAGTTGATCTATTTTGTGGATCATCCTAGTCTACTCTTCCCAACCTGTGAAAAGAATCTCTTTGAGATTAGAACATTTTGTATGTTTCTCCCTAGCCCCTTCCCCTGCCCAAAGACATCCAGTGACACCAGGTAGGGGTTCAATGAATGTTTGCTAATGAATGTTCTATCTTCTGCTCCGGCAGGTACCGCCAGTGTGTCCAGGGCCTGGAGCTCCACCTTTGACAGCTTGATAGGGGACCACATCTCTCAGGCATTACAGGGAGCTTTTTCTCTGCATGTGCCCCACTTCTTGGCCGAGTACCCAGACTTTTTTGCACTGGGCCTGGTGCTGCTGCTCACGGGTAAGACAGGGATCACAGATAGGATGGGAAGAATGGGGTGTGGAAGTGGGGACCTGCAGTAGGAAAGGCTTGGGATGGAAGAACGGTAGAAGAATTACAACTGGATTGAAGGCTCTAGGATATGAGAGACAGGAAGGTGAGACATAGACCATTGTTTCCCACCATTGGCACTACTGACAGTTTGGGCTAGATCATTCGTAAGTGTGGCAGTTGTCCTTTGCATTTGATTTTTTTTTTTTTTTATTGTGCTGCAATGCATGCTGGATCTTGGTTCCCCTGTGCATGCATGTGTATGTGCTAAGTCTCTCAGTCGTATCTGACTCTTTGCGACCCCATAGACTGTAGCCCGCCAGGCTCCTCTGTCCATGGAATTCTCCAGGCAAGAGTACTGGAGTGAGTTGCCCTTCCCTTCTCCAGGGAATCTTCCAGACCCAGGGATTGAACCTGCATCTCCTGCATTGACAGGAGGTTCTTTACCACTAGTGCCGCCTGGGAAGCTCCTTAGTTCCCCTGTGTGCATGCGTGCCAAGTCACTTCAGTCACCTCCAACTCTTTGCAACCCTATGACTGTAGCCTGCCAGGCTCTTCTGTTCCCTGCTACTGCTAAGTCACTTCAGTCATGTCTGATCAGGGGTCAAACCTGTGCCCTCTAAGGTGGAGGCACAGAGTCTTAAGCGCTGGACCACCAGGGAAGTCCCTGGGTTTTGTTTTTGTTGTTTTAAATCACTGTCGGGTGTTGAGTGGCATCCCTGGCCTTCACTCACTAGACACCAGTGATGCCCGCCCTCCCCTCAAACTGTGACAATAAGAATGTCCCCAGACAGTGCCAACTGCTTGGGGAACAAGATCACCCCGCTGAGAACCATCCACTTAGACCAACAAGTTTCTTCCTCTGTATTAAGATCAAAGATTTTGTTTTTAAATTAAGAGGTAATTTACATAGCATAAAATCAACCATTTTATTATTTTTCCCAGCTTTATTCAGATAAAATTAACATCCAACATTGTATAAGTTTAAGATGTACAACCTAATGATTTTATAGACCTGTCTACTGGGAGATGATAGTCACAGTAAGAAATTAACGATCTTAAAGTGTGCAATTCAGTGGGACCTGGTATATTCACAGTGTTCTGTAAGCATCACCTCGGTCTAGCTCCAAACATGTTCATCACAACAAAAGGAAACCCTGTATCCACTGAGCAGTCACTGTCCACCTCCTCAGGACCCCAGCCCCACGTAACCACTTTTGGATGTCTCATATTCCATCTTTCTCACAGGAATACTGGTTGTGGGAGCTGGTGAGTCAGCCCTGGTTAACAAAGTGTTCACAGGCTTGAACCTTTTGGTTCTCAGCTTCGTCATCATCTCTGGCATCATTAAGGGAGACCCACACAACTGGAAGCTCACGGAAGAGGACTACAAACCGAACATATCTGGATCCAATGATTCTTCTAGGTTAGGAGGGTTCTCTGGGCCTTAGTAATGCACGTGGAGGAGGGTGCAGAGATGGGAACGTGGTGGAGACTAAACAGACCTGGGCTGATGAATCCAGGTGATGGGGCTCCTGGAGCCCAGGACTAGTGGTGTGAAGGGAAGAGTCCAGAAGTGATGGCTGAACACACCTCAACCACATTCTATCTTGCTCCTTCTCTCACCATAGCTCAGGCCCTCTGGGTGCTGGAGGGTTTGTGCCTTTTGGCTTTGATGGGATTGTCCAAGGAGCAGCTACGTGTTTCTATGCATTTGTCGGTTTTGATGTCATTGCTACTACAGGTAATGTGGTCATGGTCCCATCCAGGGTGTGGACACAGATTGGGCTTCCCTTGGGTGTAGGGGTTTCTTTTGCAGGTTCAACAGGAAAGGGGATTTTGTGCTTTCACCCTGGCACATTTCCTGACCCAGTACTTCCTCCAATCCTGCAGGGGAAGAAGCCCGAAATCCCCAGCGGTCCATCCCCTTGGGCATCGTGATCTCACTCTTGATCTGCTTTTTGGCGTATTTTGGTGTCTCAGCCTCACTCACCCTCATGGTGCCCTACTACCAGATTCACACTGGAAGCCCCTTGCCTCAGGCTTTCCTCCACATTGGCTGGGGCCCTGCCAGCTACGTGGTGGCTGTTGGCACCCTCTGTGCTCTTACATCCAGGTCAGTGTCACGGGTTTCTGCCCATTGACTGTCAGATGCTCAGGTATCCCAGCCCTTGGAAATGGGAGAAAAAGAGAGCAAGATAATCTTGCCCCGTGTAGACGAGGAGTGGATGCCCTGGCCTCTACTGCTTCTCCACGTCCCCACACATGTCCTCGTTGTCTCTCCCAGCCTCCTGGGTGCCATGTTCCCCATGCCCCGTGTGATCTATTCAATGGCAGATGACGGGCTCCTCTTTCGGGGACTTGCCCGCATCCACGCCCGCACCCGTACCCCCGTCATGGCCACCTTGGCTTCTGGAATTCTGGCAGGTAAAGAAATAATGGCCATGCCTTCTTTGATTAATTTTCTTAGTTTGGATATTTCTCCTGGGTTCTCACTCCCCTTCCCCACCTTGTCTGTGCCCTCCTTCTAGGGGTCATGGCATTACTCTTCGAGCTCCGTGACCTGGTGGACCTCATGTCCATCGGGACCCTGCTGGCTTACTCCCTGGTGGAATTTTCTGTCCTTGTCCTTAGGTGAGACCCCACGACACCTTGGGTGGGTCTTGGATACTCGGGATTGATGAGGAGGGAATTGTCTTCTGCTTCATGCCGCCTTCTTAATGTCTGCTCTGTTTAAGGCAGCAGAGATTTGGAATACGCTGTGTGAGTTGGATGAGTAGGGGCTGCTGTTAACATTGCTTTAATATTTCTAATTCAGATATCAACCAGATGAGAATTTAAGCAAGAAGAAAACAGAGGAAGAAACTGAGATGGAGTCTGTAGTTGAAGCAAGTCCTTTGAACACTGCATCTGAAGTGGGAAACTCAAAGATTCTCAAGAGTCTCTGTCACCCTGCCAGCACCATCCCCACCCGGACCTCTGGCCAGATTGTCTATGGATGTGCCTTACTGCTTGGTGAGCATCGGGATCTCTCTCCAGTGGTATTCTGAAATTGACAAGATAAGGTGGGAATGTGTATTTCATCAGTTGAGGAATGCTGGAGATACGATGAGCCTTCATGATGTGGGAAGTTTTGGGGAGGAGTGTGACCCAAGGTCTTGACATCTTTGGCTTCTGGAGTCGAACCTGTTCTGTTCTCCTCCACCTTGACCCTTGCAGTTCTCCTGCTGACCATCCTGAGCCTGATTCTGTCCCGGTGGCCCAGCCAGGTGTTCTCTGGAGACCCCGTGCTCACCACAGTGGCTGTGCTGCTGCTGCTGCTCATCACTGGGGTCTCGGTCATCATCTGGAGGCAGCCCCAGAGCCTCAGACCTCTTCACTTCAAGGTAGGTGACCTTACGTGCCCAGAGTGTCCACCTTGAGTGAAGGAAGTCTGTGTGCTTTAGGTCTAAACATCCTTCACTGGGACTTCCCTGGTGGTCCAGTGGCTAAACTCTGAGCTCCCAATGCAGGGGGCCTGGGTTCCCTCCCTGGTCAAGGAGCTAATCCCACAGGATACAACTAGAGATATGTGAGTGCAACGAAGATGAACGATCCCACCCACTGCAGCTAAGAGCTAGTGCAGTCAAATAAAGAAATACTAAAAAAAAAAAAATCTGTCTAATCATCCTTTGCTTTACCAGGGAAGAAGAATTGTTAAAACCCTTTCCTGGACCACCTCCCTGGTCCACATTGTATATGTGCTTTACATATACAGTCTGAGCAGCCACTGAACACACAGCCTGAGGACTGGTCTTCTCGCCCACCTGGGGTCAGGTCTCCCTTTCAGACGTCTGGGCTGTGTTCAGGGATGAACTGACTCTGCCCACAGGTCCCTGCTCTGCCTGTCCTCCCACTGGTGAGCATCTTTGTGAACATTTACCTGATGATACAGATGACCTCTAGGACTTGGGCCCAATTTGGAGTCTGGAATGTGATTGGTAAGAAGTTTTCTAGGATAAAGAGACTGCTTGAGGGATTGACCCAATATTCTTCTACAGCATCTCCCCTAAACTGTCTTGGCCGCCATAACAGGAGGCCTTTTGGGCATGTGTAACTGGGTGCAGCTCCTACTTTTCCTTTTCATCGTCTCATTTTCCTCCTAGGGTTTATCATATACTTTGGATACGGGATCCGACACAGCTTGGAGAACAGTGAGCAACATCCAGCAGCCTCCGCTTTCCAGACTCTTGACAAGAACATCCCAGGTGCTGAGTCATCTTAACCACAGGACATAGATGCTGAGTGGAATCCCTCCAGGCACTGGAGAATCTGCTGGTTCCAGGGGCACTTTAAGTCTCTATGGACTGTGACGGTGGGGGTGAATTTAGGGCCCTTTACTCATTGCTAGTGGATGAAATGACTTATCTGTTGTCTAGTTTTTCAGTAAATGTTTCAAAGCATGATAGATATGTACAGAAAAGTGCATACCTCATACCTGTGCAGCAAGATGAATTTTCATAGACAGTACAACAAGCTAACCAGAAAAAAATAAATAAACTACTAACCTGCAGGGAGAAGTATCATCGTGTGCCTGTTTCCAACAAAAGCACATAGATTGCCACACAGGAAGAAAATGCGGGTAACTATATACTGTGTCAAGGGTTGCACTGTGTTTATTTAGCTGTCTGTGATGTGACTCTTCATTTCATTAATCTTCTTTAATGTCATTCATTAACTCTTTGTTTTTATTTCCCAAGAACTCTGTGGAAATTGCTCCTAAATATTAAAAAATGTTGAGGGACTTCCTTGGTGGTCCAGTGGTTAGGAGTCCGAACTTTCACTGCTGGGTTCAGGTTGGATCCTTGATGGGGGAACTAACGTCCTTCAAGCCATGTGGTATATCCAGATCTTTTTTTTTTTTTTAATTGATGCTGTTGTGATTTCTTTTTCTTACTGTTGAAATGAAACACAATTTTGTGTGTTTATTTAAAATTTTCTAAAAAAACCCTAAATATATACAATTTTAAATTTACTATTATATCTCAGTAAAGCTGGAACCCAGATAAAATAGGGAAATTGAATGACTTTAGCACATTCATCATTCATTTTGAAGATGATATCATCATACAGTGATTCTTAAACGTTGGATTTTTGATGTCTATATTTCCACTGGAATGTTTTAATACACCATTGGCTGTCTTTACCCATTCATTCATTCATTTTTTTTTTAGATTGAGGTACAGTTGATTTACAATATTATATTAGTTCCAGGTGTACAACACAGTGACATAATTTTATAGATTGTATTTCATTTAGAGTAATTATATATTAATATAATGGCTTTATTTTCCTGTTCTGCACCATATATCCCATAGCTTATTTTATACACAGTAGTCTGTATCTCTTAATCCTCTACCACATTTGTCCCTAACCCTTCTCTCATCTGGCTGGTAACCACTAACTAGCTTATTCTATCAGTGATTCTGCTTCTCTTTTGTTAATACAGAGTCATTTATTTTTTAGATTTCACATGTAAGTAATTTGTCTTACTTTATTTTACTAAGTATAATAACCTTCAGGTACATCTGTGTTGCAAATGGAGAACTTTGTTCTTTCTTATGCCTTCGTAGTATTCTATTGCATACATATACATCTTTTTTTATCCATTTGTCTTTTGGTGGACACTTGAGTTGCTTCTGTATCTTGACTATCGTAAATAATGCTAATAATATTGGGCTGCATGTATCTTTTCAAGTTAATTTTTTTCCCTCAGATATATAACCTGGAGTGGAATTGTTGTTCTGTGGTAGTTACTTTGGTTTTTTGAGGACCCTCCATACTGTTTTCCATAGCGTCTGCAAACCAGCTTCTCCCCTCACCTCATCTGTTTGCCAGCAGCCCTGAAGTACAGCTGTACTGTGTTTTCCACGTCCACAAAGATCCTGCCTGTAGGCCAGTTTAGTTCATTTCAGCTGAGTATTTCAGTTAACTTAAATACTGTAAGTTTTCATCTTATTTGAAATTTCACAATTGGCCAGGTCATTCATTACATAAAAGTTTAAAGAATGTGAGTCCTGCCTGACGCTTTCCAACCCTGTGGACTGCAGCCTGCCGGGCTTCTCCATCCATGGGGTTTTCCAGGCAAGAATCCTGGAGTGGGTTGCCATTTCCTCCTCCAGGGGATCTTCTAAACTCAGGGATCAACCCCTCTGCATTGTCAGGTGGATTCTTTACTACTAACACCACCTGGGAAGCCCCCAAAAATGGTGAATTCTGTCTAGGAGAAGACAGCCTCCAGCAGAACCTAATGGATTTGTGCATGAGTTCTGCTTCTCCAGTGGCTCAGATGGTAAAGAATCTGCTGGGAATGTGGGAGACCTAGGTTAGATCCCTGGGAAGATCCCTGGAGAAGGAAATGGCAACCTCCTCCAGTATTCTTGCCTGGAGAATCCCAAGGACAGAGGGGCCCGGCAGTCCATGGGGTCACTAAGAGTCAGACATGACTGAGTGACTAACATACACACTTTCTGCTTCATACAAATACTGTGATATTCCCCACACTCTGCAAACAACCAAAAACAAATCCCTCCCCAACAAGAAAACAAAACAACCCTCACTCCACAAAATCAAAACATAGCCAAAACAAAACTCTCCAAAACAAAACAAAACAAAAAAAATCCCCAACTCCACAGAAAGTCAACGATTGTGGATCCCTGGGTCAATGTGAGCTCCTGAGGATAAGAGGAGGTTCTTTGGGAAAGGTGATAAGTGTCCATGTATATGTCATGGGCAAGTTTTTAATTAATGTATAAAATAGTGTATATCTTATGTGGGACTGTTGAGTCAAAGGCACATTTTAAAATTTTGACAAATTGCAGAAGAGGATAGTGCTGTCTAAGCAAATATGAAATCCATGTATATAATTAAAATTTTCTTAGTATCACATTAAAAAAGGAAAAAGAAACAACTAATTTTAATGATGTATTTAGCTCAGAGTATACAAATTTTATCATTTAAACATATAATGTAAAAATCACTAATGAGATATTTTATCTTCTTTCTGAACAGTCCTCAAGTCTCAGTGTACATTTTACACTTATTTCCCACCTAGCCACATTTCAAGTGCTCAAGACTATGTACCATACTGGATAATGCTGATCTAGAATTTTTCTTCCCCATCCTTACCTATTGGTTCAGGGGAGCAGTCAGGTAAATTCTGGTCCATAGCTCAAATCTTGCCTGTGGCCCTGATTTTGTATGGGCTAGAGGCTGAGTGGTTTTTATTTTCAAAAAGTTGTTAATAAAGATACAGAGGAATATGTGGTCCAGAGCATATGTGGCCTGAACAACCTAAAATATTGACTATTTGGCTCTCAAGAGAAACACTTTGGCAAGCTCTGGTCTGGTGCAACTCAGGTTTGTTCATCTGCAGCGTCAATGTACTCGTGTTTCTTTGCTTTTGTGAGGCTTCACCTTAGCCGCACACACACCTAGATGAGACTAGAAGCATCTCTGACTTTGACTTCTTGCATAATCAATTCTTCTTCCCCTGCCCCGGTCAATCTAGCTAAAGATTTTCCCATTTTCAAAGAACCAACTTCTAGCTCCATTGATTCCTTGTATCACTTTAAAAATTCCTTTTTTTTTTTTTTTTTTTTTGCTATGTCCCTTGGCTTGCAGGATCTTTGTTCCCTGACCAGGGATTGAACCTGAGACCTCAGCTGTAAAAGAGTCCTAACCACTGGACTGCCAGGGAATTCCCATCTGCTTCACTTTTCCCCACCCTAATCCCTATTATATTCTGCCTTCTTGTTTTGGTTGTTTGCTTTTTTTTTTACTTTTTTTTTTTTAGTTTATTTTATCCACTTGAGGTTTTTTCTTTTTGAAATTTTTTGGCTTCTTGATTTTTCTATTACTCAAAAAAGCTTCACTTCCCCACCCTCCCCCCTCCCCACCCAGCTTTCTGACTTTGTGCTTGTGCTCTCAACACTTTCACAATGATTTTCTGCTTCTCAATAAGGAAAGAGCACCTGATCCTGTCATGGACAGATTTAGCCCACCTGGAACCCCACAGGCCTGGCTGACACAGTGTTTTATTTTGTTTAGTCGCTCAGTCATGTCTGATTCTTTGCCACCCTATGGACTGCAGCACGCTAGGCTCCCCTGTCCTTCACCATCTTCCAGAGTTGGCTCAAACTCATGTCCATTGAGTCGGTGAGGCCATCCAACCAATCTCATCCTCTGTCTCCCCTTTTCCTCCTGCCTTCACTCTTTCCCAGCATCAGGGTCTTTTCCAGTGTGTCGGCTCTTCGCATCAGGTGGCCAAAGTATTGGAGCTTCGGCTTCAGCATCAGTCCTTGCAATTCATTTCCTTTAGGACTAACTGGCTTGATCTCCTTGCTGTCCAAGTGACTCTCAAGAGTCTTCTCCAGCATCACAATTTGAAAGCATCAATTCTTCGGTGCTCAGCCTTCTTTATGGTGAACACAAAGACAGGGAAGTATTCAATATTTCATGAAGCATATCAATTCCTGCTATAAATTTCGAAGCAGCAAAGAAAAATAACAGGACGTTGAATTCGTCCAAAAGTTTCTGTTTTGTTATGTTAACTTCCTTCCCTGTTTGTGAGCGCATGCTAAGTCGCTTCAGTCATGTTTAACTCTTTGCGACGCTATGGACTGTAGCCTTCCAGGCTCCGCTGTCCATGGGATTCTCCAGGCAAGAATTCTGGAGTGGGTTGCCATGCCCTCCTCCAGGGGATCATCTCAACCCAGGGATCAAACCTGTGTCTCTTTCAGCTCCTGCTTTCGCAGGTGGTTCTTTAACACTAGCGCCACCTGGTGTGAATTCTTTCCAAAAACAAGTTGATATTTATATATTTAAGTGGTCACTACCATCTATGGGGTTGCACAGAGTGGACACGACTGAAGCGACTTAGCAGCAGCAGCAGCAGGGATGTTCAAGCTGATTTCAGAAAAGGCAGAGGATCCAGAGATCAAATTGCCAACATCTGCTGGATCATGGAAAAAGCAAGAGAGTTCCAGAAAAACATCTATTTCTGCTTTATTGACTATGTCAAAGCCTTTGTGTGGATCACAATAAACTGTGGGAAATTCTGAAAGAGATGGGAATACTAGACCACCTGACCTGCCTCTTGAGAAACCTATATGCAGGTCAGGAAGCAACAGTCAGAACTGGACATGGAACAACACACTGGTTCCAAATAGGAAAAGGAGTATGTCAAGGCTGTATATTGTCACCCTGTTTATTTAACTTATATGCAGAGTACATCATGAGAAATGCTGGGCTGGAAGAAGCACAAGCTGGAATCAAGATTGCCGGGAGAAATATCAATAACTTCAGATATGCAGATGACACCACTCTTTTGGCAGAAAGTGAAGAGGAACTAAAAAGCCTCTTGATGAAAGAGGAGAGTGAAAAAGTTGTCTTAAAGCTGAACATTCAGAAAACGAAGATCATGGCATCTTGTCCCATCACTTCATGGGAAATAGATGGGGAAACAGTAGAAACAGTGTCAGATTTTATTTTTTCTGACTCCAGAATCACTGCAGATGATTGCAGCCATGAAATTAAAACACACTTACTCCTTGGAAGGAAAGTTATGACCAACCTAGATAGCATATTCAAAAGCAGAGACATTACTTTGCCAAGTAGTCATGTATGGATGTGAGAGTTGGACTGTGAAGATAGCTGAGCGCCGAAGAATTGATGCTTTTGAACTGTGGTGTTGGAGAAGACTCTTGAGAGTCCCTTGGACTGCAAGGAGATCCAACCAGTCCATTCTGTAGGAGATCAGCCCTGGGATTTCTTTGGAAGGAATGATGCTAAAGCTGAAACTCCAGTACTTTGGCCACCTCATGCGAAGAGTTGACTCATTGGAAAAGACTCTGATGCGGGGAGGGTTTGGGGGCAGGTAGTGAAGGGGACGACAGAGGATGAGATGGCTGGATGGCATCACTGACTCGATGGATGTGAGTTTGAGTGAACTCTGGGAGTTGATGATGGACAGGGAGGCCTGGCATGCTGCAGTTCATGGGGTCACAAAGAGTCGGACATGACTGAGCGACTGAACTGAACTGAACTGAGGGATTTAAACACCTGAAAATATGAGATGCTCTAGCAATATTACAATTTCCAAGTGTTTGAAAGAATTCAAAGGGTAATTATGAAGGGCTACCATGAAGGGTTGTCTAGGTCCCAGGGACGTTTCATTTTCCTTTGGCTCTTCACCCCAAGGTCTCTGTTGCCTATTTCTCTTTGTAGCTACCACCATCTAGAGAGTGACTGGGATAAGAGGCTTTCCTCTATCTGCCCATGAAAGCAGCCATGCTTAACCCCACCGTTCTCGGTGCTTCCAGGGATCAAACCTGAGTCTCCTGTGTCTCCTGCATTGGCAGGCAGTGGGTTCTTTACTACTGACCCACCAGGGAAGTCTAAAAAATAAGGATTCAGTTCAGTTCAGTCGCTCAGTCGTGTCCGACTCTTTGCGACCCCATGAATCGCAGCACGCCAGGCCTCCCTGTCCATCACCAACTCCCGGAGTTCACTCAGACTCACGTCCATCGAGTCAGTGATGCCATCCAGCCATCTCATCTTCTGTCGTCCCCTTCTCCTCCTGCCCCCAATTCCTCCCAGCATCAGGGTCTTTTCCAATGAGTCAACTCTTCGCATGAGGTGGCCCAAGTACTGGAGTTTCAGCTTTAGCATCATTCCTTCCAAAGAAATCCCAGGACTGATCTCCTTCAGAATGGACTGGTTGATTACCAAGCCCTAATTGGACTCTCACTTGCCCATTGCACTGTCAATACTTAACAAATTTATCCTTTCTTTGTCTAAAAGGTATAAAAGCTTACTGCTCTGGTCAATTCTTCAGATCTTCATTCTCTTCTGAAAGCTCTCACGTACATGTGTGCATGCTAAGTTGCTTCAGCTGCATCTGTCTCTGTGCGACCTGATGGACTGTAGCCCGCCAGGCTCCTCTGTCCACAGGATTCTCCAGGCAAGAATACTGGAGTGGGTTGCCATGCCCTCCTCCAGATGATCTTCCTGACCCAGGGATCAAACCCTGTATTTGCAGGGGGGGGTTCTTTACTATTAGTGCCATCTGGGAAGTCCAAGATGTACATGTAAGAACTTACATGTATATGTAAGAACTTAATAAAGCTTTTATTCCTGTTAGAAGGAGGAAGAAAGTGATAGGAAGTTTGGGATGGACATGCACACTCTGCTATATTTAAGATGAATAATCAACAAGGTCCTACTGTATAACACAGGGAACTCTGCTCAAAGTCATGTGACAGCCTGGATGGGAGGGGAGTTTGGGGGAAAATGGATACATATATATGCATGGCTGAGTCCCTTTGCTGTCTACCCGAAACTATCACCACATTATTAATCAGCTATAAGTGTAATTTGTGCTCAGCCCTGTCTGACTCTTTGCATCCTCATAGACTGCAGCTCGCCAGGCTCCTCTGTCCTTAGAATTTTCCAGGCAAACAATACTGGTGTGGGTTGCATTTATACTCCAGTATAAAATAAAAAGGTTTTTTCTTTTTTTAAGTAGTAGTAGTCGCTAGAGTCGGACACGACTGGGCGACTTCACTTTCACTTTTCACTTTCATGCATTGGAGACGGAAATGGCAACCCACTTCAATGTTCTTGCCTGGAGAATCCCAGGGACAGGGAAGCCTGGTGGGCTGCCGTCTATGGGGTCGCAGAGAGTCGGACACGACTGAAGCGACTTAGCAGCAGCAGCAGTAATGATACTAATACTAAAATGAGTAATAAAAGAAAAGAAATCTGAACGGCTGGCAGGGCTCCCAACATTTACAAACCCTGCGACTCTGCAATACACTCGGTCGCAAGTCTGGGGGCCACAGCTCCTTTTTATATGCAGGGAGGGATGCCTTCTGAGGAACCGTGTGTATTACCTGAGATGAGAACTACACTTCCCAGAAGGCTCTGAGGCACAGCTCTAGTGGGGCCGTTGCGGAGTTGCATGCTGGGAAAAAGAGGCCATGAGCTTTCAGCTCCGCAAATTCCCCGTTTTTTGGACTACGTTTCCCAGAGGGCTCAGGGCACGAGCCCGTTAGCCTCGCCGGGAGTTGCATGCTGGGAGACGCGCTTTCTGCGCGTCGTTTTTTTTTTTTTTTTCAAGCTCTGGTTTCCTGGCGACGCTGTCCGGAGTTAACCTGCACGCCTGCGCTCCCTCCCTGCCTGTTAGTTGTTGGGCCCAGAGCGGTGAGTAATTAGCATCCCGGGAGGAAACCTGAAGTGGAAGGCAATGGGCGGTGGCGGTGAGGGAAAAGGCCAAGAGCCCCGAAACGGAGCGTCGGCCTGTGGCTTCGGGAGCCGCTGCGGAGGGAGTGCGAGCGTGTGCGTGTGTGTGTGTATGTGTGTGTGTGTGTGTGTGTGTGTGATGGGGCTCGGCCTTGTCTACAGACTAAGGTGCGCGTGGGCGTAGGTGAGGGACACGGGCCGGGTCCCTGCGGTTGTGACGCACTTGCGCGTGAGTGTGTGAACGGGGGAGGCGACCCGGCCCCATCCCTGCGGCTGTGCCCCCCCACCCATCCCCGGTGCGTGTGAGCCTCGGGCTCGGACGCCTCCGCTCCGCGTGAGTTCGACGCGCGTGGGCTCTGGCGGGGACGGCGGGGCTGAGAGAGCCGCCTTGACGTGTCTGTGGGATTGGCGGAGCCGGGCGCCGTGTCTCTGGCGGGGGCGTCAGGCGGTGTGTCGCAGCCGCGGTGTGTGAGTTTGTTCAGCTGTGACAGGTGCAGGCTGGCCCCCGGGTGTGTGAGCACGGGGAGGGGGTGTGTGACGGTATCACCTGTAGCTCCGGTGTCTCCGCTGGTCCCTCCGCCCTCACGTTCCCACCGTGCAGTACTTGCGGGGGCACAGCGGCCTCCAAGAGACGTGGGAGCCCGAACCCTTTAATGAAAAGAAAATGACAGGAATTAACACAGGTCTCGTCATGAGATGGCGGCAGATGAGCTAGAGGTGCCGTCCTTCTAAAGTCCAGGCCACCTGAGTGACAAGATGGAAGGGTCTCGGGACGGGGGAGGCGGAGATTCTGTTTTGAAAGGGAGAGGTCCCTGACCTGGGAGGTGCGGGGACGGGGTGGCGGGGTACCCCCAATTAGTAGAGCCTAGTCTCCCGGAATCTCTGAAATACATCTGGGTGCACCCTTCTTGTTTTTGGTGCTTTTTTTCTTTTTTTGAGTATAATTGCTTTGCAATGTTGTGTTAGTTTCTGCTATACAACGAAGTGGATCAGCTGTAAGTATACTTATATCCCCTTCCTCTTGGACCTGCCTCCCAGGACCCCCACCAGTCCCACCCCTCTAGGTCATCACAGAGCACCAAGCTGAGCTCCTGTGCTATACAGCAGCTCCCCCTGGTTGTTTTACACTTGGTAGTGTGTGTATGTCAGTCCTAATCTCCCAGTTCGTCCCACCCACCTCTCCCTGCCCCAGCTCTGTGTCCACATGTCCATTCTGTAGGTCCCTGTCTCCATTCCTGCCCTGGAACTAGGTTCATCTGTACCATTTTTCTAGATTCCACACATATGCATTAATATATGATAATGGTTTTTCTAACTTCACTCTGAGAGACTGTAGGTCCATCCATGTCTCTACAAATGATCCAGTTTCATTCCTTTTTATGACTGAGTAATATTCCACTGTACATATGTACCACATCTTAGATGCGGTCTTGGAGGGTATTTTCTCTCTCTCTCTCTTTTTTTTTTTTTAAGCTTTATAAAGACTTATGCTCTCACCCAGGGTTGGGCCCATGCTTTCCTTAAAATTAATTTTAGCTCTTTAATTAGATTTTTCTGTGTGAAGCTCACTGCTTAAAGTCTATTCTCTTTAGGAAGGATGAAAATATCTCTTTATGGCCTTTAACTATGTAACTTCTATTTTTCAAGACTGACACAGCTTTCCCTCAAAGGGTTTGGTTCAAAACTACTGGTGTGAAATAGCTGAACTTAAGCAGGCAACAAAAAAGTACAGTTATGTATCAGGGAGTATAGTTTTTGGTTTGCCAATTTGGTCTTTGAGGAAAGCAATTACTTCATTTGGAGACTGGAAATGGGAGGGTATTTCCTGATGTAGTCTGTGCTCCGGAAAGGCCCCAGCGTCTCATTCTGTCCTTTCTTTCCTCCAGGCCAGCTATCCTCCAGAAAAAGCATCCTGAAGAAGAAGACAGATTATCACAGATCTTCACATCAAGTCCCAGGTGAACTTTTTGTTCAGTAAATGACCTGAATCTTTAGCACTTAAGAATATTTGCTTTCCTTGACCTGAAATGTCCTCTGTATTAACTCAGTAATTGCTTCCCAAGCAGTTGTGCAGGTGTCTTCCCCATTGACCAGCCCTCTCCCATGAGTACTCACGTATTCAGTAGGCAAATTGTTCACATCCTCCTGTGTGATCTTCTAAGAATCCAATAGGATCGAGGGATACCACTGGGAGGTTAATGTTAGCAGTTTTAGCATGTGATATGATAATATAATATCATTATGATATTAATTTTTAGGTGGAATCAAAGGCTACATATCTTTGGTCTTTTGCACAGCACTGACTTTCAGAGCACAGTAAGAAAGGAGAAGGGTTTGATTATTTTAGTCAGTTAATGACGAAGTGTTCAGCTTTGTGAGGTTTTTTAGAATGGAGTTTGAGCAAAGGTCTTTGTCATTGAAGGCAAGGTTTTTTTTTCCTCTAGTAATCAGTAAATAGAAATTTGTTGTATCAGCTAGGTCTTATTTGAGGTCTGACAGTTTCAGTTACATCTTTTTACGAATGATGAGAGGCAGTATGGTTTGATGATGCGTGTGGGTTCTGGATCTCGAGCAGGGTTTGGCAAACCTTTTCTCTAAAGGGTCACATATTAAATATTTTGTGGTTTGTGGGCCACATGTGGTTGCAAATTGTTCTTTTTAATAGATTGTATTCTTTAGAACCATTTTACTTTTTTTTTCCAGTTAGAACAATTTTAGTTTTACAGAAAAATTGCAAAGAGTACACAGAATTCCCAGGTGCCCTGCACCCAGTTTCTCCTATTATTTACAACTCATATTAGTATGGGATATTAGTTACAATTAATGAACCAGTTCTGGAACCTTACTGTTAACTGAAATCCATGCTTTATTCAGGTTTCCTTAGTGCTTTTTTTTTAAACAGTTTTGACTACGTTTATTTATTTAGTTTTTTGTTATTATCTGGCTGCAAGGCATGTAGGATATTAGTTCCCCCACCAGGGATCGAACCCTCACACCCTGCAGTGGAACTGCCAACATCTTGACCGCTGGACCACCAGGGAAGTCCCACAGGCTTCCCTAGTTTTTAAACAGTGGTTGTCATCTGTGGGATCCTGGGATCCCATCCAGGACACCACAAAGTCATGTAGTCGTGTCTCCTTAAGCTCCTCTAGGCTCTGTTGATTTCTCGTACTTCCCTTGTTTCTGACAACATTGGTGGTTTTAAGAGGAACTGGTCAGGTATTTTGTAGGCTGCCCCTCTGTTGGAATGAGGTTTTCCTCATAAGCTTATGCATTTACGGGTTTGGAGAATTCTGGGTGATGTACCCTGAGAGCTGCTAGGAAGAGGGCTTCATTCTCATGATGTCAGATCATAACCAAAGTACTTCCAACTGACGGATTCTATGTGTCAATAAATGAATTTATTTTCTATGTTTTATACCTTACATATTTTCTTCTAATAGCATTGCATGCAACGAGAACACTAACAGGGTTAGGTTATTTAGTGTTTATCTACAGGACACTGGCTGAAGGACAGATTCAAAAGCAGAGTTCACCCTCCCTTCAAGACTAAGACTAAGCAGCATCAAGGTACTTATCAGTATCTGCGGGGCATCTTGGCATTTTAGCCATTTTTTTCCCAGTCAGTCCTCCAATGTATGTGGGAGGATGTAGACATCACAGAGTTGGTTTAGGTATTAGGAAGTAAAAAGAAATGAGATGTTATTCAGATTAAAAAAAAAAAAATCCCCAAAATAAGGTATTCAGAGATATTTCTGCAAGTTCAAGAGGTCCTCTTTGAAAAAGAGAGTGGAACTTTATCTTTTGAGAATCTGTCTCAACATGTATGTGTGTTTATATAGATACAGATATCTTGATTATGGTGTGTATTGTATATAAATATGTATATATGCATATTGAGAAACATCGTTTCGATAGCCTGATTTTCCTACTGACAATATAACCTGAAAATTTGTTCATGTCTTCAAGTATTTCTTCTGACTTAGCATTGAATAGCCCTCTAGTACATTTTCACTTTGATATTCTGCATGTATTTATGCAGCCAGCTTTGCTGGATTCCAAATGCCAGACCCTATCTGGGTAGTTCTCTCTCCGCCTTGTCCGCCTGCCAAGTCCTGGTGACTTCACCCTGACCACAGGCCGGAAGAGCTCGAGTTGGCATGGTGCAGCCCCTCCCACCCTGGATGGTGTGAATGACCGTAACGGGCCCTCTGCCCAGAGTCCCCCAGCCTCCATCAGTGAAATTTGAGGGCCTGGTCTCCACACAAAACCCCCCTCTGTCATCACACCAAAGGTAGGTTCAGGAGCTTCCCTAAACCACCCTGAGGTTTCATAACTCAGGACTAGAAGGGACTCCTGGAACTCACCAAACGCTGCTCCATTCCCGGTTGCTGTGAATGACAGGGCAAGGATGCAGACTAACAGCCGCCAAGGAGGCAGGTGCACAGGGTAAGGCCCAGCAAGTTCCCACCCTGGGGCTTCCGGTGCCTTCTCCCGGTGAAGTCAGGACGCCAGCTATTGTGCCAACATCAGCGAGTGACAGTATGCTCAGAGTACTGCCAGCCAAGGAAGCACACCTGAGCTTCAGTGTTTGGAGTTTTCACTGCGGCTTCATCACATGGACATAATTGATTGGTCCTGTGGACGTAGGTGATTGATTTGTTGTCCAGATGTTGATCTCAGTCCCCAAGTCAACTCATAGCCCATGACCCATGGTCTCCCCATCCCCACCCATCACCTGAGTGGTCTTCCTGGTATGGCCAGCTCCCACCCTAAGGTGTGGTGTGGCCTGCCCCTACCCACACAAAGACATCCCTGTTATGTGCAATGTCCATTACCTCTCAGAGGCTGAGGGCCAAGGCCGCACCTCTCTTTGGTCAAGGCCGGATTTTCAACCATATCCCTCACCAGGGAGCTGGCCAGGAATCCTCCCACTCCAGTGTCAGATCTAATTTCAAGACATAAAAGCTCCTCTGCCCCATCAGCTGGGTTTCCTGGAGTTTCAGGGAGAACTTGATTTTTCCAGAACCCTTTTAATCTTCTCCAGGTGTGTTTTTGTTGGGGAGCTTGTAGGGGAAGAAGATGGGGTTCTTTGGCAGTGAAGGTAGAGGAGTGAGAAGGCTGTACTAAGTCATTTGGGGACCAGGGTGCACTTATTTTCACGCCTCGTTTTCCTCTTGTAGATCTGGCATCTCTGGATTTTGTGTCTTCAGTAAGGGCGACCCCAGGAGCACTGATCAGTCCTTGAATTCTAGAACTATGGCCCACGTGAGTATGTTTTGCATCTTGAGCTGTGATGTCTGGGTCCTGTGCATACTTCAGTGAAATACTGTGAAGCCTCCTGCCCAAGTGAGTCCCACCGAAGACCTGCTCCCCTGCTCTTCCTGCTCCAGCAAATAATGATGCCATGTAGCCCTGTGCCCACCTCTGTGGCTGAAGTTTTTCACTGAACCCTTGACCTAGTTACTCAGTGTCTCTCCTCTGCTCACTTTTTTGGTCAAGAGTAATTGCAACAATGGAAGCAGAAACTACCTTGAGAAGTATTTGAGTCAGGTCCACAATTTGATGAGTTCTAGATGTTGGTCCCATGTGACCACATGAGATTCCTCTTTCACCTCCACTGATCTTCCCAGGCTCATCATCCTTTACGAAGAATTGGAGTGTGATGAAGCCCTGGCTCAGATCATGTTCCTGTCAGGGGACTCAGGAGATGAATTTTGTTTTAAACAGACCTGTCTCTGTGTTTCCAAATCGTTTAATACTTATTTCCTCTAAATCAGGAAAAAAGAAAAGGCAGGGTTAGTGGATGATTAACAGGTAAGAAGGTCATTTCAGGTAAAAGTAATAGATGACCATATACTCCTGGAATTGGGGAACTTAAAGACATTTGACTCAATCTAAATGTGTGACTGTAATAATTCAGTCTAATCCGTTCATATTGACAACTTACAGTGAACAGTGTCAGATTTGTGATCTCGGAAGAAGATTTAGCTTCAGAATCAGGGACCAGGCTTGATCACTCAAAAACTTTTGTGTAGTAGAGTTTTATTAAGAGACAGAGAAGCTTCTGACATAGACATCAGAAGGGGGATGGAGAGTGCCCCCCTTGTTAGATTTTAGCAAGCTGTTTTTTGTTTATTCAGTTCAGTTCAGTCGCTCAGTCGTGTCCGACTCTTTGCAACCCCATGAATCTCAGCACGTCAGGCCTCCCTGTCCATCACCAACTCCTGGAGTTCACCCAGACTCACGTCCATCGAGTCAGTGATGCCATCCAGCCATCTCATCCTCTGTCGTCCCTTTCTCCTCCTGCCCCCAATCCCTCCCAGCATCAGAGTCTTTTCCAATGAGTCAACTCTTTGCATGAGGTGGCCAAAGTACTGGAGTTGCAGCTTTAGCATCATTCCTTCCAAAGAAATCCCAGGGCTCATCTCCTTCAGAATGGACTGGTTGGATCTCCTTGCAGTCCAAGGGACTCTCAAGAGTCTTCTCCAACACCACAGTTCAAACATCAATACTTCGGTGCTCAGCCTTCTTCACAGTCCAACTCTCACATCCATACATGACCACAGGAAAAACCATAGCCTTGACTAGACGGACCTTTGTTGGCAAAGTAATGTCTCTGCTTTTGAATATGCTATCTAGGTTGGTCATAACTTTCCTTACAAGGAGTAAGCGTCTTTTAATTTCATGGCTGCAGTCACCATCTGCAGTGATTTTGGAGCCCCAAAAAATAAAGTCTGACACCGTTTCCCCATCTATTTCCTATGAAGTGATGGGACCAGATGCCATGATCTTCGTTTTCTGAATGTTGAGCTTTAAGCCAACTTTTTCACTCTCCACTTTCACTTTCATCAAGAGACTTTTGAGTTCCTCTTCACTTTCTGCCATAAGGGTGGTGTCATCTGCATATCTGAGGTTATTGATATTTCTCCCGGCAATCTTGATTCCAGCTTGTGCTTCTTCCAGCCCAGCGTTTCTCATGATGTACTCTGCATAGAAGTTAAATAAGCAGAGTGACACTATACAGCCTTGACGTACTCCTTTTCCTATTTGGAATCAGTGTGTTGTTCCATGTCCAGTTCTAACTGTTGCTTCCTGACCTGCATACAGATTTCTCAAGAGGCAGATCAGATGGTCTGGTATTCCCATCTCTTTCAGAATTTTCCACAGTTTCTTGTGATCCACACAGTCAAAGGTTTTGGCATAGTCAATAAAGCAGAAATAGATGTTTTTCTGGAACTCTCTTGCTTTTTCCATGATCCAGTGGATGTTGGCAATTTGATCTCTGGTTCCTCTGCCTTTTCTAAAATCAGCTTGAACATTAGGAAGTTCACCGTTCACGTATTGCTGAAGCCTGGCTTGGAGAATTTTGAGCATTACTAGCGTGTGAGATGAGTGCAATTGTGCGGTAGTTTGAGCATTCTTTGGCATTGCCTTTCTTTGGGATTGGAATGAAAACTGACCTTTTCCAGTCCTGTGGCCACTGCGGAGTTCTCCAAATGTGCTGGCATATTGCATGCAGCACTTTCACAGCATCATCTTTCAGGATTTGAAATAGCTCCACTGGAATTCCATCACGTCCACTAGCTTTGTTCGTAGTGATGCTTTCTAAGACCCACTCCACTTCACATTCCAGGATGTCTGGCTCCGGGTCAGTGATCACACCATTGTGAATTTCTGGGTTGTGAAGATCTTTTTTGTACAGTTCTTCTGTGTATTCTTGCCATCTCTTCTTAACATCTTCTGCTTCTGTTAGGTCCATACCATTTCTGTCCTTTATTGAGCCCATCTTTTTGTTTGTTAGAAAGCTATTAATCAGATAAGAGAGGTGAGGGAGTTTCACCTCAAGGCTGAGGGAGTTTCACCAGTCCCACCCCCCCACAATATGCATTTTTGAGGTAGGATAGAACAGGTGTGTCCTCCCCCAGCCATAAAACAATTGATATGAATACTGGTTTGTTGAGCTGTTATCAGCCCAAGGTTTGAGAAAAGAAAAAAAGTTAGTGTTAGGTGGAACCATTTTGAAGAAAGGCAAATTCCAAAGCAAATACATAATTTCATTAACATAAGCTTAAGAAAAGCATTTCCATAAGAAAAGCACATTGGTTAGCTCAAGGTTTGAGAAAAGTTGAGTTCAGGTGGAACTAGGTATCGTCATGGCAACACAGAATTTTAAGAGAAACCCCCTTTTAATTTTGTATAGACAAAAAAATCTGTCACTTGTAGTTTGTTTCTTCCTGCCGCTTCAGGGCGAGATTAAACAGTTGCAGCCTGTTTCCTCCTTTGGAGACCCCTGGCCTTCCTGCCTGTTACCCTCTCAATATGATGGAGTAAAAAAAAAAAAAAAAAAACAAACTGCTTTTGTCATCACAAAGGCCGACTGTGTAAAAGATAACCTGTCAAAATGATGAGCCTGAAGCTTGAAAACGTTCAAACCTGCAATCCTGATTTTCTAAGATAAAAGATTTTATATTCAGGAAGCAAACCCCTGGCTTTTTTTTTTTCCTTTCTCCTTAAAGAGAACAGAAATGCTATAGGAATGCACACTTGCTGAGAATTTATGAGACAGGCATGTAGCAGGCTCGGTACTTGTGAACAAGAGAAACCTGGGCTCGTTTTAGCCATTTCCTGGCAGAATGGCATGGTTAGAGTTCCCCAGGGTGTCGATTGTCTTCCTTGCAGCAGGAGGGGCTAAGCGTCAGTCGCAGCGGTGACCTCCCTGGCCCCCACCCAGGTCCCAGGCCTCTAATCTGCTCACTGTGTCCACCCCTGCACAGAGTAGGGGCCTCCCTCCCCCTCCTTCATCTTCAAGTTATGTCCTTCTCCTCCATCAGGGACGCAAGGGTTTGGTGACCTTCTCGGATGTGGCCATCGACTTCTCTCAGGAGGAGTGGGCATGTCTGGACTCCAGGCAGAGGGACTTGTACTGGGATGTGATGCTGGAGAACTACAGTAACCTGGTCTCACTTGGTAAGTTCCTTGCCTAGGACAACCCAGACTCTGTGCTCGCACCATCAGCTCCCTCCACGGTGAGCTTCAGGACCACCTTTCAAGAGCCTCATTGAATTTCTTTCTTCCTGCTCCCAAGGGACATTTTGAGCTTTGTCCAGTCGGAAACGGGCATCACGTGTACACCTGTACCTCCTCACCCATCAGCAGTCTTCCTACTGCTGTCTGGCCCTCATGTAATTATTTCTCTTCCTTAATGACCAAAGGGTTGATTAGGGTTATTTAGCTTATGAAAATAAATGTACTTATTTATTTCATGACCATCTTTGGAGAAACCAAGCTTCATGCTATGAGCCCACGTTTACACCCAGATTGCTGTTGGTGGTACTGTGGGGACCTACCTTAAGGGAAGATGGCCTGACACATGACATGAGTTTCTCTAGCATACCAGCCTCTGTAGATGCAAACTGAACAAACAGAATCCATGTAAAACCACACTGAGCATATTCCACTCCCTACACACTGGACCTGAAGTGAGGTTGAAAGTTGTAATCTGTGAATTCTGAGTTAAACACCAGATGATATCATCCTGTAAACATCTAAGGAAATTTCTTATTTTTCTGTTAGCGAAATAACAGCCATAATATGCATGGCTAATATTGTGCTTACTATATGCCAGGAAGCATCCTGAGCATGGTGTGTGTGTGTATTAATACCTTTCATCCCATTCTCACTAGTTTATGAGATAGGAACAGTTACTATATTACTATAGATCAGTATGCTAGGGCACAGGGTGACGGTCAGTCAAGGAGGCAGAAGCAAAAATGGAACCTAAGGTTTCTGGCCCCCAAATCCATCCATCCATGCCCCAGATTTGAGGCATATTGTATAGAGGCATGTTCTACTACCCAGCTGGTTTCCTCTCTGTCCTCCAATCCCTTCTGTTTCCTGAAGTCTTTTATCATTTTGACATTTAGATTATGACACATTTGACTGAAATGCAATCAAAAAAATCTTGTGCCAACAAGTTTTTTCCCAAGTTCTGCCTCTTGTGGCGTTTCTCTTCTTTTGAAAGCAAGACATCTCATTTCTATGCCAGACACAATGCTCTTATGGAAGCAAGGGAGAGAGCTTTGATGGTTGAGGGGGAAAGATACCAAAACAATGCAGAGCAGACCTTGGACAAGGAGCAGCTGCCCCCCTGAGGTGTTTGGGGGGCTCCCCACAAAGGTCTCAGGCCCAGGGCCTCTGAGGAAGAAGTTACCACCTTGAACTTGATCTTCACCCGTTTCCCTTCCAGTTGATTTTCCTTCTCATGTTTCACCCCTGTTGAGAGACAAGGGCATAGGAAACAGGACCCTGTGCCATCAGTAGTTTCTGAAATGTGGTTATTTTCATAGCTTCACGTGCTTTCTTCATTATATAATAATAATTATTATTTTTGGTGATACTGCTTCTTGGGTGCTCTATTCTTCCATCATGAAGCAACATCTGCTTGTGTCTCTTTTTGTGTCATTAGCAGTTGCTGACACTCAGTACCAAGATTCAGTATTTCATTGGGGTTCAAAATGATGATATTCTATCATTGCCTCTTCATTTGTTCACTGTAATAATTCTTTAAAGAGAAACCATGATCCACCTGCTTATTAGTGGTGTAGTGAAACTGCTCACATTGAAAGGTAAATCTTTGTTCTTTTAAGGAAAAAAAGTATTAGCTTTTAATAACAAAGGGTTGGTGTCCTAGCCTGCTCTAAGTTGGCCATTTAACATTTTTTTAGTGTTTTTATGAACTCATTAATTTAAATGTTTGATGTTTTGTAGTCCCTTGAGTTAGCATCTTTATCGATGCTCAGATTTCTCTAAGCATTGCCTCATAAATGTTTCACAGTCTTATTATTAAATTTAGTTCTACACATCATCTTTTGAATGTTGAATCTTTGTATCAGGAATTACTTTTAATGATAGTACGTGTGTGTGTATATATATACAACCATCCAACTATATCTTTTTGTTTTTTACAGTCATAGTATATTTGATTTTCTTGGTTTTCCAGGCTTGTCATCACATCTACAAATTGTGATCTTTTTCATCTTCATTTTTGAAATTTGTCCCTCCAGGTTTTTTTGTTTTGGGTTTTTTTTTTTTTTTTGCTTAATTGTTACAGCTGATAGGAAATAGTAGAGCTATTAATAATAATCAGTGCCTTTTGGGTTTGATTTTAGCAGGAATGTCTCCAGTGCTTCCTCATTAAGTATTGTGATGCTAGACATGGAATCTGCATCTTAATAAGAGCTCTAGGTGATTCATATTTTTCCCACTGGAGAAGTTTTATTTCTGTTAGAGAAGGTTTTGGTTTGTGATTAGTTTTGGTTTTGTTTCCTTAAATAATAACAAAATATGTTGGATTTTTTTGTTTTTGTGTGTGTGTGTTTTGGTTTTTTTTTTTTTTCCAGATTTGGAATCACCATATGAGACCAAGAGTTTACCTTCACAAAAGAACACTTATGGGATGAATTTTTCCAAACGGACCTCAAATAGAAAAAGTAAATCCCGTGGCCTTGACTGGACATGTGAAGGTGAGCTGGACAGATCACGGGCCCCTCAAGAGGGACGTGCCAGTCAAAGGATAATCAGCTGTGGGGATACCCCCGCTTATAGAGAAAGCACCCCTGTTCGGCCACAGCAGAGACTCCCTAACAGGGAAAATTCCTATGAATGTAAGGAATGTGGGAAGGCTTTTAGCCGAGGCTATCAGCTTACTCAGCATCAGAAAATTCACACAGGTGAGAAACCCTATCAATGTAAAGAATGTAAAAAGGCCTTCCGTTGGGGCAATCAGCTTACCCAGCATCAGAAAATCCACACTGGCGAGAAACCTTATGAATGTAAAGACTGCGGGAAGGCCTTCCGATGGGGCTCGAGCCTCGTGATCCATAGGAGAATCCACACAGGAGAGAAGCCTTACGAGTGTAAGGACTGCGGGAAGGCCTTCCGGCGCGGCGACGAGCTCACCCAGCATCAGAGGTTCCACACCGGTGAGAAGGACTACGAGTGCAAAGACTGTGGCAAGACCTTCAGCCGGGTGTACAAACTCATTCAGCACAAGCGAATCCACAGTGGCGAGAAGCCCTTCGAGTGTAAGGACTGCGGAAAGGCCTTCATCTGTGGCTCGAGCCTCGTGCAGCATAAGAGAATCCACACGGGGGAGAAGCCCTATGAGTGCCAGGAGTGCGGCAAGGCCTTCACCCGCGTCAACTATCTCACCCAGCATCAGAAAATCCACACGGGGGAGAAGCCTCACGAGTGTAAGGAGTGCGGGAAGGCCTTCCGTTGGGGCTCGAGTCTCGTGAAGCACGAGAGAATTCACACGGGGGAGAAGCCGTATAAATGTACAGAATGCGGAAAGGCCTTTAACTGCGGCTACCACCTCACTCAGCACGAGAGGATCCACACTGGCGAAACGCCTTACAGATGCAAGGAGTGTGGAAAGGCCTTCATCTATGGCTCTAGCCTCGTCAAGCACGAGCGCATTCACACGGGGTTTAAGCCCTATGGGTGTCAGGAGTGTGGGAAGGCCTTCAGTCACAGCCACCAGCTGACACAGCATCAGAAAACCCACACTGGTGAGAAGCCCTCTGAATGTAAGGAATGTGGAAAGGCCACATGTAACCACGGAATCCACCTTCGAGACGATGAGAGGATTCCCACCGTTGAAAAGCCTTTCGTGTACAAAGGCCTCCCTTCAACATTCGTTTCTTCCACGACATGAGGAAGATTCGTGTTGAGAGTGAATGCAAGGAAGCCTTCACTGGTCGCCCTTCTGCTTACAGACTATCAGAAGTCGTGTGAGTGGTGAATTTGGAGAAATCGCTTTTTTTTACTGATCACAGCATACTCAGCTGTCAGCGGTTATCTCCTGGATTAGGTTAGTTTCAAGGAGAGCATAGAAACCTTCCAGTACCGTTTCATCTCTGTCGTATTTCAAATGTGTTCTAAGGTGAAACTCTGGTAGTGGAATGTGTGTGGGAGAGCTTTTCTTGTGGCACTTACCCCAACCTGTTACCACCACCCTCCCACCTCTCACTGCCTGAGAGACACTGGAAAAATGAGCTCTTACCCGCTGTGCTTTATTTGTGAAGTGGGGCTAATCACACCTAACTAATACTGCTGTCATGGTGATTAGATGAGTTTGGTACATGTGAACTCCCTGAACATGTATCTGGAATATTGTGTAAGCTCAATAAATATTAGCTGCTGTTGTTGTTCTCATTAGCATTAGCGTTGCTATTAGTTATTAGAGGAAGACATCCTGTAGGAGCAGTGAGTTGAGAAAAGCCTATCAGAGTTCCATAAGAAAATATAGGGACTTCCCTAGTGGTCCAGTGGTTAGACTCTGTGCTTCCACTGTGGAGGATGCAGGGTCAGTCCCTGGTCAGGGAACTAAGATCCCACAAACCACACAGTGCACCCCAAAAAAAGAAGAAGAAAATAGAGGAGATTGCCATACCGTGGGGCGGGCAACATTTTTTAGCACACAGAAAACTCTCAATGGGAAATGAAAAGTTATTAAGTTGGAATTTATTGAAAATTCGAAGTTCCGGTCATCAAGTGGCATCATGAAGGTGATGAAAAAGCAAGAAGCAGACTGGAAGAAGACATTTACCTAAATGTGACGAAGGATTCACAAAGGATAAAAAGAATTCAAGTCAATAATACAACAGCAAGTCAATTAAAAGGTGAAGGGGGGCGCTTCCCTGGCAGTCCAGTGGTTAGGACTCCATGCTTTCACTGCCGAGGGCGTTGGTTTAGCCCCTGGTTGGGGGACTAAGATCCCACAAGCTGCACAGTGTGGCCAATAAAAATAATAAATACAAGGTGGAAGGAGACTTAGGTAGATATGTAAAATCACCAAATGTCAAATAAGTGGAGATGAGTTAAATGTCATCACTCCAGGTATATGCAAAGTCAGATTGCCCTCGGAGTCACTAAACACCAGAATGGCTGACATTGAAATTGCATATGAGCCAATGTCTTTGCTGAATGTTCACACACGGGCTGTTGAAGGAACAGAAGCAGCACACTGGACCTCTCCAGGTCCCAGAGGTCCCAAAGCAGGGGGTTGGGGGTGTTGGGGAGGCCAATGCTCCAGGGATGCAAGTGGATTTTCCCTGGGGGAGGGGCTGGGGCCCAGGGTCAAGTCCTGACTGTGGAGGGAGCAGGTAGACTCAGAAGGGACCTGAGCTGTCTTACGAGTTATCATTCAGTCACTCAGTTGTGTCTGACTCTTTGCAGCCCCATGGACTGCAGCACACTAGGCTTCCCTGTCCTTCACCGTCTCCTGGAGCTTGTGCAAACTCGCGTCCATTGAGTCGGTGGTGCCATGCAACCATCTCATCCTTTGTCGTCCCCTTCTTCCACCTTCAGTCTTTCCCAGCATCAGGGTCTTTTCCAGTGAGTCAGCTCTTCTCATCAGGTGGCCAAAGTATTGGAGCTTCAGCTTAAGTATCAGTCTTTCCAATGAATATTCAGGACTGATTTCCTTTAGGATGGACTGGTTTGATCTTGCCGTTCTAGGGACTCTCAAGTCTCCTCCAACACCACAGTTCAAAAGCATCAATTCTTTGGTGCTCGGCGTTTATTGTCCAACTCACATCCGTATGTGACTATTGGAAAAACCATAACTTTGACCATATGGACCTTTGTCGGCCGTCTTAAGAGGGCCAGTCCTAGGTGAAGATGGGGGTTGACTTGGGGAAAGACATGGACTTGAGCCCGTGGTGGGGAATCTGAGGGTCTGGGCGGGGGAGGACTAGAGCCCTCAGGAGTGAGTTTGATAAGCTTGGAGCAGGGCTCACGGGCATGGGTGGTGGAGCAGCCAGAGCTCAGACAGGTCCGGGGAACTGGAGAAAAGGAGTCATGGAGAGGGAGCCTTTGAGAGCTGGAGGACTCGAATGCCGTGGATGAATGCAGCTTGGGAGACCTGGGGTGAGAGCTAAAGCCAGTGGGAGAACTGTGGCACAGGGTGGCTGGGTGGTTAGAATCCAGAGGCGTGCCCTGTGAAGGCCAACAGAGGATCCCGAACCCAGCTGAAGTAGAGTTTATGTGTGGCATATCTCAGCGTTGTGGTTACAGCTCCATTAAAGCTGTTTTGTCCTTGGGTTATGTATAATACCTTAAGGGCTTCCCAGGTGGTGCTAGTGGTAAGGAACCCACCTGCCAACATAGGAGATGTAAGAGACATGGGTTTGATCCCTGGGTCAGGAAGATCCCCTGGAGAAGGAAATGGCAACCCACTCCAGTGTTCTGGCTTGGGGTATCCCATGGACACAGGAGCCAGGGGGACTACAGTACATGGGGATGCAAGAGAATCAGACATGACTGAGCAACTAAACAAAAAATCCTTATCTTCATTTAATGAGGTTTATTTGCAAATTCCTCTGGCGCCATCTGTAGGCTGATTAGAGTATCTTCATCAAAAGGAGAATTGATTTCCTGCCTTTGGACAGAGCGATCTTTGTGTGTGTTTACTGTTTAATTGCCTTCAGCTCAAAATAAATTTTATGTCAGGTATATTTTAGGTTGATGTACCTGGTTTCCTTCAATTATGATACAGGCATTGTTTTCAATAAAGAAAGCCATGAAGTATTTTAGTATGTGTTCTTTTTGTATATCATGCCGTTTTATATAGTTTATGCATTAGTTTAATTTAGGTTTGTTTGCTGTGAGTCAGTGTGTGTGTGTGTGTGTGTGTGTGTGTATGCGTGCTATGTCGCTTCAGTCATGTCCAACTCTTTGTGACCCCATGGACCGAATGACAGCCTCCTCTGTCCATGGGATTTTCCAGGCAAGAATGCTGGAGTGGGTAAGTCAGTTGCTTCTCCAGGGGATCTTCCTGACCAATCAAAGGGTGGAATGCATCTCTCCTGTATTGCAGGCGGATTTTTTACCACCTGAGCCACTAGAGAAGCCGCACAGGTACACGTATCACGGTCACGCGAGTGTATGTTCCTCAGTTCTTTGTCCCGTCACAATAAAGATTTGGAGTGATGGACGTTAAAGCACCCTCGGCGTGTCGCAACTCTCGGGTCTTGGATAGACCGTGTTATAGCTCTCAGGTCTTGAAAGGACCATGTTATAGCTCTTAGACAAATCAGTGTTACAGCTCAGTGTTACAGCTCTATTTTATTTAGAAGATAGCAGGAAAATCCATCTCTGAGGCATGAGGACATGTCAGTCCAAAGAGAAGAGCGCCCCATCTCGCGGTGGGGGCTGGGGGGGCGGGGAGAGAGAAAGAGAGAGCTAGCTTTGGCTCCTGTTTTTATATGTTTATCTCTCCCTGGGCCTGTCCTATGTAAATTGGGCCAGCCCGGAGTGTTGTTTGTTTTACCTGAGGTCCTCACTCCGGTCCTCGGACCTTCTTTTGTTCTATTTTCGCGGGCTTTTCCCTTCTTTGTCTTTTAACCACCGCCATTTTGGACTCCTTTCCCCTATCCTACTTACCTAACGATCGCCATCCTATTTTCCGTGATGTCATTTGTGGAGAGGACTCAGAACAGGAGAGCCTGGAGGCCCCGAGGACGGTGGGGTTAAGCATAGCTGCATTCACAGGCAGATAGAGGGAAACCTCTTATCCTGGTCACTCTCTAGATGGTGGCAGCTACAAAGAGAAATAGGCAACAGAGATCTCAGGGTGAAGAGCCAAAGGAAAATGAAATGTCCCTGGGACCCAGACAGCTGTTCATGATAGCCCTTCATAACTACCTTTTGAATCCTTTGGAACACTTGTCGATTGTAATATTGCTAGAGCATCTGATATTTTCAGATGTTAAAATCCCTAGTGAATATATATAAAATCAACTTACTGTTTTTGGAAAGGGTTTACGCCAGGTGGCACTAGTGGTAAAGAACCCGGCTGCCAAAATAGGACACTTGAAGAGACCGTGGGTTCCATCTCTAGGTGGGAAAGAGCCCCTGGAGAAGGGGACTGGCAACCCACTCCAATATTCTTGCCTGGAGAATTCCATGGACAGAGGAACCGGGCGGGCTACAGTTCATGGCGTTGCAAAGAGTCGTACATGACTGAAAGCGACTTAGTCTGCACGCACACCAGGGAAGGACGTTACCATAACAAAAGAGAACCCTTTGGATGAATTCAACATCCTATTATTTTCCTTTGCTGCTTCAGAATTTATAGCGGGAATTGATGTGTTCTATGATGTATTGACTACTTCCCTGACTTTGTGTTGACCATAAAAAAGGCTGAGTGCTAAAGAATTGGTGCTTTCAAATTGTGGTGCTGGAGAAGACTTGGGAGTCCCTTGAACAGCACGGAGATCAAACCAGTCAATCCTAAAGGAAATCAATGAATATTCATTGGAAGGACTGAAGCTGAAGCTCCAATACTTTGGCCACCTGATGCGAAGAGCCGACTCATTGGAAAAGACCCTGATGCTGGGAAGGATTGAAGGCAGGAGGAGAAGGGGACATAGAGGATGAGATGGTTGGATGGCCTCACCGACTCAGTGGACATGAGTTTGAGCCAACTGTGGAAGATGGTGAAGTACAGGGAAGCCTGGCGTGCTGCATAGGGTCTTTCATGGGGTGGCAAAGGGTCGGATAGAAGTGAGGGACTGAACAACATCCCTGTCAGGTAAAGTGCAGAAGAGTTAGTGAGACGAGCTCCTCCACTGTCTGCCAGTAGGGGGCGTGATAGGATACGATGTAGCCTGAGTGCCTTTGTTGGCAATTTGGATGGCTTGAACCTCAATTTCTCTATGAGAAACTGTGAACACATTTCTGCCAGTAGGAAACAGAAAAGTTGAGAGTCCTGTTTACCAATTAAGGTTTATTGGTGGCTTCCCTGGTGGTCCAGTGGTTAAGAAATACATCTTGCAGTGCAAGGGACACTGGTTCAGCCCCTGGTCTGGGAAGATCCCACATGCCTTGGGGCAACTAAGCCCGTGCACCACAACTACTGAGTCTGTGCTCTAGAACCTAGGAGCTGCAACTGCTGAAGTCCAGGTGCTTTAGAAGCCGTGCTCCACAAGAAAAGAAACCACTGCAATGAGAAGCCCACACACAACAACAAAGACCCACCATAGCCAATAAATATAGGGGAAAAAAAAAAGATTTATTGAACTATTTAAGCAAACTTCCCATGTTTAAACCTTCTCCTCGGGATATCAATCTGACAGACCTTGTGCTTCTAGAAGTTCCAACCCCAAATGCTCACACTGCTTAGAGGTCTCAGGTGTGCTGGGTGTGGTATCTCTAGCTCAGGGCTACTGAAAATGGATCTTGGGAAAGCAGCATCAGCACCAACAGGAAACTTTAGTTAAAGACTCATTTCACGGGTTCCACCTCAAACCTCCAGATTCATAACTTCTTAAACTGGGGCCATGATCCCAAAGATTTTCTTCATTTTCAAGGTTCAGAAAAAAAAAAAATTCAGCCAGGTGGTGTCCCATGAAGATCACGTGACCAGTGTTAAGACATGACCTCACCGGTACCCTCCTCACAGACTTCTCAATTGGCCCTGTGGGAACATCAGTGTGGCTTGTAGGAAGTGGCTCTAGGGGATTGTAAGGGGAGGCCCAGGTTAAGCACATGGCTTTCTGGGTATGATTGTGAGTTTAGACCATGCTTTAGTCTGAGGACAGGCAACAAGTTCTGCTCTCCATGGGCTCTGAAGGAGCAAGTCAGTGCAGCCCACACACCCCATGTTAGCAGAATTTGTGGGGTATTTATATGAAGAGAGAAGAAGTGTTGACACCAAGGAAAAGCCCATAGATTGATCACGTAGGAGCTGATTGTTCCCAAATCTCTCCTGAGACAAAGGACAGGAGAGTGTGGCCTTTTCAGCTTTTCAATGTCCTTCTGCCTGTAGGTATGTTGGGAGCAGGCAAGGAGCTATGCTGACACCTTTGAAGGCGTAATCTCACAAATCTATTGTGATTCTTCCACATAACCTTGATGAGAAAATAATCCAGGGCAGGAGGAAGAAGAGGAAGAAATGGCAGCTTCTCAGGTAAATGTCCTGCCCGTGGTTAGAGACTGGGTTTGCTTTTCCTCCTGAAATGTCATGGTTTGAGAACCTGCAAACCTATATCTACTTTTGGTGCTCTTGCCTAGGTAGCTTGTTTTGAAAGTGTATTTTTAAACTTTTATTTATTATGATAATGAAGACCCAGCCCTTTAGACTACTTTTTCTTACATCTCCACTGTTTGCACCCAGGCTCCCTGTAAAGCATGATGAATTCTCAGTATGAATGAGTGAATTTCAAGTATTGAAAATACGGCCTTTGTGAGAGATCAACACAGGAAGGGATCAATATCTAAGATACCCACTGGAATGGGGTGGAATATTGGTATCTTAGTGAATAAGGGGAAAGTGGAGTCATTTCCTTACATCTGGATACAACATCAACTCTTTAGAGCTGGAATAAGAAAGCGCACATATAAACAGGATGACCTTAGTGGTCCAGGATTCTTTAGAAAGTTCTAAAAAAAATTAGAGGCTATACACTGGTAATAAAGACTCAACTATTTAAGTGCGTGGTTAAGGATACAGAAAAAGAGTAGTTATCTATGGATTGAAATTTGCATAAAACATTTTTTTAAAGATAGATTGATATTTCCTTATTTTTGTCAGAAATACCTGAGCAATGACAATGAGTCCTCTTGAGTGTTCCAGTCACCTGACACCAGTTTCTCCCCTTACACCTGAAGTTCATGATTTAAGTGTTTTCTGTCAGAGTCCCACACTTATGAAGTTCCTGTTTTCCCTCATTATCTTTAAAACAGATCTTGTAAAGATTTAGTGAGGGATGGAGAAGGCAATGGCACCCCACTCCAGTACTCTTGTCTGGAAAATCCCATGGGTGGAGGAGCCTGGTAGGCTACAGTCCATGGAGTCGAGAAGAGTCGGACACGACTGAGCCACTTCACTTTCACTTTTCACTTTCAAGCATTGGAGAAGGAAATGGCACCCCACTCCAGTACTCTTGCCTGGAGAATCCCAGGGACGGGGGAGCCTGGTGGGCTGCTGTCTATGGGGTCACCCAGAGTCGGACACGACTGAAGCGACTTAGCAGCAGCAGCAGTGCATAAGCTATCCCGGTTAATATGGAAAATCCATTTCTTCTAGTTTCTCTTTGCTCCTAGTTGGCTTTGAAATATAAACAGGCAATTGTTTTAGTAGAGATACTGAGTTTTGTAAGCAGAGCTTTTCATGAGTCAGGTCATGTTCTTTCCCCTTATAGATTATTATAGGTATTGAGTATAATTTCCTGTGCTAGCAGCAGATCCTTGTTGGTTATCTATTTTATATATACTAGAGTGTATATGTTAATCCCAAACTCCTAATTATGTGTATTTTTCTAATGAACGGTCCCCATTTTGGAGGAAAGGGAGAATCCCTGGGCTAGGTGTGAATGAATGAAGCAGATGACACAGGTGAGAGGTCTAAAGATCACAGAGGAAGCCAGATTGATTCAGATAGTTCGGGGAGATTGGCTTCACTAGAAGGATTTTTGAGAAGCCTGGGTTTATTTCTGTCAAAGAGGGACATGGCACCCCATTCTGTGCTCTTAAATCCGCCATGTGTTCTTCAGCTCCAGTGGTTTTCCCTCACATTCAGTGAGAGCCAAAGCCTTCCCTCTGGACTGTGAGGATCTGCATAATCTGGCTGCTCTTCCACTGTTTGAGGGACCTAGGAAAAGCTGCTAACAGTTCTGACAAACTGTGTTAAACCCTTTTAAAATGTTTGTGTCTGCCTCAAGTCAGAAAAGTGTGAGGACAGTTGACGAGATCCTGGGACTAGTTGACAAGATTCCGGAAATACTGGGGAAGGATATATGCTTCCTGCTTTCTAATTTTCAATAGACTCTTAAAACATAAGTCTCCAAAGTTCAGACTCAGGCATTTCATCAGAGGGTAAAGCACCTTAAAATGATAAAATGTAATCCCCACTTTCTACCTCCCAGTTTTCTTTTACTTCCTACAAACAGACATTACACAAATCTCCACCGCCCCTGAGGCTGTGTCAGGTGTAAGCCCACCTGTGGACCTCACCTCACTGAACAGATGAGAAAACATCAGGGTTTAGTTTGGCTCCTTCTGCACTTCTCCACAGCTGGTGTTCAAAATTTCCTCAAATGCAAAAGTAGATAAATGGGAGGTGTGTTTTGATGCTTTCATTTCTTGCCTTTTTATTAATACCTGTGCCCTCAGAGAAACTCCCCAGGTCAGTAGGTGCCCAATATGCTACTGGAGATCAGTGGAGAAATAACTCCAGAAAGAATGAAGGGATGGAGCCAAAGCAAAAACAATACCCAGCGGGGGATGTGACTGGTGATAGAAGCAATGTCCGATGCTGTAAAGAGCAATATTGCATAGGAACCTGGAATGTCAGGTCCATGAATCAAGGCAAACTGGAAGTGGTCAAACAAGAGATGGCAAGAGTGAATGTCGACATTCTAGGAATCAGTGAACTGAAATGGACTGGAATGGGTAAATATAACTCAGATGACCATTATATCTACTACTGCGGGCAGGAATCCCTCAGAAGAAATGGAGTAGCCATCATGGTCAACAAAAGAGTCCAAAATGCAGTACTTGGATGCAATCTCAAAAACAACAGAATGATCTCTGTTCGTTTCCAAGGCAAACCATTCAATATCACAGTAATCCAAGTCTATGCCCCAACCAGTAACACTGAAGAAGCTGAAATTGAATGGTTCTATGAAGACCTACAAGACCTTTTAGAACTAACACCCAAAAAAGATGTCCTTTTCATTATAAAGGACTGGAATGCAAAAGTAGGAAGTCAAGAAACACCTTGGGTAACAGGCAAATTTGGCCTTGGAATATGGAATGAAGCAGGGCAAAGAGTAATAGAGTTTCACCAAGAAAATGCACTGGTCATAACAAACACCTTCTTCGAAAAACACAAGAGAACACTCTCTAAATGGACATCACCAGATGGTCAACACCGAAATCAGATTGATTATATTCTTTGCAGCCAAAGATGGAGAAGCTCTATACAGTCAGCAAAAACAAGACCAGGAGCTGACAGTGGCTCAGACCATGAACTCCTTATTGCCAAATTCAGACTTAAATTGAAGAAAGTAGGGAAAACCACTAGACCATTCAGGTATGACCTAAATCAAATCCCTTATGATTATACAGTGGAAGTGAGAAATAGATTTAAGGGCCTAGATCTGATAGATAGAGTGCCTGATGAACTATGGAATGAGGTTCGTGACATTGTACAGGAGACAGGAATCAAGAGCATTCCCATGGAAAAGAAATGCAAAAAAGCAAAATGGCTGTCTGGGGAGGCCTTACAAATAGCTGTGAAAAGAAGAGAAGCGAAAAACAAAGGAGAAAAGGAAAGATATAAACATCTGAATGCAGAGTTCCAAAGAATAGCAAGAAGAGATAAGAAAGCCTTCTTCAGCGATCAATGCAAAGAAATAGAAGAAAACAACAGAATGGGAAAGACTAGAGATCTCTTCAAGAAAATCAGAGATACCAAAGGAATATTTCATGCAAACATGGGCTTGATAAAGGACAGAAATGCTATGGACCTAACAGAAGCAGAAGATATTAAGAGACGGCAAGAATACACAGAAGAACTGTACAAAAAAAGATCTTCATGACCCAGATAATCACGATGGTGTGATCACTGACCTAGAGCCAGACATCCTGGAATGTGAAGTGGAGTGGGCCTTAGAAAGCATCACTACGAACAAAGCTAGTGGAGGTGATGGAATTCCAGTGGAGCTATTCCAAATCCTGAAAGATGATGCTGTGAAAGTGCGGCACTCAATATGCCAGCACATTTGGAAAACTCAGCAGTGGCCACAGGACTGGAAAAGGTCATATTTCATTCCAGTCCCAAAGAAAGGCAATGCCAAAGAATGCTCAAACTACCGCACAATTGCACTCATCTCACACACTAGTAAAGTAATGCTCAAAATTCTCCAAGCTGGGCTTCAGCAATATGTGAACTGTGAACTTCCTGATGTTCAAGATGGTTTTAGAAAAGGCAGAGGAACCAGAGATCAAATTGCCAACATCTGCTGGATCATGGAAAAAGCAAGAGAGTTCCAGAAAAACATCTGTTTCTGCTTTATTGACTATGCCAAAACCTTTGATTGTGTGGATCACAATAAACTGCAGAAAATTCTGAAAGAGATGGGAATACCAGACCACCTGATCTGCCTCTTGAGAAATTTGTATGCAGGTCAGGAAACAACAGTTAGAACTGGACATGGAACAACAGACTGGTTCCAGATAGGAAAAGGAGTATGTCAAGGCTGTATATTGTCACCCTGTTTATTTAACTTACATGCACAGTACATCATGAGAAACGCTGGACTGGAAGAAACACAAGCTGGAATCAAGATTGCCGGGAGAAATATCAATAACCTCAGATATGCAGATGACACCACCCTTATGGCAGAAAGTCAGGAGGAACTAAAAAACCTCTTGATGTAAGTGAGAGTGGAGAGTGAAAAAGTTGTCTTAAAGCTGAACATTCAGAAAACGAAGATCATGGCATCCGGTCCCATCACTTCATGGGAAATAGATGGGGAAACAGTGGAAACAGTGTCAGAATTTACTTTTCTGGGCTCCAAAATCACTGCAGATGATGACTGCAGCCATGAAATTAAAAGTCGCTTACTCCTTGGAAGGAAAGTTATGACCAACCTAGATAGCATATTGAAAAGCAGAGACATTACTTTGCCAACAAAGGTTCGTCTAGTCAAGGCTATGGTTTTTCCTGTGGTCATGTATGGATGTGAGAGTTGGACTGTGAAGAAGGCTGAGCGCTGAAGAATTGATGCTTTTGAACTGTGGTGTTGGAGAAGACTTTTGAGAGTCCCTTGGACTGCAAGGAGATCCAACCAGTCCATTCTGAAGGAGATCAGCCCTGGGATTTCTTTGGAAGGAATGATGCTAAAGCTGAAACTCCAGTACTTTGGCCACCTCATGCGAAGAGTTGACTCATTGGAAAAGACTCTGATGCTGGGAGGGAATGGGGGCAAAAGGAGAAGGGGACGACAGAGGATGAGATGGCTGGATGGCATCACTGACTCGATGGACGTGATTCTCAGTGAAGTCTGGGAGTTGGTGATAGACAGGGAGGCCTGGCATGCTGCGATTCATGGGGTCACAAAGAGTTGGACACGACTGAGCGACTGATCTGATCTGATCTGTGCCCTCATAAGCATCCAGTCCATCACCCTGTCCTCATTTCCATGGATCCAGGACCCGCTGAGAGACTTTTCCCTAAGATCAATAACAAGACTAAGGATGCCCACCCTCACCATTTCTATTAACACAGTGTTAAAAGACCTAGCATAACAATCAGCCTATGGAATAAATTGAATCCTTATGAGAAGGGAAGAAGTAAAACTGTCACTACTTGCAGATGACAAAATGCTGTATATTGAAATCCCTGAAGACTCCACCAGGAGTCTATGAGAGCTAATCAATGACTTCAGGACATTTTCAGGATACCTAATTATTTCTACATATAATTTTTAAACTCTCAGAGAAAGCAAGAAAACAACCTGCAAGGACTGACTGAGGAAGAAAGGGAAATCTGAACAGACCCATCACTAATAGATTAAGTTTGTAATAAAGATAACAACAAAAAAGCCCATGACTGGACTGTTTTAGAGAACAATTCTAAGTAACATATAAAGAAGATATAGTATCCTCATTTTTAATAGTTTACTTATTTATTTATTCATTTTTGTTTATGCTGGGTCTTCATTGCTGATTGGGGCTTTCTCTAGATGAAGTGCAAAGTAATTGCAGTTTTTCATCGTTGAACTTTGGGATTTGATATTGGAATGCATTCTGAAACGTGGTTATGTTATACATCATTTTGATGTGCATTTCACACTTAATTTTTTTTGCTAATGACATCACTTGCTGTTTATTTTAGACTATGGAAATGATGTTAGACAAAAAGCAAATTTGAGCAACATTTTTATTGGAGTTCAACATGTGTCTTAAAGCAGTGAAGACAACAGACAACATCAACAACAATTTGGCCCAGAAACTGCTAATGAACATACAGTGCAGTGGCGGTTCAAGAAGTTTTGAAAAGGAGATAGGTCTTGAGGGAGCATCAGCACTAACAGGGAACTTTTTAAAGAGCCATTTCATGGCCCCACCTCCAACCTGCTGACTAACTTCTTAGAGGAAAGAACTAATCCCAAAGGGCTTTGTAGTCTCCCTGGTGGCTCAGATGGTAAAGAATCCGCCTGCAATGTGGGAGACATGGGTTTGATCCCTGGGGTGGGAAGATCCCCTGGACTAGGGCATGGCAACCCACTCCAGTATTTTTGCCTAGAGAATCCCCATGGACTGAGGAGCCTCACAGGCTATAGCCCAGGAGGTCTCAAAGAGTTGGACACGACTGAGGGAGACTTTGTAAAGCCTCAAGGGTGGGGGGTGTGGGAGTAACATTTGGCTAAGTGGTTCCTATTGGTTTCTCATTAGGATCACATGACCAATATTAGTAAGTAATATCACATATGCCCTCCTTACAGAGTCCATCAGTTGGTCCTGTGGGAGCATCAGTGTTCTGTAGATGAAGTGCTCCAGATGATTCTGAGGTGTGGCCAGCATTAAATCCTTGAGCTCCTGAGGGAGTTTAGACCATTTAGTCCAAGGAAAGGCAGTAGGTTCTGTTTCAACATGGGTTTGAAGGGCATGTCAGGCAGCCCTTACCCTGGGGGAGCAGAACTTGGGGACCTCTATAGGAGAGGAGAGATGTAAACAAAGAACAACTCACAGAGGGGAATTCACATAGGAGCTGATTGTTCCTGAATATTTTTTGAGACCAAGGACAAGAAAGGTTGGTCTTCTCAGATTTTTAAGGTCCTTCTGCCTGTGAGGGTGTTGGGAGTAGGCAGAGGAGCTGGCTGATGCCTTTGAAGGTATATTCTCATGATGCTGATGTGATTCCTCCATGTAACCTTGGTGAGAAAACTACCCAGGGCAGGAGGAAGAGGGAGGAGCAAATGGCAGCTTCTCAGGTAAATGATCTGATCCGGGTCAGAGACTGTGTCTGCTTTTCCTCCTGAAATGCCCTGAATTGAAAACATACAAATATTTAATTCTCTACTTATGATATTCTTGCCTAGCAAGGTTATTTTCAGCTACTTACGTTATTATTATATATTTTTTTATTCTTATGAGTCACAATCCACTCTCTTCTCTTTCCCTGAGTTTCTTTACTATTGTCTGCATTCAGACTTCCTATAGTGCATGAAGCATTCTCACCATGAATTAATAACTTTCAGTTATTGAAAAGATTTCCTTTGTGAGAGATCAACACGGGAAGGCATTGATATGCAGGATTCCCATCAGGTTGGATGTGGGTGTTGGGGTCTTAGTGAATACAGTGAAAGTGGAGGAGTTAACCTTAAATCTGGACACAAGATCAGCTCTTAGAATAGGATTAAGGAAGAAAAGGCACATATTAACAGAATGGCTTTAGTGGTCCAGAATTCCTTAAAAAATCTGAGAAAAAATCAGTCTATTCGCTACACTGGTTGAAAAACAAAAGTCTTACTACTTAAATGCACTATTAGGGACACAGAATATGGGAGGTATGTATGGACTGAAATTTGCAGGAAATTGATTTTTTTTTTCAAGATTCAGATTTCCTCATTTTCCCCCAAGACATCCATCCAATGAGAGTCATCCTTAGTGTTTCAGTCACCAGACACTGATTTATCCAGTTATACTTTGATGCCAGATTCACATACTATGAAGTTCCTAATTTGCCCTTTATCTTTTTATTTATTTATTTATTGCTGTGCTGGCTCTTTGTTGCTGCTAGGGCTTTCCTCTAATTGTGGGGTGGGGGGAGGAGGCAGTTGGTGGGGGGGGGTACTCTAGTTGTGGTGCATGGGCTTGGAGAAGGAAATGGCAACCCACTCCAGTGTTCTTGCCTGGAGAATCGCAGGGACGGGGGAGCCTGGTGGGCTGCTGTCTATGGGGTCGCACAGAGTCGGACACGACTGAAGCGACGCAGCAGCAGCAGCAGCTCTAGGGCTTGCAGGTTTCAGGAGCTGAAGCACATGGGCTCAGCAGTTACAGTGCCTAGGCACTAGCTTGCAGGCTCAGTAGTTGTGGCACATGGGTTCAGTTGCTCCGAGGCATGTGGGATCTTCCTGGACCAGGGATTGAACTATGTCTCTTGTGTTGGCAGGCGAATTCTTCACCACTGAGCCACCAGGGAAGCCTGTAATTTCCCCTTTGTCTTTAAATAAAGGTCTTGGAAAGATTTAGTGAAGAATGTGCTTAAGCCAATCCAGTTAATGTGGAAGCTCATTTCTTCCAGTTTTCTTTGTTTTTAGTTGGCTTTGAAATATGAACAGGCAACTGTGTTCAGTTGAGATACCCAGTTTTGTAAGCAGACGTTTTTATCAGTCAAATCAGATTCTCTTCCCTTACATGTTATTGCAAGATATTGAGTATAATTCCCTGTGCTACACAGTTGGCATTCATCGATTATCTATTTTATATATACTACAGTATATATGGGCTTCCCAGGCGGCACTAGCAGTAAAGAACATACCTGCCAGTGCAGGTAGACATAAGAGAGGCAGGTTCGATCCCTGAGTTGGGAAGATCCCCTGGGGGAGGGCATGGCAACCCACTCCAGTAATTCTTGCCTGGAGAATCCCATGGACAGAGGAGCCTCATGGGCTATGGTTGGACAAGACTGAAGCAACCTTGCATGCAACTCCTAATTATGTTTATTTTTCTAATGAACAGTCCTCTTTGTGGAGTAAAGGAAGAATCCCTGGGCTAGGTGTGAATGAATGAAGCAGATGACACAGGTGAGAGGTCTAAAGATCACAGAGGAAACCAGGCTAAAAATTTGGTTTGGGAAAATCTGCTTCATTAGAATGATCTTTGAGAAACTTGAGTTTATTTCTGTTGTTGTCATAGAGGGAGTTCTCAGGCCTAATCCTTAGGCTCTTAAACCTACATGTGTTCTTCTTCAGCTCCAGTGGTTTTCCCTCACATTCACTGGTCTGTGAGGACCTGCATAATCTGGCTGCTCTTCCACTGCTTTGGAGGACCTAGGAAATGCTGCTAACAGTTCTGACAAACTCTGTGTTAAACCCTTTTAAAGTTCTGTGTCAGCCTCATGTCAGACAGGTGTGAGGAGAGTCCTGGAGATACTGAAATTAGCTGACAAAATTCCAGAAGTACTGGAAACAGATATATACTTCCTGCATTCTAATTTCTGATTGAAATTTCAAACATAAGTCTCCAAAGTTCAGACTCAGTCATTTCATCAGAATGTAAAGCACCTCCCTAAAGTCATAAAGTGTTATCCTCAATTTCTACCTCCCAATTTTGTTTTACTTCATATGAATGAACAGTAGACATTTTTTAAAATTCCGTTTCCCTTCTTTGTTTTAGATTGGAGGAAATTGCTTTACAATGTTGTGATGATCTCTGCCATACATCAACACAAATCAATCATAGTGTTATATATATATATACACATATATATATCTTCACTCCACTTGAGCCTCCCTCCCATGCCCATTCCACTCCTTGAGATTGTCATGGAGTAAAGTAACTCAGAAAAAGACAAACAAATATTGTATATTAATGCATATGTATGGAATTGAAAAAAATAATACTAATGAACATTAGACATTTTAAGTGTATATACCCCAATTGTAAAACCATTTAATATATCTATTGACTCATAGAATTCATTTTTTTAAACTTCTCTTTAACTTTTTATTTTATATTGGAATGTAGCCAACTAACAAAAATGAGATAGTTTAAGCTGAACAACAAAGGGACTCAGCCAACATATGTAGGTATGAATTCTCCCCTGAACTTCCATCCCATCCAGGCTGTCACACAGTGTTGAGCAGAGTTCCCTGTGCTATACAGTAGGTCCTTGTTGGTCATCCATTTAAAAATAGCCATGTGCACATATTGATCCTTTATGGAGAATTGATGCTAATTTTTCTTAGTGTTGCTGGAGTAATCCAGTTAATTCATCTACTCCAGGTTTTTTTGTTTTTTTGGTTACTCTTTTAGTCTATTTAATAGTTGTAGGTATTTTGTAATTTTTAATTCATTCATGCTAGTACCTAAGGGGTTCTATTTCCAGAAATTCTATCTTTTTTTTTTTTTTTTTTTTGAGGTCTTCAATTTTTTGTTGTAGTATTGTTCAGAGTAGCATGATATAATTACTTTTAGCTCTATGGTATCAATTATTATGTCTCTCCTTTTATTTCTCATTTTAGTTGCATCTCATGGCTTCTTAATCTGGCTAAGGGTTTGTCAATATTGCATACAATTGTAAAGGATATTCACTCAAAGTACTAAATGGGATCTTGGTTATTTGTTATCTTTCAGAGATATCTTCGCATGACATCCAATGTTTGTTCCCAAAGAAGCCATGCATAGGAAATTCATGTGTAATGTGCTGGGAAATTCTGAGAGCTCTTGGCTTGGAAATTTACACTTAATGAAAGAGTGGGAATGTAAGGGGGCCTGTGAAGGGCCAAAAGGATGTTATTTTGGATGTAACCAATTGGGACAATTACTCATAATGAAAACATGATTGCCAAAAGAAATTGAGGATATACATCAAATTGGGAAAAATTTCATTGGAAGTCAATAATTTTGGTAGAAAAATAAGTTTTTGTAAGACCCACATGATTAAAAATTATATGTATATTCTCTGAATGAATTTTGGAAAACATGGAAAATCATCTAGCCTATGCTACAAATAATTACTCAAACCAGTATGAATATAGGTTTGAATTAAACAGTCAGTCATACATGTCTGGAAGCCAGAGATTTGAAAATGAAGGAAGAAAATCTCGCTATGATCAATTTGAGAGATCCTTTAGTGAGGGCTCATTATTTTCCCACCAACAAATATTTTCTCCCTATTCCAATATCTATAATGTTGATAATAATGAGAAAGTCTTTATCCAGCCACCATCATTCAATGGATATTATAACATGGAACAACCTTCCATGTGTAATCCAACGAGTGAGGCCTTAAGCAACAGCTCCATCTTCAATCATTACAACAGTATTTACGATGGAACCAGAATCTACCCAAGCCTTGAATCTGGGAATCACTTTGACCAAGACTCTGGTCTCATGAAGTATCAGAGAAAATGTTCAGAGAACCATGGTAAAAGGAATTAAAGTAATAATATACTTTATCAAAGTTCAAAGCTTATTACACAGGAGAGCATACACATGGGGGAGAAGAACTGCACATTCAGTGAATGTGGTGGAGTCCTCAACCTGTCTTCAAAATAGCATCAGGAAAGTCATACTAGGAAAGAACACTACAAGTGTAATACATGTGGGAAAGTCTTTAACAAATCATCAAGTCTACAGAGACATTGGAAAATTCATACTGAAGGGAAACCTTACAAATGTGCAGAATGTGGCAAAGCCTTTAACTGGCATTCCTCTCTTGCTCAGCAACAGTGAATTCATACTGGAGAGAAGCCTTACAAATGTAAAGAATGTGACAAAGCCTTCAACTGTTACTCAAATATTACTAACCATCAGAGAATTCATACTAGAGAGAAACCTTACAAATGTACAAAATGTGGCAAAGCCTTTAACAGGCATTCGTATCTTGTTCATCAATGAATTCACACTGGAAAGAAGCCTTACTAATGTACAGAATGTAGAAGGCCTTTAATTGCCACTCAAACCTTAAGTGGATTCATACAAATGTAAATAATGTGACGAAGCCTTGAAGTGAGCCATCACCTCACTCGGCATCAGTGTATGCTAGGGAGAGACCCTACGAATGTAATGAGTGATGAAAGAGTTTTGTCCTAAACATACACATCAGGAAATGCTAGGTAGTTCATACGGGGAAGAACAATTAATGATCTAAAAAATATAGAAAAGTATTTAAGAAAATAAGGTCTAAATAAATATCAGAAAAATCATAGTAGATAGCATTCAGTCAATAATCCTTTTCTGGTATTGATATATGTGTTCCTATTGCCATTTTCTTAATTGTTTGGGGTTGATTTTGTAGATCTTTTTTCTTCTATAAGAAACAAATAGGAACATATATATCAGTATAGGAACATATAATCAATAATTACTTTAAATGTAAATGGATTAAATGCTCCAACCAAAAGACATAGGCTGGTTGAATGGATTAAAAAATAAGACACATATATATGCTGTCTACAAGAAACCCACTTCAGACCTGAAGACACATTTAGAATGAAAGTGAGAGGATGGAAAATATATTCCATGCTAATGGGAAGCTGAAGTGTTGGGGGCCAGAGTGAGGTACTCCGCCCATGGCAAAGGTCATGAGGAAGGAGGCTCGACATACGCAAAGGCGGGATGGAGCCTCAGGAGTCCCCCTGGAAATCCTCGAGCATCTACCCCCATAACCAGAGCCTGCCTACTTTACTACTTTGTGCTCTCACCTACACCTCTGACTTTACGGGGGTCTGTCCCCCACCACCTCTTTTCGGAGAAGGAGTTAACTTAGAGCTAATAAAAAATTAACTTAGAGTTAATAAAAACTCCTGGGCGTGACAAGAGTGTTTAACCTACAAACTCCTCTGAAGGTTCTCTAGCCTGCCTGATGGCCTTGTCCAGCCACATGTGATTGCTCACAGCCTCCCAACCGTGAGAGGCACGAGATGCTTTAAAACTTCTAAAAACAGGTTCCTTAGAAAAGTTAGAAAACTATTAGTATAAGTATAATGGGCTGATTAGAAATTGTATTGGTGAAGGGTTTTTCATTTGTTGAGCCAATGTTTGTTGCTAAGTCTCCCCTGCCCTTACACACATTAATGAATATATAGAAGAAATAAGTATTAACCTTTGATATTAATCATGTTAGATGTTAGGCTAAGTAAATTCTTTCCTTAACTAAAACCCACTACACCCTCACCCTATAGGAATGTAACTTTATTTGGGTGGCGTCTGTTTTAAGAATAATCACCCCTGGAGAAATAAGTGTCCTGGTTGACTGACCGCTGTCACAAGGAGAGGGTCGTAAATTGTCAGCAGGCCCCCCCCTGGCCAGAAGATGATGTAACACCCCTAAGACCTCTGTATACATTTGTGTGAAGCACCTGACTTTAATAAAACTCAGGACTGCTGTCCCCACGTGACTTTTGTATAACATCTCAGTGTATAAAAACAGACTCTGGAAAATAAAGAATTGGGATCAGTTTCTCGAAATACTGGTCTCCCCATGTCTCTCTCTCTCTCACTCTGGCTGAGTCTCCATCTGGAGCGCAGAACCCACCATACTTACTAATTATGCCTGGGCTTCTAAGATCCGACCGGAGAGGCCTCAGTGTCTCCTCTCCTTCGGGAGAATGGAAGGACGCCTGTGGCCTACATAAGTGGCATAAACTTCTTGTCTTGAAGTTTTATTGGTCTCCCGCGTAAACCAAGCTACTCAGCCTCTTTTCTCCACTGAATTTTCCTACTGAGCTATCCTCATTCTATTACTCTACATCTTTAATTAATATCTAATTGAAGTTATTGTATCCTGATCCTCGCCGGCGCTGTCCCCACTTCGAATACCCTGGATCAGCCGGGGCTGGACCCCAGCACTAAAGAAAGCTGGAGTAGCAATCCTCATATCAGACAAAATAGACCTTAAAATACAGAATATTACAAGAGATAAGGAAGGACACTACATAATGATCAAGGGATCAGTCCAAGAGGAAGACAACAATTGTAAATATCTGTGCACCCAACAGAGGAGCACCTCAATACATAAGACAAACACTAACAGACATAAAAGGAGAAATTGACAGTAACACAATAATAGGAGACTTTAACACCCCACTCACACCAACGGACAGATCATCAAAGCAGAAAATTAATAAGGAAACACAAGTCTTAAATGATACATTAGATGAATCTCATTGCTATCTTCAGGACATTCCATCCAAATGCAGAAGAATACACCTTCTTCTCAAGTGCACATAGAATATTCTCCAGGATAGACCACATCTTGGGTCACAAGTCAAACCTCAGTAAATTTAAGAAAATTGAAACTGTATCAAGCATCTACTCTGACTACAACACTATGAGGATAGATATCAATTACAAGAAAAAGCTGTAAGAAACACAAACACATGGAGATTAAACAATATGTTTCTAAATAACCAACAGGTTACTGAAGAAATCAAAAAGGAAATCAAAAAATTTCTAGAAACAAACGACAATGAGAACATGACAACTCAAAACCTATGGGATGCAGCAAAAGCAGTTCTAAGAGGGAAATTTATAGCAATACAATCCTACCTCAAGAAACAAGAAAAACATCGAATAGACAACCTAACTTTAAACAACCTAAAGCAACTGGAAAAAGAACAGAAAAACAGTAGAAGAAAAGAAATCATAAAGATCAGAGCAGAAATAAATGAAAAAGAAATGAAAGAAACAATAGTAAAGATTAATAAAACTAAAAGCTTGTTCCTTGAGAAGATAAACAAAATTGACAAACCTTTGGCCAGACTCATCAAAAAAAAAGAAGGGTCAAATCAACAAAATTAGAAATGAAAAAGGAGAGATTACATCGGACAATACAGAAATACAAAGAATTATAAGAGACTATTATGAACAACTATATGGCAATAAAATGGATAACCTTGAAGAAATGGACAGATTATTAGAAAAGTTCAATCTTCCAAGACTGAACCAGGAAAATATAGAAATTATGAACAACCCAATTACAAGCACTGATATTGAAACTGTGATCAAAAATCTCCCAAAAAACAAGCCCAGGACCAGATGACTTCCCAGGAGAATTCTATCAAACATTTAAAGACGAGCTAATGCCTATTCTTCTAAAACTCTTTCAAAAATTGCAGAGGAAGGAACACTTCCAAACTCATTCTACAAGGACACCATCACCCTGATACCAAAACCAGAAAAGGACAACACACAAAAAAAGAATACTACAGGCCAATATCACTGATGAACATAGACACAAAAATCCTCAACAAAATTTTAGCAAACAGAATTCAGCAACACATCAAAAAGCTCATACACCCAATCAAGTTGGGTTTATTCCAGGGATGCAAGGATTCTTCAATATATGCAAATCAATCAATGTGATACACCATATTAACAAGTTGAAAGATAAAAACCATATGATGATCTCAATAGATGCAGAAAAGGTCTTTGACAAAATTCAGCATCCATTTATGAAACGAGTCGCCAGTCCAGGTTCGATGCACGGTACTGGATGCTTGGGGCTGGTGCACTGGGATGACCCAGAGGGAGGGTAGGGGAGGGAGGAGGGAGGTGGGTTCAGGATGGGGAACGCGGGTATACCTGTGGCGGATTCATTTTGATATTTGGCAAAACTAATACAATATTGTAAAGTTTAAAAATAAAAAAAATAAAAAAAATGGGCATAGAAGAAATCTACATCAACATATATGATAAACCTACAGCAAACATTATTCTCCGTGGTGGAAAATTGAATGCATTCCCCCTAAGATCAGGAACAAGGCAAGGGTGTCTATGTTCACCACTATTATTCAACATAGTTCTGGAAGTCCTAGCTACAGCAATCAGAGAAGAAAAAGAAATGAATCCAGATTGGAAAAGAATTAAAGCTCTCACTGTTTGCAGATGACAAGATACTGTACATGGAAAACCTTAAAGACAGAAAATTACTAGAGCTAATCAGTGAATTTGGCAAAGTTGCAGGATACAAAATCAATACACAGAAATCACTTGCATTTCTATATACTAACAATGAAAAATCAGAAAGAGAAATTAAGAAATCAATCCCATTCACCATTGCAACAAAAACAAATATCTAGGAATAAACTTACCTAAGGAGACAAAAGAACTGTACATAGAAAACCATAAGACACTAATGAAAGAAATCAAAGATGATGTAAACAGATGGAGAAATATTACATGTTCCTGGGTAGGAAGAATCAATATTGTGAAAATGACTATACTATCAAACGCAATCTACAAATTCAATGTGATCCCTATCAAATTAGCAATGGTATTTTTCACACAACTAGAACAAAAAAAATTATAATTCATATGGAAACACAAAAGACCCTGAATAGCCAAAGCAGTCTTGAGAAAGAAGAATGGAGCTGAAGGAATCAACCTTCCTGACTTCAGTTTATACTACAAGGGTACAGTCATCAAGACAGTATGGTACTGGCACAAAAACAGAAATACAGACCCATGGAACAAGATAGAAAGCCCAGAAATAAACCCATGCACCTATGGGTACCTTATTTTTGACAAAAAGGGCAAGAATATACAATGGGGCAAAGACAATCTCTTCACTAAATGGTGCTGGGAATACTGGACAGCTGCATGAAAAAAATGAAATTAGAACACTTTCTAATACCGTACACAAAGATAAACTCAAAATTGACTAAAGACCAAAATGTAAGACCAGAAACTATAAAACTCTAAGAGGAGAATATAGGTAGAACACTCAATGACATAAATCAAAGCAAGATCCTCTATGACCCACCTCCTAGAGTAATGGAAATAAAAACCAAAGTAAACAAGTGGGACCCGATTAAACTTAAAAACTTTTACACAGCAAAGTAAACTATAAGCAAGGTGAAAAGACAACCCTCAGAATGGAAGAATATAATAGTAAATGAAACAACTGAAAAAGGATTAATTTCCAAAAAATGCAAGCAACTCATAAAACTCAATACCAGAAAAACTAACAACCCAATCAAAAAGTGGGAAAAAGACCTAAACACACATTTCCCCAAAGAAGACATACAGATGGCTAACAAACACATGCAAAGATGCTCAACATTGCTCATTATTCAGTTCAGTTCAGTTCAGTCGCTCAGTCGTGTCCGACTCTTTGCGACCCTATGAATCGCAGCACACCAGGTCTCCCTGTCCATCACCAACTCCCGGAGTTCACTCAAACTCATGTCCATCGAGTCGATGATGCCATCCACTTAGAGAAATGCAAATCAAAACTACAATGAAATATCACCTCACACCAGTCAGAATGGCTATCATCAAAAAGTCTAAAAATCAATAAATGCTGGACAGGGTGTGGAGAAGGCTCTTGCACTGTTGGTGGGAATGTAAATTGATACAGCCACTGTGGAAGATGGTATGGAGATTATTTAAAAAACTAGGACTAAAACCACCATCAGTTCAGTTCAGTCACTCAGTTGTGTCCCACTCTTTGTGACCCCATGAATCGCAGCATGCAGGCTTCCCTGTCCATCACCAACTCCCCGAGTTCACTCAAACTCACGTCCATCGAGTCGGTGATGCCATCCAGCCATCTCATCCTCCGTCGTTCCCTTTTCCTCCTGCCCCCAATCCCTCCCAGCATCAGAGTCTTTTCCAGTGAGTCAACTCTTGGCATGAGGTGGCCAAAGTACTGGAGTTTCAACTTTAGCATCATTCCTTCCAAAGAACACCGAGGGCTGATCTCCTTCAGAATGGACTGGTTGGATCTCGTTACAGTCCAAGGGACTCTCAAGAGTCTTCTCCAACACCGCAGTTCAAAAGCATCAATTCTTCAGCGCTCAGCTTTCTTCACAGTCCAACTCTCACATCCATACCTGGACATGGAACAACAGACTGGTTCCAAATAGGAAAAGGAGTACCTCAAGGCTATATACTATCACCCTGCTTATTTAACTTCTATGCAGAGTACATCATGAGAAACGCTGGGCTGGAAGAAGCACAAGCTGGAATCAAGATTGCCGGGAGAAATATCAATAACCTCAGATATGCAGATGACACCACCCTTATGGCAGAAAGTGAAGAGAAACTAAAAAGCCTCTTGATGAAAATGAAAGAGGAGAGTGAAAAAGTTGGCTTAAAACTGAACATTCAGAAAACGAAGATCATGGCATCTGGTCCCATCACTTCATGGGAAATAGATGGGGAAACAGTGGAAATAGTGTCAGACTTTATCTTTTTGGGCTCCAAAATCACTGCAGATGGTGACTGCAGCCATAAAATTAAAAGACGCTTACTCCTTGGAAGGAAAACCACCATATCACCCAGCAATCCCACTCCTAGGCATATACCCTGAGGAAACCAAAATTGGAAATTACACATGTATCCCATTGTTCACTGCAGCACAATTTACAATAGCTAGAACATGGAAGTAACCTTAGATCTCCATCTACAGATGAATGGATAAAGAAGTTGTACGTATACACAATGGAATATTTCTCAGCATTATAAAAGAACACCTTTGAGTCATTTCTAATGAGGTGGATGAACCTAGAACTTATTATACAGAGTGAAAGTCAGAAAGAGAAAGATAAATATTATATTCTAACACACATATATATGGAATCTAGAAAAATGGTACTGAAGAATCTATTTAAAGGGCAGCAATGGAGAAACAGACATAAAGAATAGATTTATGGACATGGGGAGAGGGGAGGAGAGGGTGAGGTGTATGGAAAGAGTAATGTGGAAATTTACATTACCGTATGTAAAATAGATAAACGGGAATTTGCTGTATGGCTCAGAAAACTCCAGCAGGGACTCTGTATCAACCTAGAGGGGTGGCATGGGGAGGGAGATGGGAGGGAGTTTCAAAAGGGAGGGGATGTATGTATACCTATGGCTAACTCATGTTGAAGTCTGACAGAAAACAACAAAATTCTGTAAATGAGTTATTCTTCAATAAAAAAATTAATTAAAAAACCTTTTTCTGGTATTACTTTAAATCAGGATATTATAGAGACTAATCCAAAGTTCGGAGAAGGCAATGGCACCCCACTCCAGTATTCTTGCCTGGAAAATCCCATGGGCCGAGGAGCCTGGTAGGCTGCAGTCCATGGGGTCCCAAAGAGTCGGACACGACTGAGCAACTTGACTTTCACTTTTCACTTTCATGCATTGGAGAAGGAAATGGCAATCCACTCCAGTGTTCTTGCCTGGAGAATCCCAGGGACAGTCTTGCCTGGAGAATCCCAGGGACAGGGGAGCCTGGCGGGCTGCCGTCTATGGGGTCACACAGAGGCGGACACGACTGAAGCGACTTAGCAGCAGCAGCAGCAATCCAAAGTTAAAACACTTAGAAAAACTATTTGTTAATATGGATCACAGGATTAAGGTGATAGATGTTTGGCAGTATAATTAGTATCATTTTTCCTTATTATTATATGAAAATTAAATTTAATATAATTTGACTCTGGATTTATTACATGCTATGACAGTTTCTAGTGTGAACTCATGGTTTTGATTATTGCTGCCTCAAAAATAAGAGAAGCCCTCATATTAGATGGGAATCATTTATATCTACTTTTCCATTGAAGACTAAGAACCCTGAAATGTAAAATGTACAATGAAAATCTAAATGGAGATGCTGTTTGTCATTAAAGTAAAACATTCTTCTGTGTCACCATAGGTAAGTGTTCAGGGACAGTCTTGTTCTTAAAGTAAGGCAGGGGGCCATTCTAAATTTTAAACAGCTGTGCTAGTCTTTTAAAATGATAAAAAGATTGTAGTTCATTAAAAATGTCAAGTATTTAATAATAGCAATAGCCAGAAGTCATGAATATTACTCAATATGACTGAAATTAAGACATCTTCATGGATATCCAAGAAAAGTACAGGCAACTTTTCACTAAAGCTTATAAAATTAATTTACATTCTTGTTTACTAAATGATTACATGAATTTTGTAAACTATGGAGATCCCAATTCTCAGCTCCTTATATCAGAAGAACAAGAGTGTTTTTGAAAGTTCATAATCTTTTGATATAGAATCATACTGTGGATTTTGAAAGGCTTGATTTAGAGTATGTGTGTTCTTAATATATGTTAATTAATAAAACTGAGCAGTTTTTAATGTCTTCAGCTTGTGTAATTAGTCAAGCGTTACCGTGCAACCAATATTAACCTGTCCCACCTTATTTAAAGTCGTAGGTAAAAGACAGCCACCTTAAAGCATTTGGGGACACGCGGAGATGACATCTCTAGTAATCCTTTTTCTAACTAGCTTTAAATCTCAAATAATTTGAGATCATGTTCACCATCATTTGTATATTGTGTCATTTTCTCCTTTTTGTAACCACTGGGACATTGTGGTGGTCCTAATAAGGATTATATATAGTATAGTTGAGAGTTTATTTAAACTATTCCATGTTATTGCCACACTGGCATCAGCTTTGTGGAGCCAGGCAGCCTCCAGGTATTTTGAACGATACCAACTGTTCCTGTACGCACATACACTTGATAACAGCTTGCAAAATAGCAAGAAAATAGAAATTCCTGACGCTCTTCCCCTGCAGTACTTGTGGTCAGCTGTCCTTCTGCACCCCAGGTTGTTATTCTCAAGCACCCTTTCAACTAGACCTCATGGAGTTCACCCAGATCTCACTCATTTTTGTTCGAATTGAACAATTCACATTTTGTCCAGATCACCCGCAGCACTTCACCTGTGTTTGCTAATAAAGGCGTGTGCCCCAAGTACCACCACTCTCTCTGCCCGCCTCTGGCCTTGCCCTCCACGAGGGGGTCTTCAATGATGAAGATGATCTGAATGTCTTTGAACTTGTTAAAAGTAATTTCTAATGTAATTGGCCCCGAAAACTTTAAAAATTGACATTTGCTGTCTTTTTAGTTTATGCTCCGAAGAAGGGGTATTGTTTCCATAGAACAGAATCATAAAACCCCGCCAGTTAAGTTTTTCTGGGCAGGCTTATGGAAGCCAATGTGGAGGTATTTCAGAGGCAAGGAAATAAGACCCCCAGGGACCTCTGTGCTGGTGCAGTGGCTGAGTCCGCACTCAGAATGCAGGGTACCCGAGTTCAATCCCTGGTCAGGCAACTAGGGCCTACATGCTACAGCTAAAGGTCTCATGTGCTGCAACTAAGACTCAAAAATATTTCTAAAAATAGAAATCTTTTTCTAAATGATAGTGTAAACAAAGGAAAAGAAAAGGTTAGGGCCTAATTTCTACTCTCAAATCTCTGCCATTCCTGAGGCTGCGTCAGGTCTAAGCTCACCTGTGCACCATACCTCACTGAACAGATGAGAAAATATCAGAGTTTACAGTCCTTTATTGGAATTGCCTTACACCTTCCACAGAACAGAAGCTAAAACAATCAGTTATACAACGAATCACAAACACGGTCCTCGAGTTTTTGCCCATGCTCATGGGCATACTCTAAAGCATGTCTTCTTTGCGGGCTCTGCCACCATTGTGTTTGGCTGAATTCACAAACCTGTTGTAATCTGTAGCTTCCCTGTCACTGCTCTGAATCTCCTTTCCTGCTAAGCGTTGTCTCCTGACAGTAATTAAAACCTCCTGCCACTGCTATATCTACTGCAGCTGCTGGAACTCCCATAACTACCTTGGCTTCGTGGTTTGGCAAAGTATTGGCCTCCACCACCGTAAGGGCCTCCAAGATTTCCTCTGTCCATGGGTCTGAAATTTGAAGATCGATTGTTGTCATTACCAAAATCACTGTAGCTTCCGCCGCCTCCAGAATTGCTCCCATCATTACCAAATCCATCATCAGAGCCACCTCCACCGCCACCGCACCCACCACCACCACAGCTGCCACCAAAGCCTCCTCGACCGCCGAAGTTTCTCCACAACCAAAGTTGTCATTCCCACCAAAGCCACCTCCATGGCCACCACCGAAGTTCCCAGAACCACTTCAACCTCTTTGGCTGGATGACATACTAGCCCACTCTTGCTTAAGTAGGGCTCTCCTTACCACACAGTTGTGGCCATTCACAATGTGGTATTTCTGAACCTTGTCTACGGAGTCTTATCTTGTCTATGGAGTCATGGTCATCAAAGGCTATGAAAGCAAAGCCTCTTATTTTGCCACTGCCTCAGTCAGTCATGATTTCAATCACTTCAGCTTTCCCATACTGTTCAAAATCATCTCTTAGGTGATGTCCTCAGTGTCTTCTTTAATGTCACCAGCAAAAATCTTTTTCACAGTTAAGTGGGCAGACATCACTTTCCTGACAAAGGTCCATCTAGTCAAAGCTATGATTTTTCCAGTATTCATGTTGAGAGTTGAAGTGTAAAGAAGCCTGAGCACTGAAGAATTGATGCTTTCAAACTGTGGTGCTGGAGAAGACTCTTGAGAGTCACTTGGACTGCAAGGAGATCAAACCAGTCAATCCTAAAGGAAATCAACCCTGAATATTTATTGGAAGAGCTGACTCTTTGGAAAAGATCCTGATGCTGGAAGACTGAAGGCGGGAGGAGAAGGGACGACAGAGGATGACAAGGTTGGATGGCATCACATCATGGACGTGAGTTTGAGCAAAATCCTGGAGACAGTGAAGGACAGGGAAGCCTGGAATGTTGCAGTCCATGGAGTTGCAAAGAGATATGACTGAGAGTCTGAACAACAACAAAAACCCCTCTCTGTAATGCAAAAAGAAAGAACTAGCAGGAGTGTTCTACAAAGAGAATGCCTGAAAGGAGAGCATCAAATACAGGATGTGATTAGCATATCCGGTTAGTCTGGATTATCAACTACAGGTCAGGAACAGAAAAAGTAAAAAAGAGCCCAGAAAAGGGTGAGAGAAACAAGGAAACTTTTCTTTTTTTTTTTTTTTTTTACTGCATCAGCTGCAGGTTGCAGAACTGAGTTTCTGCCTTTGAAGTTATTTTCTCAACATATGGATGGGGAGTTTGCAACATAAAACTGATGCCTAATGGGGCCCTGTAAGACTCCTGGGCCTGGAGGCATTTTTGTTTCCAGTTTCTTATAGGCTAGACTCCAGCCCCCAAGACCTTCTCTCAGTTTGAAAGAGTTGCTAATCAGAGGAGGTAATGAAACCACCTGAGGCAAGATCAAAGGAGCGGAGGCTTGTCAAGATTTGAAGACCAGATCTCCTAAGACCCTTCACACACCCTAATCTAGTCAGCAACCCCACCCTTTTGAAATTTTGCCAAGAATGAATACTAGACTGTTACTGCCTTGATCCTCATCACCTACTCCTGCCTGACTATATGACTCTCCTACTCACCAGGGAGGGGGGTTCAGTTCTTAAACCACAAGCCTACTGTGTTCCCCCTTTGCCTGGCAAAGTAACACAGCCACTATATTTCTCCTCCATAACTCTGTCTCTGTATTTCTGTTTGGCATTGGTGCACAGAGAGCCAAGATTTTGGCCAAAACATCCCCAGAGAAGAGGCAGAGCAGGAGGAGGAAGACGAAATGGCAGCTTCACAGGTAAATGTCCCGTTCCTGGGTCTGGGGCTGTGTCTGCTTTTCCTCCAGCAATGCCTGGACTGAGAACCTGCAAACCTTTATTCTCTGCTTCTAATTTTTCTGCTTGGGCAGTTTGTTATCACCTTCTTCTTTTTTCCTTTTCTTACAATAGTGAAGACGGGCTGTTCAGGCTGCTGCTCCCTTAGGGACCAGAGCTTGCTCTCCATTGTTTGTATTTTGGCTTTCTATAGAGCATGATGAATTCTCAACATGAATTAGTGATGTTCAGTGTTGAATATATATTCCCTTTGTGAGAGATCAACTCAGGGAGGCACTGGTATCCGAGATTCCCACCTGGATGTGATTTGGTGTTGGGATCTTAGGGAAGTAGGGAAAATGCTGTGATGAGTTTACTTGTGGATGCCATTCAGCTCTTTAGAACAGGAGTAAGAAAACACCCTTGGAACTCGATGGGCCAGAATTTTTCAGAAAATTTTCAGAAATAAAAACAGTAGGACAGACCATCCTGTATATTGACAAGAAAGACATACTAATTAAATGTACTATTAGGCTACAGATCAGGGGAGGTATATATGAAGTGAAATTTGCTTAAAACTGACATTTTTTCATAATAGATTCAGATCATGGTTTCCATAATTTTGTCAAAATACCAGGCAATTATAATGCATTCTTCATGTACTTCTTACCCCGTGACCTCAGAGGTTCACTGGTTCAGGTTCTGCTATGAGATTCCCATGCTATGAAGTTCATATCTTTTAATGTCTTGTCCACCAAAAAGACACACAATGTGAGAGTTGCGAGTTAAGTTTTATTTGGGGCAAAATGAGGAATGCCGATATCGCTCAGAAATAGCTCTGAGAGACCACTCCAAAGAGGCAGTGGGGGGAGGTCAATATAGAAGATTGTGCTGAAGGAGTTCAGTTCAATCAAGCACCCATTTTACATAAGATTTTCTGCTAGGCACCAGGAGCTGCTGTCTGCATGAAGGGATTTAATCTTTTTACTGTTTTTCTAGATAAGAGGAGAAGCAAGGATTGGCATCATGAGATCAGTTCCTGAAAGTATCTAACTCTCTAAAGACTTTTTGCACTAGTTTCCTGGAGCACAGAGTGTCGGGACTGTCAGCTGCAGTAGCACAAAAAGAAAGTAAAAGTGAAGTTGCTCAGTTGTGTCAACTCTTTGAGATCCTATGGAGTGTAGCCTCCCAGGCTCCTCCTCTGTCCATGGGATTTTCCAGGCGAGAGTACTGGAGTGGGGTGCCATTGCCTTCTCCGTGTTGTTGTTCAGTTGCTGGTGAATGCTCTTGATAAGTGCCAATTTGTACTTGCCAGGCTTTAACCAAGGGCCTTAGAACAAAGAAGTGAGGAATGTGCCATGGAGAAAATCCATATGCTCTGAGTTTCTCTTGGCTTTGAAAAATGAGCACTCTTGTGTTTAGCAGAGATGCAGTGTTTTGGGAACGGGGGTTTTTGTCACTCAAATCCAGGTCTGATCATTTCCAGTACACTCCACATTCACATCGCAAACATGGTCTCATCACATTTTTGTACTTTCCAAAATGTTTACAAGAATCATATTAGTGCTAATCTATGTTCAACTGTGTTAAATTTTAAAATAAAACTGTGCAAATGATACAGATTTTCAGTAAATTAAAAAATTCAGAACCAGAGCTCTGTTTTATTTTATATCATTGTGTATATCTGTACTCTCGTGTATTTACAAAAATAAAAAGAATATCATCCCCATAGATAGGTATATTGTTAACCAGTTAAAAATTATCCTGATTTTATTGAAATGAAAAGTTTTCTCTCTTGCTCTTAATAAGTATACAGTCACATTTTAGAGTATGTCTGTAGGCATGAACATGTTAACATGATTTGATCAATTATTTTTCCTGTTTTTTACATTCTTCACAATTAGAGAAACTTCTATAAATTTTTTATTAGAGTTGTCCTTGTGTTTTTGTCTGTGTTTTATTAGTTAAAGTCTAGAGTACATACACTGAAGTAGATTTAAGCTCTGCCATTTAACAGATGTCTGTTAGATATTGCAGAAAGGTGGAGCAGCAATATTATTGATTTTAAATGACTTTTATTGTACCTTCAAGACTCTATAAAAGATGTTAGAAAGATATATGGTATATAGTAAATTGTTGCTGCTCAGGCTATTAGACCTGTAAAATCTGTAAAACACTTAAAGTTCAAAGTTAAATATGGATTCTTCCCTTACTATTCTACTTCATTGCTGTTCAAAATGGTCATTCGTGGAGCAAAATTTTCAACATAACTGGTGAAAATAAGCTTGTTAAAATCTGGCACATTGCCCCCCAGGCCCCCCTCCAGAATTCTTGGATCAGAATCTGCTTTTTAAAAATATTTCTTGTTTCTTTGATAAACAGTTTATCCTGGGTCACGTGAGTACAACACTCAAAAATAAATCTTCCAGTGTTGATCTAATTGTTTTATGATTTCTCTTCCAGATCAGAATAGTTCTGAATGTTTTGTAGATCATATCTCATTCTCCTTTCTTGGGGTTGGCAATACGGTAGAAAATATTACTGTGTAAAAATTACATTATTGTGTTATACCAGCCACTCTCCTCGATCAAAACCAGTGCTCCAAACTTGCTCTTTTCATCTTGGGTCACATTAGGAAGTCTTCCCACAGCCACATGGCATCTGTACTTTGTATTTCAGGGATGGCTGACATTCCAGGATGTGGCCATAGACTTCACCCAAGAGGAGTGGGAATGCCTGGACCTCGGTCAGCGCAAATTGTACAGGGACGTGATGTTACAGAACTACAGGAACCTGGCCTCCTTGGGTGAGGATAACTGCCTTCCAAAATCCCTTATCTGGGTTTTGGTTCCATCATTTCTAAAATGTCTTCTGAAATCTTCTCCTTCCCACAATAATTTCAGATCCCTGCTTTCTAGGGGAAAATGGGAATTTATGAGTTTAGAAAAAAGGCTTTATGATTCAATATGATTGTAACCTTTTGCTTCCTTGATGTAGTCTGCCTCCTTCAGTCTAGCTTAGTGGTAATTGTATAAGTTTCATAGTATTAAATAGCGGTACCCTCCTCTTCAAATCACATGTCCACTACTTACTTTTGCCTTAGTGGTACTTGACCAGAATCTCAGGATCTGTTCTTTATGTATTTGTTAGTATTATAAAGCTGCTTTCAGTAAAGTATTTGGGGAAATCATTCTCTAGGCTGTATTAAGCACACTTTCTCTTCTCACCAATATGTATTATATTGGAAACTGAAGAATCTTCTAGCAAAAAATAATATTTCTTTTTCTGATAAGCAGGTTTTGTGGTCTCTAAGCCAGACCTGGTCACCTTTCTGGAGCAAATGAAGTATCCCAGGAATATAAGGAGAGTTGAGACAACAGCCATATACACAGGTACATGTGAATACATGGGGCCGATGACTCAGGTGAGAGGTCCAAGGATCAGTGAGGAAATCATGCTTTGTCATGTGGTTTGGGAAGATCTGCTTCAGTCGAAATGATTTGGAGAATTCTGGATTTATTTCTGTTGCTGTGATAGACAGATATTGCCTGCCCCATTCTGTCTGTTGAATCATTTCTGAATTCACCTCCAGTGATTAGTTTCCTCATTCACAGTGAGAACTGAACTTCTCTTCTTGGTCTGTGACAACCTGCATGAATTGACAGCTGTTTGATTTCTTAGGGGTCAGAGGAAAACACATTTCTAAATAACTCTGTGACACTCCTTTGAAAGTTTGCTTCTACTCTTTGAGACAAAAGCGTGTGAGTGGAGTTGTAGACACACTGCCAAAATTCGAGGAATAGTGGGGACACATTTGTTTCTGACTTACAATTTCTAAAACACTGAAAGCTACAAATACGACCGTATAAAATTTAAACTCAAATAATTTCACTGCATGAAGGAAAACCTCCCTAAAATGAAAGAATGCAAATCTCAGACTTACTTCAAAGTCTCTCTTTTCTTTATATGAACTCATGTTAAATATGTTAAGTGTATTTGCCACAATTCCTCAATGCTAAAATAATTTAATATATTCAATTAATTGAAAGAATTTTCAAATAAATTGGCATAAGAACTTACACATTTTCCACCATATTTTTAATGGTTGTTGCAAAGAATTATGATTTGTAGATTATATAAAGAAAATTTTGTAAAACGATCTTATTGGGGTATAGCTGTTCTACAATGTTGTGCTGCTATACAGCAAAGACGCTCTACTCTTTTTTAGATGTCTTCCCAGTTAGATCTCCACAGACCACGGAATAGAGTTCCAACCATATTTTTAAAGATTCATTTCTTATTTAATTACTATTAAGTTTACCCTGTTTCTTATCAGTGTCTCCAAACTTTGTCTTATATGCCCTCACTTTTTTTTTTTCTTCAACTAAGGCAGCAAAGAGATTATTTACTGTACATGTATTACATTTGGTGACAACTGAGAACAGAATTAGTCCAGAATGTCAGAAACCCAGGACAAAGAACCAGAAGTGAAAGTGTTAGTCACTCAATTCAGTTCAGTCACTCAGTCACGTCCAACTCTTTGTGACCCCATGAATCGCAGCACGCCAGGCCTCCCTGTCCATCACCAACTCCCGGAGTTCACTCAGACTCACGTACATCGAGTTGGTAATGCCATCCAGCCATCTCATCCTCTGTCCTCCCCTTCTCCTCCTGCCCCCAATCCCTCCCACCATCAGAGTCTTTTCCAATGAGTCAACTCTTCGCGTGAGGTGGCCAGAGTACTGGAGTGTCAGCTTTAGCATCAGTCCTTCCAAAGAACACCCAGGGCTGATCTCCTTTAGAATGGACTGGTTGGATCTCCTTGCAGTCCAAGGGACTCTCAAGAGTCTTCTCCAACACCACAGTTCAAAAGCATCAATTCTTCAGCGCTCAGCTTTCTTCACAGTCCAACTCTCACATCCATACATGGCCACTGGGAAAGACGGACCTTTGTTGGCAAAGTAATGTCTCTGCTTTTGAATATGCTATCTATGTTGGTCATAACTTTCCTTTCAAGGAGTAAGCGTCTTTTAATTTCATGGCTGCAGTCACCATCTGCAGTGATTTTGGAGCCCCAAAAGATAAAGTCTGACACTATTTCCACTGTTTCCCCATCTATTTTCCATGAAGTGATGGGACCAGATGCCGTGATCTTCGTTTTCGGAATGTTGAACTTTAAGCCAACTTTTTCACTCTCCTCTTTCACTTTCATCAAGAGGTTTTTTGGTTCCTCTTCACTTTCTGCCGTAAGTGTGGTGTCATCTGCATATCTGAGGTTATTGATACTTCTCCCGGCAATCTTGATTCCAGCTTGTGCTTCTTCCAGCCCAGCGTTTCTCATGATGTACTCTGCATAGAAGTTGAATAAGCAGGGTGACAGTATACAGCCTTGAAGTACTCCTTTTCCTATTTGGAACCATTCTGTTGTTCCATGTCCAGTTCTAACTATTGCTTCCTGACCTGCATATAGGTTTCTCAAGAGGCATATCAGGTGTTCTGGTATTCCCATCTCTTTCAGAATTTTCCACAGTTCATTGTGATCCACACAATCAAAGTGTTTGGCATAGTCAATAAAGCAGAAATAGATTTTTTTATGGAGCTCTCTTGCTTTTTCGATGATCTAGTAGATGTTGGCAATTTAATCTCTGGTTCCTCTGCCTTTCCTAAAACCAGGTTGAACATCTGGAAGTTCACGGTTCACGTATTGCTGAAGCCTGGCTTGGAGAATTTTGAGATTACTTTACTAGCGTGTGAGATGAGTGCAACTGTGTGGTAGTTTGAGCATTCTTTGGCATTGCCTTTCTTTGGGATTAGAATGAAAACTGACCTTTTCCAGTCCTGTGGCCACTGCTGAGTTTTCCAAATGTGCTGGCATATTGAGTGCAGCACTTTCACAGCATCATCTTTCAGGATTTGGAATAGCTCCACTGGAATTCCATCACTTCCACTAGCTTTGTTCGTAGTGATGCTTTCTAAGGCCCACTTGACTTCACATTCCAGGATGTCTGGCTCTAGGTCAGTGATCACACCATCGTGATTATCTGGGTCGTGAAGATCTTTTTTGTACAGTTCTTCTGTGTATTCTTGGCACCTCTTCTTAATATCTTCTGCTTCTGTTAGGTCCATACTATTTCTATCCTGTATCGAGCCCATCTTTGCATGAAATGTTCCCTTAGTATCTCTAATTTTCTTGAAGAGATCTCTAGTCTTTCCCATTCTGTTGTTTTCCTCTATTTCTTTGCATTGATTGCTGAGGAAGGCTTTCTTATCTCTCCTTGCTATTCTTTGGAACTCTGCATTCAGATGCTTATATCTTTCCTTTTCTCCTTTGCTTTTCGCTTCTCTTCTTTTCACAGCTATTTGTAAGGTCTCCTCAGACAGCTGTTTTGCTCTTTTGCATTTCTTTTCCATGGGGATGGTCTTGATCTCTGTCTCCTGTACAATGTCACGAACCTCCGTCCATACTTCATCAGGCACTCTATCTATCAGGTCTAGTCCCTTAAATCTATTTCTCACTTCCACTGTATAATCATAAGGGATTTGATTTAGGTCATACCTGAATGGTGTAGTGGTTTTCCCTACTTTCTTCAATTTAAGTCTGAATTTGGCAATAAGGAGTTCATGATCTGACCCACAGTCAGCTCCTGGTCTTGTTTTTGCTGACTGTATAGAGCTTCTCCATCTTTGGCTGTAAAGAATATAATCAATCTGATTTCGATGTTGACCATCTGGTGATGTCCATGTGTAGAGTCTTCTCTTGTGTTGTTGGAAGAGGGTGTTTGCTGTGAAGCCTTTGCCCTGCTTCATTCCATATTCCAAGGCCAAATTTGCCTGTTACTCCAGGTGTTTTTTGACTTCCCACTTTTGCATTCTAGTCCCCTATAATGAAAAGAACATCTTTTTTGGGTGTTAGTTCTAAAAAGTCTTGTAGGTCTTCATAGAACCATTTAACTTCAGCTTCTTCAGTGCTACTGGTTGGGGCATAGACTTGGATTACTGTGATATTGAATGGCTTGCCTTCGAAACAAACAGATCATTCTGTCGTTTTTGAGATTACATCCAAGTACTGCATTTTGGACTCTTTTGTTGACCATCATGGCTTCTCCATTTCTTCTGAGGGATTCCTGCCCACCATAGTAGATAAAATGGTCATCTGAGTTAAATTCACCCATTCCAGTCCATTTCAGTTCGCTGATTCCTAGAATGTTGACATTCACTCTTGCCATCTCTTGTTTGACCACTTTCAGTTTGCCTTGATTCGTGGACCTGACATTCCAGGTTCCTAGCAATATTGCTCTTTACAGCATCGGACCTTGCTTCTATCACCAGTCACATCCACAGCTGGGTATTGTTTTTGCTTTGGCTCCATCCTTTCTGGAGTTATTTCTGGAGTTATTTCTCCACTGATCTCCAGTAGCATATTGGGTGCCTACTGACCTGGGGAGTTCCTCTTTCAGTATCCTATCATTTTGCCTTTTCATACTGTTCATGGGGTTCTCAAGGCAAGAATACTGAAGTGGTTTGCCATTCCTTTCTCCAGTGGACTACTTTCTGTTCAGACCTCTCCACCATGACCCGCCCGTCTTGGGTGGCCTCACCTAGCATAGCTTAGTTTCATTGAGTTAGACAAGGATGTGGTCCTAGTGTGATTAGATTGACTAGTTTTCTGTGAGTATGGTTTCAGTGTGTCTGCCCTCTGATGCCCTCTTGCAACACCTACCTTCTTACTTGGGTTTCTCTTACCTTGGACGTGGGCTATCTCTTCACGGCTGCTCCAGCAAAGCGCAGCCACTGCTCCTTACCTTGGATGAGGGGTATCTCCTCACCGCCGCCCCTCTTGACCTTGAACGTGGAGTAGCTCCTCTCCGCCCTTCTGCACCCATGCAGCCACCGCTCCTTGGACCTCAGTCATGTGCAAGTCTTTGCAACCCCATGGACTGTAGGTCAAGAGTCTCCTCTGTCCTTGGGATTCTCCAGGCAAGAATACTGGGATAGGTTGCCATTTCCTTCATGTCATCACTTTCTGATTAAATCTGCATCAATATCATTTATTTTTAGATTGAAACATCTAATAAAACATGCTCAAATAAAAACACATGTGGTAAGAAGTGGCCTAAAGAATTAAAGGATTCTAGTATGTCTGAAAATGTTCGGTGTTTCCATTTAATACAACTTAAAGCAAAACTAATCATTAGCTTGCCTGTCTCCTCTTCATTTAGTGGTTCTTGTAGCTTTTAATCTTGCTCCTTCCTCTAAACCATACTTCTTTGTCCTCTCATTTTGTCACATTTTCTGTGCTTGTGGTTTCCGTTCTGCAGGCTGAAGGATCTTAGTTGCTCTTGCTCTGGTGTGTGACCCCTGGGGGTGAGGTTGGTCCAGAGACTTGTGCCCTTATCCCCTTGAAGGGGATTTTGTTTGATGTTATTGTGACCCAAGCCTGTGCTGGATATCGAGGGGAGCTTCCCCTTTGCTCTGTGGCCGTCACTGCCCTGTCTATGGTGGGGTCTGCTCCCTGGTTTGTGGAACAGAGCCCCCAGATCTGTTTCTGTGATTGTGATCTGTGGTCGAGGCAGGTGGGATTGGAGCACACCCACTGGGAGAGAAGCCACTGAGGATTGCTCCTCTGGGGATGTTCACCTCGGGGTGTGCCCTGTGTGTCACCTTCATGCCTTGTGCGAGCTCTCGTGTGACCCTGGTTGGCACTGCCCTTGGCCCCACCTTAACCATGGGCATGATGGGACATGGCCCTGGTGTCTCTCAGATGTTGTTTTCACCAGGTCACCAGCATAGATCCCCTGAACTCAGGTCCCAGAATTGCATTCATCATGGAGCTGGACCCGCTGTGGTGCAGTAGAGGCAGCTCAGACTCTGGCCTGGCCCTGCCCTCTTGTATATCTGTACAAAGGCTACAGCTGCTAAAGCTACACCTGCCATGACTGGGGAAGCCCTGGTTGTCCATTCAGATGCTCTGTAGGGGTGAAGTTACAAAGCCAGTTGTGGGTATAAAAGCATGGTTTGTGTAGCTGATACAAGAGATTTCAGCTTTTTTTCCTTATTCGGGTTCAGCTGTGCTTTCCCTCCACCTGTACAATTGGCCCACCCACACGTGGCTGTTCCTAAGGCTGTCCCAGAGCACAGGAGTCTATGATATGTGGAGGAAATACATGGTAGAAGATAGTGGATGGAGGCTCAGTAGAGTCCACCTCAGTAGGAGCCCTTCCTAGTGCCTGGTGAGCAGGGGCCAGCACAGAGGGAGAGAGACTGCAATGGGCTTCTTCTTTGGCATCACTCACCAATGGCGCTCTGCGCTATGGTGGTTCAGGCTTCCTCCACATGCATTCCCATGTGTAGACCTACTCCCTCCCTCCCATCTCCTCAGGATGTCTCCACACAGCCCACAGCAGTCCTCTGCCTGGGTCTGCTCTTCAAACCCCACATTCCAGCACCCAGCCCTTGTCTGCAGCAGTGGACACCCTCTCAGACTGTGGGCAGGGCTGGGGTCAGTACCCTGTGTAGAGGTCTCACTCTGTCCTGCTACCTCTGACTCTTGCCGTGTTCTTTTCCCATAGAAAATGAGGCTTCCCTTCTGTCCCAGCTGGGCTCTCCCCCTCAGTGAGGAGCTTCCCCAGGTGTGGAGACCTCTCCTCTCCTGATCCCCCGAGAGTTGGAGGTCCCATCCCACTTCTTTCCTGTTCCTTTCCCTTGTTTTCTCTTGTCCTACCTGGCAAAGCAGAAATTGTTCTTGTTCCCATTCTTGTTCTTTTAGATTTCCAAGGGCCTCTGCTAGTGTTCAGCTGCGATCTGTGCATTTTGTTCCATTTCTGATGTATTTGATTGTGGAGCCATGTCTGCCTAGTCTTCTGGCACCTTGATCCTTCCATCTCTATTTTATTTTTATTCTATCCTATGTTGTTGGTGGTGTTCTATCTTATTTATTTTTTTATTTTTTTAATTTCTAAACAAGTGAAGGGTTCACCAATTTTCTCTAAATCTTTAAGGATGTTCACTGAGAATAGTAGGTAAAATTACTTATTACTTGGTATCTTTCAGCTATGTCTCCACAAGATACCCAGAATTTGATGCCAAAAAATCCAGGGTTAGAAGATTTATCCTCAAAAGCAAACCTACAAATATATGAAAGATTTCACCTCAGAAACTTAAATTTAATGAAAAACTGGGAATATATGAGGGCATATGAAAGACAGAGAGGATATGCACATAAAGAAATTGAGACAGTTACACATAATTCGAACATTACTGCAAAAACATATGAACAACATGAGTCAAACTGGGAAAAACACCAATTTCAGTCTTCAACATCTGCCAAGAAGTATAAGATTTTAAGAAAAGATTTACGTCATTTTTTTAAACATACATATTCTCTGAAGGGAAACGTGGAAAATTTGGAAGATAATCTAGTCTCCACTGCAAATACTTGTTCAAAAAATTCTCAATATAGGCTTAGATTAAACAAACATTCAAGCGTGTCTGAACACCAGAAATTTAACAATGAGGGGGGAAACCCACAATATAATCAATTTGAGGGATCCGTGAGCAGGGGGTCATTATTCTTCCCCCAAAAGATATTTTTTCTCCATTCCAAGATGTATCATGTTGATAATAATGAAAGAGATATAACCCAACCATCACTGTTCAATACATATCATGATATGGTTAATACAGAACAACTTTCCATGTGTAATAAAATGAGTCAGGCCTTAAGTGAGTGCTCCAGCCCCAATAATTACCAGAGTATTTATGATGGAGTAAGAGGGTATTCAGGCAATGAAACTGGGTGTAAAGTTGAACGAGACTCAAACCTTATGAAATATCAGGGAACTGAATCTTCACAGAAGGATTCTAAAAGTAATAAATGTAGAAATACCTTTTATCAGATATCAGGTCTTCCTCTATGTAAGAGTACTCATACTGGAATGAAGACTTATAACTGTAGTGAATATGGTAAAAATTCTAATCTGTCTTCAGAACTTATTCAAAAGCAGACTATTCAGAATCCACAGAAAGAAAACAAGTGTAGGATATGTGGGAAAGTCTTTAGTAAGTCATCCAATCTAAGTAAACATTGGAAAATCCATACAGGAAGGAAACCTTTCAAATGTACAGATTGTAGCAAAGCGTTTAACTGTCGTTCACGTCTTACTCAACATCAGCGAATTCACACTGGAGAGAAACCTTATAAATGTATAGAATGTGGCAAAGCCTTTATTTACAATTCAAGTCTTATTCAACATCAGCGAATTCATACTGGAGAGAAACCTTATAAATGTACAGAATGTAGCAAAGCGTTTATCCGTCACTCATTTCTTACTCAGCATCAGCGAATGCATACTGCAGAGAAACCTTATAAATGTACGGAATGTGGCAAAGCCTTTAATCGCAACTCAACACTTTCTCAGCATCAGCGAATTCATACTGGAGAAAAACCTTATAAATGTAAAGATTGTGGCAAAGCTTTTATCCGATGTTCATATCTTACTGAACATCAGCGAATTCATACTGGAGAAAAACCTTATAAATGTAAAGACTGTGACAAAGCCTTTATCCGTTGCTCACGTCTTACTGAACATCAGCGAATTCACACTAGGGAGAGACCTAATCATTTTACAGAATGTGGCCAAACCTTTATTCGGAGTTCAACTTTAACTGAACATCATCGAATCCATGCTGGGGAGAAACGATACAAATGTAAAGAATGTGGCAAAACCTTTATTACAAGTTCATATCTTACTAAACATCAGCAAATCCATACTGGGGAGAGACCGTATAAATGTACAGAATGTGGCAAAGCCTTTAATCGGAACTCAAATCTTACTCAACATCAGCGAATTCATACTGGAGAGAAACCTTATAAATGTACAGAATGTGGCAAAGCCTTTAATCAGAACTCAAGTCTTACTCAACATCAGCGAATGCATACTGGAGAGAAACCTTATAAATGTAAAGAATGTGGCAAAGCCTTTAATCACAACTCAATTCTTACTCAACATCAGCGAATTCATACTGGGGAGAGACCTTATCATTGTACAGAATGTGGCCAAACCTTTATTCGAAGTTCAACTTTAACTGCACATCATCGAATCCATACTGGGGAGAAACCATACAAATGTACAGAATGTGGCAAAGCCTTTTATACGAATTCAGATCTTTCTAAACATCACCGAATTCATATGGGGGACAAACGTTATAAATGTACAGAATGTGACAAGGCCTTTATTAACAGTTCTAGTCTTACTAAACATCAGCAAATCCATCCTGGGGAGAGACCATATAAATGTACAGAATGTGGCAAAGCCTTTAATCAGAACTCAATTCTTACTACACATTTGTAAGTTCATACTGGAGAGAAACCTTATAAATGTACACAATGTGGCAAAGCCTTTAGTCATAATGGTCATCTCACTAAACATCTGAAAACACACACTGGAGAGAAACCCTAGTAATGGAACAAGTGATGCCCCCTAAACATGCATCAGAAAACACAAGAGTTTATACAAGAAACCTGTGGAAATGATGTCACAAATATGTAGAAAGGTATTTAATAAAAAATCAAAATTAAATAAATATCAGAGACTACATACTAGAAAGCTTCTCATCAATCCTCTTTTCTGAAGTTTCTATGAAGAAGAATTACTGTAGAGAGCAATCCATAGTTAAAACACATAGAAAATGGATATATTAGCGTGTATCATGAGATGAAGGTTGATGATTCAAAAGTTACAATTATTAGCAATGTATCCTTGTTTATAATCACATGATTTGGATTATTTGAAAACCAAAATGAATGTAATTCAATGCTCAAATAATGCATAATGTTTTTCATTTCTAGTGTGAATGAAAACATAGGTTTTTGATGGTTTATGCTTCAAAAATTAGCCTTTTTATATTGTGTTGAAACCATTTCTCTCTATTCTCCATCAGAAGATGAAGGATACTGTAATGTAAAATGGACAATGACCATCTAAATGGGGGTGTTTGTCACTGATGTGAAATATCCCTGGAGTTGCCATGATGTAAGTGATCATGGAATCTTTCCATGTATTAAAGTAAGACAGAAGGTGGTTCTAAATTTTCAATAGTTATATCACTTGATTTGTAAGCAGAACACAATGACAGTTCACTGCAATATTGATATATGTTTATAATATCAACACAAGTCATGAATATTACTTGACAATGTTAGGACAGCTTCTGTGATAACCTAGAAATGTATTAGAAACCCTTCCTGGAAAAGGCATGTAACTAGTGTATATCATGTTTACTAAGTGTTTCCTAGGCTTCGTTTTGTAAGCAGTAAAAATCACAATCTTTATATCATTATATGGGAAAATGAATATCTTTTTTGTACTTCTCATCTGTATGTAATTTGTAAAAGGTTTTATTTCAACTATGTGTGAAATTAATACATGGTTATTAATAAAAGTGAATGGTTTTTAGGGTTTCAGTTGATTGTAATGAATGAAGTGTTTAATCTACCACCACCATTAACCTCTCCCACCTTATTTAAGGTTGTAGTGAAGAGACCATAAAGTATTTGGTAGCACAGAGAGATGGCATATGTGGAAATTAGTTTACTTGCTGGCTTTAAACCTTTCGTACCTTCATATCGTTTCCATCATTTCTATGTTGTATCTCCTCTCCCATTTTGTAGCTACTCAGACACTGTGATGATTCTAAAAGGATTATACAGAGTATTGTTGTATACAATACAGAGCTTTGTTGACAGTTTCCCTGAGCTGCTCCTTGATTTTGCTGCCTCAGCATCTGACTGGGGAGCAGGCAGCCTGCAGGTCCTTGAACTCACACCAGCCAGTCCTGTGAGCACCTGCACTAGATGACCCCTTCCTTGAGATCAGCGGTTTTGTGGAACCTCAGGTTCTACTTCACAGGCCCCCTTCAATGACACCCTGACAAAGCTCACCAGAATCCTGCTTGTCTTGGTTTGAATGGAGAAATCCACACTCAGCCTGGGGAACCCAGAGCACTTCACCCAGGGTCATGTATAAAGGCTGAACCCCAAGTACTTTCTCTGCCTGATTCTAGCTTTGACCTCTCTCAGAAATTCCCCCTTAAATCCTCCCCTACAGAGAGGTCTCAGGTGTGGTGAGTGTGAGGACTTGACCTCAGGGCTCCTGAATGTGGGTTTGGGGGAAGAAACATCAGAAAAAACAGGGAACTTGCTAAAGACTCATTTCATGGCCCCACTGTAGACCTGCAGAGTCATATCCTCTTAGAGTGGGGACCTGAACTCCAGGGATTTCTATTCACTGAAATGGTTCAGAAAGAATCTTTAGCCAAGTGGTGTCCATCAGGATCATGTGGCCAATGGTAAGCCACCAGTGCCCTCCCCACAGAGTTCTCTCTTGGTCCTGTGGAGCCATCAGTGTGCTTTGTAGGAAGTGCTCCAGGGGATTCTAAGGGGAGGCCCGGGTTCAGGGTGTGGCTTCTGGTCAATTTGTGAGAGCTGAGGCCTGGCTTCAGTCCAAGGAGAGGCCGAAGGGTTGATCTAGCTGGATTTGGACCAGGGAAGTCAGTCAGCTCATGTCATCTGTGTGAGCAGAGGTTTAGGAGCTCTCTAATAAAAGAACAATCAAGAAATAAGTTCACAGGCTGGTCTCCAAGTAGGACGTGATTGCTCCTGAATCTCTCCTGAGACAGAGGACAGGAGAGGTCGGTCTTCTCAGCTTTTCAAGGTCCTTCTGTCTGTAGGTGCAATGGTTGCAGGTTAAAGAGCTGTGTTGATGCTCTCAACGGTATTTTCTCAAAACTCAGATGTGCATTTGCAGCATAACATCCCCAGAGATGATGCAGAGCAGGAGGAAGAAGAGGAGGAAATGGCAGCTTCTCAGGTAAATATCCTGTCCCGGGTCTGGGGCTGTGTCTGCTTTTCCTCCTGAAATGCCCGAATGAGAATCTGCAAGCCTTTAGTTCTCTGCTCCTAATTTTTCTGCCTGGGGTGTTTGTTATCATCTTATTTTCTTCCTTTTCTTCTTATAATAGTGAAGACCTGCCCTTTAGACTACTTCTTGTGTCCCAGAGCCTTTGCTCCATTGTCTGTATCCTGACTTTCTGTGGAGCATGATGAATTCTTAACATGAATTAGTGACTTTAAACTGTTGAAAATACTCTGTTTGTGACAGCCAACAAGGGGAGTCATTCCTATCCTAACTCCTAATTGGTATATAGTTTTGTGTTGGGATTTTAGGGAAGTTGGGAAATGCAGTGATGACTTAACATTTGGATGCAATTCGAATCCTTAGAACAGAGTTCAGTTCAGTCGCTCAGTCGTGTCTGACTCTTTGCAACCCCATGGACTGCAGCACACCAGGCCTCCCTGTCCATCACCAACTCCCAGAGTTTACTCACGCTCATGTCCATTGAGTGGGTGATGCCATCCAACCATCTCATCCTCTGTTGTCCCCTTCTCCTGCCTTCAATCTTTCCCAGCATCAGGATCTTTTCTGATGAGTTAGTTCTTCGCATCACATGGCCAAAATATTGAAGCTTCAGCTTCAGCATCATTACTTCCAATGTATATTCAGGACTGATTTCCTTTAGGATGGACCGGTTGAATCTCCTTGCTGTCCAAGGGACTCTCAAGAGTCTTCTCCAACACCACAGTTCAAAAGCATCAGTTCTTCAGCACTCAGCTTTCTTTATAGTCCAACTCTCACATCCATACATGAGTACTGGAAAACCATAGCTTTGACTAGATGGACCTTTGTTGGCAAAGTAGTGTCTGTGCTTTTTAACAAGCTGTCTAGGTTGGTCATAACTTTTCTTCCAAGGAGCAAGCCTCTTTTAATTTCATGGCTGCAGTCACCATCTGCTGTGATTTCGGAGCCCCCCAAAATTAAGTCTGTCACTGTTTCTGCACCGAGCCCCACAGTGGGCCCTGAGTCCATCTTTAAGGTCCTCTTGGCACAGCAAGAGTCCCTTGGACAGCAAGCCTTACTCCTCTGTCCACTAGGTATACCAAGGAAGAAGATCAAAGGGCTCTCAACGAGGGAGGAATAAGAGAAAAGGAGGGCTGGTGGAAACTCACAGACCAACGACTCTTTGTCTCCAGCAATATAGAAATCCAGCTGGCACAACAACATCAGGAGAAAACTTGTTTAGGAAAAACTGCTGGAGAGCTTACTGAGCTGCTACTATTTCGTTTCTAAGCTCCCAGCCCTGTGTGTTCAGATCAGTCCTAGCTGTGTGACTTGTGCTCAGAACAACGCCAGCCAAGGACCAAGACCCAACCCAGAGGTACTGACAGTTGGGACACTGCCCTTTGAAGATCTAGAAGTGGACTTTACTGAAATCAAGCCCTACAGGGGCTATAAGTATTTCCTTGTGGTAGTGTACACCTACTCGGGATGGGCTGAAGCCTACCCCATGTGCACTGAACAGGTACGAGAACTGGCCAAGGCCCTGTGAAGAGACATTATCCAGAGATATGGGCTGCCTCTCTGCATAAGGTCTGACAATGGGTCAGCTTTGTGTCTCAAATAATCCAAACTTTATCCTGGACACTGGGACTAAAATGGAAGCTTCACACTGCTTACAGGCCTCAGAGCTCAGGGAAAGTTGAATGTATGAATTGTACCCTTAGGACTACATTAGCTAAACTCTGTCAGGAGACCAGTTATCTTGGGTCGACATGTTACCCCCAAGGCTTACTCCAAGCCCGATGCACCCTGAGTCCTCAGGCTATTCTCCCTTTTAGATCTTATATGGGAGAAAACCCCCAGTGATAGGAAAACTCAAGGGAAACCCCCAACAATTAGCTGAACTGGAGATGTCCCGACACCTCCAGATCCAGGGAAAAGTCTTCCATCATATCAGCTGAGAAACCTTAGAAAGGACATCCATTCCTTTGGGTAATTGGGTTCATCCCAATCAGCCAGCAGATGAGGTATGGGTTAAAGATTGGGAAAAGGAACCATGTTAGCCAGTTGGGACAGGCCCTCACACGGTTGTCCTGGCAACCCCTACTGCTCTTAAAGTTACAGGCGTCATCCCTTGGATTCACCACACTAGAGTCAAGAAGGCAGTGGCTTCCTGTAATGAGGACACCTGAAAAACAGTTAGCGACCCCGGAAATCCCATCAAGGTCTGGTTCCATAAACAATGGCCCTCACCCACAAAAGACGCTGAGCTCTGCTCTAGTCACTCCAGAAACTTGAGGATTCTTCAGCCTTGCTCCAGCCACACTCTGGCAGCTGGCTGGTCAAAGCACGGTGGAAGCTTGATGATCTGGCTATCAAGATATCAATGGATTTTTATTGTCAACCCTGGCCTCTATCCCTGATTGGTATTATTGCTGTGCTCTTCACTACAAGGCTAGCATCAGTCGCACCCCAGGACTGGGATTTGGGTCAGAAGCTGCGGTTAGCTGTCTGGTATCTCACTGTACTGGGAAGCCTCATTCTAATTAGATGTTTCTTATGATCAATTCTCCCTACTATGTAAATCGCTCACAGTATACCTGACACCTCCCCACTTCATGAATCTAGGAAGATGGTATGAAAGAATTTATTTGCAGGGCAGCAATGGAGAAACAGACATAGAGAATACACTTATGGACATGGGGAAAGGGGAGGAGAGGGTGAGATGTATAGAGAGAGTAACATGGAAACTTACATTACCACATGTAAAATAGGTAGCCAGTGAGAATTTGCTGAATGTCTCAGGAAACTCAAATAGGGGCTCTGTACCAACTTACAGGGATGCAGTGGGGGAGGGAGATGGGAGGAATGTTCAAGAGGGAGGGGATATATGTATACCTATGGCTGATTCATGTTGAGGTTTGACAGAATAAAATTCTGTAAATCAATTACCCTTCAATTAAAAAATAAAAATTTAAAATATTAAAAAAATTTTTTGACAAATTTTGTTTTTCAAATGCATTCTAAGCTTTTTACTTGCTTGGTGACAGAAATACTAATTGGTTTTTTGACAGGAATTGCATAAACATCTACCAGTCATGGAAGATTATAACCTAAACTATGATACTTAGAAATAACAATGTGTGGTAAACTGATGTGACATAAAAAATAAACATGACTAATTCCCAATCATAAACTGATCTGTTAATTAATGTGACATTAAAAGTATTAAGTGGAAGTCAAGGTTTCTGAAACATTAATATATCACATTTAAAGAAAATGACATATCGAAAAAGTGATTTTTACTTTGTAAAATATAGTTATACAACTATAAATTTTTTGAGAATATTTTCAAATCAGAGAATAGGACACACTATGCTTTTATGCCTGATAGCCTCCATCTGAAACCCATTTCTGAAGTTTCTTTTGGAAAATGGTCTGACCCAAATCAGATGTTTTCAATAGGAAACAATGTCTCTGTTAAGCACTTTATAAATTCCACAGTTAGAGAAGGTATTTCTACCACTTCCTGGTAGCTCAGATGGTAGAGAACCTGCCTACAATACAGGAGACCAGGGTTTGATCCCTTGGTCGGAAAGATCCTCTGGAGAAGGAAATGGCTACCCACTCTACTATTCTTGCCTGGAGACTTTCATGGATAGATGAGCCTGGCTGGCTACAGTCCATGGCACTGCAAAGAGTCAGACACGACTGATGGACTAAGCACACAATTGTCAACTGTATACACTGTTTCTATAAAAGATCATTCCTATAGATTTATTTTTATTAATCATGGAGGTGCTCTTGGCACACATATAGTAACCCTAGAAATGTATGATTTCTGTAAGGTACTCTATGATTTCACATATATCTCTGCAACTCCTGTCATTAGTTACATTAAACACCAGGTTTCATATCGCTTGGATTCTACAATAACAACCACTGTCACAAAAATTATACTGTGATTTCCTTGGTGGTCCAGCGACTAAGGCAGCTCACTCTCAATGCTAGCTGCAGAGAGGGCGAGGGTGCGGGGAGGCGGGGGGGGGCGGGGGGGCGTTGTTGGGATTGGGGGGAGGTGCCTAGGTTTGATCCCTGATCAGGGAACTAGATCCCATATGCCACAAGTAAGATCCAGTACAGCCAAATAAATATTTTTCAAAAAGAATTACACTAAGATACACTAGGAAGCATTGGCAGCTGACATCTGGTAGCACCTAATCTCTCTTTAATAGCTCCATTTAATTTTTGAATTATTCCTCCTTCCAGTGCTGCTTTGGCACTAGATTATTTTGACCCAAAAGACTTCCTTTTTCCTGTATGGTCATCAACCCAGACTCCCTGAAGCACCTGTTTTTTGCAGATTCTCGCTCTCAGGCTGGAACAGAAAACACTCACTTGATGTCCTCGCATTGCCCAGACACTAGATTCAGGGTGCTGGTCATGGCAAGCTGCTCCTGTGACAAGGAGGGAGGCAGCCAGACCCCTAGATATGGGTTTGTGATTGTGTACCTCACGTCCCCTCAGAACTGCAATTATCTTTACACCTGTAGCTGCGATGTGAGACAGGCTTGGGGAACTGAGATTGTTTGTGAAAACCTTTATTGCTCAGTTGCTAATGAAAAAACAACAATTAAAAGTTTGTACCGATCATCTCCAAAGGGACTCTTGAAATGCTTGAGGAAGGTTCTAGTCCCTTTGGTCCCTAGAGACAGACAGGGACTCACATGGAAGCAGTAGTAAATACTGAGGTCTGACAAAGGAAGGGAATTCATGTGTCGGCTTGTATAGTTTGTATCCATGAGACGTGTTTCTACCAAAAATGAGTTATTTTCATGAGTAGAGAAATGGAGCCAAAGCACCTGCGAGGGATTTTCAAGAATTTCTCCATCTGTCATTTTACAAAGGTGAAATTTTCATACCTCATTGTCTGAAATGTCTTAGGACTTCTCAAAAAGTATCTTGAGGCAAATAACCTGTTTATAGTTAGGGTTCAATGATAGATAGAAATTCCCGCATAATTTCCACTGTAGTCTGCAATAGCAGGTACACCTTAGTGCCAACTCCCTAGAGAATATTCTCCTAGTTCTTCATGACCAAAGTCATATTCAGAACCAGAGGTTCCAGCAGAGAACTGTGACATTTGACCTACTAATACTTTTATCATGAAAATCAGTATATCCTCTACTTAGACTTTGTCCCCACTCACAGATACTTAAGAAACATATTTTCTTTTCATTTTTGTTCACACCCCAAAGCATGTGGGACCTTAGTTCCACGGCTAGGGAAGGAACCGCAATTCTGCATCGGAAGGTGGGGTCTTAACCATTGGAATGCCAGGGAAGCTCCTAAACACATTTTCTTTAATAAGTAACTTATTAACTCGAAATATATTTTCCTTTATATTGTAACGATTAATGCTTTCTGTGTACGAAATGATTAAATTGTCAACTCTGAGATCATAGCTCCCCCACCAGGGATTGAACCCACATAACCTACAGTGGAAGCACAGCGTCTTAACCACTGGACAACCAGGGAAGTTGCTAATACCACATTTAAAGACAAACCTGTACTCTCTTGGGATACAATTGTCTGTGGGCCTCTCACTGTTTTTCCTGTCTTGTGTTAGTTCTTCTCCAGATTATCCTTTCAAGGACTGGGCGAAGAGGAGGAGGTTAGGAAAGAAAGCCAATAGTGGGGGAGGGTGTTTGGGAAGCTAAGTGCAGAGCAGTCGATGTGATCCACGCGTCCCATTTGCCTAGTTTCGTGCCCACTTTTAGCACAAAAAGTCCTGCTTTTTGGAAACCTGTTCAGTCCTGGAAGAAGCAGGGCAATTGGTTGCTTCAGCAGCAGCAGCAACAACAATTAACAGAGACAATCTGTGTATCAACAGATTCTGTTAGGAGTAACGGTATGTCATTTCTGTGGTTACGTTATAAACGACAATGTTGGATTCCGGTCTTCCTCTTCCTTTCCCGAATCAGTTCCGAAGAGAAAAGCCAGCTGCCCTGTTGTAAGCAGGTCTCTGGTTACAATTACTGATGCTTCCTCCCAATGGATCATCTGAGTGATTACATTCTACTTTTCGTCACTGAGGAGACACCCATCTTCACACACTTACACAAAGGGCTTTTGAATTTTCCTCGTTTTTCAACTTGCTGAAAACATCTCGGCTTCCCATAGAGGCAGCTCTCAAAATTCTTCTCTTTTGCCTTAAGTTGTGTGAAACACTAACTTAGAACAGGCAGGAAGCAGCTCTGCTCCAGAGAAAATCGAAGAGATTTAAAGGCATCAAAAGGCAGAGAAAGGAAGCACAGCCGAACGGATCGACCAACAGACCCAAAACTCACAGGGGCGGGGGTGAGGGGAGGCAGGGCTCCGTCCCCACTGGCCCCGCCCCTACGTACCTGCGCTTCCGGCCTCGTCCCAACGTCGCCTCTCGTTGGCCGCGGCGTAGCGCACTCACCGTACTCTGTACTGGATGTTCCGCCCGCGCGTGCGCAGTATCCTGCAGACCCGGAATTGAGTTTAAATGAGCGACCGAGAGTTCTGGTGAGTTTGTTTGTTTGTTTGTTTAAAATCCGGATTTCCTAGTCCCACAGCCTGCTGTCCTTCACACGTGGGTTTCCGGGGTTTCTGTGGACGTTCAAACTACCGTCCCCATTTTCCCATCTCCAGTGTGTCCTCGCATAGCCGTGAGAAGTTCTGAAATCCGTTAGCTTAGCTGCCGGGTCCCTGGGGCTCACGTCCGCTTCCTGTTAATACCGTTCTAGAGTCCATGTCGGTGAAGGCAATGGCACCCCACTCCAGTACTCTTGCCTGGAAAATCCCATGGATGGAGGAGCGTGGTGGGCTGCAGTCCATGGGGTCCCTAAGAGTCAGACATGACTGAGCGACTTTACTTTTACTTTTCACTTTCCTGCATTGGAGAAGGAAATGGCAACCCACTCCAGTGTTCTTGCCTGGAGAATCCCAGGGACGGGAGAGCCTGGTGGGCTGCCGTCTATGGGGTCACACAGAGTCGGACATGAGTGAAGTGACTTAGCAGCAGAGTCCATGTCCTTCTCTGGCAGTTCTGCCTTCTAACTTGTAGAGACCGCTGCTTAAAGTCGTGCATTGCCCAACCCCTAGGTCCCTGATCCACTCCAACTCTGTATGGAGTTTGGTCAGGGTCTCGCTTAAGGTTTGAAGGGGAGGGTCAGCCTAGAACGTGTGGTTTTCACAGGAAGGGCCGCGAGTTCTGAAGAAAAGAATAAAACTAAAAACACCTCGTTTGATTCTGTGTTCCAGAATCCCTGCTGTGTCCGTGGCCGTAGAGGATTGTGTTTTGTGCCTGTTGAGATCCTCCCTCTGTGTGGGGCTGTGTTACAGGGAGCTCGGTGCGTTTTTCTAAGTATTGAACAGCCTATTTTCAACATTCAGGGGTTCCCAAGACTGATGTTACCTGAGAAGGAATCCCAGAGGAAGAGGAAAGCAAGGAGTCAGAAATGACTCTTTCCAAGGTAAGAGGCACAGTCCGTGTTTGTTCTGTCTCTCTTTTCTGAAATGCTGCTTCTTTGGACTTGATAAGCTTCTAAGACTTGATAAGCTTCTTAACTTCTGAACGGGTTTGTTTGAACTTACCCATAATGATCATCCCAAGGGACCCATTGCCCTCCTGGCATATCAGTGTGACAGGAAACAGTATTGCCAGCCAAAGAAGCTCAGTCAAGCTTTGAAGTCCTGAGTTTTTATTGGGACAAGACAACTTCCGTCCACCATGTCAGGCACATAGTGGTTGAAGCAAAACAGAGACCATTGTCCCTGGACTACCGCCTCCCGTATATATTGTAACGCAGATTCCTCAGCTTTTTTCCCTGTCACTTTCACTTCTTTCCCTTTTGATCTGGACTGATTTACAGGAGCCTGGGTGTTGCCTCTGAGCCATCCCAAGAGTGCCTTCCAGGTTTCAGGGAATCACCAAATGGTGAGTCACCTGGTTGCTGCAGGGAATCTCTGTCTATCTCTGCCGGTGTCACGTGATGACTTAGCTTCAGGGTTCTCAGCAGTCACCTCTCACTGTGGGACACGACTGTTGGGTCACTCGGCCATTCTGTGCCATCAGTCGCTCGGAGAGACCACTGGGGAAAAAGGGACGCCTTTTGGTCAGCCAGTGACTCTCAGTACTCCCATTCTATGGTAGGTAGGCTAAGAGTGGTTTCTGTTATATCCCAGAAGGCTCTCTCATACTCAACCCTTGGCTACATTGTCAGAAACTGGAAAATTTTGACCCTCCAAAAGGCCTGGCTCCAATACAAATGGGGGACCCCCAAAAATGGCCTCTGAGTGGCACACTAGGGAAAGACTCCGAATTTCCTTCCGTTCTGTTGCCTCCGTCTCCTATCCCTCTCTGTGTCTCTCCAGCAGATTTCCTAGATGACCCCTACTCGGCCTTTCATATCCACAGGATCTCTAGGAAAGGATTCTGAGGTTCCCTTTGGTCCAGCTCTTTCTTCTATATTCAAAAGCCTGAAGGATCAAAAACTGTCCTAATATTCTGAAGAATCCCCTTCTAAGGAAGCTGATCTCTCAGGTGGAGAGGGAACCAAGCTTCCCCACTCGTGAACATCCTAAAAAATTCCGTTCTGACTACTCCTGTTTCTCAAGCCTGGGAAGGACCAAGCTTCTCCCACTCTTGCAAATTCCCTTAACCCTTCAGATTCTTCTGATGTTCCAAAGACATCACTTCCCACCAGAGGGGCAGTCCAAAATTTTTATCAGCTGAAAGATCAGAGTCAATTTGAGCATTAGTTGGTCTATATTTTAGCTATAAAACTAGGACTACAGAAAGGAAAGATGACTTTTTGACACAGGATGGCCGTGATATTCTTTAGACTCTGGAGAAAACTGGTTAAAATGAAATTTTCTTTCCCTTGGAAACTGCAAAACTGGTTCTTTTTGTATATGCATTTAAAAACAACTAGCTTGTTAAAAGGCCTGCCTAGGGCAAAGTTTGAAGTTAGGCCTTTCCGTGTCCTTGACATACACTGCCCACTTTGCCTTAGACCTGACTCAGCCTTGGACAAATCAGAACTTCAAGCCAAACAAAGAAACAAACAAAAAAAGCGGGTCAAAGATGTTTTAAATCTCAGGCAGGAGACTAGGAAATCTCTGTCTATTGTCTGGATTTATGTACGTCTCAGTGTGCACTCTTTTTTTTCTTTTTTTTTTTAATGCTGAAGTGATAAATGAGTTCTAATTTAAAGGAAAATAAACACTTGCAAATCAGACAATTCTAACTACAAGAGAAATTAAATTAAATGAATTTCAGATTCACGTGAACTGGGAAATATTCAATATTAAATATCCAGTATTAATGTTTGTTTGCTAATCTAATGTAGATATGTCTAAGAGTCATTAGGCAGAGTATTTTCATTGTGCCTAGGTTTATTATAAGTTAAATATTTTTATATTTTTGTATCTGTTACAAGTTTGTCAACGAGCAAAGTACCTCTCGGAGAAGGCAATGGCACCCCACTCCAGTATACTTGCCTGGAAAATCCCGTGGATGGAGGAACCTGGTAGGCTGCAGTCCATGGGGTCGCTAAGAGTCGGACACGACTGAGTGACTTCACTTTCACTTTTCACTTTCCTGCATTGGAGAAGGAAATGGCAACCCACTCCAGTGTTCTTGCCTGGAGAATCCCAGGGACGGGGGAGCCTGGTGGGCTGCCGTCTGTGGGGTCGCACAGAGTCAGACACGACTGAAGTGACTTAGCAGCAAAGTACCTCTAGGAAAGAAAAAAAAAAAAACCTCAAAGAAAATGTAAAAGAGGTAGGAGCTTTCAGAGAAACTCTTTTAAGAATAATTATATTTTAGAAATGTCTGTCTAAAACATTCTCTAGATTTTGGTAACCTGAATTTCTGGGGCTGTGCTACACTAACTGATGGAAGTTTATTGACTAGCTAGGTCATTTCCAAATAAAATAAGATTCTGAAACATTCACTAATGAGGACTAACTTCCTCTTACAGAGAAAGTAGAGATTTTGGACTATTCATGAATAATGCTTGATGCCATCCTGAGATGGTCTCTAGAAATTTTTTTATAAAAATTATCACTGGTATTTATATTCTCCAATCTATAGAATGCTTAAGTTCCTGGTTGCTTAAGGAAAGTAGGATGTGTATTTTCACTAAAGAAGGTATGAGGGATGAAATTACATTTTATGAAGGGAAAAGGAGGTAGGTCTGACAGGTGGCAGTTTCAGGATGGGAGAACAAAGTCATGTGTACAGAAAGTGGTAAGAATATTTTATGGAAAGTGGACCCCAAGGGAAGAGTTTTGTGCAGAAATACAAGTTTTCTTGAGATGTTGAGCTGCCTTTGATACTGGATTTTAAGTTTCTTTACCTCTGAAGGGATCTGTTCTGTTTACCTTTGAAATCTTCATTACTTCGGCTAAGTGAATAGTTTCCCCGTGATCTATATGATTGTATCTGACTGAGTGTTATAACCCCTTTTGAAATTTGTCCACAAAACTTCCTAAATGACTTGACTTCTAGCTGACTTTGGAATGCTTCAGAGGGCCCCTGAGACATCCCAGGGAACTACTAAACTACCTGGGTTCATTGGACATGTAAAGTTACATGGGAAGTATGGTTGAAGGGTTGATAAATCTCAGATTATGCTGTATGGTGGATGTTACAAATATAGATATCTTAAAATTATGTGAGTTCATATAGATCTGTGAAGTGAAGTCACTCAGTCGTGTCCGACTCTTTGTGACCCCATGGGGTGTAGCCTATAGGCTCCTCGGTCCATGGGATTTTCCAGGCAAGAGTGCTAGAGTGGATTGCCATTTCCTTCCCCAGGCGACCTTCCCGACCCAGGAATCGAACCCAGGTCTCCCGCATTGCGGGCAGACGCTTTACCGTCTGAGCCACCAGGGAAGCCCAAATATTTATTTATTTGGCCGCGCCAGATCTTAGTTGCAACATGCAGGATCTAGTTGCCCCACCAGGGTTCGAACCTGGGTCCCCTGCCTTGGGAGTTCAGAGTCTTAGCTGCTGGGCCACCAGGGAAGTCACCATAGATCTGATATGCCCTAATAAAATGGGGTCAACTATAATTCTACTTATCCTGTGAACGTGGTACAAGTCACAGCAATGACCAGGCTACACTGTCAACTGCAGTTTAATCAGATTTAAACATGCCTTCTATGGTTTCACTCTGATGCCTTTGTAAGAATACTGCGACTTCATGATTTATGGAAAAGTGTTTTCTAAGGTTAACCAATAAACAAGTCTTGTTTGCTATCTGGTAAGCTTGTACCAGACTGGAATTTAGTCGAATCTCTATGTTAATGGAACAAAGTTTTCTTAGAATGTAGCTTTCAATAAGACATTATGAATTTCTTTCCCTTTAAGTGATTTATATTCATTTTTAAAATCTTTTGTTACTTCGGTAAAGTGAATAGGCATTCCTTAAGATTATGGTACATGTAGACAAAGCTCATCCTTCTTCTACAAAAATAACCCCTCACGCTTAGACTTTTGCCATCCTGATGTCCTTAAAACATGGCCATGGTCTGCTTGTCAATCAGGGAATTAAAAATGGGTGAACAATAGCTGTAAATCAAAGAGTCAGGGCTATGGGAAATGCAACATGGCTGCCTGGCTTTTCTGGGCTCCCTGACAAACCTCATTTTTATTTGATGGGTTAAAGCCTTCCCTGGCTACAGGGTTAATGCCCTCATAATGCAAAAATTATGTTTCACTGAATATTAACTTTTTTTCACTGCTAAAGTAAGTTTCTAGTTTTGTTAATTAAAGTCAGTGTTCACTAAGACTCACTTCTAAGATAGTTCCTTATGTTATATTTCTAAAAGATTTAATTCAGTTATTAAAAAGGATACTCTAAGTTTGTTTCTAAAGCTAATCTCAGTAAGCAATCTTCGGATAAAGAATAGATGCTCCGTGATATACAAGCAGGAGATTACCATCTGGCTAGTCATTTAACAAGGCAAGTCAGATGACCTGGAGTATACTGGGCTCTACCTAATGAAAGTTCTTGACTTTTCACTCTTACTTCAGATCAAATCAGATCAGTCTCTCAGTCGTGTCTGACTCTTTGTGACCCCATGAATCGCAGCACGCCAGGCCTCCCTGTCCATCACCAAATCCCGTAGTTCACTCAGACTCATATCCATCGAGTCAGTGATGCCATCCAGCCATCTCATCCTCTGTCTTCACTTCTGCTCCTGCCCCCAATCCCTCCCAGGATCAGAGTCTTTTCCAGTGACTCAACTCTTCGCATGAGGTGCCCAAAGTACTGGATTTTCAGCTTTAGCATCATTCCTTCCAAAAAAATCCCAGGGCTGATCTCCTTCAGAATGGACTGGTTGGATATCCTTGCAGTCCAAGGGACTCTCAAGAGTCTTCTCCAACACCACAGTTCAAAACCATCAATTCTTTGGCGCTCAGCCTTCTTCACAATCCAACTCTCACATCCATACATGACCACAGGAAAAACCATAGCCTTGACTAGACGGACCTTTGTGGGCAATGTAATGTCTCTGCTTTTGAATATGCTGTCTAGGTTGATCATAACTTTCTTACCTAGTCCTGACTAATAACTGCTAGCTATAACTATATTATTTTCTATGCAGCTTGTTTCAGAGGATTGATTCTTATGTTACTCAATGTGTGGCTGAGCCTGTGATAAAATGCTGATATGCAGCTCCACATGCTATCAATGATTGTAGTAATGTAACTCTAGATATGGGAAGAAGGAAGAAAAGGGAATATTTTCCTGGACCAAGTGGCTAGTAAGACAGGTATGGGCCAGAGATTTTGCTACTCACAAGGCCCGCTCTAGAAACAGCACATTGAGTGGTCTATCAATGGATCCTTCCCTAGACCTGGGAATCAGCCTTCCCAGTGCTGCAGGACACAATGGCCAAGAAATGCCCCCAGAGCATGGTCAAATATGTGGCTATGAAGGGACCCTGCTGACTGGACTCTGCCAGCTGTCTCTACAAAGATGACATCATGATAACTGTGAGCTCCTGACTTTCAACACCCTGCAAAAGGAGTTCAGAGTAGAGATCAGAAATAAGGCACTGTGCTCTGGGAAAATCCCAGAACTGGCCTTCCAAGAGTGAGGTGTTTTCAGGTAAAGATTTTTTGAGCCCCAATTCTGGCTTCTTCTCGTACCTAGAGAAACACTAACGTCACGAACCAATGTCCAGTCCTGGTTTTCCTGGCTAGCCCCTGAGCACCTTTTCTACTTCTCTTCATCTTTGGGCCATGTACCTTTAACTTTCTTGTACAGTTTGTTTCTTCTAAAATACCACAAGTTTCCAAGTGGTCCTGCAAGAATATTCCCTGACCAACACCTAGACAATGCTGAAACAAGTCACCTTATGATTCCATGGACTCTCATCTCCCTCCATAATACTCTGTGACAGAGTAGGCAAAGGGAACCCAGAGCCCCATTGCGCCTCTATTAAGCCTGAAGAAGCCGGAGTGGTCTTCGCCCCCTTTTCCTTGAAACTGGATTCCCAAATGTGTGAGAAGGGAAATGGGTAGGTAGTTAGACATGAGCAGGGTATCAACAAGGGCCAAAGAATTGGCCCTAAAAATAAAGAGGGAGATATGTGGTGACCCAGGGACTAAAGAGCACATAAAACCAAGGAGGGTCTTGGAATGCAGGAATGAAAAAACAAGACCCTTAGCATCTTTCTCTCCCCCATGTTGTAACTGTTGATGGATTTCTGGTCCTCCTGAGCAGTATAAATGGTCTCCCCTCCTTCCCCATAAGGAGAAAGTATTTTTCTTTCTCTTCTCCCACCCAGTATAGGTGCCTTATCCATTCAGCAAATAATCCGCAGGACCCCTATCCCACTCCTTGTACCCTGGCTATGAGTGGACTAAGGACCCCTGTTCAACATCCGTTCTCATTTGTGCTGGCCTGCTCTTCTAACAGCATCCCCCATTCTAATAAACTGTACTTCCCTCTCATTTTGTCTCAAGTCTGGAAATTCTTTTCCAACACGACCCCAGACCACAAGAAAGGTTACTATCCTATTAGACCTGTTGAAGTCTGTAAAACAAAGTTCCAACTTAAGTATGAATTCTTACCTTAGTATTCTGTTACATTGGGGTTCAAAATCATCATTCATTGAGCAGAATTTTCAACATTACTAACTCAAATAACCTTGCTAAAAATGTGGTACTTTGGCCCCAATTCAGAACTCTTGGTTCAGAATACATTAAAAAAAAAAAAAATTCCTGTTTCTTTGATAAACAATTTATACTGTGTCACACAAGTAGAACACTGAAGAATAAATATGCTGATGCTGCCCTGATTATTTTATAATTGCTCTTTCAGATGAGAATAGTTTCTCTAATGCTTGTGGATCATAACTTATCCTCTTTTGTTCACATTGGAAATTGGTAGAAAGGAGTACTGAGTAAAACATATGTTTTGTAATACAAGCCAAGGCACTAAATCTCGACCAGGACTCTGAACTTGCCGTTTTCATCTTGGATCACATTTGGAAGACTTCCCACGGCCTATTGGTATCTGTTCTTTGTATTTCAGGGATGGCTGACATTCCAGGATGTGGCCATAGACTTCACTCAAGAGGAGTGGGAGTGCCTGGACCTCGGTCAGCGGGAATTGTACAGGGACGTGATGTTAGAGAACTACGGGAACCTGGCCTCCTTGGGTGAGGATAACTGCCTTCCAGAATCCCTTATCTACCCACTGGGTTTTAGTTGCGTCATGTCAAGAATGTCTTCTGAAATGTTCTGCTTCCTACAGTAGTTTCAGATCTCTGCTTTCTAGGGCAAAAATGGGTATTTGAGTTTAGAAAGAAAGGGGATGATTCATGATGAATCGTTATGCTGGTGACGTTTTTCTTCCTTGATGTACTCTGCCTCCTTCCTTCTAGTTTAGTGGTAATTGTGAAAGTTCTGTGGTATTAAATAGTTGCACCCTCTCTTAATTTCACATTGACACTACTTAACTTTTGCCTTAGTACTACTTGACCAGAATCTCAGGATCTGATGTTAGGTGTGTGTTAGTATTATATAGCTGCTTTGAATAAAGTATTTAAGGAAATCGTTTTCTAGAACAAAATGCATTCTCATCTCACCTGAATACATATTGGATTCGATACTGATGAATCTCTAACAACACAAATATTTCTTTCTCTGATAAATAGGGCTTGTCTCTAAGCTGGACCTGGTCACCTTTCTGGAGCAATTAGAGGATCCCAGGAATATAAGGAGAATGGGGACAACAGCCATTTACCCAGGTAGGTATGAATGGTTGGAGATGATGACTCAGATGAGAGGTCCAAATAGCAGGGAGGAACTCATCCTTCATCACATGGTTTCGGAAGATTTGCTTCAATGGAAATGGTTTTCAGAAACCTGAGTTTGTGTCTGCTACTATCATAGAAATGTATCACCTGCCCCATTCTGTCTCTTAAATCATTCATGAATTTATCTTCAGTGATTACTTTTCTCCACCACAGTGTGAACTAAAAGTCTCCTCTTGGCTTGTGACAAACTGCATTCATTCATTGTTCTTCGATTTCTTGGGGGCCCTAGAAAAACTCTGCCCATTTCTGAGTAACTGCATGACAGTCCTTTTAAAGTTTCCTTCTACCTCTAGACAGAAATGTGTGTGGATTGGTAGACAAACTGCCAAACTTCTAGCGATACTGGGGATGGGTTTTTGTTCTCTGGTTTATAATTTCCTATCCACTGGGAGCGACACATCAGATCAGATCAGATCAGATCAGTCACTCAGTCGTGTCCAACCCTTTGCAACTCCATGAATTGCAGCATGCCAGGCCTCCCTGTCCATCACCAATTCCTGGAGGTCACTCAGACTCACGTCCATCGCATCAGTAATTCCATCCAGCCATCTCATCCTCTGTCGTCCCCTTCCCCTCCTGCCCCCAATCCCTCCCAGCATCAGAGTCTTTTCCAATGAGTCAACTCTTCCAATGAGGTGGCCAAAGTAGTGGAGTTTCAGCTTTAGCATCATTCCTTCCAAAGAAATCCCAGGGCTGATCTCCTCAGAATGGACTGGTTGGATCTCGTTACACTCCAAGGGACTCTCAACAGTCTTCTCCAACACCACAGTTCAAAAGCGTCAATTCTTTGGCGCTCAGCCTTTTTCACAGTCCAACTCTCATATCCATACATAACCACAGGAGAAACCATAGCCTTAACTAGACGAACCTTTGTTGGCAAAGTAATGTCTCTGCTTTTGAATATGCTATCTAGGTTGGTCATAACTTTCCTTCCAAGGAGTAAGCATCTTTTAATTTCATGGCTGCAGTCACCATCAGCAGTGATGTTGGAGCCCAGAAAAATAAATTTTGGAGCGACACATAGGAACTTCTAAATACATTTCAAATTCAAGTAATTTTTCACTGCAGAAAGCCAAACCTCGTGACAATGAAAGAATGCACATCTCAAGTTGACTTCAAAGTTTCTCTTTTCCTTATATGATCTCATATTAAATATCTTTAGTGGATTTGCCCCAATTCTAACATGCTAAAATAATGTTATTCTGTTACGTCATAGAATTTTAAAATAAATTGGCATAAAATCTTAGCACATTTTCCACTATATTGTTAATGGTTGATTCAAACTATGGCAATTTTTAAATTATATAAAAAGTCCTTTTTTAAAGTTCTAACTGGAATATAGCTGTTTTCCAATTTTGTACTCTTATACAGCAAAGAGAATCAATTATACATACCAGTTCAGTTCCGTGGCTTAGTCGATTCTGAGTCTGCGATCATGATCTGCAGCAGGCCAGGCTTCCCTGTCCATCACCAACTCCCAGAGCCTGCTCAAACTCATGTCCATCAAGTCCAAGATACATCCAACCATCTCATCGTCTGTCGTTCCCTTCTCCTGTCATCTTCAATCTTTGCTAGCATCAGGGTCTTTCTCAGTGGGTCAGTTCTTCACGTCAGGTGGCCAGAGTATCGGAGCTTCAGCTTCACCATGTCCTTCCAATGAATATTCAGGACTGATGGAGAGGTGTGGTCTTCTTTCAGTCCAAGGGACTCTCAAGAGTCTTCTCCAACACCACAGTTCAAAAGCATCAATTCTTCGGCGTTCGGCTTTCTTCATGGTCCAGCTCTCACATCCATACATAAGAATTGGAAAAACCATAGCTTTGACTAGATGGACCTTTGTCAGCAAAGTAATGTTTCTGCTTTTTAATATGCTACCTAGGTTGGTCATAGCTTTTCTTCCAAGGAGGAAGGGTCTTTTACTTTCATGGCTGTAGTCACCATCTACAATGATTTAGGAACCCCCAAAAATAAGATCTCTCATTGTTTCCACTGTTTCTCCTGCCGATTGCGATGAAACGATCTGACCTGTGCCGTGATCTTCGTTTTTTGAAGGTTGAGTTTGAAGCCACCTTTTTCACCCTCTTTCAGTTTCATAAAGAGACTCCTCAATTCCTCTTCGCTTTCTGCTATAAGGGTGGTGTCATCTGTATATCTGAGATTATGGATATTTCTCCCTGAAATCTTGATTCCAATTTGTGCTTCATCCAACCCGGTATGTCACATGACGTACGGTGCATATAAATTAAATAAGCAGGCTGACAATATACAGCCTTGACATACACCTTTCCCCATTTGCAATCAGTCCGTTGTCACATGTCCAGTTCTCACTGTTGCTTCTTGACATGCATACAGGTTTCTTAGGAGGCAGGTAACGTAGTCTGGTGTTCCCATCTCTTTAAGAATTTTCCACAGTTTCTTGTGATCCACACAATCAAAGGCTGTGGTGTAGTCAATACAGCAGATGTAGTTGTTTTTCTAGAACTCTCTTGCTTTTTATATGATCCAAGGGATGCTGGCAATTTGATCTCTGGTTCCTCTGCCATTTCTAAATCCAGCTTCAAGTGCTGGAAGCTCTTGGTTCATGTATTGTTAAAGCCTGGCTTGGAGAATTTTGAGCCTTTGCTATTGTTTGAAACGAGGGAAATTGTGTAGTAGTTTGAGCGTTCTTTGGCACTGCCTTTCTTTGTGATTGGAACGAAAACTGACCTTTTCCCGTCCTGAGGCCACTGGTGAGTTTTCCAAATTTGCTGGCTTATCGAGTGCAGAACGTTAGCGTTATCATCTTTTAGGACTTGAAATAGCTCAGCTGGAGTTCCATCACCCACACTAGCTTTGTTGGTCATCATGCCTTCTAAGGCCGACTTGACTGTGGACGCCAGGATGTCCGTTACTAGGTGAGTGATTATACCATCGTGGTTATCTTGGTCATTAAAATCTTTTTTTTTTTGTATAGTTTTTCCATGTATTGTTGCCACCTTCTCTTAATATCTTTTGCTTCTTTTAGGTCCATCCCGTTTCTGTCCTTTATTATTCCCATCTTTGCATGAAATATTCCCAGTACCTTTATTTTTCTTAAAGAGATCTCTAGTCTTTACTGTTCTATTGATCTCCTTCTCATTTAGGTCTCCATAGAGTAATAAGTAGACTTCCCTGTTTCAATCATAGTTTTAAAGTCTCTCTTCTTATTTAATTTCTTAAAACTAGTACTGTATTAAGTTTATCTTATTTGTTTTCAGCTTCCTCGGACATTTTCCTATGTGTCTTCAGTTTCTGATTAGTTCTCTGTCCCTATAATTTATGATTTTTAGATTGAAATATCTAATAGACCATTCTCAGAAACATGTGTGGCAAGAAGTGGAATTAAAAATCACTGGCACCTAGAATTTCTGAAAGTGAGTGTTTGGTGTCTCCACTTAAGATGACTAAAAGCAAGAATTAATCATTAGGTTGCCTATCACCGCTTAATTCAGTGGTCCTTGGAGGTTTTTATCTTGTTTCTTCCCCTATAACCTAATTCTTTGCCATCTCATTTTGTCTAGCGTTCTGTTTGTGGTCTCTGTTTTGACGGGTTCAGGAACCTAGTTAGTCTTCCTTCTGGTATCTGTCCCTTGGTGGGTGAGGTTGGTCCAGAGGTTTGTGCCCTTATCCTCTCTTGATCTGTGCTTTGATGCTGGTAACTGTGACTGGAGCCCGCCGGGAATATTCAGGGCTGTTGTCCCCTTGTTCTGTGGGTGTTAATGCCCTCTTTCTCGTGATGCCTGCTCCCTGCGTGGTGCGACAGAGCCCCCAGATCTGATTCTTAGCTGTGATTCTGATCTGTGGTACCACACTGCTGGGACTGGAGCACACGCACTGGGAGAGAAGTCACTAAGTATTACTCTTGTGGGGATGTTCACCTCAGGGTGTGCCCTGTTGTGCCCTCTCCTGCATTCTGCAAGCTCTCATGTTATGTAGTGCTGGCACTGCTCTTGGCCCCACCCTAACCGAGGGCATGATGGCCCGTGGCACTGTGGTCTCTCAGATGTTGTTTTCACAAGGTCACCAGCGTAGATTCAGTGAAGTCAGGTCCTGGGATTGCATTCAACGTGGAGCTGGAGCCACTGTGGTGTTATGGGGCAGCTCAGGCTCTGTCCTGGCCCAGCCCCTTTGTGTGGGAGCCCACAAAGTGTACAGCTGCCAAAGCTACACCTGCCATGAATGAGAGAGCCCTGGTATTTGATTCAGATGCTCCGTAGAGGCTAAGGTTACAAAGCCGGTTGTGAGTGTAAGACTATGGATTGTGTTGCTGGGAGGAGAGGTTTCATCTTTTCTTCTTAATCCCTGAGGTTCAGCTGTACTTTCAGCTCCATCCGTGTGTGTGACCAACTCAGAGGTTCTGCTCCTGAGGCTGCCCCAGAGCACAGGGGTCTGTTGATTGTGGAGGAGGTCAATGGGGGAGGCCATGGCTGGGGGATCAAATGACCTACATGGGTGGAGTTCTTCGTAGTCCCTGCTGAGCAGGGGCCGGTCTAAGGGACAAGGGATGCAATGGGCTTCCTGTTTGGGTGTCACTCACCAATGGCGCTCTGCTCTCTGGTGGTTCAGGCTCCGACCACAAGCATCCCGTTTGCAGAGCTCCTCCCTCACCCCCATCACTTCAGGCTGTTTCCTCACAGCCAACAGCAGTCATCTGCCTCAATCTGCTCTCCAAACCCCACCTTTCAGCACCCAGCACTTGTCTGCATTGGTGGAAAAGCCTCTAGGGCTGGATGGGCAAGGCTGAGGTCAGTACCCTGTGTGCAGGTCTCACTCTGTCCTGCTGCCACACGCTGATGGCTGTATTCTCTTCCCACAGAGAATGAGGCTCTCCTTCTGTCCAGACTGAGCTCCCCCAGTGAGGGGCTTCCCGGGATATGGAGACCTCTCCTCACTTTCATCTCCCCACAGGGTTGCAGGCCCCAATGCACTTCCTCTCCTCTTCCTTTTCCTTCCTGCTCTCCTCTTCCTTTTGTCCTGCGTAGCTCAGGAGGAATCTTTCTTGTCTTTTCAGATTTCCAAGGGCCTCTGCTAGTGTTCAGCTGGGCTCTGTGAGAATTGTTCCATTTCTCATTCATTTGTGGAGAGAGAGATGAGTCCACATCTGCCTAAGCCTCAGGCATCTTGATCCTTGGGTCTCTATTTTACTTTTAAACTAGCGATGGTCATCAATTTTCTCTAAATCTTTAAAGAGATTCACTGAGAATAGCAGGGACAATTACTTGTTATTTGGTATCTTTCAGCTGTGTCTCCACAAGATACCCAGGATTTGATGCCGAAGAATCCAGCATTAGAAGATGTATTCCCCAAAGCCAACCTAAGAATATGTCAAACATTTCGCCTCGGAAACTTAAATTTAATAAAAGACAGGCAATATACAAGGGTAAATGAAAGACAGAGAGGATGTTTATATGGACATAAAGAAATGGAGACAGGTATACATAATGCTAATGTTACTGCAAGAAGAAATGAGCAACGTGCGTCAAATTGGGAAAAACACCAAGTTCAGTCCTCAACGTCTGCTGAGAAGTATAAGTGTTTAAGAAAAGATGTCCATCCTTTTTTAAAAGATACATGTTCTCTAAAAGGGAACATGGAAAATCTGAAAGGTAATCTAGTCTCTACTGCAAATACTCATTCAGAGAATTCTGAAGGTAGGCTTCGACTAAACATGCATTCAAGCATGTCTGAATACCTACAATTTAACAATGAGAGGTCAAACTCACAATTTAATCAATTTGAGGGATCCGTGAGCAGGGGGTCTTTTTTCTTCCCACAAAAGATATTTTCTCTCCATTCCAAGATGTATAATGTTGATGATAATGGAAGAGACGCCATCCAGCCATCATTGTTCAGTACATACCATGATATGGTTAATACACAGGAGCTTTCCATGTATAATAAAATGAGTCAGGCCTTAAGGAAGAGCTCCAGCTCCAATAATTACCGGAGTATTTATGGTGGAGTGAGAAGGTATTCAGGCAGTGAAACTGGGTCTACGGTTGAAGGAGACTCAAACCTTATGAAACATCGGGGACCTGAGTCTTCAAACAAGGATTCTAAAAGTAAGACACTTAGAAATACCTTTGATCAAATGGCAGGTTTTTCTCTAGATAAGAGTACTTGTAGTGAAGAGAGGACTTGTCGTGAATATGGTAAGGTTTCTAATCAGTCTTCAGAACTTATTCGACAGCAGACTGTTCAGAATCCACAGAAAGAAAACAAGGGTAATATATGTGGGAATGTCTTCAGTAAAGCATCCAATCTAAGTAAACATAGGAAAATCCATACAGGAAGGAAACCTTTCAAATGTACAGATTGTAGCAAAGCGTTTAACCGTCGTTCACATCTTACTCAACATCAGCGAATTCACACTGGAGAGAAACCTTATAAATGTACAGAGTGTGGCAAAGCCTTTCCTTACAGTTCAAGTCTTACTGAACATCAGCGAATTCACACTGGAGAGAGACCTTATAAATGTACAGAATGTAGTGTAGCCTTTGTCTGTTCCTCACATCTAACCTATCATCAGCGAATTCATACTGGAGAGAAGCCTTATAAATGTAAAGAATGTAACAAAGCCTTTCTTAGTCGCTCACTTCTTACTCAACATCAACGAGTTCATTCTGGGGAGAGACCTTATAAATGTAAAGAGTGTAATAAAGCCTTTATTCGGCGCTCACATCTTACTAAACATCAGCGAATTCATACTGGAGAGAGACCTTATAAATGTAAAGAGTGTAACAAATCCTTTAGTCAGTACTCAAATCTAGCCTATCATCAGCGAATTCATACTGGAGAGAGGCCTTATAAATGTAAAGAATGTAAGAAAACCTTTATCCATCGCTCACATCTTACCCAACATCAGGGCATTCATACTGGAGAGAGACCTTATAAATGTAAAGACTGTAACAAAGCCTTTATTCAAAACTCAGATCTAACCTATCATCAGCGAATTCATACTGGAGAGAGGCCTTATAAATGTAAAGAACGTATCAAAACTTTTATCCTTAGCTCACATCTTACCCAACATCAGCAAATTCATACTGGAGAGAAAACTTATCATTGTACACAGTGTGGCCAAACCTTTATATGTCATTCAAAGTTAATTGTACATCATCGAATCCATACTAGGGAGAAACCATACAAATATAAAGAATGTGGCAAAGCCTTTTTTACGAGTTCGGACCTTTGTCATCATCAGCGAATTCATAGGGCGGATAGACGTTATCAATGTACAGAATGTGGCAAGGCTTTTATTACGCGTTCTAGGCTTACTAAACATCAGCGAATACATACTGGGGAGAAACCATATTCATGTGTTGAATGTGGCAAAGCCTTTACTTGCAACTCAACACTTACTGAACATTGGCGAATTCATACTGGAGAGAGACCTCATAAATGTAAAGACTGTAACAAAGCCTTTCATCGTCGCTCATTGCTGACTCAACATCAGCGAGTGCACACTGGAGAGAGACCTTATAAATGTACTGAATGTGGCAAAGCCTTTGGTCGCTACTCAACGCTTTCTACACACCAGCGAATTCATACTGGAGAGAGACCTTATAAATGCACAGCATGTGGCAAAGCTTTTAGTCGGAGTGATCATCTCTCTAAACATCTGAGAACACACACTAGACAGAAACGCTAGTAATGGCACAAGTGATGGAAGAGATTTTCCCTAAATGTGCATCAGAAAACACAAGTTTATACGAGAAGTCTATGGAGATGATGTAGCGAATATGTAGAGAGGCATTTAATCAAAAGTTAAATCGAAGTAAATATTAGAGATTGCCTAATAGAAGGCATTTCATCAGTCCTCTTTTCTGAAGTTTCTCTGAAGGAGAATGACTGTAGGGAGTACTCCATAGTTAAAACACATAGAAAGTGGATATATTAGCATAAATCGTGAGAAGAAGGTTGATGGTGAGAAAGTTACAATTCTTAGTAATGTATGTATGCTTGTTAATAATGACGTGATTTGAGATTATTTGAAGTGAATGTTATTAAGCCTCAAATCATCCATACTATGCTTTGTTTCTAGTGTGTTTGCAGACATAGATTTTTGATGGTTTATTAAAGATTAGTCTTTTATATTGTGTTGCAACCATTTCTATCTATCCTCCATTAGAAAATGAAGGATACCGTACTGTAAAATAGACAATGACCATCTAAATGGAGGTGTTTGGCATTGATGTGAAATATCTGGATGTTGCCATGATGTAGTGGTCATTGAATCTTTCCATGTTGTAAAGTAAGCAGAAGTCGGTTGTAAGGTTTCAGTAGTAATATCCTTGATTTTAAGAAGAACACAATGACAGTTCACTGCAATATTGATGTATCTTTATAATATCAACACAGGTCATGATTATTACTTGACACTGTTGAAATAAACACAGCTTTTGTGATAACCTCGAAATGTATTGGAAACTCTTCCTGGAAAAGGCATGGAATTAGTGTATACCATGCTTGCTAAGTGCTTCCTAGCCTTTGTTTGGTAAGCCATAAAAATCACAAGTCTCACATCATTATAACAGAGAAATGAATATCTTTCTCTGTACTTTTGATCTGTACTTAATCATGGATCATGCCGTGGATTGTAAAAGGTTTTATTTCAACTATGTGTGCAATTAATACATGGTAATTAATAAAAGTGAATGGCTTTTCGTGTTTCGGTTGATTGTAATGATGGAAATGTTAACCCACCACCAACAGTAACCTCTCCCACCTTATTTAAGGTTGTAGTGAAGGGACCACAACGAACTGTTTGGTAGCACAGAGAGATGTCATATGTGGAATTACTTGACTCACTGGCTTTAAACTTCTCATAACTTCATATACATTCCCTCACTTCTTTGTTGTATCTCCTCTCCCATTTTGTAACTACTTGGACACTGACGATTCTAATAAGAAGGATGATACAGAGTATTGTTGACAGTTTCCCTAAACTGCTCCATGCTGTTGCTGCCTCAGCATCTGTCTGGGAGCAGGCAGCCTGCACTTCCCTGAACTCAGACCAGCAGTCCTATGAGCACCTGCATGAGATGACCACCTTACTTGAGACCAGCAGTCTTGCTGAACCCCAGGGTCTATTCACAGACCCCCTTCAATCCCACCGAGAGAGTCAATTTCTAGGTAGGTTTTTTAAGTCCGGGGGTCCGCCAGGAGAGAAGGATCTGGAATTCTCAAGGAGGAAAAAAGGAAAAAAGCTTTGTTTTGTTTTTTTCCCCTCTACATTTCTGAGGATTATATAACAATCGTATATCCTGCTTGAGGACAGTCTCTGGGAAAAAAATATTCTGGCCAATCGTGCTATCTTACAATGTAAAATATTGCAGTGGATCTAGTGAGGTTTTTACAACCTTTGGATATTGTTTTGATTCACTGTAATAACTAATTAAAAGTATATAACCCCATTGCTAACACTGGCGAGGGGGCATTCTTTCTGCCACCTTCTGATGTCTATGTCAAAAACTTTCTCTTTTTTATACTTTAATAAAACTATTATGCAAAAACTCTAAACTATTAAGCCTCGTCTCTGGCTCCGAATAGAATTCTTCTCCTCAGGAGGCCAAGAATCCAGGCGTCTTTTGTGGTTCAGCAACAACCTTTCATCTTGGGGGCTCTTCCGGGACTCTTCAGGACAAGGTGAGGATGCGTGGAGCTGTAGTTCTTTGTACTGCTAGGGAACATGTCTTTTGCTATACTTCACTACCTCTACAGTGTGCTTGTGTGAATGAATGAGATACCTTGCGTGAATCAACTGAGGAGCCCTGCTCTGCAGTTCCTCGGTGACCTCATATGGCTATGGCAGAAACCTGTACCAACATGCCATGCCAAGAGGCACCCAGTGTCTCCTTCGGGCAATGACTAGAAATGGGCAAAGCGTGTGGATCAAACTCTCAATTCTTGGTCAAACTTTCCAGTCTCTGATCATTTCATGATTTCTTGGGAACTAGAACTCTTAACCAATCTGCCAGATCCTAGACTTTCAAGGGGCTTGTGATCTATGCCATTACTGTGTAGTGTTACTTAGCTCTCCAGCTTGGATTGGTAGTCAGGAAGCGCCTAGCCTCGCTAGGTATGGAAAGTCAGGAAGCTAGATGGAGCTCTAGCTCCATGAGTATCTGAAGTTAAAGGTTACTCAGATTGGAGGTGCAATGGGTTTCTTCCTTTGGCAACACTAGCTGTTAGTGGACCAGAGGCGGCTTTCCAGTAGCTTTTGTCCCGACTCCTTATTCTTTCTGTGGAATCTGTGAGAATGAACTGGAAAGACTGGCCCTAATGAGAACAAAAATCAGTTTTTCCTCACTGGCGAGCCGTTGCCCATCTCTTTTGCTATCGCTCATACTGGTGTGGTGATGCTCGGAAGGGACATCTCAGCTTTATGTTCGTATCGTTTGGTCTTACTGTGGTCAGGAATATACTCAGGGTTGTGCACACGCACTCAGGTGACGAATGTTTCCCAAAGCGGTCTTAGCTTGGGAGGCATTCCTGAAGGTTACTCTGATTGCACCCCAGGTGGCATCAGAGGCAAGCAAGGTTTTAATGGTGAGTAACTGGGCATAAGTCTGAGATGCCATCAGGTCTACCCCTGGTGCATCTCCAGCCCATCTTGGTGGTAGAACCAGGAGGGACAAGTACGGCCCCTGCGTCGTTAGGGACAGACTAAGTCCCACCAGGAAAGGAAAGCTTTGGTGTAACGTCTGTCTACACCCCTCTCTAGAGCAAGGAGGGATGCCTCTGGTATGGTGCTTGTTCCTTTTTTCTCTCCTACAGATGGGAGCTAACAATTCAAGCCTCACTCCTTTGAATTGTATCCTGAAAAATTGGGATAGATTTGATCCCCAGAGCTTAAAGAAGACACGCCTGATCTTCCTATGTGATACTGCATGGCCACGGTATCCGTGGGAGGATGGCAAACGGTGACCGGTTGGAGGGTCTCTGAATTATACTACTGTTTCACAATTAGACCGGTTCTGTAGAAAACAGGGGACATGGGTAGAAGTAGCATATGTGTTGGCCTTTTTCTCTCTGCGAGGTATGCCGGACTAATGTCCTAAGAGTATAGACTTGACTGGGAAACCTTCAGCTCCCTCCTGTCCTCCTCCTTTGGCCCCATACCCGGAACTCCCACTGAACAAACTGAAAGTCAGGGAACCGACCCCCACCACCACCCCAGGAAGGGTTGCCTTGGTCTCAATAAAAACCCAAGCACAAGCTTGAATCAAGATCACTGTGAAAAATATCAATAACTTCAGATATCCAGATGACACCATCCTTATGGCAGAAAGTGAAGAGGAGCTCAAAAGCCTCTTGATGAAGGTGAAAGAGGAGAGTGAAAAAGTTGGCTTAAAGCTCAACATTCAGAAAACGAAGATCATGGCATCTGGTCCCATCACTTCAAGGGAAATAGATGGGGAAACAGTGGGAACAGTGTCAGACTTTATTTTTGGGGCCCCAAAATCACTGCAGATGGTGATTACAGCTATGAAATTAAAAGACGCTTACTCCTTGGAAGAAAAGTTATGACCAACCTAGATAACATATTCCGAAGAAGGCAATGGCACCTCACTCCAGTACTCTTGCCTGGAAAATTCCATGGATGGAGGAGCCTGGTAGGCTCTAGTCCACTGGGTCGCTAAGAGTGGGACACAACTAAGCGACTTCACTTTCACTTTTCACTTTTCACTTTCATGCATTGGAGAAAGAAATGGCAAGGCACTCCAGTGTTCTTGCCTGGAGAATCCCAGGGACAGCAGATCCTGGTGGGATGCCATCTATTGGATCGCACAGAGTCGGACAGGACTGAAGCGACTTAGCAGCAGCAGCAGATAACATATTCAAAAGCAGAAACATTACTTTGCCAACAAAGGTCCGTCCAGTCAAGGCTCTGGTTTTTCCAGTGGTCATGTATGGATGTGAGAGTTGGACTGTGAAGAAGGCTGAGCACCAAAGAATTGATACTTTTGAACTGTGGTGTTGGAGAAGACTCTTGAGAGTCCCTTGGACTGCAAGGAGATCAGCTCTGGGTTTTCTTTGGAAGGAATGATGCTTAAGCTGAAACGCCAGTACTTTGGGCACCTCATGCGAAGAGTTGACTCACTGGAAAAGATTCTGATGCTGGGAGGGATTGGGGGCAAGAGGAAAAGGGGACGACAGAGGATGAGAATGCTGGATGGCATCACCGACTCAATGGACGTGAGTCTGAGTGAACTCTGGGAGTTGGTGATGGACAAGGAGGCCGGGCGTGCTGCGATTCATGGAGTCGCAAAGAGTTGGACATGACTGAGCAACTGAACTGAACTGAACTGAACTGAGGAGCGTTCCATCATTAGGGCTGCCAGATGAGACATGGGACTTGACCCTCTTTGTACATGAAAAAAATCACACTGTACTGGGGATCCTCACACATGCAGTTGGGCCATGCTGCGCCCAGTCTCATGCCTGTGCAAAGCACTGGATCCAGTGGTCACGGGACGGCCGCAATGCCTCCGGGCATTAGCTGCCACTGTGATTCTGGCCAGAGAAGCAGGTAAGCTTACACTAGGACCAAATGTAAATGCAAAGGTTCCCCATCCTGTTACTGCCCTGATGAAAGGGCACACAAGTGGCTGGCCAACTCCAGGAGGATTCACTATCAAGAACTGCTTTGCAAGAACCCACGGGTCCAACTCGAGACTGTGCCGACACTGAACCCCACCACTTTTTCCCTACGGAATAGGAACCCCGATCGTAACTGTGAGGAGCACATAGGTGAGATTTACTCGAGCAGGCTGCACCTGATGGGCATTCCCTTCTAGAACCCAGAACTGGACCTGTTCACTGACAGAAGCAGTTTCATCCAAGACGGGCAGCACAAAGCAGGCTCTGGCGTAACAGCAACTGACGAGATAGGAAGGCAGAGGCTGGGCCACAAGGGTGGGCAGCACAGCGGGCGGAACTCTGTGCACTCTCCTTGGCACTGAGCAAACGAAGGGAAAGAAGTCAATATCTACACCCAGGCAAGGTATGCCTTTGCTACTTACATGTACATGGAGCCCTTTATCAAGAAAAGGGACTATTGACAGCGGGAGGAAAGGAGATTAAAAAACAAAAAAGAAATCCTTCAGCTGTTAGAAGCACTCAGGAAGCCTTCCCAAGTGGCAGTCATCCATAGTAAAGGCCATCAGCAAGGAACTGATCCAATCACCAAAGGGAATTAGTTGGCTGACCAGGCTGCCAAGGAGGTGGCAACCCAACGGAGCCCCACAGTGGGCCCCGAGTGCATGTTTACAGTCCTCATGGCACCAGAATTGCCTCCATCCCCGAGATATACCAAGGAAGAAGATCAATGGGCTGTAAATGAAGGAAGAATAAAAGAAAAGGAGGGCTGCTGGAGACTCCCAGACCAAAGACTCTTTGTCTCCAGCAATACAGAAATCTAGCTGGTAAAACAACATAATAAGAAAACTTGTTTAGAAAAAAGTGCGCTGGGGAGCTTACTGGACCGCTACTATTTCGTTTCTAAGTTCCCAGCCCTGTGGGTTCAGATCAATCCTAACTGTGTGACTTGTGCCCAGAACAATGCCAGCCAAGGATGAAGACCCAACCCAGGGGTGCTGACCATTGGGACAATTGGGACACTGCCCTCTGAAGATCTAGAAGTGGACTTTACTGATGTCAAGCCCTATAGGGGCTCTAAGGATTTCCTGGTGGTAGTGTACACCTACTAGGGATGGGCTGAAGCCTACCCCACGTGCACTGAACAGGTACGAGAACTGGCAAAGGCCCTGTAAAGAGACATGATCCTGAGTTATGGGCTGCCTCTCTCCATAGGGTCTGACAATGGGCCAGCTTTTGTGTCTCAGGTAATCCAAACTTTATCCTGCACACTGGGACTCAAATGGAAGCTTGACACGTCTTACAGGCCTCAGAGCTCAGGAAAAGTTGAAGGCATGAATTGTACCCTCAGCCCTACATTAGCTAAAGTCTGTCAGGAGACCAGTTTTCTTGGGTTGACATGTTACCCCAAAGCTTTACTCCAAGCCCGATGCACCCTAAGTCCTTAGGCTATTCTCCCTTTGAGATCTTATATGGGAGAAACCCCCAGTGACAGGAAAACTCAAGGGAAGCCCCCAACAACTAGCTCACCTGGAGGTGTCCCAACACCTTCCGATCCTGGGACAAATCTTCCACCATATCGCCTGAGAACCCTAGAAAGGGCACCCATTCCTTTGGGCAATTCGGTTCATGCTTACCAGCCAGGAGATGAGGTAAGGGTTGAGTATTGGAAGAAAATGACCAAGTCAGCTAGTTGGGACAGGCCCTCACATGGTTGTCTGGGCAACCATATTGCTGTTAAAGTTACAGGCATCATCTCTTGGATCCACCACAGCAGAGTCAAGAAGGCAGCAACTTCCTGTGATGAGGACAGCTAGAAAACAGTTCAGGACCCCAGATTTCCCGTCAAGGTCTGGTTCCAAAAACAAGAGCCCTCACTCACCAGAGACGCTGAGCCCTGCTCTAGTCGCTCCAGAAGCTGACTAGTCCACGCACGGCAGACGCTTGAGGATTCCTTAGCCTTGCTCCAGCCACACTGCGGCAGCTCTCTGGTCAACGCTCAGCAGAAGCTTGAGGATCTGGCTATCCAGATATTAATGGATTTCTATTGTCAACCCTGGCCTCTATCCCTGATTGGTATTACTGCTGTGCTGTTCACTACAGGACTAGCGTCAGTCACAGCGCAAGTGTAGGATTTGGGTCAGAAGCTGCGGTTAGCCGTCTGTTATCTCACTGTAGTGGCAAGCTTCATTCTAATTAGATGTTTCTTATGATCGATTCTCCCTACTATCTAAATTGCTCACAGTATAGCTGACCCCCTTCACGATAGGCTCAGTTGCTACAGTGGTGACCACCCAAAGATGGGGAGAAAACCTTTTGCTAGTGCTCAGTTACCTGTTATGTGCAGGCTGCTTTGGAGCCTTTTGCTGTCCCTTGCCGTAGCAGATGGAGCCGTTCCTTCTCCATCACGCACCTGTCAACATTACAGTCAACCCTTGGAAAATCGCCTATTCAACCATCAGCTAGAACAATGTATAGATAGCCTATCCTATAGGCGGATCACTTACTGTCTTTTAGATCAGGTGATGTATATCCAGGGTCCTGGTGCCAAAAATGTTTCCCAGTTATGTCCCCCACTGCTGCTACCTTTTCCCCACCAGAGGAGCCAAACCCCAGGGGCATCCCGACACCATGGCATTGCCATCATGCTCCTGGGCCTCCGTCTACCCCCAAATGCCACGTAGATGTTACAATACAGGACAGCTGTCTGTCTGCCAAATAAATGGAAAAACCTACTGGACAGGGACAATAATGCAGACAAATGAAATCACGGACCAACTTTGCCCTTAAAAATCAGCCTCTGCCTGTTGGCAGTATGACTGAGGTTACAGAGTTAACTCCCCCTTAGACCTTCATCTGTACCAGGTTCTCAGCGCAACTCTTCACGTTCTAAAGGACACCATCCCCCAGCTGGCCAGGGATTGCTGGCTTTGCTCATCCTTAGGAACTCCACGGTATTTAGCTTCACCAGTAACATGAAATATTGCAGCAGCCTTGGGAACTCGTAAAGATCCACCCTTACAAGGGCAAGTCTTAAGGGCAATTGAGTTAACTCAAAAGGCTCCAGATGATTTAAAAATGATGGAAGAACTGAAGCTGTAGTCAATTTAGCCTGGGACAAATATAATCAAACTATAAAAGGTGAGTTGCCCACTCTTCTTCACACAGACATAATATGGTGCCCCTCCATCAAGGCCTTTTCTTGGTTTGTGGGACAGATGCTTACTTATGTCTCCCAATCAGTGGATGGGTATCTGCACCTTAGCTTTCCTCACTCCCCAGATGAATACTGGCCCTAACAACCAGACTCTCACGGTGCCTCTGACAGCACACTTGCGGTCAAAAAGACCCATCCAGTTTATCCCCTACTTTGGCTCCAAAATTTTGGCTGGGATAAGTATTGGAACAGGAGGATTGCTTCATCAATCACCTACTACCATATACTATCCAAGGACTTCACATGAAGGAGGAAACAGAACAGGCTCTATCTTGAAAGCAGGACTCCATCTTGGGCTGGACTGTGGACCTTGAGCTATATGCCCAGTATCTATGGAAATGAAATATCCACTAGAAAACCAGGCCCTCTGGAAGGAAGAGGCCCAGGGCTCTCTGTGGCCTAAAAAAATGTCCTAATTATCTGTGTAATTGAATAGAACCATGCGTTCTATTATGCTTACTGGGGTATGACCACAGGCCTATTGATAATTGTCTACTGTTAACTACCTAGGCTTAAGACATATGATTGCGGGTTAATTTTGATTGTATCTTTCTTTTTCCTTTTGTTCAGACTAGTTTCAGGGAACCTTATACACGTAGGGTATGTAAGGCTTTCACAAAAACCGGTCGGGGTGCTTGGCTAAGAGGAGACTCTGCCTTGAGACCGCCTGTGTAATAAACTGCACTACACTATCTGCATTGTCTTTCTGAGTGAGTTCGTTTCCCAGAACACGTGGCTACAACACAGAGACGACATTGAGAGAGTAGCAACATCTTTAGTGGCCTTACAGAACCAGCTGGATTCTTTGGCTGAGGTGGCTTTACAGAATAGGAGAGGGCTAGACCTATTGACAGCTGAAAAGGCAGGCCTCTGCCTCTTCTTGAATGAAAAATGCTGCTTTTATATAAACCAATTAGGAATAGTAAGAGACATGGCCTAACAGCTAAGGGAATGAATCATGAAAAGCAGCGAGGAACTAGAAAATTCCTGAAGTAATTGGAACAATATCTGGAGCTGGGCATCGTGGCTTCTCCCTTTAACCGGTCCTCTGTTCATGTTCTTAGAGGTGCTTTTGTTTGCCCCTTGTGTTCTCAAAGATATTACCCAGTTCATAACCTCTCGAATCCAGAAAGTTGCAAATGTTAATAGCTCAGTATAGTCTCCTAACTGACCTGGAGCTCTGAATATCCTATCGAACATGAGATGATGCTTTCTGCAATGAGTGATAGAAGCATCAAGAGGGGGCAATGAAGAGGAAAATGTCAAATTTTTACATAACTTCCTACACCTTCTGCCTCTGTAACTCAGCTTGCTCTTTGCAAAATCTTAATCACGTAGGTCTCAAACTGGGGACTCAAAATACTAGAAACTGGAATTTATCTCACTCCCCCTTGTTCTGTTCTTTGCAATTGCCCTAGCCCCTGCAAATCTGCAAACTCTCTTAATCATGCCTGCCCAAGTATAAAAACTATGTAACCCCTTTGTTTGGGGCTCGGAGCTCGTAGTGTTATGTTCTTAGGGCCCGCCAGCATAATAAACCCGAGTTCTCCAACTCTCCCAGTGCTGTGCTTGGTTTCTGCAACAATGGAAACACTTACAGCCTCATCGTCTCTGAAGTTGGAGGTCCCTTGCCTGCAGACAGGTGGTGACAGTGCAAATCATTTTGTGAAAACATGTTTCCTCAGGCTGCAGAGGGCAGTGAAAAAACCCTCAGTACTCAGGGTGTCCTGTGCCTTCCAAAGTGGCATTAGCGGTCAAGAACCGCTTGGCAATGCAGGATACACCAGAGAGGTGAGTTCCATTCCTGGGTCAGGAAGATTCCCCCGGAGGACGGCATGGAACCCATTCCTGTATTCTTCCCTGGAGATTCCCCATTGGCAAAAGAGCCAGGCGGTCTACAGTTCATGGGGTGGCAAAGAGTCAGACTTAGCACGCTAAAGGCAAGGCACCTTTGGGAAGAGTTCTGAGAACAAAGCTTTGCAGGAACCCAAGGCCCCCAGGTGATTCCCTCCAAGCACGAATTCCCCACCACCCCTCCCCCAAGGGCTCAGGCAGAGGCGGTGGAGGGCCACACCCATCCGAGAAAGAGCCCCTCCCCAGGCAAGCAGCCCAGCAACCTTTCTTTCTCGAAGTTCCCGCCCTAATCCTCAGCTCCAGAGAGGTCTCAGGAGTGCGGAGTGTGAGGCCGCAGCGCAGGGCTCCTAAATGGGGTCTTTACCCGCCATGTTTCAAAACCCTCATAATGTGTGTCAGCTAGCCCAGTGGTCGGGTCCATAGTCTCCCGTGAATTGTACTGTGACCTGCTCTCAGTAATGCAAAAAGAAAGGAGAGCTCTCAGGGGTGGTCTGCAAAGAGAGTGCACCAAAGGTAAGCACCAAACACCAAATGTGATTAGCATATCAGATTAGTCTTGATTGCCGCCTACCGATCTGGAACAGAGGAAGCGAAAAAAAGGCTCAGAAAACGGCGGGGGAAACAGGAAGCTTTTTTCTTCAGTTTCACTTCATCAGTTGCAGGTGAAAGAGCTGTGTGGATGCCTTTGAAGGTATTTTCTCAAGCTGTGGATGTGAGTTTTTGAAATAACATCCCCAGGAAAGACTCACGGCAGCAGGAAGAAGAGGAGGAAATGGCAGCTTCTCAGGTAAGTGTCCTGTCCCGGGTCTGGGAATGTGTCTGCTTTTCCTCCTGAAATGCCTGGACTGAGAACCTGCAAACCTTTAGTTCTCTGAGTCTAAGTTTTCTCCCTGGGGGATTTGGTGTTGCCTTCTTCTTATTTCCCCCTTTTTTTCTTATAATAGTGAAGAACTGCTCTTTAGATTAACTTCTCCGTTAAATCCCAGAGCCTCCATCCATTGTCTGTATCCCGGCTTTCTCTAGAGCATGATGAATTCTCGAAATGAATTAGTGACGTTGAGTTGTTCACTATATGCCCTTTGTGCGAGATCAGCACGGGGAGGCACTGGTACCAGAGATCCCCACTGGGATGTGGTCTGGTGTTAGGATCATCGTGAAGTAGGGGAAATGCTGTATGAATTTACATACGGATGCAGCTTCAGCTCGTTAGAACCGGAGTTACAGATTGTCCTTATAGAGTGAACTCAGTGGTCCACAGTTCTTCAGAAAAGTTTCAGAAATAAAAACGTTGCAGAGACTGCGCTCTATCGATAAGGGAAACTAGCTACTTAAAAGTAGTGCAGTTCACTTGAGTGCAGTTCAGTCGCTCAGTCGTGTCCGACTCTTTGCGACCCCATGAATCGCAGCACGCCAGGCCTCCCCGTCCATCACCAACTCCTGGAATTCACCCAAACTCATGTCCATGGAGCAGGTGATGCCATCCAGCCATCTCATCCTCTGTCGTCCCCTTCTCTTGCCTTCAATCCCTCCTAGCATCAGAGTCTTTTCCAATGAGTCAACTCTTCACATGCGGTGGCCAAATTATTGGAGTTTCAGCTTTAGCATCAGTCTTTCCAAAATTAGACCACAGATCGGGAAAGGCATATATGAAGTGAAATTTGCTTATGACACATTTTAAAAATCTTTATTTATTCGGCTGCACTGGGTCTTCGTTGTGGGAGTTAGGATCTTCAGTCATCCTCGTAATTTTCAGCTTCTTTGATTGTGACATTTAAACTCTTAGCTACAACATGTGGGTTCCTGTTTCCTGATCAGGGAAGAAGCAGAGCGCTGTGCATTGGAATCTCAGAGTCTTAGTCACTGGATCATCACGAAGTGCCCAAACTAATATTTTTTAATGATAGATTGAGATCATAGTTTCCATAATAGTGCCAAAATACCCATGCAATGATAATGCATTCTTCCATGTACTTCTTACTCCATGACATGTTCAATGGTTTAGGTGTTTCTGTGAGTTTCCTATGCTATGAATTTGTTTTCCTCCATTTGACTTAAACAAGTGTCTTGGAAAGAATAAGTGAGGGATGTACCTAAACTATCCCAATTAATGGAGTAACTTCATGCCTTCTTTCTTTCTTTCTGCTTTGGAAAATGAAACTCATCTGTGTTTAGCAGAGATACTGGGTTTGAGGAGTGGCGGTTTTCATCCCAAGCCCAGGCCTGATCTTTTCCACTACACTCCATGCTCACATCACAGAGTCTCATCACAGCTTTGTATTTTCCAAAATGTTCACAAGAATCTTATTAGTCCTAATCTGTGCTCAACTGTATTAAAATTTAAAATACAGCTCATTGCTTTATTTTAAAATGTATTAAAAATACAGCACATTTGTAATCCATTCATAATTACCTGAGTTTAGTGACAGGAAACTTTTTCTCTCTTCCTCCTAATGAGTATATAGCCCTATTTGAGTGTATATCTGTACTCAGTGGAGATGAGTTTGACTAGGCTCCGGGAGTTGGTGACTGACAGGAAGCCCCGGGATCCATGGGATCCCAAAGAGGTGGACACGATTGAGCGACTGAACTGAACTGGACTGTATGTATGAAAATATTAGTATGACTTGATCAATTTTCTTTTCTTCTTCTTTTTTTTTTTGGTTAGGTTTTTTGAAGAACTCTGTGGAAGGCAATGACTACCCAGTCCAGTATTCCTGTTTGGGAATTTCTTGGACAAAGGAACCTGGCAAGTTAGAATCTATGGGGTCACAAGAATTGGATATGACTGAGTGAATGAAACTTTTCTTGTCTTTAGTATTCTTTACAGTTACAAAAACTTCTCTCACCTTTTCTTAGAGCTGTCTCTGTGAATCTGTCATTAGTTAAAATTTCATTAGCTAAAATCTAAAGTACCTAAACTGAATTAAAGTTTAAGCTCTGCTATTTAATGGCTGTTTGATAAAATATATGCCAAAGGGTATAAGAACACCATTACTGATTTTGCGTTATTTCAAGGGCATCCACCCCCAGCACGACAACTTCCGTCCACCGTGTCAGGAACATAGTGGTTGAGGCCAAACAGAGACCACTGTCACCTGGCCACCGCCTCCCCGATATATTGTACAGCGGATTCCTCAGCCTTCTTCCCTGTCGCTTTCACTTCTTTCCCTTTTTCCCGGGCTGATTTACAGGAGCCTGGGTGTTGCCTCTGAGCCATCCCAAGAGTGCCTTCCAGGTTTCAGGGAATCACCAAATGGTGAGTCACCAGGTTGCTGCAGGGAATCTCTGTCTTTCTCTGCCCGTGTCACCTGATGACTTAGCTGCAGGGTTCTCAGCGGTCACCTCTCACTGTGGCACACGACTGTTGGGTCACTCGGCCATTTTGTGCCATCAGTCGCTTGGAGAGACCACTGGGGAAAAAGGGACGCCTTTCTGTCAGCCAGTGACTCTCAGTACTCCCATTCTATGATAGGTAGGCTAAGAGTGGTTTCTGTTATATCCCAGGAGGCTCTCTCATTCTCAACCCTTGGCTACATTGTCAGAAACTGGAAAAGTTTGACCCTCCAAAAGGCCTGGCTCCAATACAAATGGGGGAGCCCCAGAAATGGCCTCTGAGTGGCACACTAGGTTTTGCCAAAAGACGGGAAAGGACTCCAAATTTCCTTCTGTTCTGTTGCCTCCCTGTCTCCTGTCCCTCTCTGTGTCTCTCCATCAGATTTCCTAGATGACCCTTACTTGGCCTTTCATATCCACAGGATCTCTAGGAAAGGATTCTGAGGTTCCCTTTGGTCTAGCTCTTTCTTCTATATTCCAAAGCCTGAAGGATCAAAGACTGTCCTAACATTCTGAAGAATCCCCTTCTAAGGAAGCTGATCTCTCAGGTGGAGACGGAACCAAGCTTCCCCCAGTCCTGAACATCCTAAAAAATTCCCTTCTGACTACTCCTGTTTCTCAGGCCTGGGAAGGACCAAGCTTCTCCCACCCCTGCAAATCCCCTTAACCCTTCAGATTCTTCTGATGGGCCAAAGACATCATTTTCCACCAGAGGGGCAGTCCAAAATTTTTATCAGCTGAAAGATCAGAGTCAATTTGAGCATTAGTTGGTCTATATTTTAGCCATAAACCTAAGACTACAGAAAAGAAAGATGACTTTTTGTTTTTTGTTTTTTTGTTTGTTTTTTGTTTTTTAATTTTATTTTATTTTTAAACTTTACATAATTGTATTAGTTTTGCCAAATATCAAAATGAATCCACCACAGGTATACATGTGTTCCCCATCCTGAACCCTCCTCCCTCCCTATACCATCCCTCTGGGTCGTCCCAGTGCACTAGCCCCAAGCATCCAGTATCCTGGACTGGCATCTCATTTCATACATGATATTTTACATGTTTCAATGCCATTCTCCCAGATCTTCCCACCCTCTCCCTCTCCCACAGAGTCCATAAGACTGTTCTATACATCAGTGTCTCTTTTGCTGTCTTGTACACAAGGTTATTGTTACCCTCTTTCTAAATTCCACATATATGCGTTAGTATACTGTATTGGTGGTTTTCCTTCTGGCTTACTTCACTCTGTATAATAGGCTCCAGTTTCATCCACCTCATTAGAACTGATTCCAATGTATTCTTTTTAATGGCTGAGTAATACTCCATTGTGTATATGTACCACAGCTTTCTTATCCATTCATCTGCTGATGGACATCTAGGTTGCTTCCATGTCCTGGCTATTATAAACAGTGCTGCGATGAACATTGGGGTACACGTGTCTCTTTCCCTTCTGGTTTCCTCAGTGTGTATGCCCAGCAGTGGGATTGCTGGATCATAGGGCAGTTCTATTTCCAGTTTTTTAAGGAATCTCCATACTGTTCTCCATAGTGGCTGTACTAGTTTGCATTCCCACCAACAGTGTAAGAGGGTTCCCTTTTCTCCACACCCTCTCCAGCATTTATTATTTGTAGACTTTTGGATCACAGCCATTCTGACTGCGAAATGACTGATTGTGAAATGACTTTTTGACACAAGGTGGCCCTGATATTCTTTAGACTCTGGAGAAAACTGGTTAAAATAAAATTTTCTTTCCCTTGGAAACTGCAAAACCAGTTCTTTTTGCATATGTATTTAAAAACAACTAGCTTGTTAAAAGGCCTGCCTAGGGCAAAGCTTGAAGTCAGGCCTTTCCATGTCCTTGAAATACACTGTCCACTTTGCCTTAGACCTGACTCAGCCTTGGGCAAATCGGAACTTCAAGCCAAACAAACAAAAAAGAAGGTCAAAGACGTTTTAAATCTCAGGCAGGAAACAATGAAATCTCTGTCTATTTTCTGGATTTATGTATATCTCAGTGTGTGCTCTTTTTTTTCTTTTTAATGCTGAAGTGATAAATGTGTTCTAATTTAATTGGCCTAAAGGAAAGGAAACACTTACAAATCAGACAATTCTAACTACAAGAGAAATTAAACTAAATGAATATCATATTCTCGTGAACTGGGAAATATTCAATATTAAATATTCAGTATTAATGTTTGTTTGCTACTCTGATGTAGATATGTCTAAGAGTCATTAGTCAGAGTATTTTCATTGTGCCTAGGTTTATTGTAAGTTAAATATTTTTATATTTTTATATCTGTTACAACTTTGTCAACCAGCAAAGTACCTCTCGGAGAAGGCAATGGCACCCCACTCCAATATAGTTGCCTGGAAAATCCCATGGATGGAGGAACCTGGGAGTTCCTCCATGGGGTAGGCTGCAGTCCATGGGGTCGCTAAGAGTTGGACACAACTGAGTGACTTCACTTTCACTTTTCACTTTCCTGCATTGGAGAAGGAAATGGCAACCCACTCCAGTGTTCTTGCCTGGAGAATCCCAGGGACGGGGGAGCCTGGTGGGCTGCCGTCTATGGGGTCGCACAGAGTCGGACACGACTGAAGTGACTTAGCAGCAAAGTACCTCTAGGAAAGAAAAAAAAAAAAAACCTCAAGGGAAATGTTAAAGAGATAGGAGCTTTCAGAGAAACTCTTTTAAGAATAATTATATTTTAGAAATGTCCCTCTAAAACATTTTCTAAATTTTGGTAACCTGAATTTCTGGGGCTGTGCTACACTAACTGACGGAAGTTTATTGACTAGCTAGGTCATTTCCAAATAAAATAAGATCCTGAATCATTCATTACTGAGGACTAACTTCCTTTTACAGAGATAGTAGAGATTTTGGACTATTCATGAATAATGCTTGATGCGATCCTGAGATGTTCTCTAGAAATTTTTTTATAAAAATTATCACCGGTACTTATGTTCACCAATCTATAGAATGCTTAAGTTCTTGATTGCTTTAAGAAAGTAGGATGTGTATTTTCACTAAAGAAGGTATGAGGGATGAAATTACATTTTATGAAGGGAAAAGGAAATAGATCTGACTTACAGGTGGCAGTTTCAGGATGGGAGAACAAAGTCATGTGTACAGAAAGTGGTAAGAATATTTTATGGAAAGTGGACCCCAAGGGAAGAGTTTTGTGCAGAAATACAAGTTTTCTTGAGATGTTGAGCTGCCTTTGATACTGGATTTTAAGTGTCTTTACCTCTGAAGGGATCAGTTCTGTTTACCTTTGAAATCTTCGTTACTTTGGCTAAGTGAATATAGTCTCCCAGTGATCTATATGATTGTATCTGACTGAGTGTTATAACCCCTTTTGAAATTTGTCCACAAAACTTCCTAAATAACTTGATTTCTAGCTGACTTTGGAATGCTTCAGAGGGCCCCTGAGACATCCCAGGGAGCTATTAAACTACCTGGGTTCACTGGACATGTTACATTACATGGGAAGTACTGTTGAAGGGGTGACAGATCTCCTCATATTATGCTGTATGGTGGATGTTACTAATATAGATATCTTAAAATTATGTGAGTTCATATAGATCTGTGAAGTGAAGTGAAGTCACTCAGTCGTGTCCGACTCTTTGCGACCCCATGGGGTGTAGCCTATCAGGCTCCTCCGTGCATGGGAGTTTCCAGGCAAGACTGCTAGAATGCATTGCCATTTCCTTCCCCAGGCGGCCTTCCGACCCAGGAATCGAACTCAGGTATCCCGCATTGCAGGCAGACGCTTTACCGTCTGAGCCACCAGGGAAGCCCAGATATTTGTTTGTTTGGCCGCGCCAGATCTTAGTTGCAGCACACAGGGTATTGTTGCCCAACCAGGGTTCGAACCTGGGTCCCCTTCCTTGGGAGTTCAGAGTCTTAGCTGCTGGGCCACCAGGGAAGTCACCATAGATCTGATATGCCCTAATTAAATGTGGTCAACTATAATTCTACTTATCCTGTGAACGTGTTACGAGTCACAGCAATGACCAGGTACACTGTCAACTGCAGTTTAATCAGATTTAAACATGCCTTCTATGGTTTCACTCCGATGCCTTTGTAAGAATACTGTGACTTCATGATTTATGGAAAAGATTTTTCTAAGGTTAACCAATAAACAATTCAGACTGGAATTTAGTCGAATCTCTATGTTAATAGAACAAAGTTTTCTTAGAATGCAGCTTTCAATAAGAGATTATGAATTTCTTTCCCTTTAAGTGATTTATATTCATTTTTAAAATCTTTTGTTACTTTGGTAAAGTAAATAAGCATTCCTTAAGATTATGGTACATGTAGACAAAGCTCATTTTTCTTCTACAAAAATAACCCCTCATGCTTAGACTTTTGCCATCCTGATGTCCTTAAAACATGGCCATGGTCTGCTTGTTAATCGGGAATTAAAAATGGGTGAATAATAGCTATAAATCAAAGAGTCAGGGCTATGGGAAATCCAACATGGCTGCCTGGCTTTTCTGGGCTCCCTGACAAACCTCATTTTTATTTGATGGGTTAAAGCCTTCCCTGGCTACAGGGTTAATGCCCTCATAATGGAAAAATTATGTTTCACTGAATATTAACTTTTTTTCATTGCTAAAGCAAGTTTCTAGTTTTGTTAATTAAAGTCTAGTGTTCACTAAGATTCACTTCTGAGGTAGTTCCTTCTTATCTTGTATTTCTAAAAGATTTAATTGTGTTATTAAAAAGGATACGCTAGCTTTTTCGGCTTTGGGCTGGGAGGAGGCAAAGGTGCAACTTGCTTTGGTCGTCCCGAATCCGGGTTCGTCTGACACCAGCCGCCTCCACCATGCCGCCTAAGTTCGACCCCAGCGAGATAACAGTCGTGTACCCGAGGTGCACCGGTGGGGAAGTCGGTGCCACATCTGCCCTGGCCCCCAAGATTGGCCCTCTGGGTCTGTCTACAAAAAAGGTTGGTGATGATATCGCCAAGGCAACTGGTGATTGGAAGGGTCTGAGGATTACAATGAAACTGACCAGAACAGACAAGCCCAGATTGAGGTGGTACCTTCTGCTTCTGCCCTGATCATCAAAGCCCTCAAGGAACCACCAAGGGACAGAAAGAAGCAGAAAAACATTAAGCACAGTGGAAACATTACTTTTGATGAGATTGTCAACATTGCCTGGCAGATGCGGAATCGGTCTCTAGCTAGAGAACTTTCTAGAACCATTAAAGAGATCCTGGGGACCGCCCAGTCTGTGGGCTGCACTGTTGATGGCCGCCACCCTCATGACATCATAGATGATATCAACAGTGGCGCAGTGGAGCGCCCCGCTAGTTAAGGACTGCAAAGGAAAAAAAAAAAAAGGATCATTTGACAACAACAAAAAAATTAAAAATAAAAAAGGATACTCTAAGTTTGTTTCTAAAGCTAATCTCAGTAAGCAATCTTCAGATAAAGAATAGATGCTCCGTGATATACAAGCAGGAGATTACCATCTGGCTAGTCATTTAACAAGGCAAGTCAGATGACCTGGAGTATACTGGGCTCTACCTAATGAAAGTTCTTGACCTTTCCTTCTTACTTAGTTCTGACTAATAACTGCTAGCTCTAGCTATATCATTTTCTATGACGCTTGTTTCAGAGCATTGATTCTTATGTTACTCGATGTGTGGCTGAGCCTGTGATAAAATGCTGATATGCAGCTCCACATGCTATCAATGATTGTAATAATGTAACTCTAGATATGGGAAGAAGGGAGAAAAGGGAATATTTTCCTAGTTCAAGAGGCTTGTTAGAGAGGTATGGTCCAGAGATTTTGCTACTCACAAGGCCTGCTCTAGAAACAGCACATTGAGTGGCCTATCAAAGGATCCTTCCCTAGACCTGGGAATCAGCCTTCCCAGTGCCGCAGGACACAATGGCCAAGAAATGCCCCCAGAACATGGTCAAATATGTGGCCATGAAGGGACCCTGCTGACTGGACTCTGCCAGCTGTCTCTACAAAGATGACTTCATGATTACTGTAAGCTCCTGATTTTCAACACCCTGCAAAAGGAGTTCAGAGTAGAGATCAGAAATAAGCCACTCTGCTCTGGGAAAAACCCAGAACTGGCCTTCCAAGAGTGAGATGTTTTCAGGTAAAGATTTTATCAGCCCCAATTCTGGCTTCTTCTCGTACCTAGAGAAACACTAACGTCACGAACCAATGTCCAGTCCTGGTTTTCCTGGCTAGCCCCTGAGCAGCTTTTGTACTTCTCTTCATCTTTGGCCCATGTACCTTTAACTTTCTTGTACAGTTTGTTTTTTCTAAAATACCACAAGTTTCCAAGTGGTCCTACAAGAATATTCCCTGACCAACACCTAGACAATGCTGAAACAAGTCACCTTATCATTCCATGGACTCTCATCTCCCTCCATAAATGCTCCGTGACAGAGTAGGCAAAGGGAACCCAGAGCCCCATGGCGCCTCTGTTCAGCCTGAAGAAGCCGGAGTGGTCTTTGCCCCCTTTTCCTTGAAACTGGATTCCCAAATGTGTGAGAAGGGAAATGGGTAGATAGACGGGAGCAGGGTATCAACAAGGGCCGAAGAATTGGTCCTAAAATAAAGAGGGAGATATGTGGTGACCCAGGGACTAAAGAGCAGATAAAACCAAGGAGGGTCTCGGAATGCAGGAACCAAAAAACAACACCCTTAGCATCTTTCTCTCCCCCATGTTGTAACTGTTGATGGATTTCTGGTCCTCCTGAGCAGTATAAACGGTCTCCCCTCCTACCCCATAAGGAGAAATTGTCTTTCTTACTCTTCTCCCACCCAGTACATGTGCCTCATCCATTCAGCAAATGATCTTCAAGACCCCTATCCCACTCCTTGTACCCTGGCTGTGAGTGGAATAAGGACCCCTGGTCAACATCCGTTCTCATTTGAGCTGTCCTGCTCTTCTAACAGCATCCCCCATTCTAATAAACTTTACTTCCCTCTCATTTTGTCTCAAGTCTGGAAATTCTTTTCCAACACGACCCCAGACCCCAAAAAGGTTACTATCTTATTAGACCTGTTGAAGTCTGTAAAACAAAGTTCCAACTTAAGTATGAATTCTTACCTTAGTATTCTGTTTCATTGGGGTTCAAAATCCTCATTCATCGAGCAGAATTTTCAACATTATTAACTCAAATAACCTTGCTAAAAATGTGGCACGTTGGCCCCACTTCAGAACTCTTGGTTCAGAATACATTAAAAAAAAAAATCCTGTTTCTTTGATAAACAATTTATACTATGTCACATGAGTAGAACACTGAAGAATAAATATGCTCATGCTGCCCTGATTATTTTATAATTGCTCTTTCAGATGACAGTAGTTTCGCTAATGGCTTGTGGATCATCACTCATCCTCTTTTTTCACATTAGAAATTGGGTAGAAAGGAGTACTGTGTCAAAAATATATTTTGCAATACCAGCCAAGCCACTAAAGCACGACCAGGACTCTGAACTTGCCGTTTTCGTCTTGGATCACATAAGGAAGACTTCCCACGGCCTACTGGCATCTGTATTTTGTATTTCAGGGACGGCTGACATTCCAGGATGTGGCCATAGACTTCACTCAAGAGGAGTGGGAATGCCTGGACCTCGGTCAGCGGGAATTGTACAGGGACGTGATGTTAGAGAACTACGGGAACCTGGCCTCCTTGGGTGAGGATAACTGCCTTCCAGAATCCCTTATCTACCCACTGGGTTTTAGTTCCGTCATGTCAAGAATGTCTTCTGAAATGTTCTGCTTCCCACAGTAGTTTCAGATCTCTGCTTTCTAGGGCAAAAATGGGTATTTGTGAGTTTAGAAAAAAAGGGGATGATTCATGATGAATCGTTTTTCTTCCTTGATGTACTCTGCCTCCTTCCTTCTAGGTTCGTGGTAATTGTGAAAGTTCTGTGGTATTAAATAGTTGCACTCTCTCTTAATTTCACATTGACACTACTTACTTTTGCCTTAGTACTACTTGACCAGAATCTCAGGATCTGATGTTAGGTGTGTGTTAGTATTGTATAGCTGCTTTGAATAAAGTATTTAAGGAAATCGTTTTCTAGAACAAAATGTGTTCTCATCTCACCTGAATACATATTGGATTCGAATCTCTAACAACACAAATATTTCTTTCTCTGATAAATAGGGCTTGTCTCTAAGCTGGACCTGGTCACCTTTCTGGAGCAATTAGACGATCCCAGGAATATAAGGAGAATGGGGACAACAGCCATTTACCCAGGTAGGTATGAATGGTTGGAGATGATGACTCAGATGAGAGGTCCAAGGAGCAGGGAGGAACTCATCCTTCATCACATGGTTTTGGAAGATATGCTTCAGTGGAAATGGTTTTCAGAAACCTGGGTGTGTATCTGCTACTATCATAGAAATGTATCACCTATCCCATTCTGTATCTTAAATCATTCATGAATTTATCTCCAGTGATTACTTTACTCCATTACAGTGTGACCTAAACCTCTCCTCTTGGGTTGTGACAAACTGCATTCATTCATTGTTCTTCAATTTCGTGGGGCCCTAGGAAAACTCTGCCCATTTCTGAGTAACTGTATGACAGTCCATTTAAAGTTTCCTTCTACCTCTAGACAGAAATGTGTGTGGATTGGTAGACAAACTGCCAAACTTCTAGCAATACTGGGGATATGTTTTTGTTCTCTGGTTTATAATTTCCTATCCTCTGGGAGCGACACATAGGACCTTCTAAATACATTTCAAATTCAAGTAATTTTTCACTTCAGAAAGCCAAACCTCATGACAATGAAAGAATGCACATCTCAAGTTGACTTCAAAGTTTCTCTTTTCCTTATATGATCTCATATTAAATATCTTTAGTGGATTTCCCCAATTCTAACATGCTAAAATACGTTATTTTGTTACATCATAGAATTTTAAAATAAATTGACATAAAATCTTAGCACATTTTCCACTATATTATTAATGGTTGATTGAAACTATGATAATTTTTAAATTATATAAAGAAATATTTTTTAAAAGTTCTAATTGGAAAATAGCTGTTTTCCAATTTTGTACTCCTATACAGCAAAGAATCAATTATACATGTCCATTCAGTTCCGCGGCTCAGTCAATTCTGACTCTGCGATCATGATCTGCAGCAAGCCAGGCTTCCCTGTCCATCACCAACTCCCAGAAACTGCTCAAACTCATGTCTATCGAGTCCACGATGCATCCAACCATCTCATCCTCTGTCGTCCCCTTCTCCTGTCATCTTCAATCTTTGCTAGCATCAGGGTCTTTCTCAGTGGGTCAGTTCTTCACATCAGGTGGCCAGAGTATCAGAGCTTCAGCTTCACCATGTCCTTCCAATGAATATTCAGGACTGATTTCCTTTAGGATGGAGTGGTGTGGTCTTCTTGCAGTCCAACGGACTCTCAAGAGTCTTCTCCAACACCACAGTTCAAAAGCATCAATTCTTTGGTGCTCAGCTTTCTTCATGGTCCAGCTCTCACATCCATACATGACTACTGGAAAAACCATGGCTTTGACTAGATGGACCTTTGTCAGCAAAGTAATGTTTCTGCTTTTTAATATGCTGCCTAGGTTGGTCATAGCTTTTCTTCCAAGGAGGAAGGCTCTTTGACTTTATTGCTTTGGTCACCATCTACAATGATTTAGGAACCCCCCAAAATAAAGTCTCTCCCTGTTTCCACTGTTTCTCCCACCGATTGCGATGAAATGACCTGACCGGTGCCGTGATCTTCATTTTTTGAAGGTTGAGTTTGCACCCACTTTTGCACCTTTTGCACCCACTTTCAGTTTCATGAAGAGACTCCTCAATTCCTCTTCGCTTTCTGCTATAAGGGTGGTGTCATCTGTATATCTGAGATTATGGATATTTCTCCCTGAAATCTTGATTCCAATTTGTGCTTCATCCAACCCGGTATGTCACATGATGTACGGTGCATATAAATTAAATAAGCAGGCTGACAATATACAGCCTTGATGTACTCCTTTCCCCATTTGCAATCAGTCCGTCGTCACATGTCCAGTTCTCACTGTTGCTTCTTGACATGCATACAGGTTTCTCAGGAGGCAGGTAATGTAGTCTGGTGTTCCCATCCCTTAAAGAATTTTCCAGTTTCTTGTGATCCACACAATCAAAGGCTGTGGTGTAGTCAATACAGCAGATGTAGTTGTTTTTCCAGAACTCTCTTGCTTTATATATGATCCAAGGGATGCTGGCAATTTGATCTCTGGTTCCTCTGCCGTTTCTAAATCCAGCTTCAAGAGCTGGAAGCTCTGGGTTCATGTACAGTTAAAGCCTGGCTTGGAGAATTTTGAGCCTTTGCTACTGTTTGAAACGAGGGAAATTGTGCAGTAGTTTGAGCGTTCTTTGGCACTGCCTTTCTTTGTGATTGGAATGAAAACTGACCTTTTCCTGTCCTGAGGCCACTGCTGAGTTTTCCAAATTTGCTGGCTTATCGAGTGCAGAACGTTAGCACTATCATCGTTTAACTTCAAACAGCTCAGCTGGATTTCCATCACGTGCACTAGCTTTTTGGTCGTCATGCCTTCCAAGGCCGACTTGACTTTGGACGCCAGGATGTCCGTTACTAGGTGAGTGATTGTACCATCGTGGTGATCTCAGTCATTAAGATCTTTTGTTTTTTGTATAGTTCTTCCATGTATTGCTGCCACCTTCTCTTAATATCTTTTGCTTCTTTTAGGTCCATCCCGTTTCTGTCCTTTATTCTTCCCATCTTTGCATGAAGTAGTCCCAGTACCTCTATTTTTCTTAAAGAGATCTCTAGTCTTTACTGTTCTATTGATCTCCTTCTCATTTAGGTCTCCATAGAGTAATAAGTAGACTTCCCTGTTTTAGTCATAGTTTTAAAGTCCCTCTTCTTTTTTAATTTCTTAAAACTAGTACTGTATTAAGTTTCTCTTATTTGTTTCCAGCTTCCTCGGACATTTCCCTATGTGTCCTCTGTTTCTGGTTAGTTCTCTGTCACTATCACTTATGATTTGTAGATTGAAACATCTAATAGGCCATTCTCAGAAACATGTGTGGCAAGAAGTGGAATTAAAAATTACTGGCACCTAGGATTTCTGAAAGTGAGTGTTTGGTGTCTCCACTTAAGATGACTAAAAGCAAGAATTAATCATTAGATTGCCTATCACCTCTTAGTTCAGTGGTCCTTGGGGGTTTTCATCTTGTTTCTTCCCCTATAACGTATTTCTGTGCCATATCATTTTGTCCAGCGTTCTGTTTGTGGTCTCTGTTTTGATGGGTTCAGGAACCTAGTTAGTCTTCCTTCTGGTATCTGTCCCTTGGTGGGTGAGGTTGGTCCAGACGTTTGTGCCCTTATCCTCTCTTGATCTGTGCTTTGATGGTGGTCACTGTGACCAGAGCCCATCAGGCATATTCAGGGCTGTTGTTCCCTTGTTCTGTGGGTGTTACTGCCCTCTTTTTGGTGGTGCCTGCTCCCTGCGTGGTGGTATAGAGCCCCCAGATGATTCTTAGCTGTGATTCTGATCTGTGGTACCAGGCTGCTGGGACTGGAGCACACGCACTGGGAGAGAAGTCACTAAGTATTACTCTTGTGGGGATGTTCACCTCAGGGTGTGCCCTGTTGTGCCCTCTCCTGCATTCTGTAAGCTCTCATGTTATGTAGTGTTGGCACTGTTCTTGGCCCCACCCTAACCGAGGGCATGATGGCCCGTGGCCCTGTGGTCTCTCAGATGTTGTTTTCACAAGTTCACCATCATAGATTCAGTGAAGTCAGGTCCTGGGATTGCATTCAAAGTGGAGCTGGAGCCACTGTGGTGCTATGGGGCAGCTCAGGCTCTGTCCTGGCCCAGCCCCTTTGTGTGGGAGCCCACAAAGCTTACAGCTGCCAAAGCTATACCTGCCATGAATGAGAGAGCCCTGGTATTTGATTCAGATGCTCCGTAGGGGCTAAGGTTACAAAGCCGGTTGTGAGTGTAAGACCATGGATTGTGTTGCTGGGAGGAGAGGTTTCAGCTTTTCTTCTTAATCCCTGAGGTTCAGCTGTACTTTCAGCTCCATCTGTGCGTGTGGCCAACTCACAGGTTCTGCTCTTGATGCTGCCCCGGAGCACAGGGGTCTGTTGATTGTGGAGGAGGTCCACGGGGGAGGCCATGGCTGGGGGATCAAATGACCTACATGGGTGGAGTTCTTCATAGTCCCTGCTGAGCACGGGCCGGTATAAGGGACAAGGGATGCAATGGGCTTCCTGATTGGGCATCACTCACCAATGGCACTCTGCTCTCTGGTGGTTCAGGCTTCGACCACAAGCATCTCCTTTTCAGAGCTCCTCCCTCACTCCCATCGCTTCAGGCTGTTTCCTCACAGCCAACAGCAGTCGTCTGCCTCAATCTGCTCTCCAAACCCCACCTTTCAGCACCCAGCACTTGTCTGCATTGGTGGAAAAGCCTCTAGGGCTGGATGGGCAAGGCTGGGGTCAGTACCCTGTGTGCAGGTCTCACTCTGTCCTGCTGCCACACGGTGGTTGCTGTGTTCTCTTCCCACAGAGAATGAGGCTCTCCTTCTGTCCAGACTGAGCTCCCCCAGTGAGGGGCTTCCCGGGATATGGAGACCTCTCCTCACTTTCATCTCCCCACAGGGTTGCAGGCCCCAACCCAATTTCTCTCCTCTTCCTTTTCCTTCTTCCTGCTCTCCTCTTTCGTTTGTCCTGCGTAGCTCAGCAGGAATCTTTCTTGTCTTTTCAGATTTCCGAGGGCCTCTGCTAGTGTTCATCTGGGCTCTGTGAGAATTGTTCCATTTCTCATTCATTTGTGGAGAGAGAGATGAGTCCACATCTGCCTAAGCCTCAGGCATCTTGATCCTTGGGTCTCTATTTTACTTTTAAACTAGCGATGGTCATCAATTTTCTCTAATCTTTAAAGATATTCACTGAGAAAAGCAGGGAAAATTACTTGTTATTTGGTATCTTTCAGCTATGTCTCCACAAGACACCCAACATTTGTTGCTGAAGAATCCAGCATTAGAAGATGTATTCCCCAAACCCAACCTAAGAATATGTCAAACATTTCACCTCCGAAACCTAAATTTATTGAAAGACTGGGAATATACGAGGGTAAATGAAAGACAGAGAGGATGTTTATATGGATATAAAGAAATGAAGACAGTTATACGTAATGCTAATGTTACTGGAAAAATAAATGATCAACGTGTGCCAAAATGGGAAAAACACCAAGTTCAGTCTTCAACGTCGACTGAGAAATGTAGGTGTTTAAGAAAAGATGTCCCTCCTTTTTTGAAACATACTTGTTCTCTAAAAGGGAACATGGAAAATCTGAAAGGTAATCTAGTCTCTACTGCAAATACTCATTCAGACAATTCTGAAGGTAGGCTTCGACTAAACATGCATTCAAGCATGTCTGAATACCTACAATTTAACAATGAGAGGACAAACTCACAATTTAATCAATTTGAGGGATCCTTGAGGAGGGGGTCATTTTTCTTCCCACAAAAGATATTTTCTCTCCATTCCAAGATGTATAATGTTGATGATAATGGAAGAGACGCCCTCCAGCCATCATTGTTCAGTACATCTCGTGATATGGTTAATACACAGGAGCTTTGCATGTATAATAAAATGAGTCAGGCCTTAAGGAAGAGCTCCAGCTCCAATAATCACAGGAGTATTTATGGTGGAGTGAGAAGGTATTCAGGCAGTGAAACGGGGTATATGGTTGAAGGAGACTCAAACCTTATGAAACATCGGGGACCTGAGTCTTCAAACAAGGATTCTAAAAGTAAGACATTTAGAAATACCTTTGATCAAATGGCAGGTTTTTCTCTAGATAAGAGTACTTGTAGTGAAGAGAGGACTTTTCGTGAATATGGTAAGGTTTCTAATCAGTCTTCAGAACTTATTCAACAGCAGACTGTTCAGAATCCACAGAAAGAAAACAAGGGTAATATATGTGGGAATGTCTTCAGTAAAGCATCCAATCTAAGTAAACATAGGAAAATCCATACAGGAAGGAAACCTTTCAAATGTACAGATTGTAGCAAAGCGTTTAACCGTCGTTCACATCTTACTCAACACCAGCGAATTCACACTGGAGAGAAACCTTATAAATGTGTAGAATGTGGCAAAGTCTTTCCTTACAGTTCAAGTCTTACTGAACATCAGCGAATTCACACTGGAGAGAGACCTTATAAATGTACAGAATGTAGTGTAGCCTTTGTCTGTTCCTCACATCTAACCTATCATCAGCGAATTCATACTGGAGAGAAGCCTTATAAATGCAAAGAATGTAACAGAGCCTTTCATAGTCGCTCACTTCTTAATCGACATCAGCGAATTCATTCTGGGGAGAGACCTTATAAATGTAAAGAGTGTAACAAAGCCTTTTTTCTGCCCTCACATCTTATGAAACATCAGCGAATTCATACTGGAGAGAGGCCTTATGAATGTAAAGAACGTATCAAAACCTTTATCCTTAGCTCACATCTTACCCAACATCAGCAAATTCATACTGGAGAGAAAACTTATCATTGTACACAGTGTGGCCAAACCTTTATTTGTCATTCAAAGTTAATTGTACATCATCGAATCCATACTAGGGAGAAACCATACAAATATAAAGAATGTGGCAAAGCCTTTTTTACGAGTTCGGACCTTTGTCATCATCAGCGAATTCATAGGGCGGATAGACGTTATCAATGTACAGAATGTGGCAAGGCTTTTATTACGCGTTCTAGGCTTACTAAACATCAGCGAATACATACTGGGGAGAGACCATATTCATGTGTTGAATGTGGCAAAGCCTTTACTTGCAACTCAACACTTACTGAACATTGGCGAATTCATACTGGAGAGAGACCTCATAAATGTAAAGACTGTAACAAAGCCTTTCATCGTCGCTCATTGCTGACTCAACATCAGCGAGTGCACACTGGAGAGAGACCTTATAAATGTACTGAATGTGGCAAAGCCTTTGGTCGCTACTCAACGCTTTCTACACACCAGCGAATTCATACTGGAGAGAGACCTTATAAATGCACAGCATGTGGCAAAGCTTTTAGTCGGAGTGATCATCTCTCTAAACATCTGAGAACACACACTAGACAGAAACGCTAGTAATGGCACAAGTGATGGAAGAGATTTTCCCTAAATGTGCATCAGAAAACACAAGAGTTTATACGAGAAGCCTATGGAGATGATGTAGCAAATATGTAGAAAGGCATTTAATCAAAAGTTAAATCGAAGTAAATATCAGAGATTGCCTAATAGAAGGCATTTCATCAGTCCTCTTTTCTGAAGTTTCTCTGAAGGAGAATGACTGTAGGGAGTACTCCATAGTTAAAACACATAGAAAGTGGATATATTAGCATAAATCGTGAGAAGAAGGTTGATGGTGAGAAAGTTACAATTCTTAGTAATGTATGTATGCTTGTTAATAATGACGTGATTTGAGATTATTTGAAGTGAATGTTATTAAGCCCTCAAATCATCCATACTATGCTTTGTTTCTAGTGTGTTTGCAGACATAGATTTTTGATAGTTTATTAAAGATTAGCCTTTTATATTGTGTTGCAACCATTTCTATCTATCCTCCATTAGAAGATGAAGGATACCGTAGTGTAAAATGGACAATGACCATCTAAATGGACGTGTTTGGCATTGATGTGAAATATCTGGATGTTGCCATGATGTAGTGATCATTGAATCTTTCCATGTTGTAAAGTAAGCAGAAGTCGGTTGTAAGGTTTCAATAGTAATATCCTTGATTTTAAGAAGAACACAATGACAGTTCACTGCAATGTAGGTGTATCTTTATAATATCAACACAGGTCATGATTATTCCTTGACACTGTTGAAATAAACACAGCTTTTGTGATAACCTCGAAATGTATTAGAAACTTCCTTGAAAAGGCATGGAATTAGTGTATACCATGCTTGCTAAGTGCTTCCTAGCCTTTGTTTGGTAAGCCATAAAAATCACAAGTCTCACATCATTATAACAGAGAAATGAATATCTTTCTCTGTACTTTTGATCTGTACTTAATCATGGATCATGCCGTGGATTGTAAAAGGTTTTATTTCAACTATGTGTGCAGTTAATACATGGTTATTAATAAAAGTGAATGGCTTTTCGTGTTTCGGTTGATTGTAATGATGGAAATGTTAACCCACCACCAACAGTAACCTCTCCCACCTTATTTAAGGTTGTAGTGAAGGGACCACAACGAACTGTTTGGTAGCACAGAGAGATGTCATATGTGGAATTACTTGACTCACTGGCTTTAAACTTCTCATAACTTCATATACATTCCCTCACTTCTTTGTTGTATCTCCTCTCCCATTTTGTAACTACTTGGACACTGACGATTCTAATAAGAAGGATGATACAGAGTATTGTTGACAGGTTCCCTAAACTGCTCCATTCTGTTGCTGCCTCAGCATCTGTCTGGGAGCAGGCAGCCTGCACTTCCCTGAACTCAGACCAGCAGTCCTATGAGCACCTGCATGAGATGACCACCTTACTTGAGACCAGCAGTCTTGCTGAACCCCAGGGTCTATTCACAGACCCCCTTCAATCCCACCGAGAGAGTCAATTTCTAGGTAGGTTTTTAAGTCCGGGGGTCCGCCAGGAGAGAAGGATCTGGAATTCTCAAGGAGGAAAAAAGGAAAAAAGCTTTGTTTTGTTTTTTTCCCCTCTACATTTCTGAGGATTATATAACAATCGTATATCCTGCTTGAGGACAGTCTCTGGGAAAAAAATATTCTGGCCAATCGTGTTATCTTACAATGTAAAATATTGCAGTGGATCTAGTGAGGTTTTTACAACCTTTGGATATTGTTTTGATTCACTGTAATAACTAATTAAAAGTATATAACCCCATTGCTAACACTGGCGAGGGGGCATTCTTTCTGCCACCTTCTGATGTCTATGTCAAAAACTTTCTCTTTCTTATACTTTAATAAAACTATTATGCAAAAACTCTAAACTATTAAGCCTCGTCTCTGGCTCCGAATAGAATTCTTCTCCTCAGGAGGCCAAGAATCCAGGCGTCTTTTGTGGTTCAGCAACAACCTTTCATCTTGGGGGCTCTTCCGGGACTCTTCAGGACAAGGTGAGGATGCGTGGAGCTGTAGTTCTTTGTACTGCTAGGGAACATGTCTTTTGCTGTACTTCACTACCTCTACAGTGTGCTTGTGTGAATGAATGAGATACCTTGCGTGAATCAACTGAGGAGCCCTGCTCTGCAGTTCCTCGGTGACCTCATATGGCTATGGCAGAAACCTGTACCAACGTGCCAATGCCAAGAGGCACCCAGTGTCTCCTTCGGGCAATGACTAGAAATGGGCAAAGCGTGTGGATCGAACTCTCATTTCTTGGTCAAACTTTCCAGTCTCTGATCATTTCATGATTTCTTGGGAACTAGAACTATTAACCAATCTGCCAGATCCTAGACTTTCAAGGGGCTTGTGATCTATGCCCTTACTGTGTAGTGTTACTTAGTTCTCCAGCTTGGATTGGTAGTCAGGAAGCGCCTAGCCTCGCTAGGTATGGAAAGTCAGGAAGCTAGATGGAGCTCTAGCTCCATGAGTATCTGAAGTTAAAGATTACTCAGATTGGAGGTGCAATGGGTTTCTTCCTTTGGCAACACTAGCTGTTAGTGGACCAGAGGCGGCTTTGAAAAGTTGAAGGCATGAACTGTACCCTCAGCCCTACATTAGCTAAAGTCTGTCAGGAGACCAGTTTTCTTGGGTCGACATGTTACCCCCAAGCTTTACTCCAAGCCCGATGCACCCTAAGTCCTTAGGCTATTCTCCCTTTGAGATCTTATATGGGAGAAACCCCCAGTGACAGGAAAACTCAAGGGAAGCCCCCAACAACTAGCTCACCTGGAGGTGTCCCAACACCTTCAGATCCTGGGACAAATCTTCCACCATATCGCCTGAAAACCCTAGAAAGGGCACCCATTCCTTTGGGCAATTCGGTTCATGCTTACCAGCCAGGAGATGAGGTAAGGGTTGAGTATTGGAAGAAAATGACCAAGTCAGCTAGTTGGGACAGGCCCTCACATGGTTGTCTGGGCAATCATATTGCTGTTAAAGTTACAGGCATCATCTCTTGGATCCACCTCACCAGAGTCAAGAAGGCAGCAACTTCCTGTGATGAGGACAGCTAGAAAACAGTTCAGGACCCCAGATTTCCCGTCAAGGTCTGGTTCCAAAAACAAGAGCCCTCACTCACCAGAGACGCTGAGCCCTGCTCTAGTCGCTCCAGAAGCTGACTAGTCCACGCACGGCAGACGCTTGAGGATTCCTCAGCCGTGCTCCAGCCACACTGCGGCAGCTCGCTGATCAACGCTCAGCAGAAGCTTGAGGATCTGGCTATCCAGATATTAATGGATTTCTATTGTCAACCCTGGCCTCTATCCCTGATTGGTATTACTGCTGTGCTGTTCACTACAGGACTAGCTTCAGTCACAGCGCAAGTGTAGGATTTGGGTCAGAAGCTGCGGTTAGCTGTCTGTTATCTCACTGTAGCGGCAAGCTTCATTCTAATTAGATGTTTCTTATGATCGATTCTCCCTACTATCTAAATTGCTCACAGTATAGCTGACCCCCTTCACGATAGGCTCAGTTGCTATAGTGGTGACCACCCAAAGATGGGGAGAAAACCTTTTGCTAGTGCTCAGTTACCTGTTATGTGCAGGCTGCTTTGGAGCCTTTTGCTGTCCCTTGCCGTAACAGATGGAGCCCTTCCTTCTCCATCACGCACCTGTCAACATTAAGGTCAACCCTTGGAAAATCGCCTATTCAACCATCAGCTAGAACAATGTATAGATAGCCTATCCTATAGGCGGATCACTTACTGTCTTTCTGATCAGGTGATGTATATCCAGGGTCCTGGTGCCAAAAATGTTTCCCAGTTATGTCCCCCACTGCCGCTACCTTTTCCCAACCAGAGGAACCAAACCCCAGGGGCATCCCGACACCATGGCATTGCCATCATGCTCCTGGGCCTCCGTCTACCCCCAAATGCCACGTAGATGTTACAATACAGGACAGCTGTCTGTCTGCCAAATAAATGGAAAAACCTACTGGACAGGGACAATAATGCAGACAAATGAAATCACGGACCAACTTTGCCCTTAAAAATCAGCCTCTGAAAAAAAAAAAAAAAAAAAAATCAGCCTCTGCCTGTTGGCAGTACGACCGAGGTTACAGAGTTAACTCCCCCTTAGACCTTCATCTGTACCAGGTTCTCAGCACAACTCTTCACGTTCTAAAGGACACCATCCCCCAGCTGGCCAGGGATTGCTGGCTTTGCTCATCCTTAGGAACTCCACGGTATTTAGCTTCACCAGTAACATGAAATATTGCAGCAGCCTTGGGAACTCGTAAAGATCCACCCTTACAAGGGCAAGTCTTAAGGGCAATTGAGTTAACTCAAAAGGCTCCAGATGATTTAAAAATGATGGAAGAACTGAAGCTGTAGTCAATTTAGCCTGGGACAAATATAATCAAACTATAAAAGGTGAGTTGCCCACTCTTCTTCACACAGACATAATATGGTGCCCCTCCATCAAGGCCTTTTCTTGGTTTGTGGGCCAGATGCTTACTTATGTCTCCCAATCAGTGGATGGGTATCTGCACCTTAGCTTTCCTCACTCCCCAGATGAATACTGGCCCTAACAACCAGACTCTCACGGTGCCTCTGACAGCACACTTGCGGTCAAAAAGACCCATCCAGTTTATCCCCTACTTTGGTTCCAAAATTTTGGCTGGGATAAGTATTGGAACAGGAGGATTGCTTCATCAATCACCTTCTACCATATACTATCCAAGGACTTCACATGAAGGAGGAAACAGAACACGCTCTATCTTGAAAGCAGGACTCCATCTTGGCCTGGACTGTGGACCTTGAGCTATATGCCCAATATCTATGGAAATGAAATATCCACTAGAAAACCAGGCCCTCTGGAAGGAAGAGGCCCAGGGCTCTCTGTGACCTAAAAGAATGTCCTAATTATCTGTGTAACTGAATAGAATCATATGTTCTATTATGATTACTGGGGTATGACCACAGGCCTATTGATAATTGTCGACTGTTAACGACCTAGGCTTAAGGCATATGATTGCGGGTTAACTTTGATTGTATCTTTCTTTTTCCTTTGTTCAGACTAGTTTCAGGGAACCTTATACACATAGGGTATGTAAGTCTTTCACAAAAACTGGTTGGGGTGCTTGGGTAAGAGGAGACTCTGCCTTGAGCCCGCCGGTGTAATAAACTGCACTACACTATCTGCATTGTCTTTCTGAGTGAGTTCGTTTCCCAGAACACGTAGCTACAACACAGAGACGACATTGAGAGAGTAGCCACATCTTTAGTGGCCTTACAGGACCAGCTGGATTCTTTGGCTGAGGTGGCTTTACAGAATAGGAGAGGGCTAGACCTATTGACAGCTGAAAAGGCAGGCCTCTGCCTCTTCTTGAATGAAGAATGCTGCTTTTATATAAACCAATTAGGAATAGTAAGAGACATGGCCTAACAGCTAAGGGAATGAATCATGAAAAGCAGCAAGGAACTAGAAAATTCCTGAAGTAATTGGAACAATATCTGGAGCTGGGCATCGTGGCTTCTCCCTTTAACCGGTCCTCTGTTCATGTTCTTAGAGGTGCTTTTGTTTGCCCCTTGTGTTCTCAGAGATATTACCCAGTTCATAACCTCTCGAATCCAGAAAGTTGCAAATGTTAATAGCTCAGTATAGTCTCCTAACTGACCTGGAGCTCTGAATATCCTATCGAACATGAGATGATGCTTTCTGCAATGAGTGATAGAAGCATCAAGAGGGGCCAATGAAGAGGAAAATGTCAAATTTTTACATAACTTCCTGCTCCTTCTGCCTCCATAACTCAGTTTGCTCTTTGCAAGCCTTAATCACATAGGTCTCAAAAAGTGGGGACTCAAAATACTAGGGACTGGAATTTATCTCACTCCCCCTTGTTCTGTTCCTTGCAATTGCCCTAGCCCCTGCAAATCTGCAAACTCTCTTAATCATGCCTGCCCAAGTATAAAAACTCTGTAACCCCTTTGTTTGGGGCTCAGAGCTCTGAGTGTTATGTTCTTAGGGCCCGCCCGGATAATAAACCCGAGTAATCCAACTCTCCGAGTGCGGTGCTTCGTTTCTGCAACAATGGAAACACTTTCAGCCTCAGCGTCTCTGAAGTTGGAGGTCCCTTGCCTGCAGACAGGTGGTCACAGTGCAAATCATTTTGTGAAACATGTTTCCTCAGGCTGCAGAGGGCAGTGAAAAAACCCTAAGTACTCAGGGTGTCCTGTGCCTTCCAAAGTGGCATTAGCGGTCAAGAACCGCTTGGCAATGCAGGATACACCAGAGAGGTGAGTTCCATTCCTGGGTCAGGAAGATCCCCCGGAGGACGGCATGGAACCCATTCCTGTATTCTTCCCTGGAGAGTCCCCATTGGCAAAAGAGCCAGGCGGGCTACAGTTCATGGGGTGCCAAAGAGTCAGACTTAGCACGCTAAAGGCAAGGCATCTTTGGGAAGAGTTCTGAGAACAAAGCTTTGCAGGAACCCAAGGCCCCCAGGTGATTCCCGCCAAGCACGCATTCCCCACCACCCCTCCCCCAAGAGCTCTGGCAGAGGAGACATAGGGCCACACCCATCCGAGAAAGAGCCCCTCCCCAGGCAAGCAGCCCAGCAACCTTTCTTTCTCGAAGTTCCCGCCCTAATCCTCAGCTCCAGAGAGGTCTCAGGAGTGCGGAGTGTGAGGCTGCAGCGCAGGGCTCCTAAATGGGGTCTTCACCCGCCGTGTTTCAAAACCCTCATAATGTGTGTCAGCTAGCCCAGTGGTCGGGTGCATAGTCTCCCGTGAATTGTACTGTGACCTGTTCTCAGTAATGCAAAAAGAAAGGAGAGCTCTCAGGGGTGGTCTGCAAAGAGAGTGCACCAAAGGTAAGCACCAAACACCAAATGTGATTAGCATATCAGATTAGTCTTGATTGCCGCCTACAGATCTGGAAGGAAAGCGAAAAAAAGGCTCAGAAAACGGCGGGGGAAACAGGAAGGTTCTTTCTTCAGTTTCACTTCATCAGTTGCAGGTGAAAGAGCTATGTGGATGCCTTCGAAGGTATTTTCTCAAGCTGTGGATGTGAGTTTTTGAAATAACATCCCCAGGAAAGACTCACGGCAGCAGGAAGAAGAGGAGGAAATGGCAGCTTCTCAGGTAAGTGTCCTGTCCCGGGTCTGGGAATGTGTCTGCTTTTCCTCCTGAAATGCCTGGACTGAGAACCTGCAAACCTTTAGTTCTCTGAGTCTAAGTTTTCTCCCTGGGGGATTTGGTGTTGCCTTCTTATTTTCCCCCCTTTTTTCTTATAATAGTGAAGAACTGCTCTTTAGATTAACTTCTCCGTTAAATCCCAGAGCCTCCTATCCATTGTCTGTATCCCGGCTTTCTCTAGAGCATGATGAATTCTCGAAATGAATTAGTGACGTTGAGTTGTTCACTATATGCCCTTTGTGCGAGATCAACACGGGGAGGCACTGGTACCAGAGATCCCCACTGGGATGTGGTCTGGTGTTAGGATCATCGTGAAGTAGGGGAAATGCTGTGATGAATTTACATACGGATGCAGCTTCAGCTCGTTAGAACCGGAGTTACAGATTGTCCTTATAGAGTGAACTCAGTGGTCCACAGTTCTTCAGAAAAGTTTCAGAAATAAAAACGTTGCAGAGACTGCGCTCTATCGATAAGTGAAACTAGCTACTTAAATGTAGTGCAGTTCACTTGAGTGCAGTTCAGTCGCTCCTTCGTGTCCGACTCTTTGCGACGCCATGAATCGCAGCACGCCAGGAGTCCCTGTCCATCACCAGCTCCAGGAATTCACCCAAACTCATGTCCATGGAGCAGGTGATGCCATTCAGGCATCTCATCCTCTGTCGTCCCCTTCTCCTCCTGCCCCCAATCCCTCCCAGCATCAGAGTCTTTTCCAATGAGTCAACTCTTCACATGCGGTGGCCAAAGTATTGGAGTTTCAGCTTTAGCATCAGTCTTTCCAAAATTAGGCCACAGATCAGGAAAGGCATATATGAAGTGAAATTTGCTTATGACACATTCTAAAAGTATTTACTTATTCGGCTGCCCTGGTTCTTCCTTGTGGTAGGTAGGATCTTCAGTCATCCTCGTAATTTTCAGCTTCTTTGATTGTGACATGTAAACTCTTAGCTACAACATGTGGGATCCAGTTTCCTGATCAGGGAAAGAACCAGAGCTCTGTGCATTGGGATCTCAGAGTCTTAGTCACTGGAGCATCACAAACTGCCCAAACTAATATGTTTTAATGATAGATTGAGATCATAGTTTCCATAATAGTGCCAAAATACCCATGCAATGATAATGCATTCCTCCATGTACTTCTTACTCCATGACTCATGTTCACCGGTTTAGGTGTTTCTGTGAGATTCCCATGCTATGAATTTGTTTTTCTCCAGTTGACTTGAACACTCACCTGTGTTTAGCAGAGATACTGGGTTTGAGGAGTGGCGGTTTTCATCCCAAGCCCAGGCCTGATCTTTTCCAGTACACTCCATGCTCACATCACAGAGTCTCATCACAGCTTTGTATTTTCCAAAATGTTCACAAGAATCTTATTAGTCCTAATCTATGCTCAACTGTATTAAAATTTAAAATACAGCTCATTGCTGTATTTTAAAATGTATTAAAACTACAGCACATTTTTAATCCATTCATAATTACCTGAGTTTAGTGACAGGAAACTTTTTCTCTCTTCCTCCTAATGAGTGTATAGCCCTATTTGAGTGTATGTCTGTACTCAGTGGAGATGAGTTTGACTAGGCTCCGGGAGTTGGTGACTGACAGGAAGCCCTGGGATCCATGGGATCCCAAAGAGGTGGACACGATTGAGCGACTAAACTGAACTGGACTGTATGTATGAAAATATTAGCATGACTTGATCAATTTTCTTTTCTTCTTTTTTTTTTTTTGGTTAGTTTTTTTTGAAGAACTCTGTGGAAGGCAATGACTACCCAGTCCAGTATTCCTGTTTGGGAATTTCTTGGACAAAGGAACCTGGCAAGTTAGAATCTATGGGGTCACAAGAATTGGACATGACTGAGTGAATGAAACTTTTCTTGTCTTTAGTATTCTTTACAGTTACAAAAACTTCTCTCACCTTTTCTTAGAGCTGTCCCTGTGAATCTGTCATTAGTTAAAATTTCATTAGTTAAAATCTAAATAAACTGAAGTAAAGTTTAAGCTCTGCTATTCAATGGCTGTTTGATAAAATATGTGCCAAAAGGTATAAGAGCACCATTACTGATTTTGCGTTATTTCAAGGCATCCACCCCCAGCACGACAACTTCGGTCCACCGTGTCAGGAACACAGTGGTTGAGGCCAAACAGAGACCACTGTCACCTGGCCACCGCCTCCCCGATATATTGTACAGCGGATTCCTCAGCCTTCTTCCCTGTAGCTTTCACTTCTTTCCCTTTTTCCCGGGCTGATTTACAGGAGCCTGGGTGTTGCCTCTGAGCCATCCCAAGAGTGCCTTCTCTTTTGAGGGAATCACCAAATGGTGAGTCACCAGGTTGCTGCAGGGAATCTCTGTCTATCTCTGCCCGTGTCACGTGATGACTTAGCTGCAGGGTTCTCAGCGGTCACCTCACACTGTGGGACACGACTGTTGGGTCAGTCGGCCGTTCTGTGCCATTAGTCACTCGGAGAGACCACTGGGGGAAAAGGGACGCCTTTCTGTCAGCCAGTGACTCTCAGTACTCCCATTCTATGGTAGATAGGCTAAGAGTGGTTTCTGTTATATCCCAGGAGGCTCTCTCATTCTCAACCCTTGGCTACATTGTCAGAAACTGGAAAAGTTTGACCCTCCAAAAGGCCTGGCTCCAATACAAATGGGGGACCCCCAGGAATGGCCTCTGAGTGGCACGCTAGGTTTTGCCAAAAGACGGGAAAGACTCCAAATTTCCTTCCGTTCTGTTGCCTCCCTGTCTCCTGTCCCTCTCTGTGTCTCTCCATCAGATTTCCTAGATGACCCCTACTCGGCCGTTCATATCCACATGATCTGTAGGAAAGGATTCTGAGGTTCCCTTTGGTCCAGCTCTTTCTTCTATATTCAAAAGCCTGAAGGATCAAAAACTGTCCTAACATTCTGAAGAATCCCCTTCTAAGGAAGCTGATCTCTCAGGTGGAGAGGGAACCAAGCTTCCCCCACTCCTGAACATCCTAAAAAATTCCCTTCTGACTACTCCTGTTTCTCAGGTCTGGGAAGGACCAAGCTTCCCCCACTCCTGCAAATTCCCTTAACCCTTCAGATTCTTCTGATGTTCCAAAGACATCACCTCCCACCAGAGTGGCAGTCCAAAATTTTTATCAGCTGAAAGATCTGAGTCAATTTGAACATTAGTTGGTCTATATTTTAGCTATAAAACTAAGACTACACAAAGGAAAGATGACTTTTGACACAGGATGGCCGTGATATTCTTTAGACTCTGGAGAAAACTGGTTAAAATGAAATTTTCTTTCCCTTGGAAACTGCAAAACTGGCTGTTTTTGCATTTGCATTTAAAAACAACTAGCTTGTTAAAAGTCCTGCCTAGAGCAAAGCTTGAAGTTAGGCCTTTCCGTGTCCTTGAAATACACTGTCCACTTTGCCTTAGACCTGACTCAGCCTTGGGCAAATCAGAACTTCAAGCCAAACAAACAAACAAAGAGGGTCAAAGAGATGTTTTAAGTCTCAGGCAGGAAACTATGAGGTCTCTGTCTATTGTCTGGATATATGTATATCTCAGTGTGCACTCTTTTTTTTTTTTTAATGCTGAAGTTCTAAATGAGTTCTAATTTAATTGGCCTAAAGGAAAGTAAACACTTGCAAATCAGACAATTCTAAGTACAAGTGAAATTAAACTAAATGAATTTCATATTCTCGTGAACTGGGAAATATTCAATATTAAAAATCCAGTATTAATGTTTGTTTGCTAATCTAATGTAGATATGTCGAGGGTCATTAGGCAGAGTATTTTCATTGTGCCTAGGTTTATTATAAGTTAAATATTTTTATATTTTTATATCTGTTACAAGTTTGTCAACCAGCAAAGTACCTCTCGGAGAAGGCAATGGCACCCCACTCCAGTATACTTGCCTGGAAAATCCCATGGATGGAGGAACCTGGATAGGCTGCAGTCCATGGGGTCGCTAAGAGTTAGACACGACTAAGCGCCTTCACTTTCACTTTTCACTTTCCTGCATTGGAGAAGGAAATGGCAACCCACTCCACTGTTCTTGCCTGGAGAATCCCAGGGATGGGGGAGCCTGGTGGACTGCCTTCTATGGGGTCACACAGAGTCGGACAGGACTGAAGTGACTCAGCAGCAAAGTACCTCTAGGAAAGAAAAAAAAAAAAAAACCTCAAAGAAAATGTAAAAGAGATAGGAGTTTTCAGAGACACTCTTTTAAGAATAATTATATTTTAGAAATGTCTGTCTAAAACATTCTCTAGATTTTGGTAACCTGAATTTCTGGGGCTGTGCTACACTAACTGACAGAAGTTTATTGACTAGCTAGGTCATTTCCAAATAAAATAAGATTCTGAAACATTCATTACTGAGGACTAACTTCCTCTTACAGAGAAAGTAGAGATTTTGGACTATTCATGAATAATGCTTGATGCCATCCTGAGATGGTCTCTAGAAATTTTTTTATAAAAATTATCACTGGTATTTATGTTCACCAATCTAGAGAACGCTTAAGTTCTTGGTTGCTTAAGGAAAGTAGAATGTGTATTTTCACTAAAGAAGGTATGAGGGATGAAATTACATTTTATGAAGGGAAAAGGAAATTGGTCTGACTTACAGGTGGCAGTTTCAGGATGGGAGAACAAAGTCATGTGTACAGAAAGTGGTAAGAATATTTTATGGAAAGTGGACCCCAAGGGAAGAGTTTTGTGCAGAAATACAAGTTTTCTTGAGATGTTGAGCTGCCTTTGATACTGGATTTTAAGTTTCTTTACCTCTGAAGGGATCTGTTCTGTTTACCTATGCCATCTTCGTTACTTTGGCTAAGTGAATAGTTTCCCCGTGATCTATATGATTGTATCTGACTGAGTGTTATAACCCCTTTTGAAATTTGTCCACAAAACTTCCTAAATAACTTGACTTCTAGCTGACTTTGGAATGCTTCAGAGGCCCCTGAGACATCCCAGGGAACTATTAAACTACCTGGGTTCATTGGACATGTTACATTACATGGGAAGTGCGGTTGAAGGGGTGACAGATCTCCTCTTATTATGCTGTATGGTGGATGTTACTAATATAGATATCTTAAAATTACGTGAGTTCGTATAGATCTGTGAAGTGAAGTGAAGTCACCCACTCCTGTCCGACTCTTTGCGACCCCATGGGGTGTAGCCTATGGGCTCCTCGGTCCATGGGAGTTTCCAGGCAAGAGTGCTAGAGTGGATTGCCGTTTCCTTCCCCAGGTGGCCTTCCCGACCCAGGAATCGCACCCAGGTCTCCCTCATTGCAGGCAGACTCTTTACCATCTGAGCCACCAGGGAAGCCCAAATATTTATTTATTTGGCCGCGCCAGATCGTAGTTGCAGCACGCAGGGTCTAGTTGCCCAACCAGGGTTCGAACCTGGGTCCCCTGCCTTGGGAGTTCAGAGTCTTAGCTGCTGGGCCACCAGGGAAGTCACCATAGATCTGATATGCCCTAATTAAATGCGGTCAACTATAATTCCTACTTATCCTGTGAACGTGTTACAAGTCACAGCAATGACCAGGCTACACTGTCAACTGCAGTTTAATCAGATTTAAACATGCCTTCTATGGTTTCACTCTGATGCCTTTGTAAGAATACTGCGACTTCATGATTTATGGAAAAGATTTATCTAAGGTTAACCAATAAACAAGTCTTGTTTGCTATCTGGTAAGCTGGTACCAGACTGGAATTTAGTTGAATCTCTATGCTAATAGAACAAAGTTTTCTTAGAATGCAGCTTTCAATAAGAGATTATGAATTTCTTTCCCTTTAAGTGATTTATATTCATTTTTAAAATCTTTTGTTACTTTGGTAAAGTGAATAAGCATTCCTTAAGATTATGGTACATGTAGACAAAGCTCATACTTCTACAAATATAACCCCTCGTGCTTAGACTTTTGCCATCCTGATGTCCTTAAAACATGGCCATGGTCTGCTTGTCAATCAGGGAATTAAAAATGGGTGAACAATAGCTGTAAATCAAAGAGTCAGGGCTATGGGAAATGCAACATGGCTGCCTGGCTTTTCTGGGCTCCCTGACAAACCTCATTTTTATTTGATGGGTTAAAGCCTTCCCTGGCTACAGGGTTAATGCCCTCATAATGCAAAAATTATGTTTCACTGAATATTAACTTTTTTTCATTGCTAAAGTAAGTTTCTAGTTTTGTTAATTAAAGTCTAGTGTTCACTAAGATTCACTTCTGAGATAGTTCCTTCTTATGTTATATTTCTAAAAGATTTAATTGTGTTATTAAAAAGGATACTCTTAAGTTTGTTTCTAAAGCTAATCTCAGTAAGCAATCTTCAGATAAAGAATAGATGCTCCGTGATATACAACCAGGAGATTACCATCTGGCTAGTCATTTAACAAGGCAAGTCAGATGACCTGGAGTATACTGGGCTCTACCTAATGAAAGTTCTTGACCTTTCCTTCTTAGTCCTGAGTAATAACTGCTAGCTCTAGCTATATTATTTTCTATGTCGCTTGTTTCAGAAGATTGATTCTTACGTTACTCAATGTGTGGCTGGGCCTGTGATAAAATGCTGATATGCAGCTCCACATGCTATCAATGATTGTAATAATGTAACTCTAGATATGGGAAGAAGGAAGAAAAGGGACTATTTTCCTGGACCAAGAGGCTAGTTAGACAGGTATGGTCCAGAGATTTTGCTACTCACAAGGCCTGCTCTAGAAACAGCACATTGAGTGGCCTATCAATGGATCCTTCCCTAGACCTGGGAATGAGCCTTCCCAGTGCTGCACGATACAATGGCCAAAAAATGCCCCCAGAGCATGGTCAAATATGTGGTATGAAGGGACCTTGCTGACTGGACTCTGCCAAAGATGACATCATGATAACTGTAAGCTCCTGATTTTCAACACCCTGCAAAAGGAGTTCAGAGTAGAGATCAAAAATAAGGCACTCTGCTCTGGGAAAAACCCAGAACTGGCCTTCCAAGAGTGAGATGTTTTCAGGTAAAGATTTTATGAGCCCCAATTCTGGCTTCTTCTCGTACCTAGAGAAACACTAACGTCACGAACCAATGTCCAGTCCTGGTTTTCCTGGCTAGCCCCTGAGCACCTTTTCTACTTCTCTTCATCTTTGGGCCATGTACCTTTAACTTTCTTGTACAGTTTGTTTCTTCTAAAATAGCACAAGTTTCCAAGTGGTCCTGCAAGAATATTCCCTGACCAACACCTAGACAATGCTGAAACAAGTCACCTTATCATTCCATGGACTCTCATCTCCCTCCATAAATGCTCCGTGACAGAGTAGGCAAAGGGAACCCAGAGCCCCATGGCGCCTCTGTTCAGCCTGAAGAAGCCGGAGTGGTCTTTGCCCCCTTTTCCTTGAAACTGGATTCCCAAATATGAGAAGGGAAATGGGTAGATAGTAAGACGTGAGCAGGGTATCAACAAGGGCTAAAGAATTGGCCCTAAAATAAAGAGGGAGATATGTGGTGACCCAGGGACTAAAGAGCAGATAAAACCAAGGAGGGTCTCAGAATGCAGGAACGAAAAAACAAGACCCTTAGCAACTTTCTCTCCCCCATGTTGTAACTGTTGGTGGATTTCAGGTCCTCCTCAGCAGTATAAACGGGCTCCCCTCCTACCCCATAAGCAGAAAATGTTTTTCTTACTCTTCTCCCACCCAGTATAGGTGCCTCATCCATTCAGCAAATGATCCGCAAGACCCCTATCCCACTCCTTGTACCCTGGCTATGAGTGGACTAAGGACCCCTGTTCAACATCCGTTCTCATTTGTGCTGGCCTGCTCTTCTAACAGCGTCCCCCATTCTAATAAACTTTACTTCCCTCTCATTTTGTCTCAAGTCTGGAAATTCTTTTCCAACACGATCCCAGACCCCAAGAAAGGTTACTATCCTATTAGACCTGTTGAAGTCTGTAAAACAAAGTTCCAACTTAAGTATGAATTCTTACCTTAGTATTCTGTTTCATTGGGGTTCAAAATCCTCATTCATCAAGCAGAATTTTCAACATTACTAGCTCAAATAACCTTGCTAAAAATGTGGCACTTTGGCCCCACTTCAGAACTCTTGGTTCAGAATACATTAAAAAAAAAAAAAATTCCTGTTTCTTTGATAAACAATTTATACTATGTCACACGAGTAGAACACTGAAGAATAAATATGCTCATGCTGCCCTGATTATTTTATAATTGCTCTTTCAGATGAGAGTAGTTTCTCTAATGGCTTGTGGATCATCACTCATCCTCTTTTGTTCACATTAGAAATTGGGTAGAAAGGAGTACTGTGTCAAAAATATATTTTGCAATACCAGCCAAGCCACTAAATCACGACCAGGACTCTGATCTTTCCCTTTTCATCTTGGATCACATAAGGAAGACTTCTCACGGCCTACTGGCATCTGTACTGTGTATTTCAGGGACCGCTGATGTTCCAGGATGTGGCCATAGACTTCACTCAAGAGGAGTGGGAATGCCTGGACCTCAGTCAGCGGGAATTGTACAGGGACGTGATGTTAGAGAACTATGGGAACCTGGCCTCCTTGGGTGAGGATAACTGCCTTCCAGAATCCCTTATCTACCCACTGGGTTTTAGTTCCGTCATGTCAAGAATGTCTTCTGAAATGTTCTGCTTCCCACAGTAGTTTCAGATCTCTGCTTTCTAGGGCAAAAATGGGTATTTGTGAGTTTAGAAAGAAAGGGGATGATTCATGATGAGTCGTTATGCTGGTGAAGTTTTTCTTCCTTGATGTACTCTGCCTCCTTCCTTCTAGGTTCGTGGTAATTGTGAAAGTTCTGTGGTATTAAATAGTTGCACCCTCTCTTAATCTCACATTGACACTACTTACTTTTGCCTTAGTACTACTTGACCAGAATCTCAGGATCTGATGTTAGGTGTGTGTTAGTATTGTATAGCTACTGTGAATAAAGTATTTAAGAAAATCGTTTTCTAGAACAAAATGTGTTCTTGTCTCACGGGAATACATATTGGATTCGATACTGATGAATCTCTAACAACACAAATATTCCTTTCTCTGATAAATAGGGCTTGTCTCTAAGCTGGACCTGGTCACCTTTCTGGAGCAATTAGAGGATCCCAGGAATATAAGGAGAATGGGGACAACAGCCATTTACCCAGGTAGGTATGAATGGTTGGAGATGATGACTCAGATGAGAGGTCCAAGGAGCAGGGAGGAACTCATCCTTCATCACATGGTTTTGGAAGATTTACTTCAATTGAAATGGTTTTCGGAAATCTGGGTTTGTGTCTGCTACTATCATAATGATGTATCACCTGTCCCATTCTGTCTCTTAAATCATTCATGAATTTATCTCTAGTGATTACTTTTCTCCATCACAGTGTGACCTAAAAGTCTCCTCGTGCCTTGTGACAAACTGCATTCATTCATTGTTCTTCAATTTCTTGGGGCCCTAGGAAAACTCTGCCCATTTCTGAGTAACTGTATGACAGTCCTTTTAAAGTTTCCTTCTATCTCTAGACAGAAATGTGGGAGTGGAATGGTAGACAAACTGCCAAACTTCTAGGAATACTAGGGACAGGTTTTTGTTCTCTGATTCATAATTTCCTATCCACTGGGAGTGACACATAGGACCTTCTAAATACATTTCAAATTCAAGTAATTTTTCACTTCAGAAAGCAAAACCTCGTGACAATGAAAGAATACACATCTCAAGTTGACTTCAAAGTTTCTCTTTTCCTTATATGATCTCATATTAAATATCTTTAGTGGATTTGCCCCAATTCTAACATGCTAAAATACGTTATTCTGTTATGTCATAGAATTTTAAAATAAATTGACATAAAATCTTAGCACATTTTCCACTATATTGTTAATGGTTGATGCAAACTATGATAATTTTTATATTATATAAAGAAATATTTTTTAAGAGTTCTAATTGGAATATAGCTGTTTTCCAATTTTATACTCCTATACAGCAAAGAGAATCAGTTATACATATCCATTCAGTTCCACGGCTCTCTGAGTCTGCGATCATGATCTGCAGCAAGGCAGGCTTCCCTGTCCATCACCAACTCCCAGAGCCTGCTCAGACTCATGTCCATCAAGTCCAGGATGCATCCAACCATCTCATCCTCTGTTGTCCCCTTCTCTCATCTTCAATCTTTGCTAGCATCAGGGTCTTTCTCAGTGGGTCAGTTCTTCACATCAGCTGGCCAGAGTATCGGAGCTTCAGCTTCACCATGTCCTTCCAATGAATATTCAGGACTGATTTCCTTTAGGATGGAGTGGTGTGGTCTTCTTGTAGTCCAAGGCACTCTCAAGAGTCTTCTCCAATACCACAGTTCAAAAGCATCAATTCTTTGGTGCTCAGCTTTCTTCATGGTCCAGCTCTCACATCCATACATGACTACTGGAAAAACCATGGCTTTGACTAGATGGACCTTTGTCAGCAAAGTAATGTTTCTGCTTTTTAACATGCTGCCTAGGTTGGTCACAGTTTTTCTTCCAAGGAGGAAGAGTCTTCTACTTTCATGGCTGTAGTCACCATCTACAATGATTTAGGAACCCCCAAAAATAAGGTCTATCACTGCTTCCACTGTTTCTCCCGCCGATTGCGATGAAATGACCTGACTGGTGCCATGATCTTCGTTTTTTGAAGGTTGAGTTTGAAGCCACCTTTTTCGCCCTCTCTCAGTTTCACCAAGAGACTCCTCAATTCCTCTTCACTTTCTGCTATAAGGGTGGTGTCATCTGTATGTCTGAGATTATGGACATTTCTCCCTGAAATCTTGATTCCAATTTGTGCTTCATCCAGCCCGGTATGTCACATGATGTACTGTGCAGGCTGACACAGTACATAAGCAGGCTGACAATATACAGGCTTGACGTACTCCTTTCCCCATTTGGAATCAGTCCTTTGTCACATGTCCAGTTCTCACTGTTGCTTCTTGACATGCATACAGGTTTCCCAGGAGGCAGGTAATGTAGTCTGGTGTTCCCATCTCTTTCAGAATTTTCCACAGTTTCTTGTGATCCACGCAATCAAAGGCTGTGGTGTAGTCAATACAGCAGATGTAGTTGTTTTTCCAGAACTCTCTTGCTTTTTACATGATCCAAGGGATGCTGGCAATTTGATCTCTGGTTCCTCTGCCGTTTCTAAATCCAGCTTCAAGAGCTGGAAGCACTGGGTTCATGTATAGTTAATGCCTGGCTTGGAGAATTTTGAGCCTTTGCTACTGTTTGAAATGAGGGAAATTGTGTAGTACTTTGAGCGTTCTTTGGCACTGCCTTTCTTTGTGATTGGAATGAAAACTGACCTTTTCCTGTCCTGAGGCCACTGCTGAGTTTTCCAAATTTGCTGGCTTATCAAGTGCAGAACGTTAGCACTATCATCGTTTAGGACTTCAAACAGCTCAGCTGGATTTCCATCACGTGCACTAGCTTTTTGGTCGTCATGCCTTCCAAGGCCGACTTGACTTTGGACGTCAGGATGTCTGTTACTAGGTGAGTGATTATACCATCGTGGTGATCTCAGTCATTAAGATCTTTTTTTTTGTATAGTTCTTCCATGTATTCCAGCCACCTTCTCTTAATATCTTTTGCTTCTTTTAGGTCCATCCCGTTTCTGTCCTTTATTCTTCCCATCTTTGCATGAAATAGTCCCAGTACCTCTATTTTTCGTAAAGAGATCTCTAGTCTTTACTGTGCTATAGATCTCCTTCCCATTTAGGTCCCACAGAGCAATGAGTAGACTTCCCTGTTTCAGTCATAGTTTTAAAGTCTCTCTTCTTTTTTAATTTCTTAAAACTAGTACTGTATTAAGTTTCTCTTATTTGTTTTCAGCTTCCTCATACATTTTCTATGTGTCCTCCGATTCTGATTAGTTCTCTGTCACTATCACTTATGATTTGTAGATTGAAACATCTAATAGGCCATTCTCAGAAACATGTGTGGGAAGAAGTGGATTTAAAAATTACTGGATTTTTAGAATTTCTGAAAGTGAGTGTTTGGTGTCTCCACTTAAGATGACTAAAAGCAAGAATTAATCATTAGATTGCCTATCACCTCTTAATTCAGTGGTCCTTGGGGGTTTTCATCTTGTTTCTTCCCCTATAACGTATTTCTGTGCCATCTCATTTTGTCCAGCGTTCTGTTTGTGGTCTCTGTTTTGACGGGTTCAGGAACCTAGTTAGTCTTCCTTCTGGTATCTGTCCCTTGGTGGGTGAGGTTGGTCCAGAGGTTTGTGCCCTTATCCTCTCTTGATCATTTCCTTGATTCCTGGTCACTGTGACCAGAGCCCACTGGGGATATTCAGGGCTGTTGTCCCCTTGTTCTGTGGGTGTTAATGCCCTCTTTCTGTTGGTGCCTGCTCCCTGCGTGGTGGAATAGGGCCCCCAGATCTGATTCTTAGCTGTGATTCTCATCTGTGGTACCAGGCTGCTGGGACTGGAGCACACGCACTGGGAGAGAAGTCACTAAGTATTACTCTTCTGGGGATGTTCACCTCAGGGTGTGCCCTGTTGTGCCCTCTTCTGCATTCTGCAAGCTCTCATGTTATGTAGTGTTGGCACTGCTCTTGGCTCCACCCTAACCGAGGGCATGATGGCCCGTGGCCCTGTGGTCTCTCAGATGTTGTTTTCACAGGGTCACCAGCATAGATTCAGTGAAGTCAGGTCCTGGGATTGCATTCAACGTGGAGCTCGAGCCACTGTGGTGCTATGGGGCAGCTCAGGCTCTGTCCTGGCCCAGCCCCTTTGTGTGGGAGCCCACAAAGCTTACAGCTGCCAAAGCTACACCTGCCATGAATGAGAGAGCCCTGGTATTTGATTCAGATGCTCCGTAGGGGCTAAGGTTACAAAGCCAGTTGTGAGTGTAAGACCATGGATTGTGTTGCTGGGAGGAGAGGTTTCAGCTTTTCTTCTTAATCCCTGGGGTTCAGCTGTACTTTCAGCTCCTTCTTTGTGTGTGGCCAACTCACAGCTTCTGCTCTTGAGGCTGCCCCAGAGCACAGGGGTCTGTTGATTGTCGATGGGGGAGGCCATGGCTGGGGGATCAAATGACCTACATGGGTGGAGTTCTTCGAAGTCCCTGCTGAGCAGGGGCCGGTCTAAGGGACAAGATATGCAATGGGCTTCCTGGTTGGGTGTCACTCACCAATGGCGCTCTGCTCTCTGGTGTTTCAGGCTTCGACCACAAGCATCCCGTTTGCAGAGCTCCTCCCTCACTCCCATCACTTCAGGCTGTTTCCTCACAGCCAACAGCAGTCGTCTGCCTCAATATGCTCTCCAAACCCCACCTTTCAGCACCCAGCTCTTGTCTACATTGGTGGAAAAGCCTCTAGGGCTGGATGGGCAAGGCTGAGGTCAGTACCCTGTGTGCAGGTCTCACTCTGTCCTGCTGCCACACGCTGGTTGCTGTGTTCTCTTCCCACAGAGAATGAGGCTCTCCTTCTGTCCAGACTGAGCTCCCCCAGTGAGGGGCTTCCCGGGATATGGAGACCTTTCCTCGCTTTCATCTCCCCACAGGATTGCAAGCCCCAACGCACTTCCTCTCCTCTTCCTTTTCCTTCTTCCTGCTCTCCTCTTCCTTTTGTCCTACCGAGCTCAGCAGGAATCTTTCTTGTCTTTTCAGATTTCCGAGGGCCTCTGCTAGTGTTCAGCTGGGCTCTGTGAGAATTGTTCCATTTCTCATTCATTTGTGGAGAGAGAGATGAGTCCACATCTGCCTAAGCCTCTGGCATCTTGATCCTTGGGTCTCTATTTTACTTTTAAACTAGCGATGGTCATCAATTTTCTCTAAATCTTTAAAGAGATTCACTGAGAATAGCAGGGACAATTACTTGTTATTTGTTATCTTTCAGCTATGTCTCCACAAGATACCCAGGATTTGATGCCGAAGAATCCAGCATTAGAAGGTCTATTCCCCAAAGCCAACGTAAGAATATATCAAACATTTCACCTTGGAAACTTAAATTTAATGAAAGACAGGGAATATATGAGGGTAAATGAAGGACAGAGAGGATGTTTATATGGACATAAAAAAATGAAGACAGTTATACATAATGCTAATGTTACTGGAAAAATAAATGATCAACGTGCGTCAAATTGGGAAAAACACCAAGTTCAGTCTTCAACGTCGACTGAGAAATGTAAGTTTTTAAGAAAAGATGTCCCTCCTTTTTTGAAACATACATGTTCTCTAAAAAGGAACATGGAAAACCTGAAAGGTAATCTAGTCTCTACTGCAAAAACTGATTCAGATAATTCGGAACGTAGGCTTCGACTAAACATGCATTCAAGCATGTCTGAATACCTACAATTTAACAATGAGGGGTCAAATTCACAATTTAATCAATTTGAGGGATCCGTGAGCAGGGCGTCATTTTTCTTCCCACAAGAGATATTTTCTTTCCATTTCAAGGTGTGTAATGTTGATGATAATGGAAGAGACGCCATCCAGCCATCATTGTTCAGTACATATCGTGATATGGTTAATATACAGCAGCTTTGCATGTATAATAAAATGAGTCAGGCCTTAAGGAAGAGCTCCAGCTCCAATAATTACAGGAGTATTTATGGTGGAGTGAGAAGGTATTCAGGCAGTGAAACTGGGTCTACGGTTGAAGGAGACTCAAACCTTATGAAACATCAGGAACCTGAATCTTCAAACAAGGACTCTAAAAGTAAGACATTTAGAAATACCTTTGATCAAATGGCACATTTTTCTCTAGATAAGAGTACTTGTAGTAAAGAGAGGACTTGTCATGAATATGGTAAGGTTTCTAATCAGTCTTCAGAACTTATTCAACAGCAGACTGTTCAGAATCCACAGAAAGAAAACAAGGGTAATATATGTGGGAATGTCTTTAGTAAAGCATCCAATCTAAGTAAACATAGGAAAATCCATACAGGAAGGAAACCTTTCAAATGTACAGATTGTAGCAAAGCGTTTAACCGTCGCTCACATCTTACTCAACATCAGCGAATTCACACTGGAGAGAAACCTTATAAATGTACAGTATGTGGCAAAGCCTTTCCTTACAGTTCAAGTCTTATTGAACATCAGCGGATTCATACCGGAGAGAGACCTTATAAATGTACAGAATGTAGTGTAGCCTTTGTCTGTTCCTCACATCTAACCTATCATCAGCGAATTCATACTGGAGAGAAGCCTTATAAATGTAAAGAATGTAACAAAGCCTTTCATAGTCGCTTACTTCTTGCTCGACATCAGCGAATTCATTCTGGGGTGAGACCTTATAAATGTAAAGAGTGTAACAAAGCCTTTTTTCACCCCTCAAATCTTACTCAACATGAGCGAATTCATACTGGAGAGAGACCTTATAAATGTAAAGAGTGTAACAAATCCTTTATTCGGCGCTCACATCTTACTAAACATCAGCAAATTCATACTGGAGAGAGGCCTTATAAATGTGAAGAATGCAACAAAACCTTTATCCTTCGCTCACATGTTACCCAACATCAAAGAATTCATACTGGAGAGAGGCCTTATAAATGTAAAGAATGTAACAAAGCCTTTTTTCACTGCTCAAATCTTACTCGACACCAGCGAATTCATTCTGGGGAGAGACCTTATAAATGTAAAGAGTGTAACAAAGCCTTTAATCTAAAGTCATATCTAACCTATCATCAGCGAATTCATACTGGAGAGAGACCTTATAAATGTACAGCATGTGGCAAAGCCTTTTGTCAGAGTGGTCATCTCAGTAAACATCTGAGAACACACACTGGAGAGATACCCTAGTAATGGAAAAGTGATGGAAGAGAATTGTCCTAAACATGCATCAGAAAACACAAGAGTTTATACGAGAAACCTATGGAGATGATGTAACAAGTATGTAGAAAGGTATTTAATCAAAAGTTAAATCGAAATAAATATCAGAGATTGCATACTAGAAGGCATTTCATCAGTCCTCTTTTCTGAAGTTTCTCTGAAGGAGAATGACTGTAGGGAGTACTCCATAGTTAAAACACATAGACAGTGGATATATTAGCATAAATCGTGAGATGAAGGTTGATGGTGAGAAAGTTACAATTCTTAGTAATGTATGTATGCTTGTTAATAATGACGTGATTTGAGATTATTTGAAGTGAATGTTATTAAGCCCTCAAATCATCCATACTATGCTTTGTTTCTAGTGTGTTTGCAGACATAGATTTTTGATGGTTTATTATAGATTAGTCTTTTATATTGTGTTGCAACCATTTCTATCTATCCTCCATTAGAAGATGAAGGATACCGTACTGTAAAATGGACAATGACCATCTAAATGGACGTGTTTGGCATTGATGTGAAATATCTGGAGGTTGCCATGATATAGTGATCATTGAATCTTTCCATGTTGTAAAGTAAGCAGAAGTCGGTTGTAAGGTTTCAAGCATAATATCCTTATTTTAAGGAGAACACAATGACAGTTGACTGCAATATTGATGTATCTTTATAATATCAACACAGGTCATGATTACTACTTGACACTGTTGAAATAAACACAGCTTTTGTGATAACCTCGAAGTGTATTAGAAACTCTTCCTTGAAAAGGCATGGAGTTAGTGTATACCATGCTTGCTAAGTGCTTCCTAGCCTTTGTTTGGTAAGCCATAAAAATCACAAGTGTCACATCATTATAACAGAGAAATGAATATCTTTCTCTGTACTTTTGATCTGTACTTAATCATGGATCATGCCGTGGATTCTAAAAGGTTTTATTTCAACTATGTGTACAATTAATACATGGTTATTAATAAAACTGAATGGCTTTTCATGTTTCGGTTGATTGTAATGATGAAATGTTAACCCACCACCAACAATAACCTCTTCCACCTTATTTAAGGCTGTAGTGAGGAGACCACAATGAAATGTTTGGTAGCACAGAGAGATGTCATATGTGGAAATTATTTGACTCACTGGCTTTAAACTTCTCATAACTTCATATACATTCCCTCATTTCTTTGTTGTATCTGCTCTCCAATTTTGTAACTACGTGGACACTGTGACGATTCTAATAAGAAGGATGATACAGAGTATTGTTGACAGGTTCCCTAAACTGCTCCATGCTGTTGCTGCCTCAGCATCTGTCTGGGAACAGGCAGCCTGCAGTTCCCTGAGCTCAGACCAGCAGTCCTATGAGCACCTGCACGAGATGGCCACCTTACTTGAGACCAGCAGTCTTGCTGAACCCCAGGGTCTATTCACAGACCCCCTTCAATCCCACCGAGAGAGTGAATTTCTAGGTAGGTTTTTAAGTCCGGGGGTCCGCCAGGAGAGAAGGATCTGGAATTCTCAAGGAGGAAGACAGGAAAAAGTTTTTTTTTTTTTTTTCCCCTCTATATTTTTGAGGATTATATAACAATCATATATCCTGCTTGAGGACAGTCTCTGGGGAAAAAAAAAATTCTGGCCAATCGTGTTATCTTACAATGTAAATTATTGGAGTGGATCTAGTGAAGTCTTTACAACCTTGGGGCATTGTTTTGATTCACTGCAATAACTAATTAAAAGTATATAACTCCATTGCTAACACTGGCGAGGGAGCACTTTTTCTGCCACCTTCTGATGTCTTGTCAAAAGCTTTCTCTTTTTTATACTTTAATACAACTATTACACCAAGCTCTGAATTATTAAGCCTCATCTCTGGCTCTGAATAGAGTTCTTCCTCTCAGGAGGCCAAGAATCCAGGCTTGTTTCTTGGTTCAGCAACAACCTTTCAACTTGGGGGCTCTTCCGGGACTCTTCAGGACAAGGTGAGGATGCGTGGAGCTGTAGTTATTTCTACTGCTAGTGAACATGTTTTTTGCTGTACTTCACTACCTCTACAGTGTGCTTGTGGGAATGAATGAGATACCCTGCGTGAATCAACTGAGGAGCCCTGCTCTGCAGTTCTCGGTGACCTCATATGGCTATGGCAGAAACCTGTACCAACGTGCCAATGCCAAGAGGCATCCAGTGTCTCTTTCGGGCACTGACTAGAAATGGGCAAAGCGTGTGGATCGAACTCTCATTTCTCGGTCAAACTTTCCAGTCTCTGACCACTTCATGACTTCTTGGGAATTAGAACTATTAACCAATCTGCCGGATCCTAGACTTTGAAGGGGCTTGTGATCTATGCTGTTACTGTGTAGGGTTACTTAGGTCGCCAGCTTGGATTGGTAGTCAGGAAGCGCCTAGCCTCGCTAGGTATGGAAAGTCAGGAAGCTAGATGGAGCTCTAGCTCCATGAGTATCTGAAGTTAAAGGTTACTCAGATTGGAGGTGCAATGGGTTTCTTCCTTTGGCAACACTAGCTGTTAGTGGACCAGAGGCGGCTTTCCAGTAGCTTTTGTCCCGACTCCTTATTCTTTCTGTGGAATCTTGAGGATGAACTGGAAGGACTGGCCCTAATAACTCGAGAACAAAAATCAGTTTTTCCTCACTGGAGAGCCCTTGCCCATCTCTTTTGCTATCTCTTATACTGGTGTGGTGATGCTTGGAAGGGACACCTCAGCTTTATATTCGTATCGTTTGGTCTTACTGTGGTCAGGAATATACTCAGGGTTGTGCACACGCACTCAGGTGACGAATGTTTCCCAAAGCGGTCTTAGCTTGGGAGGCATTCCTGAAGGTTACTCTGATTGCACCCCAGGTGGCATCAGAGGCAAGCAAGGTTTTAATGGTGAGGAGCTGGGCATAAGTCTGAGATGACATCAGGTCTACCCCTGGTGCACCTCCAGCCCGACTCGGTGGTAGAATCGATAGGCACAAGTACGACCCCTGTCGGTAAGGGACAGACTAAGTCCAACCACGGAAGGAAAGCTTTGGTGTAACGTCTGTCTACACCCCTCTCTAGAGCAAGGAGGGACGCCTACGGTAGAAAGATGGCGCTTGTTACTTTTTTCTCTCCTACAGATGGGAGCTAACAATCGCAGCCTCACTTCTTTGAACTGTACCCTGAGAAGCTGGGGTAGATTTGATCCCCAGAGCTTAAAGAAGACACGCCTGATCTTCCTATGTGATACTGCATGGCCACAGTATCCGTGGCAGGATGGCGAACGGTGACCGGTTGGAGGGTCTCTGAATTATAAAACTGTTTCACAATTAGATCGGTTCTGTAGAAAACAGGGGACATGGGTAGAAGTAACATATGTGTTGGCCTTTTTCCTTCGGCGAGGTATGCTGGACTTACGTCCTAAGAGTATAGATTTGACTGTGAAACCTTCAGCTCCCTCCTGTCCTCCTCCTTTGGCCCCATACCCGGGACTCCCAACTGAACAAACTGAAAGTCAGGGAACCGCCCCCCACCACCACCCCAGGAAGGATTGCCTTGGTCTCAGTAAAAACCCAAGCACAAGCTGGAATCAAGGTTGCTGGGAGAAATATCAATAACCTCATATATCCTGATGACACCATCCTTATGGCAGAAGGTGAAGAGGAACTCAAAAACCTCTTGATGAAGGTGAAAGAGGAGAGTGAAAAAGTTGGCTTAAAGCTCAATATTCAGAAAACGAAGATCATGGCATCTGGTCCCATCACTTAATGGGAAATAGATGGGGAAACAGTGGAAACAGAGTTAGACTTTATTTTTTGGGCTCCAAAATCACTGCAGATGGTGATTACTGCTATGAAATTAAAAGATGCTTACTCCTTGGAAGGAAAGTTCTGACCAAACTAGATAGCTTATTGAAAAACAGAGACATTACTTTGCCAACAAATATCCATCTAGTCAAGGCTCTGGTTTCTGACTTCGGCTGAGCGCTGAAGAAATGATGCTTTTGAACTGTGGTGTTGGAGAAGACTCTTGAGACTGACTTAGACTGCAAGGAGATCAGCGCTGGGTTTTCTTTGGAAGGAATGGTGCTTAAGCTGAAACGCCAGTACTTTGGGCACCTCATGCGAAGCGTTCACTCATGGGAAAACCCTCATGCTGGGAGTGATTGGGGGCAAGAGGAGAAGAGGACGACAGAGGATGAGGTGGCTGGATGGCATCACCAAATCGATGGACCTGAGTCTGAGTGAACTCTAGGATATGGTGATGGACAGGGAGGCCTGGCATGCTGCGATTCATGGGGTCGCAAAGGGTCGGACACGACTGAGCAACTGAACTGAGGAGCGTTCCATCATTAGGGCTGCCAGATGAGACATGGGACTTGACCCTCTTTGTACATGAAAAAAATCACACTGTACTGGGGATCCTCACTAAAGCAGTTGGGCCAATCTGCGCCCAGTCTCATGCCTGTGCAAAGCACTGGATCCAGTGGTCACGGGACGGCCGCAATGCCTCCGGGCATTAGCTGCCACTGTGATTCTGGCCAGAGAAGCAGGTAAGCTTACACTAGGACCAAACGTAAATGCAGAAGTTCCCCATGCTGTTACTGCCCTGATGAAAAGGGCACACAAGTGTCTGGCCAACTCCAGGAGGATTCACTATCAAGAACTGCTTTGCAAAAACCCACGGGTCCAACTCGAGACTGTGCCGACACTGAACCCCACCACTTTTTCCCTACGGAATAGGAACCCCTGTCATAACTGTGAGGAGCTCATAGGTGGGATTTACTCGAGCAGGCTGCACCTGATGGACATTCCCTTCTAGAACCCAGAACTGGACCTGTTCACTGACAGAAGCAGTTTCATCCAAGACGGGCAGCACAAAGCAGGCTCTGGCATAACAACAACTGACGAGACAGGAAGGCGGAGGCCTGGCCACAAGGGTGGGCAGCACAGCGGGCGGAACTCTGTGCACTCTCCTTGGCACTGAGCACACGAAGGGAAAGAAGTCAACATCTACACCCAGGGAAGGTATGCCTTTGCTACTTACATGTACATGGAGCCCTTTATCAAGAAAAGGGACTATTGACAGCGGGAGGAAAGGAGATTAAAAAACAAAAAAGAAATCCTTCAGCTGTTAGAAGCACTCAGGAAGCCTTCCCAAGTGGCAGTCATCCATAGTAAAGGCCATCAGCAAGGAACTGATCCAATCACCAAAGGGAATTAGTTGGCTGACCAGGCTGCCAAGGAGGTGGCAACCCAACGGAGCCCCACAGTGGGCCCCGAGTGCATGTTTATGGTCCTCATGGCCCCAGAATTGCCTCTATCCCCGAGATATACCAAGGAAGAAGATCAAAGGGCTCTCAACGAGGGAGGAATAAGAGAAAAGGAGGGCTGGTGGAAACTCACAGACCAACGACTCTTTGTCTCCAGCAATATAGAAATCCAGCTGGCACAACAACATCAGGAGAAAACTTGTTTAGGAAAAACTGCTGGAGAGCTTACTGAGCTGCTACTATTTCGTTTCTAAGCTCCCAGCCCTGTGTGTTCAGATCAGTCCTAGCTGTGTGACTTGTGCCCAGAACAATGCCAGCCAAGGATGAAGACCCAACCCAGGCATGCTGACCGTTGGGACACTGCCCTTTGAAGATCTAGAAGTGGACTTTACTGATGTCAAGCCTTTTAGGGGCTATAAGTATTTCCTTGTGGTAGTGTACACCTACTCGGGATGGGCTGAAGCCTACCCCACGTGCACTAAAGAGGTACGAGAACTGGCCAAGGCCCTGTGAAGAGACATGATCCTGAGTTATAGGCTGCCTCTCTCCATAGGGTCTGACAATGGGCCAGCTTTTGTGTCTCAGATAATCCAAACTTTATCCTGCACACTGGGACTCAAATGGAAGTTTGACACGTCTTACAGGCCTCAGAGCTCAGGAAAAGTTGAAGGCATGAATTGTACCCTCAGCCCTACATTAGCTAAAGTCTGTCAGCAGACCAGTTTTCTTGGGTCAACATGTTACCCCCAAGCTTTACTCCAAGCCCGATGCACCCTAAGTACTTAGGCTATTCTCTCTTTGAGATCTTATATGGGAGAAACCCCCAGTGACAGGAAAACTCAAGGGAAGACCCCAACAACTAGCTCACCTGGAGATGTCCCAACACCTTCAGATCCTGGGACAAGTCTTCCACCATATCGCCTGAGAACCCTAGAAAGGGCACCCATTCCTTTGGGCAATTCGGTTCATGCTTACCAGCCAGGAGATGAGATAAGAGTATTGGGGAAAAGGACCAAGTCAGCCAGTTGGGACAGGCCCTCACATGGTTGTCTGGGCAACCTTACTGCTGTTAAAGTTACAGGCATCATCCCTTGGATCCACCACAGCAGAGTCAAGAAGGCAGCAACTTCCTCTGATGGGGACAGCTGGAAAACAGTTCAGGACCCCGGAAATCCCGTCAAGGTCTTGTTCCAAAAACAAAGTTCTCACCCACCAAAGACGCTGAGCCCTGCTCTAGTCGCTCCAGAAGCTGACTAGTCCACACACGGCAGACGCTTGAGGATTCCTCAGCCTTGCTCTAGCCACACTGCGGCAGCTCGCTGGTCAATGCTCAGCAGAAGCTTGAGGATCTGGCTATCCAGATATTAATGGATTTCTATTGTCAACCCTGGCCTCTATCCCTGATTGGTATTACTGCTGTGCTGTTCACTACAGGACTAGTTTCAGTCACAGCGCAAGTGTAGAATTTGGGTCAGAAGCTGCAGTTAGCCATCTGTTATCTCACTGTAGTGGCAAGCTTCATTCTAATTAGTTGTTTCTTATCATCGATTCTCCCTACTATCTAAATTGCTCACAGTATAGCTGACCCCCTTCACGATAGGCTCAGTTGCTATAGTGGTGACCACCCAAAGATGGGGAGAAAACCTTTTGCTTGTGCTCAGTTACCTGTTATGTGCAGGCTGCTTTGGAGCCTTTTGCTGTCCCTTGCCGTAACAGATGGAGCCGTTCCTTCTCCATCATGCACCTGTCAACATTAAGGTCAACCCTTGGAAAATCGCCTATTCAACCATCAGCTAGAACAATGTATAGATAGCCTATCCTATAGGCAGATCACTTACTGTCTTTCTGATCAGGTGATGTATATCCAGGGTCCTGGTGCCAAAAATGTTTCCCAGTTATGTCCTCCACTGCCGCTACCTTTCCCCACCAGAGGATCCAAACCCCAGGGGCATCCCGACACCATGGCATTGCCATCATGCTCCTGGGCCTCCGTCTACCCCCAAATGCCACGTAGATGTTACAAGACAGGACAGCTGTCTGTCTGCCAAATAAATGGAAAAACCTACTGGACAGGGACAATAATGCAGACTAATGAAATCACAGACCAACTTAGCCCTTAAAAGTCAGCCTCTGCCTGTTGGCAGTATGACTGAGGTTACAGAGTTAACTCCCCCTTAGACCTTCATCTGTACCAGGTTCTCAACGCAACTCTTCACGTTCTAAAGGACACCATCCCCCTGCTGGCCAGGGATTGCTGGCTTTGCTCATCCTTAGGAGCTCCACGGTATTTAGCTACACCAGTACCATGAAATATTGCAACAGCCATGGGAACTCTTATAGATCCATCCTTACAAGGGCTAATCTTAAAGGCAATTGAGTTAACTCAAAAGGCTCCAGATGATTTACAAATCATGGAAGACCTCAAGTTGTAGGCAATGTAGCCAGGGACGAATGTAATCAAACTGTAGAAGGTGAGTAGCCCACTCATTTTCCCACAGACACAATATGGTGCCCCCCTATCAAGGCCTTTTCTTGGTTTGTGGGATAGATGCTTACTTATGTCTACAATCAATGGATGGGTATCTGCACCTTAGCTTTCCTCACTCCCCAGATGAATATTGGCCATAACAACCAGACTCTCATGGTGCCTCTGACAGCACCCATGCGGTCAAAAAGACCCATCCAGTTTATCCCCTACTTTGGTTCCAAGTTCTTGGCTGGGATAAGTATTGGAACAGGAGGATTGCTTCATCAATCACCTTCTACCATATACTATCCAAGGACTTCACATGAAGGAGGAAACAGAACACGCTCTATCTTGAAAGCAGGACTCCATCTTGGCCTGGACTGTGGACCTTGAGCTATATGCCCAATATCTATGGAAATGAAATATCCACTAGAAAACCAGGCCCTCTGGAAGGAAGAGGCCCAGGGCTCTCTGTGACCTAAAAGAATGTCCTAATTATCTGTGTAACTGAATAGAATCATATGTTCTATTATGATTACTGGGGTATGACCACAGGCCTATTGATAATTGTCGACTGTTAACGACCTAGGCTTAAGGCATATGATTGCGGGTTAACTTTGATTGTATCTTTCTTTTTCCTTTGTTCAGACTAGTTTCAGGGAACCTTATACACGTAGGGTATGTAAGGCTTTCACAAAAACTGGTCGGGGTGCTTGGCTAAGAGGAGACTGCCTTGAGCCCATCGGTGTAGTAAACTGCACTACACTATCTGCATTGTCTTTCTGAGTGAGTTCGTTTCCCAGAACGCATGGCTACAACACAGAGACGACACTGAGAGAGCAGCCAGATCTTCAGTGGCATTATAGGACCAGCTAGATTCTTTGGCTGAGGTGGCTTTATAGAATAGGAGAGGGCTAGACCTATTGACAGCTGAAAAGGCAGGCCTCTGCCTCTTCTTGAATGAAGAATGCTGCTTTTATAAAAACCAATTAGGAATAGTAAGAGACATGGCCTAACAGCTAAGGGAATGAATCATGAAAAGCAGAAAGGAACTAGAAAATTCCTGAAGTAATTGAAACAATATCTGGAGCTGGGCATCGTGGCTTCTCCCTTTAACCGGTCCTCTCTTCATGTTCTTAGAGGTGCTTTTGTTTGCCCCTTGTGTTCTCAGAGATATTACCCAGTTCATAACCTCTTGAATTGATCCAGAAAGTTACAAATGTTAATAGCTCAATATAGTCTCCTAACTGACCTGGAGCTCTGAATAGCATATTGAACATGAGATGATGCTTTCTGCAGTGAGTGATAGAAGCATCAAGAGGGGGCAATGAAGAGGAAAATGTCAAATATTTACATAACTTCCTGCTCCTTCTGCCTCTGTAACTCAGCTTGCTGTTTGCAAAATCTTAATCACATAGGTCTCAAACTGGGGACTTAAAATACTAGGAATTGAAATTTATCTCACTCACCCTTGTCCTGTTCTTTGCAATTGCCCTAGCCCCTGCAAATCTCCAAACTCTCTTAATCATGCCTGTCCAAGTATAAAAACTCTGTAACCCCTTTGTTTGGGGCTCAGAGCTTGGAGTGTTAATTTCTTGGGGCCGCCCTCATAATAAACCCGAGTTCTCCAACTCTCCCAGTGCAGTGCTTTGTTTTTGCAACAATGGAAACACTTTCAGCCTCCTGGTCTCTGAAGTTGGAGGTCCCTTGCCTGCAGACAGGTGGCCAAAGTGCAAATCATTTTGTGAAAACATGTTTCCTCAGGCTGCAGAGGGTAGTGAAAAAACCCTAAGTACTCAGGGTGTCCTGTGCCTTCCAAAGTGGCACTAGCGGTCAAGAACCGCTTGGCAATGCAGGATACACCAGAGAGGTGAGTTCCATTCCTGGGTCAGGAAGATCCCCCGGAGGAGGGCATGGAACCCATTCCTGTATTCTTCCCTGGAGAGTCCCCATTGGCAAAAGAGCCAGGCGGGCTACAGTTCATGGGGTGGCAAAGAGTCAGACTTAGCAGATAAAGGGAAGGCATCTTTGGGAAGAGTTCTGAGAACAAAGCTTTGCAGGAACCCAAGGCCCCCAGGTGATTCCCGCCAAGCACGCATTCCCCACCACCCCTCCCCCAAGAGCTCTGGCAGAGGAGACATAGGGCCACACCCATCCGAGAAAGAGCCCCTCCCCAGGCAAGCAGCCCAGCAACCTTTCTTTCTCGAAGTTCCCGCCCTAATCCTCAGCTCCAGAGAGGTCTCAGGAGTGCGGAGTGTGAGGCTGCAGCGCAGGGCTCCTAAATGGGGTCTTCACCCGCCATGTTTCAAAACCCTCATAATGTGTGTCAGCTAGCCCAGTGGTCGGGTCCATAGTCTCCCGTGAATTGTACTGTGACCTGCTCTCTGTAATGCACGAAGAAAGGAGAGCTCTCAGGGGTGGTCTGCAAGGAGAGGCACCAAAGGTAAGCACCAAACACCAAATGTGATTAGCATATCAGATTAGTCTTGATTGCCGCCTACAGATCTGGAACGGAGGAAGCGAAAAAAAGGCTCAGAAAACGGCGGGGGAAACAGGAAGGTTCTTTCTTCAGTTTCACTTCATCAGTTGCAGGTGAAAGAGCTGTGTGGATGCCTTTGAAGGTATTTTCTCAAGCTGTGGATGTGAGTTTTTGAAATAACATCCCCAGGAAAGACTCACGGCAGCAGGAAGAAGAGGAGGAAATGGCAGCTTCTCAGGTAAGTGTCCTGTCCCGGGTCTGGGAATGTGTCTGCTTTTCCTCCTGAAATGCCTGGACTGAGAACCTGCAAACCTTTAGTTCTCTGAGTCTAAGTTTTCTCCCTGGGGGATTTGGTGTCGCCTTCTTATTTCCCCCTTTTTTTCTTATAATAGTGAAGAACTGCTCTTTAGATTAACTTCTCCGTTAAATCCCAGAGCCTCCTATCCATTGTCTGTATCCCGGCTTTCTCTAGAGCATGATGAATTCTCGAAATGAATTAGTGACGTTGAGTTGTTCACTATATGCCCTTTGTGCGAGATCAGCACGGGGAGGCACTGGTACCAGAGATCCCCACTGGGATGTGGTCTGGTGTTAGGATCATCGTGAAGTAGGGGAAATGCTGTGTGAATTTACATATGGATGCAGCTTCAGCTCGTTAGAACCGGAGTTACAGATTGTCCTTATAGAGTGAACTCAGTGGTCCACAGTTCTTCAGAAAAGTTTCAGAAATAAAAACGTTGCAGAGACTGCGCTCTATCGATAAGTGAAACTAGCTACTTAAAAGTAGTGCAGTTCACTTGAGTGCAGTTCAGTCGCTCAGTCGTGTCCGACTCTTTGCGACCCCATGAATCGCAGCACGCCAGGCCTCCTTGTCCATCACCAACTCCCAGAATTCACCCAAACTCATGTCCATGGAGCAGGTGATGCCATCCAGCCATCTCATCCTCTGTCGTCCCTTTCTCCTCCTGCCCCCAATCCCTCCCAGCATCAGAGTCTTTTCCAATGAGTCAACTCTTCACATGCGGTGGCCAGAGTATTGGAGTTTCAGCTTTAGCATCAGTCCTTCCAAAATTAAGCCACAGATCGGGAAAGGCATATATGAAGTGAAATCTGCCTATGACACATTTTAAATGTATTTATTTATATGGCTGCACTGGGTCTTCGTTGTGGGAGGTAGGATCTTCAGTATCGTAATTTTCAGCTTCTTTGATTCTGACATGTAAACTCAGCTACAATATGTGGGTTCCAGTTTCCTGATCAGGAAAGAACCAGAGCGCTGTGCATTGGGATCTCAGAATCTTAGTCACTGGATCATCACGAAGTGCCCAAACTAATATTTTTTAATGATAGATTGAGATCATAGTTTCCATAATAGTGCCAAAATACCCATGCAATGATAATGCATTCTTCCATGTACTTCTTACTCCATGACATGTTCAATGGTTTAGGTGTTTCTGTGAGATTCCCATGCTATGAATTTGTTTTTCTCCAGTTGACTTGAACACTCACCTGTGTTTAGCAGAGATACTGGGTTTGAGGAGTGGCGGTTTTCATCCCAAGCCCAGGCCTGATCTTTTCCAGTACACTCCATGCTCACATCACAGAGTCTCATCACAGCTTTGTATTTTCCAAAATGTTCACAAGAATCTTATTAGTCCTAATCTATGCTCAACTGTATTAAAATTTAAAATACAGCTCATTGCTGTATTTTAAAATGTATTAAAACTACAGCACATTTTTAATCCATTCATAATTACCTGAGTTTAGTGACAGGAAACTTTTTCTCTCTTCCTCCTAATGAGTATATAGCCCTATTTGAGTGTATGTCTGTACTCAGTGGAGATGAGTTTGACTAGGCTCCGGGAGTTGGTGACTGACAGGAAGCCCCGGGATCCATGGGATCCCAAAGAGGTGGACACGATTGAGCGACTGAACTGAACTGGACTGTATGTATGAAAATATTAGCATGACTTGATCAATTTTCTTTTCTTCTTCTTTTTTTTTTTTTGGTTAGTTTTTTTTGAAGAACTCTGTGGAAGGCAATGACTACCCAGTCCAGTATTCCTGTTTGGGAATTTCTTGGACAAAGGAACCTGGCAAGTTAGAATCTATGGGGTCACAAGAATTGGACATGACTGAGTGAATGAAACTTTTCTTGTCTTTAGTATTCTTTACAGTTACAAAAACTTCTCTCACCTTTTCTTAGAGCTGTCTCTGAATCTGTCATTAGTTAAAATTTTATTAGTTAAAATCTAATGTAAATAAACTGAAGTAAAGTTTAAGCTCTGCTATTCAATGGCTGTTTGATAAAATATGTGCCAAAAGGTGTAAGAACACCATTACTGATTTTGCATTATTTCAAGGGCATCCACCCCCAGCATGACAACTTCCTTCCACCGTGTCAGGAACATAGTGGTTGAGCCCAAACAGAGACCATTTTCACCTGGCCACCGCCTCCCGGATATATTGTACAGCGGATTCCTCAGCCTTCTTCCCTGTCGCTTTCACTTCTTTCCCTTTTTCCCGGGCTGATTTACAGGAGCCTGGGTGTTGCCTCTGAGCCATCCCAAGAGTGCCTTCTCTTTTGAGGGAATCACCAAATGGTGAGTCACCTGGTTGCTGCAGGGAATCTCTGTCTATCTCTGCCCCTGTCACCTGATGACTTAGCTTCAGGGTTCTCAGCGGTCACCTCTCACTGTGGCACACGACTGTTGGGTCAATCGGCCGTTCTGTGCCATTAGTCACTCGGAGAGACCACTGGGGAAAAAGGGACGCCTTTCTGTCAGCCAGTGACTCTCAGTACTCCCATTCTATGGTAGATAGGCTAAGAGTGGTTTCTGTTATATCCCAGGAGGCTCTCTCATTCTCAACCCTTGGCTACATTGTCAGAAACTGGAAAAGTTTGACCCTCCAAAAGGCCTGGCTCCAATACAAATGGGGGAGCCCCAGAAATGGCCTCTGAGTGGCACACTAGGTTTTGCCAAAGATGAGAAAGACTCAGAATTTCCTTCCGTTCTATTGACTCCCTGTCTCCTGTCCCTCTCTGTGTCTCTCCATCAGATTTCCTAGATGATCCCTACTCGGCCTTTCATATCCACAGGATCTCTAGGAAAGCATTCTGAGGTTCCCTTTGGTCCAGCTCTTTCTTCTATATTCCAAAGCCTGAAGGATCAAAAACTGTCCTAACATTCTGAAGAATCCCCTTCTAAGGAAGCTGATCTCTCAGGTGGAGAGGGAACCAAGCTTCCCCCACTCCTGAACATCCTAAAAAATTCCCTTCTGACTACTCCTGTTTCTCAGGTCTGGGAAGGACCAAGCTTCCCCCACTCCTGCAAATTCCCTTAACCCTTCAGATTCTTCTAATGGGCCAAAGACATCACTTCCCACCAGAGGGGCAGTCCAAAATTTTTATCAGCTGAAAGATCAGAGTCAATTTGAGCATTAGTTGGTCTATATTTTAGCTATAAAACTAAGACTACAGAAAGGAAAGATGACTTTTTGACACAGGATGGCCGTGATATTCTTTAGACTCTGGAGAAAACTGGTTAAAATGAAATTTCCTTTCCCTTGGAAACTGAAAAGCTGGCTCTTTTTGCATATGCATTTAAAAACAACTAGCTTGTTAAAAGTCCTACCTAGGGCAAAGCTTGAAGTTAGGCCTTTCCGTGTCCTTGAAATACACTGTCCACTTTGCCTTAGACCTGACTCAGCCTTGGGCAAATCAGAACTTCAACCCAAAGAAACAAACAAAGAGGGTCAAAATGACCTTTTAAATCTCAAGCAGGAAACTCTGAGATCTCTGTCTATTGTCTGGATTTATGTATATCTCAGTATGCACTTTTTTTTTTTTTTAATGCTGAAGTTGTAAATGAGTTCTAATTTAATTGGCTATTGGCCAAAAGGAAAGTAAACATTTACAAATCAGACAATTCTAACTACAAGGGAAATTAAACTAAATGAATTTCATATTCTCGTGAACTGGGAAATATTCAATATTAAATATCCAGTATTAATGTTTGTTTGCTAATCTAATGTAGATATGTCTAGGGTCATTAGAGTATTTTCATTGTGCCTAGGTTTATTATAAGTTAAATATTGTTATATTTTTATATCTGTTACAACTTTGTCAACCAGCAAAGTACCTCTTGGAGAAGGCAATGTCACCGCACTCCAGTATACTTGCCTGGAAAATCCCATGGATGGAGGAGCCTGGTAGGCTGCAGTCCATGGGGTCGCTAAGAGTTGGAGAGGACTGAGTGACTTCACTTTCACTTTTCACTTTCCTGCATTGGAGAAGGAAATGGCAACCCACTCGAGTGTTCTTGCCTGGAGAATCCCAGAGATGGGGGAGCCTGATGGGCTGCCGTCTATGGGGTCGCACAGAGTCAGACAGGACTGAAGTGACTCAGCAACAAAGTACCTTTAGGAAAGAAAAAAGAGAAAAAAAAAAAAAAAAACTCAAAGAAAATGTAAAAGAGATAGGAGCTTTCAGAGACACTCTTTTAAGAATAATTATATTTTAGAAATGTCCGTCTAAAACATTCTTTAGATTTTGGTAACCTGAATTTCTGGGGCTGTGCTAAACTAAGTGATGGAAGTTTATTGACTAGCAAGGTCATTTCCAAATAAAATAAGATCCTGAAACATTCATTACTGAGGACTAACTTCCTCTTACAGAGAAAGTAGAGATTTTGGACTATTCATGAATAATGCTTGATGCCATCCTGAGATGGTCTCTAGAAATTTTTTTATAAAAATTATCACTGGTACTTATGTTCACCAATCTATAGAATGCTTAAGTTCTTGGTTGCTTAAGGAAAGTAGGATGTGTATTTTCACTAAAGAAGGTATGAGGGATGAAATTACATTTTATGAAGGGAAAAGGAAATAGATCTGACTTACAGCTGGCAGTTTCAGGATGGGAGAACAAAGTCATGTGTACAGAAAGTGGTAAGAATATTTTATGGAAAGTGGACCCCAAGGGAAGAGTTTTGTGCAGAAATACAAGTTTTCTTGAGATGTTGAGCTGCCTTTGATACTGGATTTTAAGTTTCTTTACCTCTGAAGGGATCTGTTCTGTTTACCTATGCCATCTTCGTTACTTTGGCTACGTGAATAGTCTCCCCATGATCTATATGATTGTATCTGACTGAGTGTTATAACCCCTTTTGAAATTTGTCCACAAAACTTCCTAAATAACTTGACTTCTAGCTGACTTTGGAATGCTTCAGAGGCCCCTGAGACATCCCAGGGAACTATTAAACTACCTGGGTTCACTGGACATGTTACATTACATGGGAAGTGCGGTTGAAGGGGTGACAGATCTCCTCTTATTATGCTGTATGGTGGATGTTACTAATATAGATATCTTAAAATTACGTGAGTTCATATAGATCTGTGAAGTGAAGTGAAGTCACCCACTCCTGTCCGACTCTTTGCGACCCCATGGGGTGTAGCCTATCAGGCTCCTCCATGCATGGGAGTTTCCAGGCAAGAGTGCTAGAGTGGATTGCCATTTCCTTCCCCAGGCGGCCTTCCCGACCCAGGAATCGAACCCAGGTCTCCCTCATTGCAGGCAGACGCTTTACCGTCTGAGCCACCAGGGAAGCCCAAATATTTATTTATTTGGCCGCGCCAGATCGTAGTTGCAGCACGCAGGGTCTTGTTGCCCAACCAGGGTTCGAACCTGGGTCCCCTGCCTTGGGAGTTCAGAGTCTTAGCTGCTGGGCCACCAGGGAAGTCACCATAGATCTGATATGCCCTAATTAAATGTGGTCAACTATAATTCTACTTATCCTGTGAATGTGTTACAAGTCACAGCAGTGACCAGGCTACACTGTCAACTGCAGTTTAATCAGATTTAAACATGGCTTTTGTGGTTTCACTCTGATGCCTTTGTAAGAATACTGCAACTTCATGATTTATAGAAAAGATTTTTCTAAGGTTAACCAATAAACAAGTCTTGTTTGCTATCTGGTAAGCTGGTACGAGACTGGAATTTAGTTGAATCCCTATGTTAATAGAACAAAGTTTTCTTAGAATGCAGCTTTCAATAAGAGATTATGAATTTCTTTCCCTTTAAGTGATTTATATTCATTTTTAAAATCTTTTGTTACTTTGGTAAATAAGCATTCCTTAAGATAATGGTACATGTAGACAAAGCTCATTCTTCTACAAAAATAACCCCTCATGCTTAGATTTTGCCATCCTGATGTCCTTAAAACATGGCCATGGTCTGCTTGTCAATCATGGAATTAAAAATGGGTGAACAATAGCTGTAAATCAAAGAGTCAGGGCTATGGGAAATGCAACATGGCTGCCTGGCTTTTCCCGGCTCCCCGACACACCTCATTTTTATTTGACGGGTAAAGCCTTCCCTGGCTACAGGGTTAATACCCTCATAATGAAAAAATTATGTTGCACTGAATATTAACTTTTTTTCATTGCTAAAGTAAGTTTCTAGTTTTGTTAATTAAAGTCTAGTGTTCACTAAGACTCACTTCTGAGATAGTTCCTTCTTATCTTATATTTCTAAAAGATTTAATTGTGTTATTAAAAAGGATACTCTAAGTTTGTTTATAAAGCTAATCTCAGTAAGCAGTCTTCAGATAAAGAATAGATGCCCCCTGATATACAAGCAGGAGATTACCATCTGGCTAGTCATTTAACAAGTGAAGTCAGATGACTTGGAGTATACTGGGCTCTACCTAATGAAAGTTCTTGACCTTTCCTTCTTACTTAGTCCTGACTAATAACTGCTAGCTCTAGCTATATTATTTTCTATGTGGCTTGTTTCAGAAGATTGATTCTTATGTTACTTAATGTGTGGCTGAGCCTGTGATAAAACGCTGATATGCAGCTCCACATGCTATCAATGATTGTAATAATGTAACTCTAGATATGGGAAGAAGGAAGAAGGAAGAAAAGGGATTATTTTCCTGGACCAAGTGACTAGTAAGACAGGTATGGTCCAGAGATTTTGCTACTCACAAGGCCCGCTCTCGAAACAGCACATTGAGTGGCCTATCAATGGATCCTTCCCTAGACCTGGGAATGAGCCTTCCCAGTGCCACAGGACAGAATGGCCAAGAAATGCCCCCAAAGCATGGCCAAATATGTGGCTATGAAGGGACTCTGCTGACTGGACTCGGCCAGCTGTCTCTACAAAGATGACATCATGATTACTGTAAGCTCCTGATTTTCAACACCCTGCAAAAGGAGTTCAGAGTAGAGATCAGAAATAAGGCACTCTGCTCTGGGAAAAACCCAGAACTGGCCTTCCAAGAGTGAGACGTTTTCAGGTAAAGATTTTATGAGCTCCAATTCTGGCTTCTTCTCATACCTAGAGAAACACTAACGTCACGAACCAATGTCCAGTCCTGGTTTTCCTGGCTAGCCCCTGAGCTGCTTTTGTACTTCTCTTCATCTTTGGCCCATGTACCTTTAACTTTCTTGTACAGTTTGTTTCTTCTAAAATACCACAAGTTTCCAAGTGGTCCTAAAGGATATTCCCTGACCAACACCTAGACAATGCTGAAACAAGTCACCTTATGATTCCATGGACTCTCATCTCCCTCCATAAATGCTCCGTGACAGAGTAGGCAAAGGGAACCCAGAGCCCCATGGCGCTTCTGTTCAGCCTGAAGAAGCCGGAGTGGTCTTTGCCTTCTTTTCCTTGAAACTGGATTCCCAAATATGAGAAGGGAAATGGGTAGATAGTAAGCCGTGAACAGGGTATCAACAAGGGCCAAAGAATTGGCCATAAAAAGAAAGAGGGAGATATATGGTGACCCAGGGACTAAAGATCAGATAAAACTAAGAAGGGTCTTGGAATGCACGAATGAAAAAGACACTTAGCATCGTTCCCTCCCCCATGTTGTAACTGTTGATGGATTTCAGGTCCTCCTGAGCAGTATAAACAGTCTCTCCTCCTACCCCATAAGCAGAAATTGTTTTTCTTACTCTTCTCCCACCCAGTATAGGTGCCTCATCCATTCAGCAAATGATCTGCAAGACCCCTATCCCACTCCTTGTACCCTGGCTATGAGTGGACTAAGGACCCCTGTTCAACATCTGTTCTCATTTGAGCTGGCCTGCTCTTCTAACAGTGTCCCCCATTCTAATAAACTTTACTTCCCTCTCATTATGTCTCAAGTCTGGAAATTCTTTTCCAACACGACCCCAGACCACGAGAAAGGTTACTATCTTATTAGACCTGTTGAAGTCTGTAAAACAAAGTTCCAACTTAAGTATGAATTCTTACCTTAGTATTCTGTTTCATTGGGGTTCAAAATCCTCATTCATCGAGCAGAATTTTCAACATTACTAACTCAAATAACCTTGCTAAAAATGTGGCACTTTGGCCCCACTTCAGAACTCTTGGTTCAGAATACATTAAGAAAAGAAAAAAAATCCTGTTTCTTTGATAAACAATTTATACTGTGTTACACGAGGAGAACACTGAAGAATAAATATGCTCATACTGCCCTGATTATTTTATAATTGCTCTTTCAGATGAGAGTAGTTTCTCTAATGGATTGTGGATCATCACTCATCCTCTTTTGTTCACTTTAGAAATTGGGTAGAAAGGAGTACTGTGTAAAAAATGTATTTTGTAATACCAGCGAAGCCACTAAACCTCGACCAGGACTCTGAACTTGCCATTTTCATCTTGGATCACATTAGGAAGACTTCCCACGGCCTATTGGTATCTGTATTTTGTATTTCAGGGATGGATGACGTTCCAGGATGTGGCCATAGACTTCACTCAAGAGGAGTGGGAATGCCTGGACCTCAGTCAGAGGGAATTGTACAGGGATGTGATGTTAGAGAACTATGGGAACCTGGCCTCCTTGGGTGAGGATAACTGCCTTCCAGAATCCCTTATCTACCCACTGGGTTTTAGTTCCGTCATGTCAAGAATGTCTTCTGAAATGTTCTGCTTCCCACAGAAGTTTCAGATCTCTGCTTTCTAGGGCAAAAATGGGTATTTGTGAGTTTAGAAAGAAAGGGGATGATTCATGATGAGTCGTTATGCTGGTGAAGTTTTTCTTCCTTGATGTACTCTGCCTCCTTCCGTCTAGGTTTGTCGTAATTGTGTAAGTTCTGTGGTATTAAATAGTAGCACCCTCTCTTAATCTCACATTGACACTACTTACTTTGTCTTAGTACTACTTGACCAGAATCTCAGGATCTGATTGTTAGGTGTCAGTTAGTATTGTATAGCTGCTTTGAATAAAGTATTTAAGGAAATCGTTTTCTAGAACAAAATGCATTCTCGTCTCACCTGAATACATACTGGATTCGATACTGATGAATCTCTAACAACACAAATATTCCTTTCTCTGATGAACAGGGCTTGTGTCTAACCTTGACTTGGTCACTTTTCTGGAACCATTGAAGGATCCCAGGAATATAAGGAGAATGGGGACAACAGTCATTTACCCAGGTAGGTATGAATGGTTGGAGAGGTCCAAGGAGCATCGAGGAACTCATCCTTCATCACATGGTTTTGGAAGATTTGCTTCAGTGAAAATGGTTTTCAAAAACCTGAGTTTGTGTCTGCTACTATCATAGAAATGTATCACCTGCCCCATTCTGTCTCTTAAATCATTCATGAAATTATCTCCAGTGACTGCTTTTTCCATCACAGTGTGAACTAATAGTCTCCTCTTGGCTTGTGACAAACTGCATTCATTCATTGTTCTTCGATTTCTTGGGGGCCCTAGAAAAACTCTGCCCATTTCTGAGTAACTATATGAGAATCCTTTTAAAGTTTCCTTCTACCTCTAGACAGAAATGTGTGTGGATTGGTAGACAAACTGCCAAACTTCTCGCAATACTGGGGATGGGTTTTTGTTCTCTGGTTTATAATTTCCTTTCCACTGGGAGCGACACATCAAATCAGATCAGATCAGTCGCTCAGTCCTGTCCGACCCTTTGCGACCCCATGAATCGCAGCATGCCAGGCCTCCCTGTCCATCACCAACTCCCAGATTTCACTCTGACTCATGTCCATTGACTCAGTGATGCCATCCAGCCATCTCATCCTCTGTCGTCCCCTTTTCCTCTGGCCCCCAATCCTTCCCAGCATCAGAGTCTTTTCCAATGAGTCAACTCTTCCAATGAGGTGGCCAAAGTACTGGAGTTTCAGCTTTAGCATCATTCCTTCCAAAGAAATCCCAGGGCTGATCTCCTTCAGAATGGACTGGTTGGATCTGCTCGCAGTCCAAGGGATTCTCAAGAGTCTTCTCCAACACCACAGTTCAAAAGCATCAATTCTTCGGCGCTCAGCCTTCTTCACAGTCGAACTCTCACATCCATACATGACCACAGGAGAAACCATAGCCTTAACTAGATGAACCTTTGTTGGCAAAGTAATGTCTCTGCTTTTGAGTATCCTATCTAGGTTGGAGATGGCAATGGCAACCCACTCCAGTACTCTTGCCTGGAAATTCTCATGGACGCAGGAGTCTGATAGGCTGCAGTCCATGGGGTCGCTAGAGTCGAACACGACTGAGCGACTTCACTTTCACTTTTCACTTTCATACATTGGAGAAGGAAATGGCAACCCACTCCAGGGTTCTTGCCTGGAGAATCCCAGGGACGGGGAAGTCTAGTGGCCTGCCGTCTATGGGGTCGCACAGAGTCAGACACGACTGAAGAGACTTAGCAGCAGCAGCAGCATCTAGGTTGGTCATAACTTTCCTTCCAAGGAGTAAGCGTCTTTAATTTCATGGCTGCAATCACCATCTGCAATGATTTTGGAGCCCAGAAAAATAAATTTTGGAGTGACACATAGGACCTTCTAAATACATTTCAAACTCAAGTAATTTTTCACTGCTGAAAGCAAAACCTCAGGACAATGAAAGAATGCACATCTCAAGTTGACTTCGAAGTTTCTCTTTTCCTTGTATAATCTCATATTAAATATCTTTAGTGGATTTGCCCCAATTCTAACATGCTAAAATACGTTATTCTTTTTTTTTTAATTTTTAAAAAATGTTTTAATTTAGTTTTATTTTAAACTTTCAAATATTGTATTAGTTTTGCCAAATATTGAAATGAATCCGCCACAGGTATACACGTGTTCCTCATCCTGAATCCTCCTCCCTCCTCCCTCCGCCTACCATGCCTCTGCGTCATCCCAGTGCACCAGCCCCAAGCATCCAGTATCGTGCATCGAACCTGGACTGGCGACTCGTTTCATATATGATATTATACGTATTTCAATGCCATTCTCCCAAATCATCCCACCCTCTCCCTCTCCCACAGAGTCCAAAACACTGTTCTATACATCAGTGTCTCTTTTGCTGTCTGGTATACAGGGTTATTGTTACCATCTTTCTAAATTCCACATATATGCGTTAGTATACTGTATTGGTGTTTTTCTTTCTGGCTTACTTCACTCTGTATAATAGGCTCCTGTTTGATCCACCTCATTAGAACTGATTCAAATGTATTAAATATGTTATCCTGTTAAGTCAAGAATTTTAAAGTAAATTAACATAAAATCTTAGCACATTTTCCACTATATTGTTTTTGGTTGATTCAAACTATGACAATTTTTAAATTATATAAAGAAATATTTTTTAAAAGTTCTAATTGGAATATAGCTGTTTTCCAATTTTGTACTCCTATACAGCAAAGAGAATCAATTATACATATCCGTTGAGTTGCATCGCTCAGTCGATTCTGAGTCTGCAATGATGATCTGCAGCAAGTCAGGCTTCCCTGTCCATCACCAACTCCCAGAGCCTGCTCAAACTCATGTCCATCGAGTCCACGATGCATCGAATCATCTCATCCTCTGTGGTCCCCTTTGACTCTCATCTTCAATCTTTGCTAGCATCAGGGTCTTTCTCAGTGGGTCAGTTCTTCACATCAGGTGGCCAGAGTATCGGAGCTTCAGCTTCACCGTGTCCTTCCAATGAGTATTCAGGACTGATTTCCTTTAGGATGGAGTAGTGTGGTCTTCTTGCAGTCCAAGGGACTCTCAAGAGTCTTCTCCAACACCACAGTTGAAAAGCATCAATTCTTCGGTGCTCAGCTTTCTTCATGGTCTAACTCTCACATCCATACATGACTACTGGCAAAACCATGGCTTTGACTAGATGGACCTTTGTCAGCAAAGTAATGTTTCTGCTTCTTAATATGCTGCCTAGGTTGGTCATAGCTTTTCTTCCAAGGAGGAAGGCTCTTTGACTTTCATGGCTGTAGTCTCCATCTACAATGATTTAGGAGACCCCAAAAATAAGGTCTATCACTGTTTCCACTGTTTCTCCCGCCGATTGCGATGAAACGATCTGACTGGTGCCATGATCTTCGTTTTTTGAAGGTTGAGTTTCAAGCCACCTTTTTCACCCTCTCTCAGTTTCATCCAGAGACTCCTCAACTCCTCTTCACTTTCAGTTATAAGGGTGGTGTCATCTGTATATCTGAGATTATGGACATTTCTCCCTGAAATCTTGATTCCAATTTGTGCTTCATCCAACCCGGTATGTCACATGATGTACTGTGCATATAAATTAAATAAGCAGGCTGACAATATACAGGCTTGACGTACATCTTTCCCCATTTGCAATCAGTCCGTTGCCCCATGTCCAGTTCTCACTGTTGCTTCTTGACATGCATACAGGTTTCTCAGGAGGCAGGTAACGTAGTCTGGTGTTCCCATCTCTTTAAGAATTTTCCACAGTTTCTTGTGATCCATGCAATCAAAGGCTGTGGTGTAGTCAATACAGCAGATGTAGTTGTTTTTCCAGAACTCTCTTGCTTTTTATACGATCCAAGGGATGCTGGCAATTTGATCTCTGGTTCCTCTGCCGTTTCTAAATCCAGCTTCAAGTGCTGGAAGCTCTCGGTTCATGTACTGTTAAAGCCTGGCTTGGAGAATTTTGAGCCTTTGCTATTGTTTGCAACGAGGGAAATTGTGCAGTAGTTTGAGCGTTCTTTGGCACTGCCTTTCTTTGTGATTGGAATGAAAACTGACCTTTTCCTGTCCTGAGGCCACTGCTGAGTTTTCCAAATTTGCTGGCTTATCGAGTGCAGAACGTTAGCACTATCATCGTTTAACTTCAAACAGCTCAGCTGGAGTTCCATCACGTGCACTAGCTTTTTGGTCGTCATGCCTTCTAAGGCCGACTTGACTTTGGACGCCAGGATGTCCGTTACTAGGTGAGTGATTGTACCATCGTGGTGATCTCAGTCATTAAGATCTTTTTTTTGTATAGTTTTTCAATGTATTCCTGCCACCTTCTCTTAATATCTTTTGCTTCTTTTAGGTCCATCCCATTTCTGTCCTTTATTCTTCCCATCTTTGCATGAAGTAGTCCCAGTACCTCTATTTTTCTTAAAGAGATCTCTAGTCTTTACTGTTCTATTGATCTCCTTCCCATTTAGGTCCCACAGAGCAATGAGTAGACTTCCCTGTTTCAGTCATAGTTTTAAAGTCCCTCTTCTTTTTTAATTTCTTAAAACTAGTACTGTATTAAGTTTCTCTTATTTGTTTCCAGCTTCCTCGGACATTTCCCTATGTGTCCTCTGTTTCTGGTTAGTTCTCTGTCACTATCACTTATGATTTGTAGATTGAAACATCTAATAGGCCATTCTCAGAAACATGTGTGGCAAGAAGTGGAATTAAAAATTACTGGCACCTAGGATTTCTGAAAGTGAGTGTTTGGTGTCTCCACTTAAGATGACTAAAAGCAAGAATTAATCATTAGATTGCCTATTACCTCTTAGTTCAGTGGTCCTTGGGGGTTTTCATCTTGTTTCTTCCCCTATAACGTATTTCTGTGCCATCTCATTTTGTCCAGCGTTCTGTTTGTGGTCTCTGTTTTGACGGGTTCAGGAACCTAGTTAGTCTTCCTTCTGGTATCTGTCCCTTGGTGGGTGAGGTTGGTCCAGAGGTTTGTGCCCTTATCCTCTCTTGACCTGTGCTTTGATGCTGGTAACTGTGACCGGAGCCCGCCGGGAATATTCAGGGCTGTTGTTCCCTTGTTCTGTGGGTGTTACTGCCCTCTTTCTGTTGGTGCCTACTCCCTGCGTGGTGCGATAGAGCCCCCAGATCTGATTCTTAGCTGTGATTCTGATCTGTGGTACCAGGCTGCTGGGACTGGAGCACACACACTGGGAGAGAAGTCACTACGTATTACTCTTCTGGGGATGTTCACCTCAGGCTTTGCCCTGTTGTGCCCTCTCCTGCATTCTGCATGCTCTCACGTTATGTAGTGTTGGCACTGCTCTTGGCCCCACCCTAACCGAGGGCATGATGGCCCGTGGCCCTGTGGTCTCTCAGATGTTGTTTTCACAAGGTCACCAGCGTAGATTCAGTGAAGTCAGGTCCTGGGATTGCATTCAACGTGGAGCTGGAGCCACTGTGGTGTTATGGGGCGGCTCAGGCTCTGTCCTGGCCCAGCCCCTTTGTGTGGGAGCCCACAAAGTGTACAGCTGCCAAAGCTACACCTGCCATGAATGAGAGAGCCCTGGTATTTAAGGGGCTAAGGTTACAAAGCCGGTTGTGAGTGTAAGACCATGGCTTGTGTCGCTGGGAGGAGAGGTTTCATCTTTTCTTCTTAATCTCTGGGGTTCAGCTGTACTTTCAGCTCCATCCGTGTGTGTGGCCAACTCACAGGTTCTGCTCCTGAGGCTGCCCCAGAGCACAGGGGCCTGTTGATTGTGGAGGAGGTCGATGGGGGAGCCCATGGCTGGGGGATCAAATGACCTACATGGGTGGAGTTCTTCATAGTCCCTGCTGAGCAGGGGCCGGTCTAAGGGACAAGGGATGCAATGGGCTTCCTGGTTGGGCATCACTCACCAATGGCGCTCTGTTCTCTGGTGGTTCAGGCTTCGACCACAAGCATCCCGTTTGCAGAGCTCCTCCCTCACTCCCATCACTTCAGGCTGTTTCCTCACAGCCAACAGCAGTCGTCTGCCTCAATCTGCTCTCCAAACCCCACCTTTCAGCACCCAGCACTTGTCTGCATTGGTGGAAAAGCCTCTAAGGCTGGATGGGCAAGGCTGGGGTCAGTACCCTGTGTGCAGGTCTCACTCTGTCCTGCTGCCACACGCTGGTTGCTGTGTTCTCTTCCCACAGAGAATGAGGCTCTCCTTCTGTCCAGACTGAGCTCCCCCAGTGAGGGGCTTCCCGGGATATGGAGACCTCTCCTCACTTTCATCTCCCCACAGGGTTGCAGGCCCCAACCCAATTTCTCTCCTCTTCCTTTTCCTTCTTCCTGCTCTCCTCTTTCGTTTGTCCTACGTAGCTCAGCAGGAATCTTTCTTGTCTTTTCAGATTTCCGAGGGCCTCTGCTAGTGTTCAGCTGGACTCTGTGAGAATTGTTCCATTTCTCACTCATTTGTGGAGAGAGAGATGAGCTCCACATCTGCCTAAGCCTCAGGCATCTTGATCCTTCGGTCTCTATTTTACTTTTAAACTAGCGATGGTCATCAATTTTCTCTAATCTTTAAAGAGATTCACTGAGAAGAGCAGGGAAAATTACTTGTTATTTGGTATCTTTCAGCTGTGTCTCCACAAGATACCCAGGATTTGATGCCGAAGAATCCAGCATTAGAAGATGTATTCCCCAAAGGAAACCTAGGAATATGTCAGACATTTCACCTCGGAAACTTAAATTTAATAAAAGACAGGCAATATACGAGGGTAAATGAAAGACAGAGAGGATGTTTATATGGACATAAACAAATGGAGATAGTTATACATAATGCTAATGTTACTGCAAAAAGAAATGAGCAACGTGAGTCAAATTTGGAAAAACACCAAGTTCAGTCTTCAACGTCTGCTGAGAAATGTAAGTGTTTAAGAAAAAATGCCCATCGTTTTTTGAAAAATAAAAGTTCTCTAAAAGGGGATATGGAAAATCTGAAAGGTAATCTAGTCTCTACTGCAAATACTGTTTCAGACAATTCTGAAGGTAGGCTTCGACTAAATATGCATTCAAGCATGTCTGAATACCTACAATTTAACAATGAGAGGTCAAACTCACAATTTAATCAATTTGAGGGATCTGTGAGCAGGGGGTCATTTTTGTTCCCACAAGAGATATTTTCTCTCCATTCCAAGGTGTATAATGTTGATGATAATGAAAGAGATGCCATCCAGCCATCATTGTTCAGTACATATCGTGATACGGTTAATACACAGCAGCTTTGCATGTATAATAAAATGAGTCAGACCTTAAGTAAGAGCTCCAGCTCCAATAATCACAGGAGTATTTATGGTGGAGTGAGAAGGTATTCAGGCAGTGAAACTGGGTCTACGGTTGAAGGAGACTCAAACCTTATGAAACATCAGGAACCTGAATCTTCAAACAAAGATTCTAAAAGTAAGACATTTAGAAATACCTTTGATAAAATGGCACGTTTTTCTCTAGATAAGAGTACTTGTAGTGAAGAGAGGACTTTTCGTGAATATGGTAAGGTTTCTAATCAGTCTTCAGAACTTATTCAACAGCAGACGGTTCAGAATCCACAGAAAGAAAATAAGTGTAATATATGTGGAAATGTCTTTAGTAAAGCATCCAATCTAAGTAAACATAGGAAAATCCATACAGGAAGGAAACCTTTCAAATGTACAGATTGTAGCAAAGCGTTTAACCGTCGCTCACATCTTACTCAACATCAGCGAATTCACACTGGAGAGAAACCTTATAAATGTACAGAATGTGGCAAAGCCTTTCCTTACAGTTCAAGTCTTACTGAACATCAGCGGATTCATACTGGAGAGAGACCTTATAAATGTACAGAATGTAGTGTAGCCTTTGTCTCTTCCTCACATCTAACCTATCATCAGCGAATTCATACTGGAGAGAAGCCTTATAAATGTAAAGAATGTAACAAAGCCTTTCATAGTCGCTCACTTCTTACTAAACATCAGCGAGTTCATTCTAGGGAGAGACCTTATAAATGTAAAGAGTGTAACAAAGCCTTTATTCAGCGCTCACATCTTACTAAACATCAGAAAATTCATACTGGAGAGAGACCTTATAAATGTAAAGAGTGTAACAAAGCCTTTATTCAGCGCGCAAATCTTACTAAACATCAGCGAATTCATACGGGAGAGAGACCTTATAAATGTAGAGTGTAACAAAGCCTTTAATCAACGCTCAAGTCTAACCTATCATCAGCGAATTCATACTGGAGAGAGGCCTTATAAATGTAAAGAATGTAACAAAACATTTATCAATCGCTCACAACTTACCCAACATCAGGGAATTCATACTGGAGAGAGACCTTATAAATGTAAAGACTGTAACAAAGCCTTTATTCAAAATTCAGATCTAACCTATCATCAGCGAATTCATACTGGAGAGAGGCCTTATAAATGTAAAGAACGTATCAAAACCTTTATCCTTAGCTCACATCTTACCTAACATCAGCAAATTCATACTGGAGAGAAAACTTATCATTGTACACAGTGTGGCCAAACCTTTATTTGTCATTCAAAGTTAATTGTACATCATCGAATCCATACTAGGGAGAAACCATACAAGTATAAAGAATGTGGCAAAAGCCTTTATTACGAGATCGGACCTCTGTCAACATCACCGAATTCATACCGCGGATAGACGTTATCAATGTACAGAATGTGGCAAGGCTTTTATTATGTGTTCTAGGCTTACTAAACATCAGCGAATACATACTGGGGAGAGACCATATTCATATGTTGAATGTGGCAAAGCCTTTGCTTGCAACTCAACACTTACTCAACATTGGCGAATTCATACTGGAGAGAGACCTCATAAATGTAAAGAATGTAACAAAGCCTTTCATCGTCGCTGATTGCTGACTCAACATCAGCGAGTGCACACTGGAGAGAGACCTTATAAATGTACTGAATGTGGCAAAGCCTTTGGTCGCTACTCAACGCTTTCTACACACCAGCGAATTCATACTGGAGAGAGACCTTATAAATGTACAGCATGTGGCAAAGCCTTTAGTCGGAGTGATCATCTCTCTAAACATCTGAGAACACACACTAGAGAGAAACGCTAGTAATAGCACAAGTGATGGAAGAGATTTTCCCTAAATGTGCATCAGAAAACACAAGAGTTTATACGAGAAGCCTATGGAGATGATGTAACGAATATGTAGAGAGGTATTTAATCAAAATTTAAATCGAAATAAATATCAGAGATTGCATACTAGAAGGCATTTCATCAGTCCTCTTTTCTGAAGTTTCTCTGAAGGAGAATGACTGTAGTGAGTACTCCATAGTTAAAACACATATAGACGGTGGATATATTAGCATAAATCGTGAGATGAAGGTTGATGGTTAGAAAGTTACAATTCTTAGTAATGTATGTATGCTTGTTAATAATGACGTGATTTGAGATTATTTGAAGTGAATGTTATTAAGCCCTCAAATCATCCATACTATGCTTTCTTTCTAGTGTGTTTGCAGACATAGATTTTTGATGGTTTATTACAGATTAGCCTTTTTGTATTGTGTTGCAACCACTTCTATCTATCCTCCATTAGAAGATGAAGGATACCGTACTGTAAAATGGACAATGACCATCTAAATGGACGTGTTTTTCATTGATGTGAAATATCTGGAGGTTGCCATAATGTAGTGATCATTTAACCTTTCCATGTTGTAAAGTAAGTAGAAGTTGGTTGTAAGGTTTCAATTGTAATATCCTTGATTTTAAGAAGAACACAATGACAGTTCACTGCAATATTGATGTATCTTTATAATATCAACACAGGTCATGATTATTACTTGACACTGTTGAAATAAACACAGCTTTTGTGATAACCTCGAAATGTATTGGAAACTCTTCCTGCAAAAGGCATGGAATTAGTGTATACCATGCTTGCTAAGTGCTTCCTAGCCTTTGTTTGGTAAGCCATAAAAATCACAAGTCTCACATCATTATAACAGAGAAATGAATATCTTTCTCTGTACTTTTGATCTGTACTTAATCATGGATCACGCCGTGGATTGTAAAAGGTTTTATTTCAACTATGTTTGCAATTAATACATCAGATCAGATCAGATCAGATCAGTCGCTCAGTCATGTCTGACTCTTTGCGACCGCATGAATCACAGCACGCCAGGCCTCCCTGTCCATCAGCAACTCCCGGAGTTCACTCAGACTCACGTCCATCGAGGCAGTGATGCCATCCAGCCATCTCATCCTCTGTTGTCACTTCTCCTCCTGCCCCTAATCCCTCCCAGCATCAGAGTCTTTTCCAATGAGTCAACTCTTCCAATGAGGTGGCCAAAGTACTGGAGTTTCAGCTTTAGCATCATTCCTTCCAAAGAAATCCCAGGGCTGATCTTCAGAATGGACTGGTTGGATCTCCTTGCAGTCCAAGGGACTCTCAAGAGTCTTCTCCAACACCACAGCTCAAAAGCATCAATTCTTCGGCGCTCAGCCTTCTTCACAGTCAAACTCTCACATCCATACATGACCACAGGAAAATCCATAGCCTTGACTAGATAAATATTTGTTGGTAAAGTAATGTCTCTGCTTTGCATATGTTATCTCTGTTGCTCATAACATTCCTTCCAAGGAGCAAGCGTCTTTTAAATTCATGGCTGCAGTCACCATCTGTAGTGATTTTGGAGCCCATAAAATAAAGTCTGACACTCTTTCCACTGTTTCCCCATCCATTTCCCATGAAGCGGTGGGACCAGATGCCATGATCTTCGTTTTCTGAATGTTGAGGTTTAAGCCAACTTTTTCACTCTCCACTTTCACTTTCATCAAGAGGCTTTTGAATTCCTCTTCATTTTCTGCCATAAGGATGGTGTCATCTGCATATCTAAGGTTATTGAAATTTCTCCCAGCAATCTTGATTCCAGTTTGTGGGTTATTAATAAAACTGAATGGCTTTTCGTGTTTCGGTTGATTGTAATGAATGAAGTGTTAACCCACCACCAACAGTAACCTCTCCAACGTTATTTAAGGCTGTAGTGAAGAGACCACAATGAACTGTTTGGTAGCCCAGAGAGATGTCATATGTGGAAATTACTTGACTCACTGGCTTTAAACTTCTCATAACTTCATATATATTCCCTCACTTCTATGTTGTATTTCTTCTCCCATTTTTAAACTACTTGGACACTGTGACGATTCTAATAAGAAGGATGATACAGAGTATTGTTGACAGTTTCCCTAAACTGCTCCATGCTGTTGCTGCTTCAGCATCTGTCTGGGAGCAGGCAGCCTGCAGTTCCTTGAGCTCAGACCAGCAGTCCTATGAGCACCTGCACGAGATGACCACCTTACTTGAGACCAGCAGTCTTGCTGAACCCCAGGGTCTATTCACAGACCCCCTTCAATCCCACCGAGAGTCAATTTCTAGGTAGGTTTTTAAGTCCGGGGGTTCCCCAGGAGAGAAGGATCTGGAATTCTCAAGGAGGAAGAAAGGAAAAAGGTTTTTTTTTTTTTTTTTCCTCTACATTTCTGAGGATTATACAACAATCGTATATCCTGCTTGAGGACAGTCTCTGGGAAAAAAATATTCTGGCCAATCGTGTTATCTTACAATGTAAATTATTGGAGTGGATCTAGTGAGGTTTTTACAACCTTCGGACATTGTTTTGATTAACTGTAATAATTAAAAGTATATAACTCCATTGCTAACACTGGCGAGGGGGCAAATGATTTACAAATGATGGAAGAACTGAAGCTGTAGGTAATTTAGCCAGGGACGAATGTAATCAAACTGTAGGTGAGTGGCCCACTCTTCTTCCCACAGACACAATATGGTGCCGCCCCTATCAAGGCCTTTTCTTGGTTTGTGGGACCGATGCTTACTTATGTCTCCCAATCAGTGGATGGGTATCTGCACCTTAGCTTTCCTCACTCTCCAGATGAATACTGGCCCTAACAACCAGACTCTCACGGTGCCTCTGACAGCACACGTGCGGTCAAAAAGACCCATCCAGTTTATCCCCTACTTTGGTCCCGAAATCTTGGCTGGGATAAGTATTGGAACAGGAGGATTGCTTCATCAATCACCTTCTACCATATACTATCCAAGGACTTCACATGAAGGAGGAAACAGAACACGCTCTATCTTGAAAGCAGGACTCCATCTTGGGCTGGACTGTGGACCTTGAGCTATATGCCCAGTATCTATGGAAATGAAATATCCACTAGAAAACCAGGCCCCCTGGAAGGAAGAGGCCCAGGGCTCTCTGTGGCCTAAAAGAATGTCCTAATTATCTGTGTAACTGAATAGAATCATACGTTCTATTATGCTTACTTGGGTATGACCACAGGCCTATTGATAATTGTCGACTGTTAACTACCTAGGCTTAAGGCATATGATTGCGGGTTAACTTTGATTGTATCTTTCTTTTTCCTTTGTTCAGACTAGTTTCAGGGAACCTTATACACGTAGGGTATGTAAGGCTTTCACAAAAACTGGTCGGGGTGCTTGGGTAAGAGGAGACTCTGCCTTGAGCCCGCCTGTGTAATAAACTGCACTACACTATCTGCATTGTCTTTCTGAGTGAGTTCGTTTCCCAGAACGCGTGGCTACTACACAGAGACGACATTGAGAGAGTAGCCACATCTTTAGTGGCCTTACAGGACCAGCTAGATTCTTTGGCTGAGGTGGCTTTATAGAATAGGAGAGGGCTAGACCTATTGACAGCTGAAAAGGCAGGCCTCTGCCTCTTCTTGAATTAAGAATGCTGCTTTTATAAAAACCAGTTAGAAATAGTAAGAGACATGGCCTAACAACTAAGGGAATGAATCATGAAAAGCAGAGAGGAACTAGAAAATTCCTGAAGTAATTGGAACAATATCTGGAGCTGGGCATCGTGGCTTCTCCCTTTAACCGGTCCTCTCTTCATGTTCTTAGAGGTGCTTTTGTTTACCCCTTGTGTTCTCAGAGATATTACCCAGTTCATAACCTCTCGAATTGATCCAGAAAGTTACAGATGTTAATAGCTCAGTATAGTCTCCTAACTGATCTGGAGCTCTGAATATCCTATCGAACATAAGATGATGCTTTCTACAATGAGTGATAGAAACATCAAGCGGGACAATGAAGAGGGAAATGTCAAATTTTTGCATAACTTCCTGCTCCTTTTTCCTCTGTAACTCGGCTTGCTCTTTGCAAAGTCTTAATCACATAGGTCTCAAAAAGTGGGGACTTCAAAATACTAGGAACTGGAATTTATCTCACTCACCCTTGTCCTGTTCTTTCCAATTGCCCTAGCCCCTGCAAATCTGCAAACTCTCTTAATCATGCCTGCCCAAGTATAAAAACTCTGTAACCCCTTTGTTTGGGGCTCAGAGCTTGGAGTGTTAAGTTCTTGGGGCCCGCCGGCATAATAAACCCGAGTTCTCCAACTCTCCGAGTGCGGTGCTCCGTTTCTGCAACAATGGAAACACTTTCAGCCTCCTGGTCTCTGAAGTTGGAGATCCCTTGCCTGCAGACAGGTGGTCACAGTGCAAATCATTTTGTGAAAACATGTTTGCTCAGGCTGCAGAGGGTAGTGAAAAAACCCTAAGTACTCAGGGTATCCTGTGCCTTCCAAAGTGGCACTAGCGGTCAAGAACCGCTTGGCAATGCAGGATACACCAGAGAGGTGAGTTCCATTCCTGGATCAGTAAGATCCCCCGGAGGAGGGCATGGAACCCATTCCTGTATTCTTCCCTGGAGAGTCCCCATTGGCAAAAGAGCCAGGCGGGCTACAGTTCATGGGGTGCCAAAGAGTCAGACTTAGCACGCTAAAGGCAAGGCATCTTTGGGAAGAGTTCTGAGAACAAAGCTTTGCAGGAACCCAAGGCCCCCAGGTGATTCCCGCCAAGCACGCATTCCCCACCACCCCTCCCCCAAGGGCACAGGCAGAGGCGGTGGAGGGCCACACCCATCCGAGAAAGAGCCCCTCCCCAGGCAAGCAGCCCAGCAACCTTTCTTTCTCCAAGTTCCCGCCCTAATCCTCAGCTCCAGAGAGGTCTCAGGAGTGCAGAGTGTGAGGCCGCAGCTCAGGGCTCCTAAATGTTGGTCTTCACCCGCCATGTTTCAAAAACCCTCAAAATGTGTGTCAGCTAGCCCAGTAATTGGGTCGATCCTGTTCAGTCGCTCAGTCGTTTCCGACTCTTTGCGACCCCATGAAACGCAGCACCCCAGGGCTCCCTGTCCATCACCAACTCCCGGAGTTCACTCAGACTCATGTCCATCGAGTCAGTGATGCCATCCAGCCATCTCATCCTCTGGCGTCCCCTTCTCCACTTGCCCTCAATCCCTCCCAGCATCAGAGTCTGTTCCAGTGAGTCAGCTCTTCACATGTGGTGGCCAAAGTATTGGAGTTTCATCTTTAGCATCAGTCCTTCCAAAATTAGGCCACAGATCAGGAAAGGCATATATGAAGTGAAATTCACATATAACACTTTTAAAAATTATTTATTTATTTGTCTGCACTGGGTCTTCGTTGTGGCAAGTAGGATCTTCAGTCATCCTTGTTGTTTTCAGGTTCTTTGGTTGTGACATGTAAATTCTTAGCTACAGCATGTGGGATCTAGTTTGCTGATCAAGGAAAGAACCAGAGCTCCCTGCATTGGGAGCTCAGGGTCTTAGTCACCGGATCGTCACGAAGTCCCCAAACTAACATTTTTAATGATAGATTCAGATTATAGTTTCCATAATAGTGCCAAAATGCAGTGATTATGCATTCTTCCATGTACTTCTTACCCCATGACTCATGTTGACTGGTTTAAGTGTTTCTGTGAGATTCCCATGCTATGGATTTTTTTTTTTTTTCCATTTGACTCGAACAAGTGTCTTGGAAAGAAAAAGTGAGGGATGTCTCTAAACTATCACAATTAACGGAGTAATTTAATGTCTTCTTTCTTTCTTTTGCTTTGTAAAATGAACACTCACGTGTGTTCAGCCAAGATCCTGGGTTTTGGGAGTGGGGGTTTTCATTCCAAGCCCAGGTCTGATCTTTTCCTGTACAGTCCATGCTCACATCACAGAGTCTCATCACAGCTTTGTATTTTCCAAAATGTTTACAAGAATCTTATTAGTTCTAACCCATGCTCAACTGTATTAAAATTTAAAATATAGTCAGTGCAAATAAAGAATATAATCCTTAAACATTATATACATTTTTAATCCATTCAAAGTTTCCTGAGTTTAGTGACATGAAACTTACTCTTAATGAGCATATAGCCCCATTTGAGTGTATGTCTGTACTCAGTGGAGATTAGTTTGCGTAGTCTCTGGGAGTTGGTGATGGACAGAGAGGTCTGGCATGCTGTGGTCCATGGGGTCATGAAGAATCAGACCTGACTGAGTGACTGAACTGAACTGGACTGTATGTGTGAAAATATTAACATGACCTGATCAATTTCTTCTTCTTCTTCTTCTTCTTTTTCTTTTCCTTATTCATTTTTTGGAAGAACTTCTGTGGAAGAGAATGACTACCCGCCCTGGTATTCCTGCTTGGGAATTTCTTGGATAGAGGAATCTGGCAAGTTAGAGTCCATGGGGGTCACAAAAATTGGACATGACTGAGTGACTAAAAGTTTTTGTCTTCAGTATTCGTTACAGTTACAGAAGCTTCTATCACCTTTTCATAGTGTTGTCTCTGTGAATCTGTCTGTGTTTTATTAGTTAAAATCTGAACTACATAAACTGAAGTAAAGTTTCAGTTCAGTTCAGTCGCTCAGTCGTGTCCGACTCTTTGCGACCCCATGAGTCGCAGCACGCTAGGCCTCCCTGTCCATCATCATCTCCCAGAGTCCACTCAGACTAACGTCCATCGAGTCAGTGAGGCCATCCAGCCATCTCATCCTTGGTCGTCCCCTTCTCCTCCTGCCCCCAATCCCTCCCAGCATCAGAGTCTTTTCCAATGAGTCAACTCTTCACATGAGGTGGCCAAAGTACTGGAGTTTCAGCTTTAGCATCAGTCTTTCCAAAGAAATCCCAGGGCTGATCTCCTTCAGAATGGACTGGTTGGATCTCCTTGCAGTCCAAGGGACTCTCAAGAGGCTTCTCCAACACCACAGTTCAAAAGCATCAATTCTTCAGCACTCAGCCTTCTTCACAGTCCAACTCTCACATCCACACATGACCACTGGAAAAACCATAACCTTGACTAGACGGACCTTTGTTGGCAAAGTAATGTCTCTGCTTTTCAATGTGCTATCTAGGTTGGTTACAACTTTCCTTCCAAGGAGTAAGCGTCTTTTCATTTCATGGCTGCAGTCACCATCTGTAGTGATTGTGGAGCCCCAAAAAATAAAGTCTGACACTGTTTCCACTGTTTCCCCATCTATTTCCCATGAAGTGATGGGAGCAGATGCCATGATCTTCGTTTTCTGAATGTTGAGCTTTAAGCCAACTTTTTCACTCTCCACTTTCACTTTCATCAAGAGGCTTTTGAGTTCCTCTTCACTTTCTGCCATAAGGGTGGTGTCATCTGCATATCTGAGGTTATTGATATTTCTCCCGGCAATCTTGATTCCAGCTTGTGTTTCTTCCAGTCCAGCGTTTCTCATGATGCACTCTGCATATAAGTTAAATAAGCAGGGTGACAATATACAGCCTTAATGTACTCCTTTTCCTATTTGGAGCCAGTCTGTTGTTCCATGTCCAGTTCTAACTGTTGCTTCCTGACCTGCATAAAAATTTCTCAAGAGGCCGATCAGGTGGTCTGGTATTCCCATCTCTTTCAGAATTTTCCACAGTTTATTGTGATCCACAAAGTCAAAGGTTTTGGCATAGTCAATAAAGCAGAAATAGATGTTTTTCTAGAACTCTCTTGCTTTTTCCATGATCCAGCAGATGTTGGAAATTTGATTTCTGGTTCCTCTGCCTTTTCTAAAACCAGCTTCAACATCAAGAAGTTCACGGTTCACGTATTGCTGAAGCCTGGCTTGAGCATTCTTTGGCATTGCCTTTCTTTAGGATTGGAATGAAAACTGACCATTTCCAGTCCTGTGGCCACTGCTGAGTTTTCCAAATTTGCTGGCATATTGAGTGCAGCACTTTCACAGCATCATCTTTCAGGATTTGAAATAGCTCAACTGGAATTCCATCACCTCCACTAGCTTTGTTCGTAGTGATGCTTTCTAAGGCCCACTTGACTTCACATTCCAGGATGTCTGGCTCTAGGTCAGTGATCACACCATCATGATTATCTGGGTCGTGAAGATCTTTTTTGTACAGTTCTTCTGTGTATTCTTGCCACCTCTTCTTAATATCTTTTGCTTCTGTTAGGTCCATACCATTTCTGTCCTTTATCGAGCCCATCTTTGCATGAAATGTTCCCTTGGTATCTCTAATTTTCTTGAAGAGATCTCTAGTTTTTCCCATTCTGTTGTTTTCCTCTATTTCTTTGCATTGATCACTGAGGAAGGCTTTCTTATCTCTTCTTGCTATTCTTTGGAACTCTGCATTCAGTTGCTTATATCTTTCCTTTTCTCCTTTGCTTTTCACTTCTCTTCTTTTCACAGCTATTTGTAAGGCCTCCCCAGACAGCCATTTTGCTTTTTTGTATTTCTTTTCCATGGGGATGGTCTTGATCCCTGTCTTCCGTACAATGTCATTAACCTCCATCCATAATTCATCAGACACCCTATCTATCAGATCTAGGCCCTTAAATCTCTTTCTCACTTCCACTGTATAATCATAATGGATTTGATTTAGGTCATACCAGAATGGTCTAGTGGTTTTCCCTGCTTTCTTCAATTTAAGTCTGAATTTGCCAATAAGGAGTTCTTGATCTGAGCCACAGTCAGCTCCCAGTGTTGTTTTTGCTGACTCTATAGAGCTTCTCCATCTTTGGCTGTAAAAAATATAATCAATCTGATTTCGGTGTTGACCATCTGGTGATGTCCATGTGTAGAGTCTTCTCTTGTGTTGCTGGAAAAGGGTATTTGCTATGACCAGTGTGTTCTCTTGGCAAAACTCTATTAGTCTTTGCCCTGCTTCATTCCGTATTCCAAGGCCAAATTTCCCTGGTACTCCAGGTGTTTCTTGACTTCCTACTTTTGTATTCCAGTCCCCTATAATGAAAAGGACATGTTTTTTTGGGTGTTAGTTCTAAAAGGTCTTGTAGGTCTTCATAGAACAGTTCAACTTCAGCTTCTTCAGTGTTACTGGTTGGGACATAGCCTTGGATTACTGTGAAATTGAATGATTTGCCTTGGAAATGAACAGAGATCATTCTGTCATTTTTGAGATTAAATCCAAGTACTGCATTTTGGACTCTTGTTGACCATGATGGCTACTCCATTTCTTCTGAGGGATTCCTGCCCGCAGTAGTAGATATAATGGTCATCTGAGTTAAATTCACCCATTCCAGTCCATTTCAGTTTCCTGATTCCTAGAATGTCGACATTCACTCTTGCCATCTCTTGTTTGACCACTTCCAATTTGCCTTGATTCATGGACCTTACATTCCAGGTTCCTATGCAATATCGCTCTTTACAGCATCGGACCTTGCTTCTATCACCAGTCACATCCACAGCTGGGTATTCTTTTTGCTTTGGCTCCATCCCTTCATTCTTTCTGGAGTTATTTCTCCACTGATCTCCAGTAGTATATTGGCCACCTACTGACCTGGGGAGTTCCTCTTTCATTATCCTATCATTTTGCCTTTTCATAATGTTCATAGGGTTCTCAAGGCCAGAATACTGACGTGGTTTGCCATTCCCTTCTCCAGTGGACCACTTTCTGTTAGACCTCTCCACCATGACCCGTCTGTCTTGGGTGGCCCCACCTAGCATGGCTTAGTTTCATTGAGTTAGACAAGGCTGTGGTCCTTGTGATCAGATTGACTAGTTTTCTGTTATTATGGTTTCAGTGTGTCTGCCCTCTGATGCCCTCTCGCAACACCTACCGTCTTACCTGGGTTTCTTTTACCGTGGACGTGGGTTATCTCTTCACTGCCGCTCCAGCAGAGCGCAGCCACTGCTCCTTACCTTGGACGAGGGGTATCTCCTCACCGCCACACCTACTAACCTTGAACGTGGAGTAGCTCCACTTGCCGCCACTCCTTGGATGTGAGGTTGCTCCTCTAGGCCGCCATCCCTGACCTCGGATGTGTGATAGCTCTTCTTGGCCACTGCCCCTGACCTCGGACGTGGGGTAGCTCCTCATGAAAAGTAAGCACTTACAAATCAGACAGTTCTAACTACAAGAAAAATTAACCTAAATGAATTTCAGATTCATGTTAACTGGGAATTATTCAATATTCAATATCTAGTATTAATGTTTGTTTGCTAATCTAATATAGATATGTCTAAGAGTCATTAAGAATAGTATTTTCATTGTGCCTAAGTTTATTATAAGTTAAATATTGTTATATTGTTTTATCTGTTGCAAGTGTGTCAGCCAGCAAAGTACGTCTAGTGGGGGAAAAAAAAAAACTTCAAAGAAAATGCAAAAGAGATATGAGCTTTTAGATACACTCTTTTAAGAATAATTATACTTTAGAAATGTCTGTCTAAAACAGTCTTTAGATTGTGGTAACCTGAATTCCTAGAGCTGTGCTAAACTAAGTGATGGAAATTTATTAAATAGCTAGATGATTTCAAAATTAAATAAGATTCTGAAACATTCCTTACTGAGGACTAACTTCCTCTTACAGAGAAACTAGAGATTTTGGACTATTCATGAATAATATTTGATGACATCCTGAGATGTTCTCCAGAATTATTTTCAGAAATTATCACTGGTATTTATGTTCACCAATTTATAGAATGCTTAAGTTCTTGATTGCTTAAGGAAAGTAGCATGTATATTTTCAGTAAAGAAGGTATGAGGAATGAAATTACACTTTATGAAGGAAAAAGGAAGTAAATCTCACTTATAGGTGGCTGTTTCAGGATGGGAGAAAAAAGTAATGGGTACAGAAAGTGATAAGAAGGTTTTATGGCCAGTGGACCCCAAGGGAAGAGTTTTGTGCATAAATACAAGTTTTCTTGATATGTTGAACTGCCTTTCATGATGGACTTTAAGTTTCTTTACCTCTAAAGTGATCTGTTCTATGCTTACCTTTGAAATCTTCTTTGGCCTTTTACCTCGTTGCAGCCGAGAAAGCAACATGGGTCACCAGCAGCTGTACTGGAGCCATCCGAGAAAATTCCGCCAGGGTTCTCGCTCTAGCCGGGTCTGCTCAAACCGGCACGGTCTGATCCGGAAATGCGGCCTCAATATGTGCCGCCAGTGTTTCCGCCAGTATACGAAGGACATTGGCTTCATTAAGTTGGACTAACCGAACTTGCTTAGATGGCTCATCCAGCACATCAACCTTAGGCAGAAATAATACTAGCTCTTTGTATATAAAATAAAAGTTTTCAAAACTTCAAAAAAAAAAAAAAAAAAGAAAGAAAGAAAAAAGAAAAAGAAATCTTCTTTGTTACTTTGGTTAAGTGAATATATTGTTTCCCAGTGATCAATATGATTTATCTGACTGAGTGTTATAATCCCTTTTGATATTTGTTGATAAAACTTCCTAAATAACTTGGCGTCTAGCTGACTTTGGAATGCTTCAGAGGGCCCCTGAGACGTCCCAGGGAGCTATTAAACTACCTGGGTTCATTGGACATGTTAAATTACACGGGAAGTCCTGTTGAAGGGGTGATAAATCTTCTCAGATTGTGCTGTACGGTGGATGTTACTAATATAGATATCTTAAAATTATGTGAGTTCATATAGATCTGATACGCCCTAATAAAATGTGGTCAACTATGATTCTCCTTATCCTGTGAAAGTGTTACAAGTCACAGCAATGACCAGGCTACATTGTCAGTTGCAGTTTAATCAGAATTAAACATGGAAAAAGCAAGAGAGTTTCAGAAAAACATCTATTTCTGCTTTATTGACTATGCCAAAACCTTTGACTGTGTGGATCACAATAAACTGTGGAAAATTCTGAAAGAGATGGGAATACCAGACCACCTGACCTGCTCTTGAGAAATTTGATTGCAGGTCAAGAAGCAACAGTTAGAACTGGACATGGAACAACAGACTGGTTCCAAATAGGAAAACGAGTATGTCAAGGCTGTATATTGTCACCCTGTTTATTTAACTTATATGCAGAGTACATCATGAGAAACGCTGGACTGGAAGAAACAAAAGCTGGAATCAAGATTGCTGGGAGAAATATCAATAACCTCAAGATATGCAGATGACATCACCCTTATGGCAGAAAGTGAAGAGGAACTCAAAAGCCTCTTGATGAAAGTGAAAATGGAGAGTGAAAAAGTTGGCTTAAAGCTCAACATTCAGAAAACTAAGATCATGGCATCCGGTCCCATCACTTCATGGGAAATAGATGGGGAAACAGTGGAAACAGTGTCAGACTTTATTTTTGGGGGCTCCAAAATCACTGCAGATGGTGACTGTAGCCATGAAATTAAAAGATGCTCACTGCTTGGAAGGAAAGTTATGACCAACCTAGATAGCATATTGAAAAGCAGAGACATTACTTTGCCAACAAAGGTCTGTCTAGTCAAGGCTATGGTTTTTCCTGTGGTCATGTGTGGATGTGAGAGTTGGACTGTGAAGAAGGCCTACCGCAGAAGAATTGATGCTTTTGAACTGTGGTGTTGGAGAAGACTCTTGAGAGTCCCTTGGACTGCAAGGAGATCCAACCAGTCCATTCTGAAGGTGATCAGCCCTGGGATTTCTTTGGAAGGAATGATGCTAAAGCTGAAACTCCAGTACTTTGGCCACGTCATGTGAAGAGTTGACTCGTTGGAAAGGACTCTGATGCTGGGAGGGATGGGGGCAGGAGGAGAAGGGGACGCCAGAGGATGAGATGGCTGGATGGCATCACTGATTCGATGGACATGAGTCTGAGTGGACTCCGGGAGTTGGTGATGGACAGGGAGGCCTGGCGTGCTGCGATTCATGGGGTCGCAAAGAGTCGGACTTGACTGAGCGACTGAACTGAACTGAACTGAACTGTATGGTTTCACTCTGATGCCTTTGCAAGAATACTGCTATTTCAAGATTTATGGAAAAGATTTTTCTAAGGTTACCTGATAAACAATTTTGTCTGTTTCTTATCTGGTCGGCTGGCACCGGACTGAAATTTAGTCTAATCTCTATGTTAATAGAACACATTTTTATTATAATGCAGCTTTCAAGAAGACATTATGAATTTCTTTACCTTTAAGTCATTTATGTTCATTTAAAAAATCTTTTTTTTTTACTTTGGTAAAGTAAATAAGCATTACTTAAGACTATGGTACATGTAGACAAAGCTCATTCTTGTTCTACAAAAATAACCCCTCACGGTTAGATTTTGCTGTCCTGATGTCATTAAAACATGGCCATGCTGCTGCTGCTGCTGCTGCTAAGTCGCTTCAGTTGTGTCTGACTCTGTGTGACCCCATAGATGGCAGCCCACCAGGCTCCCCCATCCCTGGGATTCTCCGGGGAAGAACACTGGAGTGGGTGCCATTTCCTTCTCCAATGCATGAAAGTGAAAAGTGAAAGTGAAGTCGCTCCGTCGTATCTGACTCTTTGGGACCCCATGGACTGCAGCCTACCAGGCTCCTCCATCCATGTGATTTTCCAGGCAGGAGTACTGGAGTGGGGTGCCATTGACTTGTCCTAAATTGCGGATTTAAAAATGGGTAAACAATAGCTGTAAATCAAAGAGTCAGTGCTATGGGAAATCCAAGATGGCTGCCTGGTTTTTCCCGGCTCCCTGACAAACTTCATTTCTATTTGATGGGTTAAAGCCTTCCCTGGCTACAGGGTTAATGCCCTCATAATGAAAAAAATACGTCTCATTGAATATTAACGTTTTTTCATTGTTGAACTAAGTTTCTGGTTTTGTTAATTAAGGTCTAGTGTTTACCAAGACTCACTTCTGAGATAGTTCCTTGTTATGTTATATTTCTAAAACATTCAATAAGTTATTAAAAAGGACACTGTTTCTAAAGCTAATCTCAGGAAGCAATCTTCAGATAAAGATGAGATGCTCCATGATGTACAAACAGGAGTGTAACACCAGGCTTTAGTCATTTAACAAATGAAGTCAGATGACCTGGGGTATACTGCTCTACCTAATGAAAGTTCTTGACTTATCATTCTTACTTATGACCTTCTAATAACTTAATAATAACTGCTAGCTATAGCTATATTATTTTCTATGCTGCTTCTTTCAGAAGATTGATTCTTATGTTACTCAATGTGTGACTGAGCCTGTGATAAAATGCTGATATGCAGTTCCAAATGCTATCAGTGATTGTAATAATGTAACTCTAGATACAGGAAGAAGCAAGAAAAGGGAATATTTTCCTGGACCAAGAGGCTAGTAAGACAGGTATGGTCCAGAGATTTTGCTCCTCACAAGGCGTGCTCTAGAAACAGCACATTGAGTGGCCTATCAGTGGAACCTTCCCTAGACCTGGGAATGAGCCTTCCCAGTGCCGCAGGACACAGTGGACAAGAAATGCCCCCAAAGCATGGTCAAATTTGTGGCTCTGAAAGGACCCTGCTAACTGGACTCTGCCAGCTGTCTCTACAAAGATGACATCATGACCACTGCAAGCTGCTGACCTTCAACAGCCCCCGAAAGCTGTTGAGAGTAGAGATCAGAAATAAGGCACTCTGTGCCCTGGGAAAAACCCAGAACTGGCCTTCCGAGAGTGAGATGTTTTCAGGTAAAGATTTTATGAGCCCCAATTCTGGCTTCTTCTCTTACCTAGAGAAACACTAATGTCACAAACCAATGTCTGGTCCTGGTTCTCCTGGCTAGCCTCCGGCTCCCGGCAGCTGGCAGCTAGCCCCTGAGCAGCTTTTCTACTTCTCTTCATCTTTGGGCCATGTACCTTTAACTTTCTTGTACAGTTTGTTTCTTCTAAAATACCACAAGTTTCCAAGTGCTTGTGCAAGAATATCCCCTGACTAACACCTAGACAATGCTGAAACAAGTCACCTTATCATTCCATGGACTCTCATCTCTTTCCATAAATGCTCCCTGTCAGAGTAGGCAAAGGGAACCCAGAGCCCCATGTTCCCCTGCTCAGCCTGAAGAAGCCAGAGTGGTCATCACCCCCTTTTCCTTGAAACTGCATTACCAAATGTGTGAGAAGTGAAATGTGTAGTTAGACATGACCAGGGCATCAACAAGGACCAAAGAATTGGCCCTAAAAATAAAGAGAAGGAGGTATGTGGTGACCCAGGGACTATAGTGCAGATAAAACCAAGGAGGGCCTTGGAGTGCAAGAACAGAAAAACAAGACTCTTAGCATCTTTCCTTCCCCCATGTTGTAACTACTGATGGATTTCAGGTCCTCCTAAGCAGTATAAACTCTCTCCCCTCCTACCCAATAATGAGAAAGTATCTTTCTTACTCTTCCTCCACCCATTATATGTGCCTCATCCATTCAGCAAATGATCTGCAAGACCCCTATCCCACTCCTCATACCTTGGCTAGAAAGTGGACTAAGGACCCCTGTTCAACATCTGTTCTCCCTTGAGCTGGCCTGCTGTTCTAACAGCATCCCCCATTCTAATAAACTTTATTTCTCTCTCATTTCCAACACAAGCCCAGACCACATGAAAGGTTACTATCCTATTAGACCTGTTAAAATATGTAAAACAATTAAAGTTCCAACTTAAGTATGAATTCTTACCTTACTATTCTATTTCATTGTGGTTCAAAATTGTCATTCATCGAGCAGAATTTTCAACATTAGTAACTCAAATAAGAGTTGGACTGTGAAGAAAGCTGAGCACTGAAGAATTGATGCTTTTGAACTGTGGTGTTGGAGAAGACTCTTGAGAGTCCCTCGGACTGCAAGGAGGTCCAACCAGTCCATCCTAAAGGATATCAGTCATGGGTGTTCATTGGAAGGACTGATGCTAAAGTCTGATGCTAAAGTACTGACTGCAAGGAGGTCCAACCAGTCCATCCTAAAGGAGATCAGTCCTGGGTGTTCATTGGAAGGACTGATGCTAAAGTACTGAAACTCCAGTACTTTGGCCACCTCATGGGAAAAGTTGACCCATTGGAAAAGACCCTGATGCTGGGAGGGATTGGGGCCAGGAGGAGAAGAGGACAACAGAGGATGAGATGGGTGGATGACATCACCAACTCAATGGACATGAGTTTGAGTGAACTCCAGAAGTTGGTGATGGACAGGGAGGCCTGGAGTGCTGCAATTCATGGGGTCGCAAAGAGTCAGACACGACTGAGTGACTGAACTGAACTGAACTCAGGTAGGTATGAATGGATGGAGATGATGATTCAGAGAGGTCTAAGGAGCAGCGAGGAATTCATCCTTCGTCACATGGTGTTGGAAGATTTGCTTCAATGGAAATAGTTTTCGAAAACCTGGATTTGTGTCTGCTACTGTCACAGAAATGTATCACCTGCCCTATTCTGTCTCTTAAATCATTCATGAATTTATCTCCAGTGATTAATTTTCTCCATCACAGTGTGAACTAAAAGTCTCCTCTTGCCTTGTTACAAACTGCATTTTTTCATTGCTCTTGGATTTCTTGGGGACCCTAGGAAAACTCTGCCCATTTCTAAGTAACTGTATGACAGTCCTTTTAAAGCTTCCCTCTACCTCTAGACAGAAATTTGTGAGTGGAGTGGTAGACAAACTGCCAGACTTCTAGGAATACTGGGGACAGATTTTTGTTCTCTGGTTTATAGTTTCCTATCCACTGGGAGCAACCCATAGGACCTTTTAAACAAATTTCAAATTCAAGTTATTTTTCACTACAGAAAGTAAAACCTGGTGAAAATGAAAGAATGGACATCTCAGGTTGAGTTCAAGCTTTCTCTTTTCCTTATAAGATCTCATATTAAATATCTTTAGTGTATTTGCCCCAATTCTAACATGCTAAAATACTTTATTTTATTGTTACCTCAGAGAATTTTAAAATAAATTGACATAAAGTCTTAGCACATTTTCCACTATATTATTAAACGTTGACTCAAACTATAACAATTTTTAGATTATATAAATAAATCTTTTTGAAAAGTTTTAATTGGAATATAGCTGTTTTCCAATTTTGTACTCCTATACAGCAAAGAGAATTAATTATAAATATCAGTCAGTTCAGTTCTGTCGCTCAGTTGATTCTGAGTCTGCAATCCGTGGTCTGCAGCAAGCCAGGCTTCCCTGTCCATCACCAACTCCCAGAGCCTGTTCAAACTCATGTCCATCAAGTCAGTGATGCCATCCAACCATCTCATCCTCTGTCATTCCCTTCTCCTCCCATCTTCAATCTTTCCCAGCATCAGGGTCTTTCTCATTACATCAGTTCTTCGCATCAGGTGGACAAAGAATCGGAGCCTCCGCTTTAGCATCAGTCCTTCCAGTGAATATTCAGGACTGATTTCCTTTAGGAAGGAGTGGTGTGATCTCCTTGCAGTCCAAGGGACTCTCAAGAGTCTTCTCCAACACCACGGTTCAAAATCATCCGTTCTTCGCCACTCAGCTTTCTTCATGGTCCAACTCTCACATCCATACATGACTACTGGAAAAACCTTAGCTTTGAATAGATGGACCTTTATCAGCCAAATAATGTTTCTGCTTTTTAATATGCTGCCTAGTTTGGTCATACCTTTTCTTCCAAGGAGGAAGCATCTTTTACTTTCATGGCTGTAATAACCATCTGCAGTGATTTTGGACCCAAAAAATTAAAGCCTCTCACTGTTTCCACTGTTTCTACCACTGTTTGTCATGAAATGATCTGACCAGTGCCATGATCTTCATTTTTTGAAGGTTGAGTTTGAAGCCAGCTTTTTCTCCCTCTTCTTTCAGTTTCATCAAGAGACTCCTCAGTTTCTCTTCACTTTGTACTATAAGGGTGGTGTGCTTTCTGCTATAAGGGTGGTGTCATCTGTATATCTGAGATTATGGATACTTCTCCCTGAAATCTTGATTCCAATTTGTGCTTCATCCAACCCGTTATGTCTCATGATGTACTGTGCATATAAGTTAAATAAGCAGGGTGACAATATACAGCCTTTTCCCCACCTTAACCATGGGCATGATGGCATATGGCCCTGGTGTCTCTCAGATGTTGTTTTCACAAGGTCACCAGCATAGATTCAGTGAAGTGAAGTCCTGGGATTGCATTGAGCGTGGAGCTGGACCCACTGTGGTGCTACGATTCAGCTCATGCTCTGTCTGGCCCAGTTGCCATTTGTAGGAGCCCACAGAGTCTATAGCTGCTAAAGCTATACATGCCATGACTGGGAGAGCCCTGTTTGTTGATTCAGATGCTCTATAGGGGCTGAGGTTACAAAGCTGGCTGTGGGTGTAAGACCATGGCTTGTGTTGCTACAAGGAGAGGTTTCAGCTTTTCTTTATCCCTGGGGTTCAGCTGTCCTTTCAGCTCCATCTGTGCGTGCAGTCAACTCACAGGTATCTTCTCCTGACGCTGCACCAGAGCACAGGAGTCTGCTGATTGTGGAGGAGGTGCATGGGGGGAGGCCGTGGCTGGGGGCTCAAAAGACCTATGTGGGTGGAGTTCTTCGTAGTCCCTGCTGAGCAGGGGCTGGTACAAGGGACAAGAGATGAAATGGGCTTCTTCTTTGGGCATCACTCACCAATGGCACTCTGCTCTATAGTCGTTCAGGCTTCCTCCTCAAGCATTGCCGTTTGCAGAGCTCCTCCCTCACTCCCATTCCTTCAGGATGTTTCCTTATAGCCAACCGCAGTCCTCTGCCTCAGTCTGCTTTCCAAACCCCACGTTTCAGCACCCAGCCCTTGTATTCATTGGTGGACATGCCTCTAAGGCTCTATGGGCAGGGCAGCGCTCAGCAGCCTGTGTAAAGGTCTCAATCTGTCCTGCTGCCACAGGCTGGTTGTGCTTTTCTCTTCCCACAGAGAATGAGGCTCTCCTTCTGTCCAAACTGAGCTCACCTAGTGAGGGGCTCCCCCAGATATGGAGACCTCTCCTCAGTTTCATCTCCCTGCAGGGTTGCAGGCCCCAACCCACTTCCTCTGCTCTTCCTTTTCCTTTTTCTTTCTCTTGCCCTACCTAGCTCAGCAGGAATCTTTCATGTCCTTTCAGATTTCCAAGGGCCTCTACTAGTGTTCAGCTGGGCTCCGAGAGAATTGTTCCATTTCTCATTCATTTGTGGAGAGAGAGAGGATCTCCACATCTGCCTAATCCCCTGCATCTAGATCCTTCCGTCTCTATTTTATTTTTAAACTAGCTGTGGTCATCAATTTTCTCTAAATCTTTAAAGATATTCACTGAGAATAGCAGGGAAAGTTACTTATTATTTGGTATCTTTCTGCTATGTCTCTACAAGACACCCAAGATTTGATGCTGAAGAATCCAGTGTTAGAAGATGTATTCCCAAAAGCAAACCTAGGAATATATCAAACATTTCACCTCAGAAACTTAAATTTAATGAAAGACAGGGAATATACAGGGGTATATGAAAGACAGAGAAGATGTTTATATGGACATAAAGAAATGGAGACAGTTACACATAATGCTAATATTACTGCAAAAAGACATGTGCAACATGAGTCAAACTGGGAAAAACACCAATTTCAGCCTTCAACATCTGCCGAGAAGTGTAAGAGTTTAAGAAAAGATTTCCATCTTTTTTGAAACATACATGTTCTCTGAAAGGAAACATTGAAAATCTGAAAGATAATCTAGTCCCTACTGTAAATACTCATTTAGAAAATACTGAACATACGCTTTGACCAAACATACATTCAAGCAAGTCTGAACACCTAAATTTTAATAATGAGGGGGAAAACTCACAATATAATCAATTTGAGGGATCCATGAGCAGGGGATCATTATTCTTCCCCCAACAGATATTTTATGTCCATTCCAAGATGTGTATTGTTGATAATAATGGAAGAGGCGTAATCCAACCATCATTGTTCAAAACATATTGTGATATGCTCAATACACAACAAGTTTCCATGTGCAATAAAATGAGTCAGACCTTAAGTAAGAGCTCCAGCTCCAATAATTACCGGAGTATTTATGGTGGAGTGAGAAGGTATTCAGGCAGTGAAACTGGGTATATGGTTGAAGGAGACTCAAACCTTAAGAAACATCAGGGACCAGAATCTTCAAACAAGGATTCTAAAAGTAATAAATGTAGAAATATCTTTCATCAAATGTCAGGTTTTTCTCTAGGTAAGAGTACATGTACTGGAGATAGGACTTATAGTGAATATGGTAAGGTTTCTAGTCAGTTTTCAGAACTTATTCAACAGCACACTATTCAGAATTCACAGAAAGAAAACAAGTGTAAGATATGTGGGAAAGTCTTTAGTATGTCATCCAATCTAAGTAGACATAGGAAAATTCATACAGGAAGGAAACCTTTCAAATGTACAGAATGTAGCAAAGCATTTAACCATCGCTCACATCTTACTCAACATCACCGAATTCATACTGGAGAGAAACCTTATAAATGTACAGAATGTGGCAAAGCCTTTATTGGTTACTCATTTCTAACCTATCATCAGTGAATTCATACTGGGTAGAAGCCTTATAAATGTAAAGAATGTAACAAAGCCTTTAGCTTTTGCTCAGTTCTTACTCGACCTCAGCGAATTCATTCTGGGCAGAGACCTTCTCATTGTACAGAGTGTGGCCTAAGCTTTATTTGTCGTTCAAAGTTAATTGTATATCAGCAAGTCCATACTGGGGAGAAACCGTACAAATGTAAAGAATGTGGCAAAGCCTTTATTTCGAGTTTGACCCTTACTCACCATCACCGAATTCATACCAGGGATAGACGTTATAAATGTACAGAATGTGGCAAGGCCTTTATTAAGGGTTCTAGTCTTACTCAACATCAGTGAGTGCATACTGGAGAGAGGCCTTATAAACGTACTGAATGTGGCAAAGCCTTTAGTTATAGTGGTCATCTCACTAAACATCTGATAACACAGTGGAGAGAAACCCTAGTAATGGAACAAGTGATGGAAGAGGTTTGCCCTAAACATGCATCAGAAAACACAAGAGTTTATACAAAAACCTTTGGAGATGATGTCACATATATGCAGAAAAGCATTTAATCAAAAGTTAAATCCAAACAAATATCAGAGGTTGCATACTAGAAGACATTTCATCAATCTTGTTTTCAGAAGTTTCTCTGAAGCAGAATGACTGTAGGGAGTACTCCATAGTTAAAACACATAGAAAATGGATATATTAGCATGAATTGTGAGATGAAGGTTGATAGTTACAAAGTGACAATTCTTAGCAATGTATGTATGCTTGTTAATAATGACATGATTTGAGATTCATTGAAGTGAATGTAATTCAGCACTCAAATAATCCATACTAAGCTTTCTTTCTAGTGTGTTTACAAACATTGGTTTTTGATGGTTTATTAAAGATTAGCCTTTTTATAATGTTTTGCAACCGTTTCTATCTATTCTCCATTAGAAGATGAAGGCTACCATAGTGTAAAATGTACAATGACAATCTAAGTGGAAGTGTTTGTCATTGATGTGAAATATCTGGAGGTTGCCATGATGTAAGTGATCATTTAATCTTTCCATGTATTAAAGTAAGAGAGAAATTGGTTGTAAGGTTTCAATAGAAATATCCTTGATTTGCAAGAAGAACACAATGACAGTTCACTGCAATATTAATGTATCTTTATAATATCAACACAAGTCATGATTATTACTTGACAATGTTGAAATAAAGACAGTGATAACCTAGAAAGGTATTAGAAACCCTTCCTGGAAAAGGCATGGAATTGGTGGATATCATGCTTGCTAAGTGCTTCCTAGGCTTTGTTTGGTAAGCTGTAAAAGTCACAAATCTCACATCATTAATCAAAAAATGAATACAGTTCTCTGTACTTTTGATCTGTATTTAATCATGGATCATACCATGGATTGTAAAAGGTTTTATTTCAACTATGTGTGAAATTAATACATGGTTATTAATAAAAGTGAATGGCTTTTAGTGTTTCAGTTGATTGTAATGAATGAAATGTTAACCTACCATCAACATCAACCTCGCCCACCTTATTTAAGGTTGTAGTGAAGAGATCACAATGAACTATTTAAAGACAGAAGTTGGTTGTAAGGTTTCAATAGAAATATCCTTGATATGCCATAGAGATGAGCTTTAAATTTCTCATAACTTCAGATATATTCCATCATTTCTATGTTGTATCTCCTCTCCCATTTTTTGTAACTACTTGGACACTGGGATGGTTCTAATAAGAAAGATGATACAGAGTATTGTTGACAGTTTCCCTGAACTGCTCCATGCTGTTGCTGCCTCAGCATCTGTCTGGGAGCAGGCAGCCAGCAGGTCCCTGAACTCACACCAGCCAGTCCTGTGAGCACCTCCATTAGATGACTCCCTTCCTTGAGACCAGAAGTCTTGCTGAACCCCAGGGTCTACTGCACAGGCCCCGTTCAATCACACTGAGAGAGTCAATTTCCAGGCAGGTTGATAAGGGGTCCCCAAGGAGACAGTGGTCTGATTCTCAAAGAGGAAGAAAGCACAAACTTTTTTTCCCCACTACATTCCTTAGGATTATATAACAAATTATCCTGCTTGAGGACAGTCTCTGGAGAAAAAAAACCTTCTGGCTCATCCTTATCTTAAAATGTAAATTATGGGAGTGGGTCTAGTGAGGTCTTTACAAACTCCAGACATTCTTTTGATTCACTGTAATAATTAAAAGTATATAACTTCAACACTAACAACGGGGGCGCTCTTTCTGCCCTCTTCTGATGTCTATGTCAGAAGCTTTCTCTATCTCTTTTATGCTTTAATAAAACTTTATTACACAAAAGCTCTGAGTGATCAAGCCTCATCTCTGGCCCCAGATTGAATTCTTCTCCTCCACAGGCCGAGAATCTCAGTGTCTTTCGTGGTTCAGCAGCAACCTTTGAACACCCTCACAGCATTCACCAGAATTCTTGTCTTGGTTTGAATTCGGCAATCCACACTCCACCTAGGGAGCCCAGAGCACTTCACCCAGGGTAACTTCTAAAGGCTGAACCACAAGTACTGGTGTTTTTTCTGCCTGATTCTAGCTTTCACCTCTCTCAGAAATTCCTGTCCTAAATCCTCCCCTACAGAGAGGTCTTACAGGTGTGGTCAGTGTGAGGCTTTGAGATCAGGACTCCTGAACAGTAGTTTGGGGGAAGAAACATCAGGAAAAAAACAGGATTTGCTGATGACTCCTTTCATGGCCCTACTGTAGACCTGGAGATTCATAAGTTCTTGGAGTGGGGACCTGACCACCAGGGATTTGTATTCTTTGAAACGGTTCAGAAAGAATCTTTAGCCACGTGGTTTCCATCTGGTTTTCTATCAGGATCATGTGACAAGTGTCAGGAAATGACCTCACTGATGCCCTCCCAACAGAGTTTTGTGTTGGTCCTGGGGGAGCATCAGTGTGGTTTGTAGAAAGTGTTCCAGGAGATTCTAAGCAGAGGCCTCGGTTAAGGACGTGGTTCCTGGTCCATCTGTGAGAGCTGAGCCCTGGCGTCAGTCCAAGGAGAGGCAGCAGGGTTGGTCTAGCTGGATTTAGACCAGGGAAGTCAGTCAGCTCACATCGTCTGTGTGAGCAGAGTGTTAGGAGCTCTCTACAGGGAGAGAACAATCAAGAAATTGGTTCATAGCCTGGTCTCCATGTAGGAATTGATTTTTCCTGAGTCTCTCCTGAGACAGGACAGGAGGTATCGGTCTTCTCAGCTTTTCAAGGTCTTTCTGTCTGTAGGAGTGGTGGTTGCAGATTAAAGAGCTGTGTTGATGCCTTCCAAGGTATTTTCTCAAAACTCAGAAGTGCGTTTGCAGCAAAACATCCCCAGAGAAGACAGAGCAGGAGGAAGAAGAGGAGGAAATGGTAGCTTCTCAGGTAAATATCCTATCCGGGGTCTTGGGCTGTGTCTGCTTTTCCTCCTGAAATGCCCGAATGAGAATATGCAAGCCTTTAGCTCTCTGGTCCTAATTTTTCTTTCCAGCATTTCTCATCATCTTATATTTTCCTCTTTCTTCTTATAATAATGAAGACCAGCCCTTTAGACTACTTCCTTGTGTCCCAGAGCCTTTTCTCTGTTGTCTACATTCTCACTTTCTATGGAGTATGATGAATTCTCAACATGAATCAGTGACTTCAACTGTTGAAAATATTCCTCTTATGAGAGATCAGCATCGGGAGTCACTCCTATCCTCATTCCCACTGGGATGTGGTTTGGTTACGGATGATGGGAAATATAGTGATGACTTAGCACCTGGATGCAACTTAAATATTTAAATCAGAGTTTGAAAATGCCGTTATATCTAGAACCAACAGAAGAGATCTGTCCATGGAGTTTTCCGGGCAAGAATTCTGCAGTGGGTTGCCATTTCCTCTTCCTTGGGATTCTCGCCATCCCGAAACTGAAGCCTCATCTCCAGCATTGGCAGGCAGATTCTTTACCACTGAGACAGCTGAGAAGCCCAGTGACTCAACTCAGTGATCCAGAGTTTTTCAGAAAAATTTCAACGGGCATTGTACAGGGACTTGTTGTTAGAGAACTATGGGAACCTGGCTTTCTTGGGTGAGGACAACTTCCTTCCAGAATCCCTTATCTACCTACTGGGTTTTGGTTCCATCATTTCTAGAATGTTTCTGAGATTTTCTGCTTCCCACAATAGTTTGAAATCTCTCCTTTCTAAGGGAAATGGGTATGTATCAGTTTAGAAAGAAAGGTTTCAGGATAATTCATTATGCTTGCAACCTTTTTCTTCCTTGATGTACTCTGCCTCCTTCTGTGAGAATCAATTCATAGGCAGGTTGATAAGAAGTCAGGGATCCCCGAGGAGGAGAAGGGGGATTTGGGACTCTTGAAGAGGAGATAGGGGTCTGGAATTCTCAAGGAGGAGGAAAGGACAAACACCTTTTTTCCCTCTACATCCCTTGGTCTTAGACACATAAAATGACTTTTTAATGTCTTCATGTTTCTTAGACACATGACTTCTTCTTTAAGCCCAGATATAATGATTAAACAACAAAAAAACTAGGTTTAAACTCTGTACTAGGGGTTGCATGGAGAAGGCAATGGCAACCCACTCCAGTACTCTTGCCTGGAAAATCCCATGGGTGGAGGAGCCTTGGTAGGCTGCAGTCCACGGGGTCGCTAGGAGTCAGATACGACTAAGCGACTTCATTTTCACTGTTCTCTTTCATACATTGGAGAAGAATCTGACAACCCACTCCAGTGTTCTTGCTTGGAGAATCCCAGGGACAGGAGAGCCTGGTGGGCTGCCATCTATGAGGACACACAGAGTTGGACACGACTGAAGCGACTTAGCAGCAGTAGCAGCAGGGATTGTATAACAACAATGTATCCTGGTTGAGGACACTTTCTCCTTCCTTAAAACTTACTGACTAATCCTTATATCTTAGAATTTATACTATGGGAGTGGGTCTGGTTCAGTTCAGTTCAGTTGCTCAGTCCTGTCTGACTATCTGTGACCCCGTGGACCGCAGCACACCAGACCTGCCTGTCCATCTCCAACTCCTGGAGTTTACTCAAACTCATGTCCATTGAGTCGGTGATGCCATCCAACCATCTCATCCTCTATCGTTCCCTTCTCCTCCCACCTTCAGTCTTTCGCAGCATCAGGATCTTTTCAAATGAGTCACCTCTTCGCATCAGCTGGCCAAAGTATTGGAGTTTCAGCTTCAGCATCAATCCTTCCAAACAATATTCAGAACTGATTTCCTTTAGCATGGACTGGTTGGATCTCCTTACAGTCCAAGGGACTTCCAAAAGTCTTCTCCAACACCACAGTTCAAAACCATCAATTCTTCTGTGTTCAGCTTTCCTTGTGGTCCAACTCTCACTTCCTTACATGACTACTGGAAAAACCATATATTTGACTAGACGGACCTTTGTTGGCAAAGTAATGTCTCTGCTTTTTAATATGCTGTCTAGGTTGGTTGGTCATAACTTTTCTTCCAAGGAGCAAGCATCTTTTAATTTCATTGCTGCAGTCACCATCTGCAGTGATTTTGGAGCTCCCCCCCACCCCAAAAAAAAAAATTAATAAATAAAGTCTATCAACACTTAGATTGTTTCCCCATCTATTTGCCAAGAAGTGACATGACCAGATGCCATGATCTTAGTTTTCTGAATGTTGATTTTAAGCCAACTTTTTCACTCTCATCTTTCAGTTTCTTTTTTTCTTTTTTTTCCTAGAAAGAAGAACCTTTATTTACATTGAGTTGAGCTCTTCTTCCAAGAAATAAAAGAGCATGTCTTATATTTATTTTGTCCTGAATTCTTTTCTTAATTTAAGTATAGTTGATGTACAATGTTACATTAATTTCAGGTATATACCATAGTGATTCAGTATTTTTACAGATTATACTCCATTAAAAGTTATCACAAGATAATGGGTATAATTCCCTGTGCTATAGAATATATCCTTGTTACCTATCTCTTTTATGCATAGTAATTTTTTAAATTTTATTTATTTTAATTGGAGGCTAATTACTTTACAATATTATAGTGGTTTCCTCTTTCAGTTTCATCAAGAGACTCTTAAGTTCTTCTTCGCTTTCTGCCATAAGGGAGGTGTCATCTGCATATCTGAGGTTATGGATATTTCTCCTGGCAATCTTGACTCCAGCTTGTGCTTCATCCAGCCCAGCATTTTTCATGATGTACTGTGCATATAAGTTAAATAAGCAGGGTGAAAATATACAGCCTTGAGTAGTCCTTTCCCAATTTGGAACCAGTGTGTTGCCCCATGTCCAGTTCTAACTTGCTTCTTGACCTGCATTCAGATTTCTCAGGAGGCAGGTCAGGTGGTCTGGTGTTCCCATCTCCTGAAGAATTTTCCACAGTTTGTTGTGATCCACACGGTCATAGGCTTTGGCATAGTCAATAAAGGGGTCTGGGTCTGGTAGGATCTTTCTATTGTTAAGTTCTAATCCTGTTATCCTCAAACGTAAATTGTCAGAGTGGGTCTGTTAAAATTTTTACAACCTTGAGACATTCTTTTGATTTATTGTAATTACTGATTAAAAAAGTTTATAGCTTCCTTGCTTAGACTAGCAAGGGGGCACTGTCCGCCCCCTTCTCAGGTCTATGTCAGAAGCTTCTCTGTCCCTTTTTCACTTTAATAAAACTCTGCTACACAAAAGCTCTTGAGTGATCAAGCCTGGTGCCTGGTCCCTGGTCCCGAAGTTAAATCCTCTTGTTTGGAGATCATGAATCTGACACCCTTCACTGTAACCTATCATTGCATTCTAGGTTAGTGGTAATTGTATAAGTGCTGTAGTATTAAATAGGCACACATTTTCTTAATTTCACAGTTACACACTTACCTTGCCTTCGTAGTACTTGATCACTATCTCAGGATCTGATGTTATGTGTTTGTTAGTGTTAAACAGGTGATTTGAATAAAGGTTTTGGGGGAAATAATTTTCTAGGCTGTATTAACCTTCTCCCTTGCATTCTCATCTCAACTGAATACATATTGGATCGGACACTGATGAATCTCTGACAACACAAATATTCCTTTCTCTGATGAACAGGTCTTGTGGTCTCTAAGCTGTACCTGGTCACCTTTCTGGAGCAATTGAACAATCCCAGGAGTATAAGGAGAATGGAGACAACAGCCATATTCCCAGGTATGTATGAATGGATGGAGATGATGACTCAGATAAGAGGTCCAAGGAGCTAGAGGAAGTCATCCTTCGTCAGGTGGTTTTGGAAGATCATCTTCAGTGGAAATGATTTTGGAAAACCTGGGTTTGTGTCCACTGCGGTCATAGAAATGTATCACCTGCCCTAGTCTGTCTCTTAAATCATTCATAAATTCATCTCCAGTGATTACTTTCCTTCATCACAGTGTGAACTAGAAGTCTCCTCTTGTCTTGTGAGAAACTGCATTCATTGGTTGCTCTTCCATTTCTGGGGGTCCTAGGAAAACTGTGCCCATTTTGAGTAACCGTATGACAGTCCTTTTAAAGTTTCTTTGTACCTCTAGCCAAAAATGTGTGAGTGAAGTGGAAGACAAACTGCTAAATTTCTAGGAATACTGGAGACAGGTTTTTGTTTTCTGATTTATAACTTCTTATCCAGTGGGAGCTAGAGATAGGACCTTCTAAATAAATTTCAAACTCAAATACTTTTTTCACCACAGAAAGCAAAACCTCCCGAAAATGAAAGAATGCACATCTCTGGCTGACTTCAAAGTTTCTCTTTTCCTTACATGATCTCATATTAAATATTTTAAATGTATTTGCCCCAATTCTAAAATGCAAAATATTTAATATATTCAATTATCTCATAGAATTTTAAAATAAACTGGCATAAATGCTTACACATTTTCCACCATATTATTAATAGTTGATTCAAGTAATAACAATTTTTAGATTATATAAAGAAATCAGTTTAAAAAGTTCTAATTGGAATATAGCTGTTTTACAATTTTGTACTACTGTACTGCAAAGAGAGTCAATTATACCTACCAGTCAGTTCAGTTCCGTCTCTCAGTCGTGTCCAACTCTTTGGGACCCCATGGACTACAGCATGCCAGACTTCATGATGATTTATTATGATTCTAATTTATTTCGTTCTTGATGTAATCTTCCTGCTTCCTCTAAGTTAGTGCTAATTCTGTACGTTCTGTGGTATAAAATGATGCTACCTTCCTCTTCAAATCAAATTTCCACTACTTACTTTTGCCTTGTAGCACATGACCAGAATTTCAGAATTTGACTTTTATGTAGTAAGTGTTGTATGCTGCTGCTGCTGCTAAGTCACTTCAGTCATGACTGACTTTGTGCGACCCCACAGATAGCAGCCCACCAGGCTCCCCCATCCCTGGGATTCTCCAGGCAAGAACACTGGAGTGGGTTGCCATTTCCTTCTCCAGTGCATGAAAAGTGAAAGTGAAGTAGCTCATTGTGTCCAACTCTCCACGACCCCATGGACTTTAGCCTACCTGGCTCCCCTGTCTGTGGGAATCTCCTGGCAAGAATACTGGATTGTGTTGCTATTTTCTTCTCCCTACCATTGTATAGGTGCTTTCAATAAAGTATTTGAGAAAATCACTTTCTAGGCTGTCTTAACATTCTATCATACATTCTCTCATCACCTAGATACATACTAGATTGGAAAGTAAAGAATCTCTAGCAAAACATATATTCCTTTCTCTGATGAACAGGCCTTGTGGTTTCTAAGCTGGACCTTGTCACTTTTCTGGAGCAAATGAAGGAGCCCAGGAATATAAGGACAATGAAGACAGTGGCCGTATACCCAGGTATGTGTGAATGGATGGAGCCGATGACTCAGGTGAGAGGTCCAAGTGTCAGTGAGGAAGTCATTCTTTGCAATGTGGTTTTGGAAGATCTCCTTCATTGGAAATCATTTTGGAGAAGTCTGGATTTATTTCTGTTGCTGTCATAGACAGCTGTCAGCTGCCCTATTCTGTCTGTTAAACCATCATGAATTTTTCCGTGTTGATCACCTTTCTCTTTCACAATGAGAACTAAAATGCCCTTCTTGGATTATGACAACTTGCATGAATTGGTTGCTGTTTCATTTCTTGAGGGCCCTAATAAAACTGTGCACATTTATGAGTAAATATGATGCTCCTTTTAAAGTTTGTTTCTACCTCTAGACAGAAGTGTGTGGTTATAGACAAACTGCGAAGGTTCTAGGAGTACTGGGGACAGATTTTTGTTTTTCTGATCTATAATTCCTAAAACACTGGAAGCTACAGATATGACTTGACAAATTTTAGACTCAAGTCACTTCTTTGCTGTATAAAGCAAAACCTCCCTAAAATGGGCTTCCCTAGTGGCTCAGAGATAAAGAATTTGCCTGCATTGCAGGAGACCTGGCTTTAATCCCTGCACTGGGAATATCCCCTGGAGAAGGGAATGGCAACCCACTCCAATATTCTTCCTTGGAAAATTCCGTGGAGAGAGGAGCCTGGAAGTCTGCAGTCCATGAGGTCACAAACAGTTGGATGTGACTGAGGGACTAACACTTTCACTTTCTTTTCCCTAAAATGGGAGAATGCAAATCTCAGAGTTACTTCCAAGTTTCACTTTTCTTTATATGAACTCATGTTAAATATCTTAAGTGCATTTGCCCCAATTCTTCAATGCTAAAGTACTTTAATATATTCAGTTAACTCAAAGAGTTTTAAAATAAATTCTCATGAGATCCTAGAAAATTCTCCACCATATTTTTAATTGTTGTTTCTCACTCTTAAGATTTTTAGATTATATGAAGCCATCTTTTTTTAAAAGTTCTTACTGGAATATAACTGTTTTACAATGCTGTCCTGCTGTACATCAAAGAGAATCAGTCATATGTATATATATTTCAACTCTCTTTTAGATTTCCTTGCAGTTAGGACTCCACACAGCATTGGTAGACTTCCCTAGGTTCTCACCATATTTTCAGAGTCTCATGTCTTAAGTACTGCTGCATTATTAAGGTTATCTTGTTTGTTATCAGCTTCCCCTGCCTTTATCCTATATGTCCTATCTTTCTGATTTGTTGTATGTCAATATCATTTATGATTTTTACATTCAAATATCCAATAGAATATGCTCAAATAAGAACAGAGGTGGGAAGAAGTGGATTAAAGAAACATTAGGCACCTACTGTTTGTCAAAATGTTTGTTGCCAGCACAAGCTGGAATCAAGATTGCCAAGAGAAATATCAATAAGCTTAGATATGTAGATGACACCGCCATTATGGCAGAAAGTGAAGAGGAACTGAAGAGCCTGTTAATGAAGGTGAAAGACGAGAGTGAAAAAGCTGGCTTAAAACTCACCATTCAAAAAAGTAAGATCCTGGCCTCTGAAAAAGCTGGCTTAAAACTCACCATTCAAAAAAGTAAGATGGTGGCCTCTGATCCCATCTTTTCCTGGCAAATAGATGGCAAAACAATGGAATCAGTGAGAGAGTTCCTTTTCCTGGGCTCCAGAATCACTGCAAGTGGTGACTGCAGTCATGAAATGAAGATACTAGCTCCTTGGAAGAAAAACTTTGACCAACCTAGACAGTGTATTAAAAAGCATAGACATTACTGACAAAGGTCCATATATTTAAGGTACGTATTTTTCAGTAGTCATGTATGAATGTAAGAGTTAAACCATAAAGAAAGCTGAGCACTAAAGAATTGATGCTTGTAAATTGTGTTGTTGGAGAAGACTCTCAAGAGTCCATTCGACTGCAAGGAGATGCAACCAGTCAATGCAAAAGGACATCAGTCCTGAATATTCATTGGAAGGACTGATGCTGAAGCTGAAGCTCCAATACTTTGGCCACCAGATGCAAAGAAGTGACTCATTGGAAAAATCGCTAATGCTGGGAGAGACTGAAGGCAGGAGGAGAAGGGGACGACAGAGGATGAGATGGTTGGATGGCATCACCGAATCAATGAACATGAGTTTGAGCAAGGTCCGGGAGTTGGCGATGGACAGGGAAGCCTGGCATGCTGCAGTCCACGGGGTCACAAAGAGTTGGACATGACTGAACAGAGACGGGGGAGCCTGGTGGGCTGCCGTCTATGGGGTCGCACAGAGTTGGACACGACTGAAGCGACTTAGCAGCAGCAGCAGCAGAGCGACTGAACTGAATTGAAGGGTAAAGTTAATCATTATACTGACTAATATCGCCTCTTCATATATTGGTTCCTGTAGGCTTTTATCTTGTTCCTTCGTCTACAGCATATTTCTTTGTATAATCATTTTGTGCAATTTTCTATGTTTGTGTTCTGTGTTATTCAAGCTGCAGATTCCTAGTTTTTCTTTCTGGTGTCTGTCCCCTGGAGTGTGAGGTTGGTCCACACTTGTGTCCTTATCCCCTTGATAGGGGGTGTGATTGCTGTTATTGTGCCCTGGACATTGAGGGGAGTTTCCCATTGCTCTCTGTTTGTCACTACCCTGTCAGGGGTGGAGTCTACTCCCTGGTTTGTGGAATAGAGCCCCCAGATCTGTTTCTTCACTTTGTTTCTGATCTATGGTGGAGGCAGGTGGGATTGGATCATACGCACTGGGAGAGAAGCCACTAAGTATTGCTCCTCTGGGGATGTTCACCTTGGGGAGTGTTCTGTGTGTCATGTTTCATGCCTTGTGTGAGCTCTCATGTGACCCTGGTCTTCACTGCTCCTGGCCCCACCTTAACCATGGGTATCCCAGCACATGGCCTCGATGTCTCTCAGATGCTGTTTTCACCAGGTCACCAGCATAGACCCATTGAAATCAGGACCCAGGATCGCATTCATCATGGAGCTGGATCCAATGTGGTGCTGTGGGGGCACCTCAGACTCCAGCCTGGCCCCATCCCCTCATGTACGAGCCCACAAAGTCTACAGCTGCGAAAGCTACACCTGCTCTGATGTGGTGGATGGGTGGGGTCCTGCTTCTCCATTCAGATGCTCTTCAGGGGCTGAGGTTACAAACCGGTTGTGGGTATAAAAGCATTGTTTGTGCAGCTGTGAGGAGAGATTTCAGCTTTTCTTCCTTAACCCTGGGGCTAGCTGTGCTTTCTGCTCCATCTGTGCGTGTGCCCTACTCACAGGTGTCTGCTCCAGAGGCTATCCAGAGCACAGGAGTCTGCTGATGGTGGAGGAGGTCCATGGGGGGAGGCCGTGGCTGGGGCTCAATAGAGCCCACCTGAGTGAGAGCCCTTCCTGGATGCTGGCGAGGCAGGGGCCAGCACAGGGGGAGAGGGGCTACGGTGGGGTTCTTCTTTCGTCATCACTCAGCAATGCAGCTATACTGTATTGTGGTTCAGCCTTCTGCCACAACATCCCCATTTATAGAGCTCCTCCCTCCCTGCCTTTCCTGCAGGATGTCTCCTCATGGACCACAGCAGTCCTCTGCCTGGGTCTGCTCTCCAGATGCCACATTTCAGCACCCAGCCCTTGTCTGCAGCAGTGGACACCCTCTCAGGCTGGGTGGGCAGGGCAGGGGTCAGTACACTGTGTACAGGTCTCGCTCTGTCTTGCTGCCACAGACTGTTGGTGTGTTCTCTTCCCACAGAGAATGAGGCTCCCCTTCTGTCTCAACTGGGCTCCCCCCACTAGTGAGGAGCTTCCCTGGATGTGGAGACCTCTCCTCTCTTCAGATCCCCCCAGGGTTTGCAGGTCCCACTCCACTTCCTTTCCTGTTCCTTTTCCTTCTTCTTTCTCCTGTCCTACCTGTCAAAGCAAGAATCTTTCTTGACCTTTTCATTGTCCACAGCTTGTGTTCACCGGGGGCTCTGTGAAAATTCTTCCATTTCTGATGTATTCTTGTTGTGTTTGTGGAGAGAGATGAACTATCTCTGCCTGATCCTCTGGCATCTTGATCTTTCTGTCTCTATTTTATTTTTAAACAAGCAAAGGATTCATCACTTTTCTCTAAATCTTTAACGATATTCACTAAGAATAGTAGGTAAAATAACTTGGTATTTGGTATCTTTCAGCTTTGTCTCCTCATGACACCCAGGATTTGATGCCAAGAATCCAGGGTTAGAAGATGTATTCCCAAAAGCAAACCTAGGAAAATATAAAGTATTTCACCACAGAAATTTACATTTAATGAACAACTGGGAACATACGAGGGCATAAGAAAGACAGAGAGGATGTTTATATGGACACGAAGAGACTGAGAGAGTTATACATAAGACAAACATTCCTGCAAAAAGAAATGAGCAATACAAGTCAAATTGGGGAGAACACCAACTTCAGTCTTCAACATCTAATGAGAACTGTAAGTTTTTAAGAAAAGATTTCCATCCTTTTTTGAAACATACCTGTTCTCTGAAAGGAAACGTGGAAAGCCCAGAAGGTAATCTAATGTCTACTACAAATACTCATTCAAACAATATTCAATATAGGCTTAGATTAAACAAACATTCAAGCATATCTGAACACCAGAAATTTAAAAATGAGGGGGAAAACTCACAATATAATCAATTTGAGGGATCTATGAGCAGGGGGTCATTATTCTTCCACCAACAGATATTTTCTGCCCATGCCAAAATGTGTAATGTTGATAATAATGGAAGAGATATAACCGAACCATCATTGTTCAATACATCCCATTATATGGTTAATGTGGAAGAACTTTCAACATGTAATAAAATGAAATGAGTCAACCCTTAAGTAAGAGCTCCAGCCCCAATAATTGCAAGAGTATTTATGATGGAGTGAGAGGGTTTTCAGGCAATAAAACTGGGTATAAGGTTGAAAGAGACTCAAAACTTATGAAACATCAGGGACCTGAATCTGCACACAGGGATTCAAAAAGTAATAAATGTAGAAATATCTTTTATCAGATAGCAGGTCTTTCTCTATATGAGTACTCATACTGGAGAGAAGACTTATAATTGTAGTGAATATGATAACATTTCTAATCAGTCTTCAGAACTGGTTCAACATCAGACTATTCAGAAGTCACAGAAAGAAAACAAGTGTAAGATATGTGGGAAAGTCTTTAATAACTCATCCAATCTAAGTAGACATAGGAAAATTCATACAGGAAGGAAACCTTTCAAGTGTACAGAATGTAGCAAAGCATTTATCTGTCACTCACATCTTACTCAACATCAGCGAATTCATACTGGAGAGAAACCTTATAAATGTACAGCATGTGGCAAAGCCTTTAATCAGAACTCAACTCTTACTCAACATCAGCAAATGCATACTGGAGAGAAACCTTATAAATGTAAAGAATGTGACAAAGCCTTTATCCGTTGCTCACATCTTACTCAATATCAGCGAATTCATACTGGCAAGAGACCTTATCATTGTACAGAAAGTGGTCAAGCCTTTATTCGAAGTTCAACACTAACTGCACATATTCGAATCCATACTGGGGGGAAACCATACAAATGTAAAGAAAGTGGCAAACCTTTATTACAAGTTCAAATCTTACTCAACATCACCCAATTCATATGGGGGAGAGATGTATTAAATGTATGGAATATGGCAAGGCTAAAGGCCTTTATCCTGGAGTTCACTCAGACTCAAGTCAATCGAGTCAGTGATGCCATCCAGCCATCTCATCCTCTGGCGTCCCCTTCTCCTCTTGCCCCCAATCCCTCCCAGCATCAGAGTCTTTTCCAATGAGTCAACTCTTTGCATGAAGTGGCCAAAGTACTGGAGTTTCAGCTTTAGCATCATTCCTTCCAAAGAAATCCCAGGGCTGATCTCCTTCAGAATGGACTGGTTGCATCTCCTTGCAGTCCAAGGGACTCTCAAGAGTCTTCTCCAACAGCACAGTTCAAAAGCATCAATTCTTCGGCGCTCAGCCTTCTTCACAGTCCAACACTCACATCCATACATGACCACAGGAAAAACCATAGCCTTGACTAGACGAACCTTTGTTGGCAAAGTAATGTCTCTGCTTTTGAATATGCTATCTAGGTTGGTCATAACTTTCCTTCCAAGGTGTAAGCGTCTTTTAATTTCATGGCTGCAGGCAAAGCCTTTAGTCATGGTCATCTCACCAAACATCTCAGAACACACGCTGGAGAGTGACGGAACAAGTGATGGAAGAGGTTTGCCCTAAACATACATCAAAAAACAAGAGTTTATACAAGAAACCTATGGAAATGTTGTAACAAATATGTAGAAAAGTAATCAAAAACCAAATTGAAATATATATCAGAGACTGCATACTAGAAAGTATTTCATCAATCCTCTTTTCTAAATTTTTCTGAAGGAGAATTACTGTAGAGAGCAATCCATAGTTGTAAGCAGATCTCTGGTTACAGTTACTGAGGCTTCCTCCTGTTAGGTAGGTAGAATAGAAAACAGGAGTACAAAATGGCGGTGGAAAAGGAAGAGGAACCAGAGATCAAATTGCCAACATCCGCTGGATCATGGAAAAAGCAAGAGAGTTCCAGAAAAACATCTATTTCTGCTTTATTGACTATGCCAAAGCCTTTGACTGTATGGATCACAATAAACTGTGGAAAATTCTGAAAGAGATGGGAATACCAAAACACCTGATCTGCCTCTTGAGAAATTTTTATGCAGGTCAGGAAGCAACAGTTAGAACTGGACATGGAACAACAGACTGGTTCCAAATAGGAAAAGGAGTACGTCAAGGCTGTATATTGTCACCCTGTTTATTTAACTTATATGCAGAGTACATCATGAGAAACGCTGGACTGGAAGAAACAAAAGCTGGAATCAAGATTGCCGGGAGAAATATCAATAACCTCAGATATGCAGATGACATCACCCTTATGGCAGAAAGTGAAGAAGAACTCAAAAGCCTCTTGATGAAAGTCAAAGTGGAGAGTGAAAAAGTTGGCTTAAAGCTCAACATTCAGAAAACGAAGATCATGGCATCCAGTCCCACCACTTCATGGGAAATAGATGGGGAAACAGTGGAAACAGTGTCAGACTTTATTTTTCTGGGCTCCAAAATCACTACAGATGGTGACTGCAGCCACGAAATTAAAAGACAAAAATTATAACAAGCTGTCCAAGACCCGAGAGCTGTGACACGCCGAGGGGGGTTTTAATGTCCGTCACTCCAAATCTTTGTTGTGACGAGACAGAATCGAGGAGTATACACTCGCGTGACACTCCCAACGGATCATCTGAGTGATTACATTCTACTTTTCGTCACTGAGGAGACACCCATCTTCACACACTCACACAATGGGCTTTTTAATTTTTCCCGTTTTTCAACTTGCTGAAAACATCTCCGCTTCCCAGAGGCAGCTCTCAAAATTCTTCTCTTTTGCCTTAAGTTGTGTGAAACACTAACTTAGAACAAGCAGGAAGCAGCTCTGCTCCAGAGGAAATCAAAGAGATTTAAAGGCATCAAAAGGCAAAGAAACTGAAGCACAGCTGGACTGAAGGACCAACAGACCCAAAACTGACAGGGACAGGGTGAGGGGAGGTAAAGCTCCGCCCCCACTGGCCCAGCCCCTACGTACATGCGCTTCCGGCCTCGTCCCACCCTCTCCCCTTACGTCGCCTCTCGTTGGCCGTGGCGTAGCGCACTCACCTTCCTTTGTTACGGCTCTTCCGCCCGCGCGTGCGCAGTATCCTGCAGACCCGGAATTGCGTTTAAATGAGCGACAGAGTTCTGGTGAGTTTGTTTATTTAAAACCCGGATTTCCTAGTCCCACAGCCTGTTGTCCTTCACACGTGGGTTTCGGGGGTCTCTGTGGACGTTCAAACTACCGTCCCCATTTTCCCGTCCCCAGTGTGTCCTCGCATCGCCGTGAGAGATTCTGAAGTCCTTTAGCTCAGCTGCCGGGTCCCTGGGGTCCACGTCCGCTTCCTGTTAATATCGTTCTAGAGTCCACGTCGTTCTCTGGCAGTTCTACCTTCTAACTTGTAGAGACCGCTGCTTAAAGTCCTGTATTGCCCAACCCCTAGGTCCTTGATCCGCGAAGAGGTGAAGGAGGTTCTATTCTGTATGGAGTTTGGTCAGGGTCTCGCCTGAGGTTTGAAGGGGAGGGTCAGCCTGGAACGTGTGGTTTTCACAGAAAGGGCCGCGAGTCCTGAGGAAAAGAATAAAACGAAAAACACCTCGTTTGATTCTGTGTTCCAGAATCCCTGCTGTGTCAGTGGCCGTAGAGGATTGTGTTTTGTACCTGTTGAGATCCTCCCTCTGTGTGGGGCTGTGTGACAGGGAGCTCGGTGTGTTTTTCTAGGTATTAAACAGCCTATTCTCAACACTCAGGGGTCACTTCCCACGACTGATCTTACGTGAGAAGGAAGCCCAGAGAAAGAGGAAAACAAGGAATCAGAAATGACTCATTCCGAGGTAAGAGGCATAGTCCTTTTGTTTGTTTGCTCCGTCTCTTTCTTGAAATGCTGCTTCTTTGGACTTGATTAAGCTCCTTAACTTCTCAACGGGTTTGTTTGAACTGACCCATAGTCATCATCCCAAGGGACCCATTGCCTTCCTGGCACATCAGTGTGATAGAAAACAGAGTATTGCCAGCCAAAGAAGCTCACTCAAGTTTTTATTGCAGTTTAGCCACATAGTCGGGATTGATAACATCTCCAGCATTCTCCCCTCCTTAGAGGTTGGGCTAATAAGCCCACCTGGCTCAAAGCCCCAAACCTCTAGTCACATCCTTGGTCTTTGTGAACTGTCCAGCCTCACAACCTGAGTCGTCCCATTATTAAACCAAGGGCCCACTTTAGGTCATGTTGGTAGCATAAATAATCAGGGCCCACGGAGAGTAATAAAGCTACTTCAGTCATTAAGGAAATTCCAAAAGAATAAAACACTTAAATTCCAAATTAATAAACGTGGAAGTAGTTAACTAGTTAATTACAAGTAGTTAAGAAACTTCCACAACCTAGGGACCAAAGCCTGCCAAATTCTTTTTTTTTTTTTCTTTTAGTTTAGTATTTATTTAGTTTTGGCTATACTGGGATTTTGCTGATGCACTTGAGCTTTCTCTGTTGTGATTAGGAGGAGCTATACTATCTTGTTGTGGAGCTGTGGCTCCAAGGCACGGGTTCAGTCGTTGTATTAATAACTGACAGGCTCTGGAGCAGGTGGGCTTCAGTAGTTGTGGCACAGTAGCTTAGCTGCTTCAAGGCATGTGGGATCTTCCCTGATCAGGGATGGAACCCATGTCGTCTGCATTGACAGGCAGATTTCTCACCACTGGACCATCAGGCAAGTCCCTAAATTCTTTATTACACAATGCTGAAACCTAAATCTTTTTTTTATGCCCTTTGACCTTTTTTTTACCCCCTCTGATTTTTGTTGTTACCTTGGAATACCTCAGCTGTTGCATTATTAAAAAAAATATTTTGTTGTGTTTACCTTCTATTTTATTGTTAAAAATAATGTCTAAATCTCTCTTTAGGTGAGCTTCTTTGGCTACCTTCTTACTATTTTGCTTCATTTATTTTGAAGTTTCACTAGTCTGTACAGTGATAACTTCGTCTGTAATTTGGCAGAATTACAGATTTACAGATTGTAATTACAGAAATCTGTAATTGCCCTCTATTTAGGTGTTTTTTCGTTTTTAAATTCATAGTTATGTTGGCTCTCGTTTTGAGTTTGAATTGTTCTGAATTTGCAGTCGCTGAAGTCTTTATGTCACCACATCTTCCAAATAAAACTTGTGATTTTCAGACATTATGTGCTTCAGTAAAGGTTTACAGTTTCTTCACATAGGTCTAGAAATGTGTTCTAAATAGGTAGGTGTCATGGTATATTTGCTAATAAAAATGTAGACTATTTCTCATATTGTGTTTTTGATTATGCTTACTAAAGAGAAAAAATTGTTTTCAGTGAACCCAGGTGGCTCAGTGGTAAAGAATCCACCTGCCAATGCAGGAGAACTGGGTTTGATCTTTGGGTTGGGAAGGTCCCCTGGTGAAGGAAATGGCAACCCCCTCCAGTATTTTTGCCTGGGAAATCTCACGGACAGAGGAGTCTGGATGGCTACAGTCCATGCGGTCGCAAAGTGTTAGACATGATTGATGTGACTTAGCATGCATTCATGCAAAATTTGTAAATGTTTGTTTTACCATAAATGCTAAAATATACTTGAATTTTTTAAAAAAAGGTGGATTAAAAATGTTTCTTCCAAAAGATCTGTTACTTATGGACAGTTGCTTTTGCCTTTAGTGTATTTATGTGTGCATCTTTGTGTGCAGAAACCTAGGGTTTATAAAAGCCATCATTATTTCATGAATATTTTTATTTATTCTAACCTTTGAAAATTGTTCTTACATATTTTCCATGGCCTTAGATTGTTTCATTTTAATGAAATGAATATATAGTTCCATTTTAATATATGTATGCATGAAAATGTTCATATGATTTGATCAGTTATTTTTATTGTATTTTGTATTCTTCACAGTTAGAGAAACTTCTATGAACTCTCTTTAGAGTTGTCCCTATCTGTCTGCGTATTATTAAAGTTTAGGGTACATAAACTGAGATAAATTTAAGCTATTTAAGGAATGTTTGGTACATATTTGCAAAAAGGTGGAACAACAACATAATTGATTTTTAATTATTTCCATTACACATCCAAGACTCTGTAAAAACTCTCAGAAAGATATGTAGTATATCCTAAATAGTTAAAATGATTGTTGCTACTGAGGATGTTATCATATTTGAACTGTAAAATTTGTAAAACACTTGACGTTCAAAAGTAAGTATGAATGTTTACCTTACTATTGTATTTCGTTACTATTCAAAACAGTCATTTGTGGAGCAGAATTTTGAATATCACTAGTTAAAAGAAGCTTGTTAACAATACTCTGAAAAAAATTAAGCTTGTTAAAATAAATGGCATTTTTCTCCCACTCAAGAACTCTTGGGTCAGAGTATGCTTTTCAAAAATATTACTTGTTTCCTTGATAGACAATTCATCCTGTGTCATACCAATACAACACTCAAAAATAAATATGCCCATGGTGTTCTGATTATTTTATCATTTCTTTTCCAGATCAGAATAGTTTCTGAAATGGTGTGTGGGTCATTTCTCATCTTTTTTTGTTTTTGGATTACCGTAGAAAATATTGCTGTGTAAAAGTCATATTATAGTACAATACCAGTTCAGTCCTGCTCCCAGAACTGAGATAATGAGATGGATTGTGTGTATGGATTTCCTTCAGTAAATTCTTTCCCTTTGGTTACTCTGCCTAGTCACGACCCTCCCTGTTGAGATATGGGTTGTCTTCTGACCTTGTGACCATTGTTAATTCTTTGTTTCCTTGGTAGCGGTTACTATTCGTTTGGTTTTCTGATCTTTATCATTGTCAAAGAAATTCTTTAACAGCCTATATATGCTCACACAAAGATCATTAAAGCACCCTTATTCCATTAGAGCTTGGGTCCCCGTATCTTTCTTTCTTTCTCTCCCTCAGGTAGTTCTCTGGAGCGTGGAATCCTGCCAAGCTCACTTTCTTTCCCGGGCTTTCCAGACCTCCTCGAGAGGATGCCCTGTGCTTTCGTGAGTGGTACAAGCCCTGTGTCAAGGGCTTTATTGGTTCTCTGCACAAGCCAGGAAATATCAGCCCCTTTCTTTCTTTTACTTTCTTATTGTCGACTCCGACCACCAGATTCCAGTCCATTAAAGGACCGCAACGTTAGGCTACAGATCAGGGAAGGTATATATGAAGTGAAATTTGCTTACAACACATTTTTAAAATATTTATTTGGCTTCACTGGGTGTTCTTGTGGCAAGTAGGATCTTCAGTCATCCTTGTAATGTTCAGGTTCTTTGGTTGTGACATGTAAACTCTTAACTATAGCATGTGGGATCTAGTTTCCTGATCAGGGAAAGAACCTGACCTCCGTGCATTGGGAGCTCATGTTCTTAGTCACTGAAGTCCCCAAACTAACAGTTTTTAATGATAGATTCAGATCATAGTTTCCATACAAATGCCAAAATACCCATGCAGTGATAATGCATTCCTCCATGTACTTCTTACTGCATGACTCATGTTCACTGGTTTGTGAGATTCCCATGCTATGAATTTGTTTTTTTCCACTTGACTTGAACAAGTGTCTTGGAAAGAAAAAGTGAGGGATATGCCTAAACTATCACAATTAATGGAGTAACTTCATGTTTTCTTACTTTCTTTCTGCTTTGGGAAATGAACACTCATGTGTATTTAGCAGAGATGATGGGTTTTGGGAGTGGGAGTTTTCATCCCAAACCCAGGTCTGATCTTTTCCAGTATACTCCATGCTTACATCACAGAGTCTCATTGCAGGTAATTACACAGGTATTTGTATTTTCCAAAATATTTACAAGAATCTTATTAGTCCTATGCTCAACTGTATTAAAATTTAAAGTACAGCTCAGTGCAAATGAAGAATATCATCCTCTAACATTATGTACATTTTTACCCCATTCAAAATTACCTGATTTAGTGACATGAAAAATTTTGTCTCTTCCTCTAATTGAGCATATAGACCCATGTGAGTGTATGTCTGTACTTAGTGGAGATGAGTTTGAGTAGGCTCCGGGAGTTGGTGGAGGCCTGGCGAGCTGTGTGCCGTGGGATAGCGAAGAGTCGGTTATGACTGAGCAACTGAACTGAACCGTATGTATGAAAATATTAACATGACTTGATCAATTTTTTCTTCTTATTTTCTTTTTGCTTTGTTTTCTTGAAGAACTTCTGGGAGGGAATGACTACCCATTCCAGTATTCCTGCTTGGGAATTTCTAGGAGAGAGGAATCTGGCAAGTTAGAGTCCATGGGGTCACAAAGAATGGGACATGACTGAGTGACTAAAACATTTCTTGTCTTTAGTATTCTTTACATTGCAGAAACTTGTGAAAGTGCTGCACTCAATATGCCAGCACATTTGGAAAACTCGGCACTGGCCACAGGACTGGAAAAGGTCAGTTTTCATTCCAATCCCAAAGAAAGGCAATGCCAAAGAATGCTCAGACTACCACACAATTGCACTAATCTCACACGCTAGTAAAGTAATGCTCAAAATTCTCCAAGCCAGGCTTCAGCAATATGTGAACCGTGAACTTCCAGATGTTCAAGCTGGTTTTAGGAAAAGGCAGAGGAACCAGAGATGAAATTGCCAACATCCGCTGGATCATGGAAAAAGCAAGAGAGTTCCAGGAAAACATCTATTTCTGCTTTATTGACTATGCCAAAGCCTTTGACTGTGTGGATCACAATAAACTGTGGAAAATTCTGAAAGAGATGGGACTCCCAGACCACCTGACCTGCTCTTGAGAAATCTGTATGCAGGTCAGGAAGCAACAGTTAGAACTGGACATGGAACAACAGACTGGTTCCAAATACGAAAAGGAGTTTGTCAAGACTGTATATTGTCACCCTGCTTATTTAACTGATATTCAGAGTACATCATGAAAAGCGCTGGGTGGAAGAAGCACAAGCTGCAATCAAGATTGCCGGGAAAAATATCAGTAATCTTAGATATGCAGATGACACCACCCTAATGGCAGAAAGTGAAGAGAAACTCAAAAGCCTCTTGATGAAAGTGAAAGTGGAGAGTGAAAAAGTTGGCTTAAAGCTCAACATTCAGAAAACAAAGATCATGGCATCTGGTCCCATCACTTCATGGGAAATAGATAGCAAAACAGTGTCAGACGTTATTTTGGGGGGCTCCAAAGTCACTGCAGTTGGTGATTGCAGCCATGAAATTAAAAGATGCTTGCTCCTTGGAAGGAAAGTTATGACCAACCTAGATAGCATATTCAAAAGCAGAGACATTACTTTGCCAACAAAGGTCCGTCTAGTCAAGGCTATGGTTTTTCCAGTGGTCATGTATGGCTGTGAGATTTGGGCTGTGAAGAAGGCTGAGCGCCAAAGAATTGATGCTTTTAAACTATAGTTCTGGAGGAGACTCTTGCTAATACCTTGGACTGCAAGGAGATCCAAACAGTCCATCCTAAAGGAAACCAGTCCTGGGTGTTCATTGGAAGGACTGATGCTGAGGCTGAAACTCCAATACTTTAGCCACCTCATGCGAAGAGTTGCCTCATTGGAAAAGACCCTGATGCTGGGCAGAATTGGGGGCAGGAGAAGGGGACAACAGAGGATGAGATGGCTGGGTGGCATCGCCGACTCGATGCACGTGAGTTTGGGTGAACTCCGGAAGTCGGTGATGGACATGGAGGGCTGGCGTGCTGCGAATCATGGGGTCGCAAAGATTCAGACATGACTGAGCGACTGAACTGAACTGCAATGAACAGAAACTTCTATCAACTTTTCTTAGAGTTGTCTCTGTGAATCTGTCTGTGTTTTATTAGTTAAAGTCTAAAGTGCATAAACTGAAGTAAAGTTTCAGCTCTGCCACTTAATGGCTGTTTGTTAAAATATGTGCCAAAAGGAACAAGAGCAACATTACTGATTTTTAGTTATTTTTCTTACACTTTCAAGACTCTGATAAAAACAATCAGAAAGATATATAGAGTATATACTGTATAGGTAAAATGATTCTTTCTGCCAAGGTTGTGGTTACACAAAGAGTGAAGCGCAGATAAAACCAAGGAAGGTCTTAGAATGCAGAAACTGAAAAACCAGGCCCATATTATCTCATGTCTGGAAATTCTTTTCAACCCGCAGCCAAACCATGACATTTTTGGTGGCTTGTTCAGGGACTTGGAGTCTCTTCCCACCATCTTTGCTTCTCCTTTCTCACAGGGACCCTCTGCCAACAGGCAAGTGCTGTGGCAGCAACGTAGGAACTGTAGCCAGGGTTCACCTCTGGTATGTTCAAAGGCCCCACTGCTCAGTGGCTGCAGCTTGAATGGGTGAGTGAAAGTGAAAGTGAGGTTGCTCAGTCGTGTCCGACTCTTTGTGATCCCATAGACTGTAGTCTACTAGGCTTCTCTGTCCATGTGATTTTCCAGGCAAGAGTACTGGAGTGGATTGCCATTTCCTTCTTCAGGGGATCCTCCTGACCCAAGGATGAAACCCAGGTCTCCTGCATTGCAAGCAGACGCTTTACCCTCTGAGCCACCAGGGAAGCCCTGGTAAGGATCTCTCCTTTTTGTGAATGGCTGAGGGTCTCTCCTTTTTGTTTTTTCCGACTGAGGACTATGCCAACCAGTATTGTGTGGGCACAGGACAGACACATAAAACGCATTAGGGCGCCTGCCAGAAAGACTCCCATGTGTGGATCGGGGGCACACAGAACGGATCAAGCCAGAAGGGCATCTGCCTCCAGCAAGATAACTTCTGTCCACCGTATCAGGTTGAAGCAAAACAGACCTTTGTCCCCGGGCTACTGCCTTCCAGATATATTGTAAGGCGGATTCCTCAGCCTTCTTCCCTGTCCCTTTCTCTTCTTTCCCTTTTGGTCCGGATTGATTTACAGAAGCCTGGGTGTTGCCTCTGAGCCGTCCCAAGAGTGCCTTCCAGGTTTCAAGGAATCACCAAATGGTGAGTCACCTGGTTGCTCCCAGGAAATCTCTGGCTTTCTTTACCCGTGTCACCTGATGGCTTAGCTGCACGGTTCTCAGAGGTCTGCTCTGACTGTCGGACGCGACTGTTGGGACGCTCGGCCATTTTGTGCATTAGTCGCACGGAGAGACCACCGGGGAAAAAGGGATGCCTTTCTGTCAGCCAGTGACTCTCAGTACTCCCATTCTATGGTAGGTAGGCTAAGAGTGGGTTCTGTTACATCCCAGGAGGCTCTTTCATAATCAACCCTTGGTTACATTCTCAGAAACTGGAAAATTTTGACCCTCCAAAAGGCCTGGCTCCAATAGAAACGGGGGAACCCTAAAAATGGCCTCTGAATGGCACACTAGGTTTTGCCAAAAGAAGCGAAAGAACTCAGAATTCCCTTGCCTTTTTTGCCTCTCTGTCTCCTGTCCCTCTCTGTCTCTCTCCATCAGATTTCCTAGATGACCTCTATGCGGCCTTTCATATCCACATGATCTCTAGGAAAGGATTCTGAGGTTCCCTTTGGTCCAGCTCTTTCTTCTATAGTCAAAAGCCTGAAGGATCAGAAACTGTCTTAACATTCTAAAGAATCCCCTTCTAAGGAAGCTGATCTCTCAGGTGGAGAGGGAACCAAGCTTCCCCCACTCCTGAACATCCTAAAAAATTCCCTTTTGACAACTCCGGTTTCTCAGGGCTGGGAATGACTAAGCTCCCTTCACTCCTGCAAATTCCCTTAACCCTTCAGATTCTTCTCATGGGACAAAGACCTCACTTCCCACCAGAGGGACAGTCCAAAATTTTTATGAGCTGAAATGCCCCTGATATCAGGGTTAATTTGAGCATTATTTGGTCTATATTTTAGCTATAAAACTAAAACTACAGAAAGGAAAGATGACTTTTTGACACAGGATGGCCCTGATATTCTTTAGACTTTGGAGAAAACTAGTTAAAATGAAATTTTCTTTACCTTGGAATCTGCCTAACCCTTTCTTTCTGCATATGCATTTAAAAACAACTAGCTTGTTAAAAGGCCTGCCTAGGGGAAAGCTTGAAGTTACCCCTTTCCATGTCCTTGAAATACACTGCCCACTTTGCCTGAGACCTAACTCAGCCTTGGGCAAGTCAGAACTTCAAGCCAAACAAACAAACAAAAAAGGGTCAAAGAGAAGTTTTAAATCTCAGGCAGGAAACTATGAGATCTCTGTCTGTCTGTCTGGATTTATATATGTCTCAGTATGTGCTTTTTTTTTTTTTTATAATATTGCTGAAGTTATAAATGAGTTCTAAAAAAAATAAAAAAATAAAAAAAAAAAAGAGTTCTAATTTAATAGGCCTAAAGGAAAGTAAGCGCTTACAATTCAGACAATTCTAAGTATAAGAGAAATTAACCTAAATGAATTTCAGATTCACATGAACTGGGAAATATTCAATATTAAATATCTAGTATTAATGTTTGCTTGCTAATCTAATGTAGATATGTCTAAGAGTCATTAAGCACAGTATTTTCATTGTGCCTAGGTTTATTATAAGTTAAATATTGTTATATTTTTATATCTGTTACAAGTTTGTCAACCAGCAAAGTACCTCTAGGAACGGGGGAAAAAAAAAAAAAAAACTTCAAAGAAAATGTAAAAGAGATATGAGCTTTCAGAGAAACTCTTATAAGAATAATTATACTTTAGAAATGTCTGACTAAAACTTTCTCTAGATTTTGGTAACCTGTACTTCTAGGGCTGTGCTAAACTAAGTGATGGAAGTTTATCGAATAGCTTGGTCATTTCCAAATAAAATGAGATTCTGAAACATTCATTACTGAGGACTAACTTCCTGTTACAGAGAAAGTAGAGATTTTGGACTATTCATGAAAAATTCTAGAGAACAGGATGCCATCCTGAGATGTTCTCTAGAATTTTTTGGTTTTTTTTTAGAAATTATCTCTCGTATATATGTTCACCAATCTACAGAATGCTTAAATTCTTGGTTGCTTACAGAAAGTAGCATGTGTATTTTCAGTAAAGAAGGAATGATGAATGAAATTACATTTTATGAAGGGAAAAGGAGGTAGGTCTGCCTTACAGGTGGCTGTTTCAGGATGAGAGAACAGAGTAATGGGTATAGAAAGTGATTAAAATGTTTTATGGAAAGTGGACCCCAGGGGAAGAAATTTGTGTATAAATACAAGTTTTCTTGAGATGTTGAGCTGCCTTTGATAATAGATTTTAAGTTTCTTTACCTCTGAAGTGATCTGTTCTAGGTTTACCTTTGAAATCTTTGTTACTTTGGCTAAGTGAATATATTGTTTCCCAGTGATCTATATGGTTTTATCTGACTGAGTGTTATAACCCCTTTTGATATTTGCCCACAAAACTTCCTAAATGACTTGACTTCTAGCTAACTTTGGAATGCTTCAGAGGGCCCCTGAGATATCCCAGGGGGGCTATTAAACTACCTGGGTTCTTTGGACATGTTAAATTACAAGGGAAGTACTGTTGAAGGGGTGATAAATCTTCTCAGATTATACTGTATGGTTGATGTTACTAATATAGATATCCTAAAATTATGTGGAATTCATATAGATCTGATACGCCCTAATAAAATGTGGTCAACTATAATTCTACTTATCCTGTGAAAGTGTTACAAGTCACAGCAATGACCAGGCTACATTCTCATTTGCAGTTTAATCAGATTTAAACATGCCTTCTATGGTTTCACTCTGATGACTTTGTAAGAATACTGCTACTTCATGATTTATGGAAAAGATTTTTCTTTTTTTGGGGGGGGGAAGCAAATATATACTTATTATATATGTGTATTATTGTATATTTGTATAATTTGATCTTTATTAAATATTATATATTTATGTGTATATTAACAGGCATTAAGGGAAAATAGAAATACACGGTTATAATTGGGACTTTAGTATCCCACTTTCAACAATGGATAGATCATATAGACAGAAAATAAGGAAAAATTAGACTTAAAACTATGTATTACACCAAATGGACTTAACAGACATATACAGAACATTTCATCTGTAAACAGAATACACCTTCCGATAAACAAGTTTTGTTTGCTATCTGGTAAGCTGGTACCAGACTGAAATTTGGTCTAATCTCTATGTTAATAGAACAAAGTTTCCTTAGAATGTAGCTTTTACCGGGGTCCAGCCCCAGTTGGATTCAGGGATTCCCTCAGGAGGTCTGCGTTGGCAATTAGAATAGCAAAGGCTGAGAGATTTTAGAGGCTCATTAACAACTGGTTTACACGGGAAATCAATAAAGTTCGTGACACCGAACTTGCTCTGACTATGGAGGCCACAGGCGCCCTCTCGAATAGTGGAAGGTGCCTCCCCTTGGGTGCCTTCTCGAGTGGGTCTTAGAAGCCCAGGCAAATAAGTAGTGCCAGAGGACCCCCATGCTCCAATTATTTTGGCCTGAAAAGATAGAGAAGAAAAGGAGAGAAAAGGAAGCACACAAGAAGGACACGGGGAGACCAAGCCTGTTGAGCAAGGCCCGTAGCTTTATTTTCAAAGGGAGCTTATATACCTTAAGTTGTGCATAGAGGATAATAGGGGATGTAAAATCATGCAGTCAGCAGTCTTTGATCCTGATCGAGACCAGGCTTTCTTTTTTGCAAACTATACAAATGGTTTAGGTGATTTACATCATCTTCTGGCCAGAAGGCCTGTTAACATTTTATGACTCTGATAAAGGTTTGTCAACCATAAGACTTATTTTCTCTAAGAGTAATTATTTTAAAGTTTGGCGACATCCTCCGAAGGTGTTAGATAAAGTTGCATTCCTACAGGGCAGAGGTGCAGTGGGTTTACAACAAGGAAAGAATTTATTACCTTAAGGGTCTAAAGTTGTTAACACCAAGGCTACTAATTTTTTCGATGTACCAACTATGTTAATTAATACACTTTCAAGGATACAATACAGGGGATGTGGAAACTTGGCAGCAAGCATTGGCTCAACAATGAAATCTACTAGTTCTAACAATTTCTAACTCTCCAAGAGGCTCTATACTATTTGAATATTCTAAGCTTCCCGTGCCTCTCGCGGTTGGGAGACTGTAAACAATCCTATGCATAGCTGTAAGAGTCCCGGTAAACCTGTCAGGCAAGTTAGAGAGCAATCTGAGGGGTTTGGATTTAAACACTCCTGTTATGCCCAGGAGGCTAATTAGCTAGAGCTCTAAGTTGATTTCCTTCAGAGAAAGGTGGTCGGGGATAGCCCCCCATTAATGTCAGAGGAGTTGGTGAAAGTCGTAAAATAGTAAAATAGATTCTGGTTTTGGGGTAGATGCTCAGGCAGGTCCGGTGGGGGGTGGGGGGTGGGGCGGTGCCTCGAGTCCTGACTTTGCATATTAGGCCTCTCCGCATGACCTTTGTCATGGGTGGGAACTCCCGTGCTGGCTCCCTTTCAATAAGAGCTGGCAAGCTTTCAATAAAAGATTATGAGTTTCTTTGCCTTTAAGTGATTTATATTCATTTTTAAAATCTAAGCATTACTTAAGATTATGATACCTATGGACAAAGCTCATTCTTCTTCTACAAAAATAACCTCTCATGGTTAAACTTTTGCCATCCTGATGTTCTTAAAACATGGCCATGGTCTGCTTCTCAATCAGGGAATTAAAAATGGGTGAACAATAGCTGTAAATCAAAGAGTCAGGGCTATGGAAAATCCAACATGGCTGCCTGGCTTTTCCCAGCTCCCTGACAAACCTCATTTTTATTTGATGGGTTAAAGCTTTCCCTGGCTACAGGTTTAATGCCCTCATAATGCAAAAATTATGTTTAACTGAATATTAACTTTTTTTATTGTTAAACTAAGTTTCTAGTTTTGTTAATTAAAGTCTAGTGTTCACTAAGACTCACTTCTGAGATAGTTCCTTCTTATGTTATACTTCTAAAAGATTTAATTAAGTTATTAAAAAGGACACTCTAAGTTTGTTTCTAAAGCTAATCTCAGTAAGCAATCTTCAGATAAAGATTAGATGCTCCATGATATACAACCAGGAGATTACCACCAGGTTATAGTCATTTAACAAGTGAAGTCAGATGACTTGGGGAATACTGGGCTCTACCTAATGAAAGGTCTTGACTTTTCATTCTTACTTACATCCTGACTAATAACTGCTGCTATAGCTATATTATTTTCTATGTTGCTTCTTTCAGAAGATTGTTTCTTATGTTACTCAATGTGTAACTGAGCCTGTGATAAAATGCTGATATGCAGTTCCAAATGCTATCAATGATTGTAATAATGTAACTCTAGATATGGGAAGAAGGAAGAAAAGGGAATCTTTTCCTGGACCAAGAGGCTAATAAGACAGGTATGGTCCAGAGATTTTGCTACTCACAAGGCCTGCTCTAGAAACAGCACATTGAGTGGCCTATCAATGGATCCTTCCCTAGACCTGGGAATGAGCCTTCCCAGTGCCATGGGACACAATGGCCAAGAAATGCCCCCAAGGCATGGTCAAATATGTGGCTCTGAAGGGACTCTGCTAACTGGACTCTGCCAGCTGTCTCTACAAAGATGACATCATGACCACAGCAAGCTCCTGACTTTCAACGACCGCCCCCTCCACCAATCCCCGCCACCCCCCCCCCCCCCCCCCCCGAAAGCTGTTGAGAGTAGAGATCAGAAATAAGGCAATCTGTGCCCTGGGAAAAACCCAGAACTGGCCTTCTGATAGTCACATGTTTTCAGGTAAAGATTTTATGAGCCCAGATTCTGGCTTCTTCTCGTACCTAGAGAAACACTAATGTCACGAACCAGTGTCCGGTCCTGGTTCTCCTAACTAACCCCTGAGCAGCTTTTCTTTTTTTTTGTTCTGAGCAGCTTTTCTACTTCTATTAATCTTTAGGCCATGTAACTTTAACTTTCTTATAAGGATTGTTTCTTCTAAAATACCACAAATTTCCAAGTGGTCGTGCAAGAATATTCCCTAACACCTAGACAATGCTGAAACAAGTCACCTTATCATTCCATGGACTCTCATCTCTCTCCATAAATGCACCCTGACAGAGTAGGCAAAGGGAACCCAGAGCCCCATGGTGCCTGTGCTCAGCCTGAAGAAGCCAGAGCAGTCGTCGCCCCTTTTTCCTTGAAACTGGATTCCCAAATGTGTGAGAAGGGAAATGGGTAAATAGTTAGACATGAGCAGGGTATCAACAAGGGCCAAAGAATTGGCCCTAAAAATAAACAGAGGGAGGTATGTGGTGACCCAGGGACAAAAGAGTAGATAAAACCAAGGAGGGTCTTGGAATGCAGGAATGGACAAACAAGACCCCTTACCATTTTTCCCACCCCCATGTTGTACATATTGATTTCAGGTCCTCCTGAGCAGTATAAATGGTTTCCTCTCCTACCCCATAAGGAGAAAGTGTTTTTCTTACTCTTCCCCCACCCAGTATATGTGCCTCATCCATTCAGCAATCATCCGCAAGACCCCTTTCCCCCTCCTTGTACCCTGGCTATGAGTGGACTAAGGACCCCTGTTCAACATCCGTTCTCCCTTGAGCTGGCCTGCTCTTCTAACAGCATCCCCCATTCTAATAAACTTTACTTCCCTCTCAGTTTGTCTCATGTCTGGAAATTCTTTTCCAACATGAGCCCAGACCACAAGAAAGGTTACTATCCCATTAGACCTGTTAAATCTCTAAAACAGTTCAAGTTCCAACTAAAGTATGAATTCTTACCTTACTATTCTATTTCATTGCCGTTCAAAATCGTCATTCATTGAGCAGAATTTTCAACATTACTAACTCAAATATCCTTGCTAGAAATGTGGCTTTGGCCCCACTTCAGAACTCTTGGCTCAGAATATGCTTTAAAAAAAAAAAAAAAAAAATCCTGTTTCTTTGACAAACAATTTATCCCATGTCACACGAGTAGAACACTAAAGAATAAATATGCTAATGTTGCCTTGATTATTTTATAATTGCTCTTTCAAATGAGAATAGTTTCTCTAATGGCTTCTGGGTCATAACTCATCCTCTTTTCTTCACATTAGAAATTGCATAGAAAGGATTACTGTGTAAAAAATAGATTTTGTAATAATAGCCAAGCTACTAAATCATGACCAGGTCTCTGAACTTGCTCTTTTCATCTTGGGTCACATTAGTAAGTCTTCCCACAGGCACATGGCATTTATACTTTGTATTTCAGGGACGGCTGACGTTTCAGGATGTGGCCATAGACTTCACTCAAGAGGAGTGGGAATGCCTGGACCTCGATCAGCGGGAATTGTACAGGGACGTGATGTTACAGAACTACGGGAACCTGGCCTCCTTGGGTGAGGATAACGGCCTTCCAGAATCCCTTATTTAACCACTGTGTTTTTGTCTGTCATGCCAAGAATGTCTTCTGAAATTTTCTGCTTCCCACAGTAGTTTCAGATCTCTGCTTTCTAGGGGAAAATGGGTATTTATTAGTTTAGAAAGAAAGCCTTCCTGATTCGTTATGCTGGTGACGGTTTTCTTGCTTAATGTACTCTGCCTCCTTCCTTCTAGGTTCTTGGTAATTGTGTAAGTTCTGTGGTATTAAATAGTTGCACCCTCTCTTAATCTCACATTGACACTACTTACTTTTGCCTTAGTACTACTTGACCAGAATCTCAGGATCTGATTGTTAGGTGTTTGTTAGTATTGTATAGCGGCTTGGAATAAAGTATTTAAGGAAATCGTTTTCTAGAACAAAATGCGTTCTCGTCTCACCTGAATAATACTGGATTCGATACTGATGAATCTGTAACAACACAAATATTCCTTTCTCTGATCAACAGGTCTTGTCTCTAAACTGGACCTGGTCACCTTTCTGGAGCAATTGAAGGATTCCAGGAATATAAGGAGAATGGAGACAACAGCCATTTACCCAGGTAGGTATGAATGGTTGGAGATGATGAATCAGATGAGAGGTCCAAGGAACAGTGAGGAACTCATCCTTCATCACATGGTTGTGGAATATTTGCTTCAGTGGAAATGGTTTTCAGGAACTTGGGTTTGTGTCTGCTACTGTCATAGGAATGTATCACCTGCCCCATTCTGTCTCTTAAATCATTCATGAATTTGTCACCAGTGATTATTTTTCTCCATCACAGTGTGAACTAAAAATCTCCTCTTGGCTTGTGACAAACTGCATTCATTCGTTGCTTTTCGATTTCTTGGGGACCCTAGGAAAACTCTGCCCATTTCTGAGCAACAGTATGACAGTCCTTTTAAAGTTTCCTTCTACGTCTAGACAGAAATGTGCAAGTGGAGTGGCAGACAAACTGCAAAACTTCTAGGAATACTGGGGACGGGTTTTTGTTCTCTGATTTATAATTTCGTATCCACTGGGAGCAACATATAGGACCTTCTGAATAAATTTCAAATTCAAGTAATTTTTCACTGCAGAAAGCAAAACCTCATGAAAATGAAATAATACACAACTCAGGTTGACTTCAAAGTTTCACTTTTCCTTATATGATCTCACATTAAATATCTTTAGTGTATTTGCCCCAATTCTAACATGCTAAAATACTTTATTATGTTCTATTACTTCATAGAATTTTAAAATAAATTGACATGAAATCTTACCATATATTCCACTATATTATTAATGGTTGATTCAAACTATGACAATTTTTAGATTATATAAAGAAATCTTTCTTAAAATTTCTAATTGGAATATAGCTGTTCTACTATACAGCAAAGAGAATCAATTATACATATTAGTCAGTTCAGTTCAGTCGCTCAGTTGAGTCTGACTCTGTGATCCATGGTCTCCAGCAAGCCAGACTTCCCTGTCCATCACCAGTTCCCAGAGCTTGCTCAAACTCATGTCCATCGAGTCAGTGGTGCCATGCAACCATCTCATCCTCTGTTGTCCCCTTCTCCTCTCATCTTCAATCTTTCCCAGGATCAGGGTCTTTTTAAGTGAGTCTGTTCTTCGCATCAGGTGGCCAAAATATCGGATCTTCAGCTTCAGCGTATCCTTCCAATGAATATTAAGGACTGATTTCCTTTAGGATGGAGTGGTGTGATCTTGCAGTCCAAGGGACTCTCAAGAGTCTTCTCCACCACCACAGTTCAAAAACATCAATTCTTTGGCACTCAGCTGTCTTCATGGTCCAACTCTCACATCCATACATGACTACTGGAAAAACCATAGCTTTGACTAGATGGACCTTTGTCAGCAAAGTAATGTTTCTGCTTTTTAATATGCTGCCTAGGTTGGTCATAGCTTTTCTTCCAAGGAGCAAGCATCTTTTACTTTCATGGCTGTAGTCACCATCTGCAGTGATTTTGGAACCCAAAAAATTAAAGTCTCTCACTGTTTCCACTGTTTCTTCCGCTGTTTGTCATGAAATGATCTGACCGGAGCCATAATCTTCATTTTTTAAAGGTTGAGTTTGAAACCAGCTTTTTCACCCGGTTCTTTCAGTTTCATCAAGAGACTCCGCAGTTCCTCTTTGTGACAGAGTCATTTCCTAGTCAGGTTGATAAGAAGTCTAGGGGTCCCCAAGGAGAGAGGCTTAAAGCTCAACATTGCGAAAATGAAGATCATGGCATCCGGTCCCATCACTTCATGGGAAATAAATGGGGAAACAGTGGAAAGAGTGTCAGACTTTATTTTTGTGGGCTCCAAAATCACTGCAGATGGTGACTGCAGCCATGAAATTGAAAGACGCTTACTCCTTGGAAGGAAAGTTATGACCAACCTAGATAGCATATTCAAAAACAGAGACATTACTTTACCGACAAAGGTTTGTCTAGTCAAGTCTATTGTTTTTCTTGTGGTCATGTATGGATATGAGAGTTGGACTGTAAAGAAGGCTGAGCGCTGAAAAATTGATGCTTTTGAACTGTGGTGCTGGAGAAGGCTCTTGAGAATCCCTTGGACTGCCAGGAGATTCAACCAGTCCATTCTGAAGGAGATCAGCCCTGGGATTTCTTTGGAAAGAATGACGCTAAAGCTGAAACTCCAGTACTTTGGCCACCTCATGCGAAGAGTTGACTTATTGGAAAAGAGTCTGATGCTGGGAGGGATTGGGGGCAGGTGGAGAAGGGGACGCCAGAGGATGAGACGGCTGGATGGCATCACTGACCCAATGGACGTGAGTCTGAGTGAACTGCGGGAGTTGGTGATGGACAGGGAGGCCTGGCGTGCTGCGATTCATGGGGTCGCAAAGAGTCCAACAGGACTGAGCGACTGATCTGAAGGAGAGAGGGGTCGGAATTCTCAAGGAGGAAAACAGGACAAACTTTTTTTTTCCTTCTACATTTCTTAGGATTATGTATCCTGCCTGAAGACAGTCTGGATTAAACCTTCTGGATAATCCTTTTATCTTAACATGTAAATTATGGGAGTAGGTCTGGTCTTTACGAGAAAGAGATTAAAGGGCCTAGATCTGATAGATAAGACTGCCTGATTAACTATGGAATGAGGTTCCTGACATTGTACAGGAGACAGGGATCAAGACCATCCCGATGGAAAAGAAATGCAAAAAAGCAAAATGACTGTCTGGGGAGGCCTTACAAATAGCTGTGAAAAGAAGAGAAGTGAAAAGCAAAGGAGAAAAGGAAAGATATAAGCATCTGAATGCAGAGTTCCAAAGAATAGCAAGAAGAGATAGGAAAGCCTTCCTCAGTGATCAATGCAAAGAAATAGAGGAAAACAACAGAATGGGAAAGACTAGAGATCTCGTCAAGAAAATCAGAGATACCAAGGGAACATTTCATGCAAAGATGGGCTCGATAAAGGACATAAATGGTATGGACCTAACAGAAGCAGAAGATATCAAGAAGAGGTGGCAAGAATACACAGAAGAACCGTACAAAAAAGATGTTCACGACCCAGATAATCACGATGGTGTGATCACTGACCTGGAGCCAGACATCCTGGAATGTGAAGTCAAGTGGGCCTTAGAAAGCATCACTACGAACAAAGCTAGTGGAGGTGATGGAATTCCACTTGAGCTATTTCAAATCCTGAAAGATGATGCTGTGAAAGTGCTGCACTCAATATGCCAGCACATTTGGAAAACTCGGCACTGGCCACAGGACTGGAAATGGTCAGTTTTCATTCCAATCCCAAAGAAAGGCAATGCCAAAGAATGCTCAAACTACCGCACAATTGCACTCATCTCACATTCTACTAAAGTAATGCCCAAAATTCTTCAAGCCAGGCTTCAGCAATACATGAACTGTGAACTTCCTGATGTTCAAACTGGTTTTAGAAAAGGCAGAGAAACCAGAGATCAAATTGCCAACATCCACTGGATCATGGAAAAAGTAAGAGAGTTCTAGAAAAACATCTATTTCTGCTTTATGGACTATGCCAAAGCCTTTGAGTGTGTGGATCACAATAAACTGTGGAAAATTCTGAAAGAGATGGGAATACCAGACCACCTGACCTGCCTCTTGAGAAACCTGTATGCAGGTCAGGAAACAACAGTTAGAACTGGACATGGAACAACAGACTGGTTCCAAATAGGAAGAGGAGTACGTCAAGGCTGTATATTGTCATCCTGCTTATTTAACTTATATGCAGAGTACATCATGAGAAATGCTGGACTGGAAGAAGCACAAGCTGGAATGAAGATTGCTGGGAGAAATATCAATAACCTCAGATATGCAGATGACACCACCCTTATGGCCGAAAGTGAAGAGGAACTCAAAAGCCTCTTGATGAAAGTGAAAGTGGAGAGGGAAAAAGTTGGCTTAAAGCTCAACATTCAGAAAACGAGGATCATGGCATCTGGTCCCATCACTTCATGGGAAATAGATGGGGAAACAGTGGAAAGAGTGTCAGACTTATTTTGGGGGGCTCTAAAATCACTGCAGATGGTGACTGCAGCCATGAATTTAAAAGACGCTTACTCCTTGGAAGGAAAGTTATGACCAACCTAGATAGCATATTCAAAAGCAGAGGCATTACTTTGCCAACAAAGATCCGTCTAGTCAAGGCTATGGTTTTTCCTGTGGTCATGTATGGATGTGTGAGTTGGACTGTGAATAAGGCTGAGCACTGAAGAATTGATGCTTTTGAACTGTGCTGTTGGAGAAGACTCTTGAGAGTCCCTTGGACTGCAAGGTGATCCAACCAGTCCATTCTGAAGGAGATCAGCCCTGGGATTTCTTTGGAAGGACTGATGCTAAAGCTGAAACTCCAGTACTTTGGCCACCTCATGGGAAGAGTTGACTCACTGGGAAAGACTCTGATGCTGGGAGGGATGGGGGCAGGAGGAGAAGGGGACGACAGAGGATGAGATGGCTGGATGGCATCACTGACTCGATGGACATGAATCTGAGTGAACTCTGGGAGTTGGTGATGGACAGGGAGGCCTGGTGTGCTGCGATTCATGGGGTCGCAAAGAGTCTGACACGATTTAGCGACTGAACTGAAGTCAACTGATAACAATAATGTATCCTGCCTAAATCAGTCTCTGGACTAAACCTTCTAGCTAATCCTGTTATCTTAAAATGTAAATTATGGGAGTAGGTCTGGTGAGATCTTTACAACCTCCAGACATTCTTTAGATTCATTGGAGAGTATACAACTCCATTGCTAAGACTAGCAAGGGGATACTCTTTCTACACACTTCTGATGTCTACCCCCTTCTGATTTCTAGAAGCTTTCTCTATCTCCTTTATACTTTAATAAAACTTTATTACAAAAAGCTCTGAGCGAACAAGCATCATCTCTGGCCCTGAATTCAGTTCTTCTCCTCCGGAACAAGAATCCCAGCATATTTGCGTGATTCAGCAACAACCTTTCATTCACTTTGTGCTATAAGGGTGGTGTCATCTGTATATCTGAGATTATGGATATTTCTCCCGTGAAATCTTGATTCCAATTTGTGCTTTATCCAACCCAGTATGTCACATGATGTACTGTGCATATAAATTAAATAAGCAGGCTGACAATATACAGCCTTGACGTACTCCTTTCCCCATTTGGAATCAGTCCATTGTCACATGTCCAGTTCTCACTGTTGCTTCTTGACATGCATACAGATTTCTCAGGAGGCAGGTAAGGTAATCTGGTGTTCCCATCTCTTTAAGAATTTTCCACAGTTCCTTGTGATCCACACAATCAAAGTCTGTGGTGTAGTCAATAAAGCAGATGTAATTGTTTTCCCAGAACTCTCTTGATTATTCTATGATCCAAGGGATGTTGGCAATTTAACCTCTGGTTCCTCTGCCATTTCTAAATCCAGCTTGAAAATCTGGAAGCTCTCGGTTCATGTACTGTTAAAGCCTTGCTTGGAGAATTTTGAGCCTTTGCTATTGTTTGAAACGAGGCAAATTGTGTAGTAGTTTCAGAGTTCTTAGGCATTGCCTTCCTTTGTGATTGGAATGAACGCTGACCTTTTCCCGTCCTCAGGCCACTGCTGAGTTTTCCAAATTTGCTGGCTTATCGAGTGCAGAACTTTAGCATTATCATCTTTTAGGACTTGAAATAGGTCAGCTGGAGTTCCATCACCTGCATTAGGTTTGTTGGTAGTCATGCCTTCTAAGGCCGACTTTACTTTGGATGCCAGGATGTCTGTTACTAGGTGAGTGACCACACCATCGTGGTTATCTCGGTCATTAAGATCTTTTTTGTATAGTTCTTCCATATATTCTTGCCAACTTCTCTTAATATCTTCTTCTTCTTTTAGGTCCATCCCGTTTCTGTCCTTTACTGTTCCTGTCTTAGCATGAAATATTCTCAGTACCTCTAATTTTCTTAAAGAGATCTCTAGTCTTTACTGTCATATTGATTTCCTTCCCATTTAGGTCTCCACAGAGCAATGAGTAGAGTTCCCTCTTTCAATCATAGTTTGAAAGTCTCTCTTTGTATTTGATTTCTTAAAACGAATACTTTATTAAGTTTCTCTAATTTGTATTTAGCTTCCTCAGACAGTGCCTTATGTCTCCTCAGTTTCTGCTAAGTTCTCTGTCACTATCATCTATGCTTTTTAGATTGAAAGATCTAATAGAACATTTTCAGAAACATGTGTGGCAAGAAGTGAATTTTAGAATTACTAGGCACCTGGGATTTGTGAAAGTGCTTGGTGTCTCCACTTAAAATGACTAAAAGCAAGAAGTAATCATTAGATTGCCTATCACCTCTTAACTCAGTGGTCCTTGGAGGTTTTTATCTTGTTTTTTCCCCTATAATGTATTTATTTGCCATCTCATTTTGTCCAGCGTTCTGTTTGTGGTCTCTGTTTTGAAGGGTGCAGGAACGTAGTTAGTTCCTTCTGGTATCTGCACCTTGGTGGGTGAGGTTGGTCCAGAGGTTTGTGCCCTTATCCTCTCTTGATTTGTGTTCTGATTGCTGTTAACTGTGACCAGAGCCTGCCCTGGATATTCAGGGCTGTTTCCCCCTTGTTCTGTTGTTATTAGTGCCCTCTCTCTGGTGGTGCCTGCTCCCTGCGTGGTGGAATAGAGCCCCCAGATCTGAGTTTTTGCTGTGATTCTGATCTGTGGAGCCAGGCAGGTGGGATTGGAGCACACCCACTGGGAGAGAAGTCACTGAGTATTACTCCTCTAGGAATGTTCACTTCAGGGTGTTCTGGTGCCCTCTCTCATGCGTTCTTCAAGCTCTTATGTTATGTAGTTTTGGTACTGCTCTTGTCCACCTTAACCATGGGCATGATGAACTGTGGCCCTGGTGTCTCTCAGCTGTTGTTTTCACAAGGTCACCATCATAGATTCAGTGAAGTCAGGTCCTAGGATTACATTCACCATGGAGCTGGACCCTCTGTGCTTCTATGGGGCAGCTCATGCTCTGTCCTGGCCCAGCTCCCTTCTGTAGGAGCCCACAAAGTCTATAGCTGCTAAAGCTATTCCTGCCATGACTGGGAGAGCCCTGGTTGTTGGTTCAGATGCCCTGTGGGGGCTGAGGTTACAAAGCCGGTCGTGGGTGTAAGACCATGGCTTGTGTTGCTTCAAGGAGAAGTTACAGCTTTTCTTCTTTATCCCTGGGGTTCACCTATGCTTTCAGCTCCATCTGTGCCTATAGCCAACTCACAGGTGTCTGCTCCTAAGGCTGCCCAGAGTACAGGAGTCTTCTGATTGTGGATGAGGTCAATGGGGGAAGCCATAACTTCGGGCTCAAAAGACCTATGTGGGTGGAGTTCTTCATAGCCCCTGTTGAGCAGGGGCCAGCAGAAGGGACAAGGGATGCAGTGGGCTTCTTCTTTGGATATCACTTACCAATGGCGCTCTGCTCTCTGATGATTCAGGCTTACACCACAAGCATCCTGTTTGCAAAGCTCCTCCCTTACTCCCATCCCTTCAGGATGTTTCCTCATTGCCAATTACAGTCCTCTGCCTGGGTCTGCTCTACAAACCCCACATTTCAGAACGCAGCTCTTTTTCTTCATTGGTGGACATGCCTGTACGGCTGGGTGGGCAGGGCTGGCGTCAGTACCCTGTGTTCAGCTCTCACTCTGTCCTGCTGTCACACCCTGGTTGCCATGTTCTCTCCTCACAGAGAATGAGACTCTCCTCCTGTCCAAACTGACCTCACCCAGTGAGGGGCTTCCCCCCATATGGAGACCTCTCCTCAGTTTCATCTCCCCGCAGGGTTTCAGGCCTGAACCCAGTTCCTCTCCTCTTCCTTTTCCTTCTTCTTTCTTTTGTCCTACCTGGCTCAGCAGGAGTCTTTCTTGTCCTTTCAAATTTCCAAGGGCCTCTACTAATGTTCATCTGGGCTCTGTGAGAATTGTTCCATTTCTCATTCATTTGTGGAGAGAGAGATGAGTCCACATCTGCCTAAGCCTCTGCCATCTTGATCCTTCCGTCTCTGTTTTATTTTTAAATTAGCTAATGGTCATCAATTTTCTCTAAGTCTTTAAAGATATTCACTGAGAATAGCAGGGAAAATCACTTGTTATTTGGTATCTTTCAGCTATGTCTCCACAAGACACCCAGGATTTGATGCCAAGGAATGCAGCGTTAGAAGACGTATTCCCAAAAGCAAACCTAGGAATATGTCAAATATTTCACCTCAGAAACTTAAATTTAATGAAAGACTGGGAATATACCAGGGTATATGAAAGACAGAGAGGATGTTTATATGGACATAAAGAAATGGAGAGAGTTACACATAATGCTAACATTACTGGAAAAAGAAATGAGCAACGTGAGACAACTTGGGAAAAACAGCAACTTCAGTCTTCAACATCCGCCGAGAAGTGTAAGTGTTTAAGAAAAGATTTGCATCCTTTTTTGAAACATACATGTTCTCTGAAAGGAAACGTGGATAATCTGGAAGGTAATCTAGTCCCTACTGTAAATAGTGATTCAGACAATTCTGAACGTAGGCTTCGACTAAACATACATTCAAGCATGTCTGAATACCTACAATTTAACAATGAGAGGGCAAACTCACAATCTAATCAATTTGAGGGATCCGTGAGCAGGGTGTCATTTTTCTTCCCCCAACAGATATTTTCTCTGCATTCCAAGATGTATCATGTTGATGATAATGGAACAGACACAATCCAACCATTATTGTTCAATACATATTGTGATATGGTTAATACACAACTTTCCATGTTTAATAAAATGAGTCATACCTTAAGTAAGAGCTCCAGCTCCAATAATTACAAGAGTATTTATGGTGGCCTGAGACGGTATTCAGGCAATGAAACTGGGTATATGGTTGAAGGAGACTCAAACCTCATGAAACATCAGGGATCCAAATCTTCAGACAAGGATTCTAAAAGTAATAAACGCAGAAGTACCTTTGATCAAATGTCAGGTTTTTCTCTAGATAAGAGTACTTGTACTGAAGAAAGGATTTGTACTGAATATGGTAAGGTTTCTAATCAATCTTCAGAACTTATTCAACAGCAGACTGTTCAGAATCCACAGAAAGAAAACAAGTGTAAGATATGTGGGAAAGTCTTTAGTAAGTCATGCCATCTAAGTAGACATAACAAAATTCATACAGGAAGGAAACCTTTCAAATGTACAGAATGTAGCAAAGTGTTTAACCTTCGCTCACTTCTTACTAAGCATGAGAGAATTCACACTGGAGAGAGACCTTATAAATGTACAGAATGTGGCAAAGCCTTTACTTACAACTCACATCTTACTCAACATCTGCGAATTCATACTGGAGAGAAACCTTATAAATGTACAGAATGTGGCAAAGCCTTTATCTGTTACTCACATCTCACCTATCATCAGCAAATTCATACTGGAGAGAGACCTTATAAATGTACAGAATGTAGCAAAGCCTTTATCTGTTACTCACAGCTAACCTATCATCAGCGAATTCATACTGGAGAGAAGCCTTATAAATGTAAAGAATGTAACAAAGCCTTTCATCGTCTTTCACTTCTTACTGGACATCAGCGAATTCATTCTGGGGAGAGACCTTATAAATGTAAAGAATGTAACAAAGCCTTTATTCAGTGCTCAAATCTTATTCGACATCAGCGAATTCATACCGGAGAGAAGCCTTATAAATGTAAAGACTGTAACAAAGCCTTTCATCATTGCTCAGTTCTTACTCGACATCAGCGAATTCATTCTGGGGAGAGACCTTATAAATGTAAAGAATGTAGCAAAGCCTTTATTCAGTGCTCACATCTTACTCAACATCAGCGAATTCATACTGGAGAGAGACCTTATAAATGTACAGAATGTGGCAAAGCCTTTAGTCATAGTAGTAATCTCACTAAACATCTGAGAACACACACTGAAGAGAAACGCTAGTAATGGAACAAGTGATGGAAGAGGATTGTCCTAAACATGCATCAGAAAACACAAGAGTTTATATAAGAAACCAATGGAAATGATGTAACAAATATGTAGAAAGGTATTTAATCAAAAGTTAAATTGAAGTAAATATCAGAGGTTGCATACTAGAAACCATTTCATCAATTTTGTTTTCAGAAGTTTCTCTAAAGGAGAATGACTGTAGGGAGTACTCCGTAGTTAAAACACATAGAAAACGGATATATTAGCATGAATCATGAGATAAAGGTTGATGCTTAGAAAGTTACAATTCTTAGTAATGTATGTATGCTTGTTAATAATGACGTGATGTGAGATTATTTGAAGTCAATGTAATTCAGCACTCAAATAATCCATACTATGCTTTGTTTCTAGTGTGTTTGCAAACATAGGTTTTTGATGGTTTACTAAAGATTAGCCTTTTTATATGTGTTGCAACCATTTCTGTCTATTCTCCATTAGAAGATGAAGGATACCATAATATAAAATGGACAATGAACATCTAAATGGAGGCATTTGTCATTGATGTGAAATATCTGCAGGTAGCCATGATATAAGTGGTCATTTAATCTTTCCATGTATTAAAGTAAGACAGAAGTTGGTTGTTAGGTTTAAATAGTAATATCCTTGATTTGTAAGAAGAATACAATGACAGTTCAGTGCAGTACTGATGTATCTTTATAATATCAACACAAGTCATGATTATTACATGACAGTGTTGAAATAAAGACAGTGATAACCTAGAAATGTAAGAAACCCTTCCTGGAAAAGGCATGGAATTGGTGTATATCATGCTTGTGAAGTGCTTCCTAGGCTTTGGTAAGCCATAAAAATCAGACATCTCACATCATTATATCAAAAAATGAATATATTTCTACGTACTTTTTATCTGTATTTAATCATGGATCATACTGTGGCTTATAAAAGGTTTTATTTCAACTATGCGTGAAATTAATACATGGTTATTAATAAAAGTGAATGGCTTTTAGTGTTTCAGTTGATTGTAATGAATGAAGTGTTAACCCACCACCAACAGTAACCTCGCCCACCTTATTTAAGGTTGTAGTGAAGAGACCACAATGAACTATTTGGTAGCACAGAGAGATGGCATATGTGGAAGTTAGTTTACGCACTAGCTTTAAATTTCTCATAACTTCAGATATATCCCATCATTTCTATGTTGTATCTCCTCTCCCATTTTGTAACTACTTGGACACTGGGATGGTTCTAATAAGAAAGATGATAGAAAGTATTGTAGACAGTTTCTGTGAACTGCTCCGTGCTGTTGCTGCCTCAGCATCTGTCTGAGAGCAGGCAGCCTGCAGTTCCCTGAACTCACACCAGCCAGTCCTGTGAGCACCTGCACTAGATGACCACCTTCCTTGAGATCATCAGTCTTGCTGAACCCCAGGGTCTGTTCACAGGCCCCCATTCAATCACACTGAGAGAGTCAATTTCTAAGCAGGTTGATTGATAAGTCCAGCAATCCTCAAGGAGAGAGGGGTCTGGAATTCTCAAGTAGGAAGAACTTTTTTTTTCCCCTCTACATTTCTTAGGATTATGTAACAAATTATCCTGTTTGAAGATAGTCTCTCGAAAAAAAAAAAAACCTGGCTAATCCTGTTGTCTAAAAATGTAAATTATGGAAGTGGTTCTAGTGAGGTCTTTACAACCTCCAGACATGCTTTTGATTCACTGGAATAACTAATTAAAAGTATATAACTCCTTTGCTAACACTAGTGAGGAGGCACTCTTTCGGTCCCCTTCTGATGTCTATGTCAGAAGCTTTCTCTATCTCTTTTATACTTTAATAAAACTTTATTACACAAAAGCTCCGAGCGATCAAGCTTCATCTCTGGCCCCAGTTTGAATTCTTTTCCTCAGGAGGCCAAGAATCCAGGCATCTTTTGTGGTTGAGCAGCAACCTTTCATGCCTTGTAGAGGGAAATGGCAACCCACTCCAGTGTTCTTGCCTGGAGAAGCCCAGGGAGCCTGGTGGTCACACAGAGTCGGACAAGACTGAAGTGACTTAGAAGCAGTAGCCGCAGCAGCAACCTTTCAACACTGTCACAGTGCTTACCAGAATCCTTGTCTTGGTTTGAATGGATTAATCCACACTTAGCCTAGGGAGCCTGAGGCACTTCACTCAGGGTAACTGGAAAGCTGAACTGCAAGTTCTCCTGTTTTCTCTGCCTGATTCTAGCTTTAACCTCTCAGAAATTCCTGCCCTAAATCCTCCCCTACAGGTCTTAGGTGTGGTGAGTGTGAGGCTTTGAGCTCAGGACCCCTGAATGTTGGTTTGGGGGAAGAAACATCAGAAAAAATGGATTTGCTGATGACTTCTTTCATGGCCCCACTATAGACCTGCAGATTGATAACTTCTTGGAGTGGGAACCTGACCACCAGGGATTTGCATTCATTGAACTGGTTCAGAAAGAATCTTTAGCCATGTGGTTTCCCATCAGGATCACGTGACCAGTGTCAGGAAATGACCTCAATGATGCCCTCCCAACAGAGTTCTATGTTGGTCCTTTGGGAGCATCACTGTGGTGTGTTGGAAGTGCTCCAGGGGATTGTAAAGAGAGGCCCGGGTTAAGGACGTGGCTCCTGGTCCATTTGTGAGAGCTGAGCCCCGGCATCAGTCTGAGGAGAGGGAGCAAGGATGCTCTAGCTCCATTTGGATCGGGAAATTCAGTCAGCTCACATCGTCGAGAGAACAATCAAGAAATTACTTCATAGGCTGGTCTCCACGTAGGAATTGATTGCTTCTGAATCCTGAGACAGGACAGAAGAGGTCGGTCTTCTGAGCTTTTCAAGGTCCTTCTGTCTGTAGGAGCGGTGGTTACAGATTAAAGGGCTGTGTTGATGCCGTCAAAAGTATTTTCTCAAAACTCAGAAGTGTGTTTGCAGCATAACATACCCAGAGAATTCAGAGCAGGAGGAAGAAGAGGAAGAAATGGCAGCTTCTCAGGTAAATGCCCTGTCCTGGGTCTAGGGCTGTGTCTGCTTTTCCTCCTGAAATGCCCCAACGAGAATCTGCAAGCCTTTAGCTCTCTGGTCCTAATTTTTCTTCCCAGGCATTTGTTATCTTATTTTTTTCCCATTTCATCTTATAATAGTCAAGACCTGGCCTTTAGACTACTTCCTTGTGTCCCAGAGCCTTTTCTCCCTTGTCTGCATCCTCGCTTTCTATGGAGCATGATGAATTCTCAACATGAATCAGCGACTTTCTACTGTTGAAACTATTCTTCTTGTGAGAGATCAGCATTGGGAGTCATTCCTATCTTCACTCCCACTGGGATGTGGTTTGGTGTTGGGAATTTAGAGACGATGGGAAATGCAGTGATGACTTAGCACCTGGATGCAATTTAGATATTTAAAATAGAGTTTGAAGTGCCATTATACATAGAACCAACACTCTTCTGTCCATGGGATTTTCCGGGTAAGAATTCTGCAGTAGGTTGCCAATTCCTCCTCCCCGGGATTCTCTCCACCACGAGACTGAAGCTGCATCTCCAGCATTGGCAGACAGATGCTTTACCACTTAGCCAGCTGGGTAGCCCAGTGACTCAACTCACTGGTCCAGAGTTTTTCAGAAAATTTTCAATGGGCATTGTACAGGGACGTTTTGTTAGAGAACTATAGGAAGCTGGCCTGCTTGGGTGATGACCGCTTCCTTCCAGAATCCCTTGTCTACCCACTGGGTTTTGGTTCCATCATTTCTAGAATGTTTCTTAAAATTTCTGCTTCCCACAATAGTTTGAAATCTCTCCTTTAGGGGAAATGGGTATGTATGAGTTGAGAAAGAAAGGCTTCAGGATAATTCATTATGCTGGTAAGCTTTTTCTTCCTTGATATACTCTGCCTCCTTCTCTAAGAATCAGTTCGTAGGCAGGTTGATAAGAAATCTGGGGTCCCAGAGGAGGGGGGGGGGTGTCTGGGACTCTCGAAGAGAAGATAGGGGTCTGGAATTCTCGAGGAGGAGGAAAGGACAAACACCTTTTTTTCCTCTACATTCCTTGGTCTTAGACACATAAAATGACTTTTTTATGTGTTTATGTGTCTTAGACACATGACTTTTTCTTTAATCCCAGAACTGATGATTAAACAACAAACAACTTGGTTTAAACTCTGTTCTAGGGATTATATAACAACAATGTCTCCTACAGTGGAAGTGAGAAATAGATTTAAGGGCCTAGATCTGATAGATAAGAGTGCCTGATGAACTCTGGAATGAGGTTCGTGACATTGTACTGGAGACAGGGATCAAGACCATCCCCATGGAAAAGAAATGCAAAAAAGCAAAATGGCTGTCTGGGGAGGCCTTACAAATAGCTGTGAAAAGAAGAGAAGTGAAAAGCAAAGGAGAAAAGGAAAGATATAAGCATCTGAATGCAGAGTTCCAAAGAATAGCAAGAAGAGATAAGACAGCCTTCCTCAGCGATCAATGCAAACAAATAGAGGAAAACAACAGAATGGGAAAGACTAGAGATCTCTTCAAGAAAATCAGAAATACCAAGGGAACATTTCATGCAAAGATGGGCTTGATAAAGGGCAGAAAATGTATGGACCTAACAGAAGCAGAAGATATCAAGAACAGGTGGCAAGAATACACAGAAGAACCGTACAAAAAAGATCTTCATGACCCAGATAATCACGATGGTGTGATCACTGACCTAGAGCCAGACATCCTGGAATATGAAGTCAAGTGGGCCTTAGAAAGCATCACTACGAACAAAGCTAGTGGAGGTGATGGAATTCCACTTGAGCTATTTCAAATCCTGAAAGATGATGCTGTGAAAGTGCTGCACTCAATATGCCAGCAGATTTGGAAAACTCAGCAGTGGCCACAGGACTGGAAAAGGTCAGTTTTCATTCCAATCCCAAAGAAAGGCAATGCCAAAGAATGCTCAAACTACTGCACAATTGCACTCATCTCACATTTTAGTAAAGTAATGCTCAAAATTCTCCAAGCCAGGCTTCAGCAATATGTGAACTGTGAACTTCCTGATGTTCAAGCTGGTTTTAGAAAAGGCAGAGAAACCAGAGATCAAATTGCCAACATCTGCTGGATCATGGAAAAAGCAAGAGAGTTCCAGAAAAACATCTATTTCTGCTTTATTGACTATGCCAAAGCCTTTGAGTGTGTGGATCACAATAAACTGTGGAAAATTCTGAAAGAGATGGGAATACCAGACCACCTGACCTGCCTCTTGAGAAATCTGTATGCAGGTCAGGAAGCAACAGTTAGAACTGGACGTGGAACAACAGACTGGTTCCAAACAGGAAAAGGAGTACGTCAAGGCTGTATATTGTCACCCTGCTTATTTAACTTATATGCAGAGTACATCATGAGAAACACTGGACTGGAAGAAGCACAAGCTGGAATCAAGATTGCCGGGAGAAATATCAATAACTTCAGATATGCAGATGACACCACCCTTATGGCCGAAAGTGAAGAGGAACTCAAAAGCCTCTTAATGAAATTGAAAGTGGAGAGTAAAAAAGTTGGCTTAAAGCTCAACATTCAGAAAACGAAGATCATGGCATCCGGTCCCATCACTTCATGGGAAATAGATGGGAAACAGTGGAAACAGTGTCAGAGTTTATTTTCCTGGGCTCCAAAATCACTGCAGCCATGAAATTAAAAGACGCTTACTCCTTGGAAGGAAAGTTATGTCCAACCTAGATAGCATATTCAAGAGCAGAGACATTACTTTGCCAACAAAGGTCTGTCTAGTCAAGGCTATGGTTTTTCCAGTGGTCATGTATGGATGTGAGAGTTGGACTGTGAAGAATGCTGAGTGCCGAAGAATTGATGCTTTTGAACTGTGGTGTTGGAGAAGACTCTTGAGAGTCCCTTGGACTTCAAGGAGATCCAACCAGTCCATTCTGAAGGAGATCAACCCTGGGATTTCTTTGGAAGGAATGATGCTAAAGCTGAAACTCCAGTACTTTGGCCACCTCATGTGAAGAGTTGACTCATTGGAAAAGACTCTGATGCTGGGAGGGGTTGGGGGCAGGAGGAGAAGGGGACGACAGAGGATGAGATGGCTGGATGGCATCACTGACTTGATGGACGTGAGTCTGAGTGAACTCTGGGAGTTGGTGATGGACAGGGAGGCCTGGTGTGCTGTGATACATGGGGTCGCAAAGAGTCGGACACGACTGAGCGACTTAACTGAACTAAACTGATCCTGCTTGAGGACACTTTCTCCTTCCTGAAAACCTTCTGACTTATCCTGATATCTTAGAATTTATATTATAGGAGCGGGTCTGATTCCGTTCATTTCAGTCCCTTAGTCCTATCTATTTGTGACCGCGTGTACCACAGCACACCAGGCCTCCCTGTCCATCACCAACTCCTGGAGTTTCATCAAACTCATGTCCATTGTGTCAGTGATGCCATCCAACCATCTCATCCTCTGTCGTCCCCTTCTCCTCCCGCCTTCAATCTTTCCCAGCATCACAGTCTTTTCAAATGAGTCAGGTCTTCACATAAGCTCTCCAAAGTACTGTAGTTTCAGCTTCAGCGTCATATTCAGAACTGATTTTCTTTAGGATGGACTGGTTGGATCTCCTTAGAGTCCAAGGAAGTTCCAAAAGTCTTTTCCAACACCACAGTTTAAAAGAATCAGTTCTTTGGTGCTCAGCTTTCTTTGCAGTCCAACTCTCATATCCATACATGACTATTGGAAAAACCATGTCTTTGACTAGACAGACCTTTGCTGGTAAAGTAATGTCTCTGCTTCTTAATACGCTGTCTAGATTGGTCATACCTTTTCTTCCAAGGAGCAAGCGTCTTTTATTTTCATGGCTGCAGTCACCATATGCAGTGATTTTGGAGCGCCCCCCCCCCCCCCCCCAAATAAAGTCTATCACTGCTTAGATTGTTTCCCCAACTATTTGCCAAGAAGTGATGGGACCAGATGCAGTGTTCTTAGTTTTCTGAATGTTGAGTTTTAAGCCAACTTTTTCACTCTCCTCTTTCAGTTTCTTTTTATTTTTTTCAAGAAAGAAGATCCTTTCTTTACATTGAGTTGAGCTCTTCTTCCAAGAAAAAAAAAAAAAAAAAGTGTCTCATATTTATTTTGTCCTGAATTCTTTTCTTAATTTAAGTATAGTTGCTGTACAGTATTACATTAGTTTCAGGTATATACCATAGTGATTCAGTATTTTTACAAATTATACTCCATTAAAAGTTATCACAAGACAATGGGAATAATTCCCTATGCTATACAATATATCCTTGTTACTTATCTATTTTATACATGGTAGTTTTTTTAACTTATTTATTTTAATTGGAGGCTAATTACAATATTGTAGTGATTTCCTCTTTCAGTTTCATCAAGAGACTCTTTAGTTCTTCTTCGCTTTCTGCCATAAGGGAGGTGTCATCTGCATATCTGAGGTTATGGATATTTCTCCTGGCAGTCTTGACTCCAGCTTGTGCTTCATCCAGCCCAGCATTTTTCATGATGTACTGTGCATATAAGTTAAATAAGCAGGGTGGAAATATACAGCCTTGAGTAGTCCTTTCCCAATTTGGAACCAGTGTGTTTCCCCATGTCCAGTTCTAACTTGCTTCTTGACCTGCATTCAGATTTCTCAGGAGGCAGGTCAGGTGGTCTGATGTTCCCATCTCCTGAAGAATTTTCCACAGTTTGTTGTGATCCACTCGGTCATAGGCTTTGGCATAGTCAATAAAGGGGTCTGGGTCTGGTAGGATCTTTCTATTGTTAAGTTCTAATCCTGTTATCCTCAAACGTAAATTGTCGGAGTGGGTCTGTTAAAATTTTTACAACCTTGAGACATTCTTTTGATTTATTGTAATTACTGATTTAAAAAGTATATAGCTTCCTTGCTTAGACTAGCAAGGGGGGCACTCTCCACCCTCTTCTGATGTCTACGTCAGAAGCTTCTCTGTCCCTTTTTCATGTTAATAAAACTCTGCTACACAAAAGCTCTTGAGTGATCAAGCCTGGTGCCTGATCCCTGGTCCCGAAGTTAAATCTTGTTTGGAGATCATGAATCTGACACCCTTCACTGTAACCTATCACTGCATAGGTTAGTGGTAATTGTATAAGCTCTGTATTATTAAATGCTGCTGCTGCTAAGTCGCGTCAGTCGTGTCCGATTCTGTGCGACCCCATAGAAGGCAGCCCACCAGGCTCCTCTGTCCCTGGGATTCTCTAGGCAAGAACACTGGAGTGGGTTGTCGTTTCCTTCTCCAATGCATGAAAGTGAAAAGTGAAAGTGAGTCGCTCAGTCGTGCCCGACTCTTAGCGACCCCATGGACTGTAGCCTACCAGGCTCCTCTGTCCATGGGATTCTCCAGGCAAGAGTACTGGAGTGGGGTGCCATTGCCTTCTCCGATAGTATTAAATAGGCACACCTAGTATTAAATAGGTACACCTTTTCTTAATTTCACAGTTACACACTTACTTTGCCTTCATAGTACTTGATCAGTATCTCAGGATCTGATGTTATGTGTTTGTTAGTGTTAAATAGGTGATTTGAATAAAGATTTTGGGGAAATCATTTTCCAGGCTGTATTAACATTCTCCCTTGCATTCTCGTCTCAACTGAATATATCACTCTTCGTGATCCTATGGACTATACAATCCATGGAATTCTTTAGGCCAGAATACTAGTGTGGGTAGCCCTTCCCTTCTTCAGGGGATCTTCCCAACCCAGGGAATGAACCGAGGTCTCCTGCATTATGTACTTTGCATATAAGTTAAATAAGCAGGGTGACAATTGGCAGTCTTGACAGATTCCTTTCCCAATTTGGAACTAGTCCGTTGTAAAATGTCCAGTACTGTTTATTCTTGACTTGCATTCAGATTTGTCAGGAGGCAGGTAAGGTGGTCTTGTATTCTCAACTTGTTAAGAATTTTCCACACTTTGTTTTCATCCACACCATCAAAAGCTGTGGCGTAGTCAATAAAGCCTAAGTAGATATTTTCCGGAAACTGTCTTGCTTTTCCTATGATTCAACGGGTGTTGGCAATTTAATCTCTGGTTCCTCTGCCTTTTTTAAATCCAGGTTGAACATCTGGAAGTTCTCAGTTCACATACTGTTGATGCCACACTTGAAGAATTTTGAACCTTACTTTGGTAGTATGTGAAAGGAGTGCAGTTGTGCGGTAGTTTGAGCATTCTTTGCCATTGCCTTTCTTTGGGATTGGAATGAAACCTGACCTTTTCCAGTCCTGTGGCCACAGCTGAGTATTCCAAATTAGATGGCATATTGAGTGCAGCACTTTAGGAACATCATCTTTTAGGACTTGAAACAGCTCAACGGGAATTCTATCACCTCCATTAGCTTTTTTCATAGTAATCCTTCCCATGGCCCACTTGACTTCAGGCTCCAGGATGTCTGCCTCTAGGTGAATCATCACACTGTCCTGATTATATTAGTCATTATATAATGATGTTTTTTTTTTATATATCTCTTCTGTGTATTCTTCTCCCTTTTTCTTAATGTTTTGCACTTCTGTTAGGTCCATACTATTTCTGTCCTTTACTTTGCCCATCTTTGTATGAAAAGTTCCCTTGGTATATCAATTTTCTTGAGGGGATATCCAGTCTTCCCCATTCTGTTGATTTCCATCCCACGTTGGTCTCCACATAGCTATGAGTACACGTCCCTGTGTTTCTACTATATTTTTAAAAGGTTCTCTTCTTATTTAATTTCTTAAGAACTAGAACTTTATTAAGTTTATCTTATTTGTAATCCACTTCCTCGGACACTGTCTTATGTATCCTCAGTTTCTGATTAGTTTTGTGTCACTATCATCTATGATTTTTAGATTGAAACATCTAATAGGACATTCTCAGAAACATGTGTGAAAAGAAGTGGATTAAAGAATTATCAGGAGCCTAGGATTTGTGAAAACATCTGGTGTCTCCATGCAAGACAACTAAAAGCAACAAGTAATCATTAGATTGCCTATCTCCTCTTCATTTTGTGATTCTTGAAGGGTTTGATGTTGCTTCTCTCTCTATAACCTATTTCTTTGCCATCTCATTTTGTCCAGTTTTCTGTGATCTCTGTTTTGAATGATACAGGAACTTAGTTAGTCTTCCTTCTGGTGTCTGCAACTTGGTGGGTGAGGTTGGTCCAGAGGTTTGTGCACTTATCCCCTTGATCTGGGCTTTGATTGTGTTCCTATGACCAGAGCTTGCCCTGGATATTGAGGCGAAATTCCCCATTGCTCTGGTTTTCACTGCCCTCTCTGTGGTGTGATACCTGCTCCTTGGTGGAATAGAGCCCCAGACCTGTTTCTGAGCTGTGTTTCTGATCTGTGGTGCGAGGCTGGTGGGATTGGGGCACACCCACTGGGAGAGAAGCCACTGAGTATTGCTCCTCTCATAATGTTCACCTCAGAGCGTGCTCTATGTGTCACCTTTTATTCTCCAGCAAGGTCTTGTGTAATCCTATTATTGGCACTGCTTTTGGCCCCAGCTTAAGCATGGGTCGGAGAAGGCAATGGCACCCCATTCCAGTACTCTTGCCTGGAAAAATCCCATGGACGGAGGAGCCTAGTAGGCTGCAGTCCATGAGGTCGCTAAGAGTCAGACAGGACTGAACGACTTCACTTTCACTTCTTACTTTCATGCATTGGAGAAGGAAATGGCAACCCACTCCAGTGTTCTTGCCTGGAGAATCCCAGGGAAGGGGGAGCATAGTGGGCTGCCGTCTATGGGGTCGCACAGAGTCGGACACGACTGAAGTGTCTTAGCAGTAAGCATGGGTTACCCAGCTTATTTAACTCATATGCAAAGTACATCATGAGAAATGCTGGACTGGATGAAGCACAAGCTGGAATCAAGATTGGTGAGAGAAATACCAATAATCTCAGATATGCAGATGACACGACCCTTAGGGCAGAAAGTGAAGAAGAGCTAAAGAGCCTCTTGATGAAACTGAAAGAGGAGAGTGAAAAAGTTGGCTTAAAGCTGAACATTCAGAAAACTAAGATCATGACATCTGGTCCCATCACTTCTTGGCAAATAGATGGGAAACAATGTAAACAGTGACAGACTTTATTTTTTCAGGTTCCAAAATAACTGCAGATGGTGACTGCAGCCATGTAATTTAAGGACGTTTATTCCTTGGAAGAAAAGATATAACCAACCTAGACAGCATATTAAAAAGCAGAGATATTACTTCGCCTACAAAGGTCCGTGTAGTCAAAGGTATTATTTTTCCAGTAGTCATGTATGGATTTGAGAGTTGGATTATAATGAAAGCTGAGCACTGAAGAATTGATAGGATACTGAAAGAGTAACTCCCCAGGTCGATAGGTGTCCAATATGTTACTGGAGATCAGTGGAGAAATAACTGCCAAAAGAATGAAGGGATGGAGCCAAAGCAAAAAAAAAAAAAAAAACCCAGTTGTGAATGTGACTGGTGATACAAGCAAGGTCAGATCCTGTAAAGAGCAATATTGCATAGGAACCTGGAATGTCAGGTCCATGGATCAAGGCAAATTGGATGTGGTCAAACAGGAGATGGCAAAAGTGAACATCGACATTCTAGGAATCAGAGAACTAAAATGGACTAGAATGTGTGAATTTAACTCAGATGACCACTATATCTACTACTGTGGGCAGGAATCCCTTAGAAGAAATGTAGTAGCCATCATAATCAACAAAAGAGTCCGAAATACAGTACTTGGATGCAATCTCAAAAACGACAGAATGATCTCCTTCGTTTCCAAGGCAAACCATTCAATATCATGGTAATCCAAGCCTATGCCCCAACCAGTAACGCTGAAGAAGCTAAAGTTGAATGGTTGTATAAAGACCTACGAGACCTTTTAGAACTAACACCCAAAAAAGATGTCCTTTTCATTATAGGGGACTGGAATGCAAAAGTAGGAGGTCAAGAAACACCTGAAGTAACAGGCAAATTTGGCCTTGGAATACAGAATGAAGCAGGCAAAGGTTAATAGAGTTTTGCCAAGAGAACGCACTGGTCATAGCAAACACCCTCTTCCAACAACACAAGAGAAGACTCTACACATGGACATCACAAGATGGTCAACACCGAAATCAGATTGATTATATTCTTTGCAGCCAAAGAGGGAGAAGCTCTATACCATTAGCAAAAACAAGACCGGAAGCTGACTGTAGCCCAGATTATGAACTCCTTATTACCAAATTAAGACTTAAATTGAAGAAAGTAGGGGAAACCACTAGACCATTCAGGTATGACCTAAATCAAATCCCTTATGATTATACAGTGGAAGTGAGAAATAGATTTAAAGGACTAAATCTGATAGAGTGCCTGATGAACTATGGAATGAAGTTCGTGACATTGTACAAGAGACAGGGATCAAGACCATTCCCATGGGAAAAAAATGCAAAAAAGCAAAATGGCTGTCTGGGGAAGGCCTTACAAATAGCTGTGAAAAGAAGAGAAGTGAAAAGCAAAGGAGAAAAGGAAAGATATAAGCATATTAATGCAGAGTTCCAAAGAATAGTAAGGAGAGATAAGAAAGCCTTCTTCAGTGGTCAATGCAAAGAAATAGAGGAAAACAACAGAATGGGAAAGACTAGAGATCTCTTCAAGAAAATTCGAGATACAAAGGGAACATTTCATGCAAAGATGGGCTCAATAAAGGACATAAATGGTATGGACCTAACAGAAGCAGAAGATATCAAGAAGAGGTGGCAAGAATACACAGAAGAACTGTACAAAAAAAAAAAAAGGCTTCACAACCCAGATAATCACGATGGTGTAATCACTGACCTAGAGCCAGACATCCTGGAATGTGAAGTCAAGTGGGCCTTAGAAAGCATCACTACGAACAAAGCTAGTGGAGGTGATGGAATTCCACTTGAGCTATTTCAAATCCTGAAAGATGATGCTGTGAAAGTGCTGCACTCAATATGCCAGCACATTTGGAAAACTCGGCACTGGCCACAGGACTGGAAAAGGTCAGTTTTCATTCCAATCCCAAAGAAAGGCAATGCCAAAGAATGCTCAAACTACTGCACAGTTGCACTCATCTCACATTCTAGTAAAGTAATGCTCAAAATTCTCCAAGCCAGGCTTCAGCAATATGTGAACTGTGAACTTCCAGATGTTCAAGCTGGTTTTAGAAAAGGCAGAGGAACCAGAGATCAAATCGCCAACATCCACTGGATCATGGAAAAAGCAAGAGAGTTCCAGAAAAACATCTATTTCTGCTTTATTGACTATGCCACAGCCTCTGACGGTGTGGATCATAATAAACTGTGGAAAATTCTGAAAGAAAGGGGAATACCAAATCACCTGAACTGCCTCTTGAGAAACCTATATGTAGGTCAGGAAGCAACATTTAGAACTGGACATGGAACAACAGACTGATTCCAAATAGGAAAAGAAGTACGTCATGGCTATATGGTCACCCTCCTTATTTAACTTATATGCAGAGTACATCATGAGAAATGCTGGGCTGGAAGAAGCACAAGCTGGAATCAAGATTGCCAGGAGAAATAGCAATAACCTCAGATATGCAGATGACACCACCCTTATGGCAGAAAGTGAAGAGGAACTAAAAAGCCTCTTGATGAAAATGAAAGAGGAGAGTGAAAAAATTGGCTTAAAGTTGAACATTCCAAAAACTAAGATTATGGCATATGGTCCCATCACTTCATGGGAAATAGATGGGGAAACAGTGGAAACAGTGTCAGACTTTATTTTGGGGGGCTCTAAAATCCCTGCAGATGGTGATTGCAGCCATGAAATTAAAAGACACTTACTCCTTGGGAGGAAAGCTATGACCAACCTAGACACCATATTCAAAAGCAGGGACATTAATTTTCCAACAAAGGTCCATCTAGTCAAGGCTATGGTTTTTCCAGTGGTCATATATGTATGTGAGAGTTGGACTGTGAAGAAAGTTGAGTGCCAAAGAATTGATGCTTTTGAACTGTGGAGTTGGAGAAGACTCTTGAGAGTCCCTTGGAAGGCAAGAAGATCCAACCAGTCCATCCTAAAAGAAATCAGCCCTAAATATTCATTCGAACGACTGATGCTGAAGCTGAAACTCCAGTACTTTGGCCACCTGATGCGAAGATGTGACATTGGAAAAGACTCTGATACTGGGAAAGGTTGAAGACAGGAGCAGAAGGGGACAACAGAGGATTAGATGGTTGGATGACATCATTGATTCAATGGACATGAGTTTGAGTAAACTCCGGGATTTGCTGATGGACAGGGAGGCCTGGTGTGATGCAGTCCATGGGGTCCCAAGAGTCGGACAGGACTGAGGGACTGAACTGAACTGAATCACTCAGATGACTGTTAGGAGGAAACCTCAGTAATTGTAACTAGAGACCTGCTTACAACAGGGCAGCTGGTTTTTCTCTTAGGAAGTGAGTCCAGAAAGAATGAGGGAGACCGGAACCCACATGGTCGTTTATAATATAACCACAGAAACGACATACTGTTACTCCTGCCAGAATCTGTTGATACACATATTGATCCTGTTAATTGTTGCTGCTGCTGCTGAAGTGATTATGTTCTACTTTTCGTCACTGAGGAGACACCTATCTTCATACACTCACACAAAGGGCTTTTGAATTTTCCTCTTTTTTCAACTTGCTGAAAACAGCACGGCTTCCCAGAGGCAGCTCTCAAAATTTTTCTCTTTAGCCTTAAGTTGTGTGAAACATTAACTTAGAACAGGCAGAAAGCAGCTCTGCTCCAGAGGAAATCAGATTTACAGACATCAAAATGTAGAGAAAGGAAGCACAGCTGGACAGAAGGACCAACAGACCCAAAACTGACAGGGGCGAGGGTGAGGGGATACAAGGCTCCGCCCCTACTGGCCCCCTACTACGTATCTGAGCTTCCGCCCTCGTCCCACCCTCTCCCCTTACATCCCCTCTCGTTGGCTGCGGCGTAGCGCATTCACCTTCCTCTGTACCGGATCTTCCGCCCGCGCGTGCGCAGTATCCTGCAGACCCGGAATTGAGTTTAAATGAGCGATAGAGAGTTCTGGTCAGTTTGAATGTTTGTTTGTTTAAAATCTGAATTTCGTAGTCCCACAGCCTGTTGTCCTTCACACGTGGGTTTCCGGGGTCTCTGTGGCCGTTCAAACTACCGTCCCCATTTTCCCGGCCCCAGTGTGTCTTCGGATCGCGTGAAAAGTTCTGAAGTCCTTTAGCTTAGCTGCCGTGTCCCTGGGGCCCAGGTCCGCTTGCTGTTAATATAGTTCTAGAGTCCATGTCCTTCTCTGGCAGTTCTGCCTTCTAACTTGTAGAGACCGCTGCTGAAAGTCCTGCATTGCCCAACCGCTAGGTCCCTGATCCACGAAGAGGTGAAAGAGGCTCTATTCTGTATGGAGTTTGGTCAGGGTCTCGCCTAAGGTTTGAAGGGTGGGTCTGCCTAGAACGTGTGGTTTTCACAGGAAGGGCCGCGAGTTCTGAAGAAAACAATAAAACTAAAAATACCTCGTTTGATCTCTGTTCCAGAATCCCTCCTGTGTCAGTGGCCGTACAGGATTTTGTTTTGTACCTGTTGAGATCCTCCCTGTGTGTGTGGCTGTGTTACAGGGACCTCAGTGTATTTTTCTGAGTATTGGACAGCCTGTTTTCAACACTCAGGGGTCACTTCCCAAGACTGATCTTACCTGAGAGTGAAGCCCAGAGAAAGAGGAAAGCAGTCAGAAATGACTCGTTTCGAGATAAGAGGCGTAGTCCTTTTGATAGTTCTGTCTGTCTTTCCTGAAATGCTCTTTTTTTGGACTTGATAAGCTCCTTAACTTCTGAACGGGTTTGTTTGAACTTACCCATAGTCTTCATCCGAAGGGACCCGTTGCCCTCCTGGCATATCGGTGTGTCAGAAAACCGTATTGCCAGCCAAAGAAGCTCACTCAAGCTTTTAAGTCCCGAGTTTTTGTTGGGGTTTAGCTACATAGGCATGGTTGATAACATCTCCAACATTCTCCCCTCCTTAGAAGTTGGGTTGGGTTAATAAGCCCACCTGGCTTAAAGCCCCGTACCTCTAGTCACTTCATTGGTCTTTGTGAAATGACCAGCTTCACAACCTGAGTCATTTTCTTATTAAACTATGGGCCCACTTGTAAGTCCTCTTGTTAGCATAAATTATCAGGGACAACGGAGAGTAATAAAGCCACTTCAGTCACTAAGGAAATTCCAAGAGGGGAAAAAACTTAAATTCCAAGAGTAAAAGCTAACTTTCAGAACCTGTGGGCCAAAGCCTGCTAAATTCTCTTATTCTTTTGAAATTTTAATATTTATTTAGTTTTGGCTATGCTGGGATTTTGCTGATGCACTTGGGCTTTCTCTGTTGTGATTAGGAGGAGCTACTATCTTGTTGTGGAGCTCTGGCTCTAAGGCACGGGTTCAGTTGTTGTATTCATAACTGGCAGGCTCTAGAGCAGGTGGGCTTCAGTAGTTGTGTCACAGTAGCTTAGTTGCTCCCAGGCTTGTGGGATCTTCCCTGACCAGGGATGGAACCCGTGTCCCCTGCATTGACAGGCAGATTTCTACCCACTGGACCATCAGGCATGTCCCTAAGTTCTTTATTACACAACGTTGAAACCTAAATCTTTGCTTTATGCTGTGTGGTATTTTTTCCCCTCTGATTTTTGATGTTGCTTTGGAATACCTCACCTCTTACATGATTACAAAATATAATGTTGTGTTTCATCCTACTCTTTTATTGTTCAAAATAATGTCCAAGTCTCTCTTTAGGTGAGCTTCTTTGGCTACCTTGTAGCTATTTTGCTTCATTTAGTTTAAAATAATGTGAACTAGTCTATACAGTGATAGCTTCATATATAACTTGGCAGGTTCCCTCTATTTAGGCTTTTTTGATTTTTATATTCAAAATTATGTTAGCTCTCTAGATACAGCTGAGACTTAACATTTGAAATATCCATGTTTGTTTTGAGTTTGAATTGTTTTGAATTTGCAGTCACTGAAGTCTTTGTGTCACTACATCTTCCAATTAAACTTGTGATTTTCAGAGTTTATCTCTGAAACTCAAAGCGTTTTCAAATAAATTCTCATGAGATCCTAGGAGATTCTCCATCATATTTTTAATTGTTGTTCCTCGCTCTTAAGGTTTTTAGATTATACGAAGACATCTTTTGTAAAAGTTCTTATTGGAATATAACTGTTTTACAATGTACATCAAAGAGAATCAGTCTTATGATATATTTGAGCAAGGTCTGGGAGTTGGTGATGAACAGGGAAGCCTGGCATGCTGCCATCCACAGGGTCGCAAACAGTTGGACATGACTGAGCAACTAAATTGAATTGAAGGTGGAAATTAATCATTATACTGACTAATATCCCCTCTTCATTTATTGGTTCTTATAATAGGCTTTTATCTTGTTCCTTCCTCCACAGCATATTTCTCTGTATGATCATTTTGTGCAATTTTCTGTGTTTGTGTTCTGTGTAATGAAAACTGCAGAATCCTAGTTTTTCCTTCTGGTGTCTGTTCCCTGGAGTGTGAGGTTGCTCCACAGGCTTGTGTCCTTATCCCCTTAATAGGGGGTGTGATTGCTGTTATTGTGACCCGAGTCTTCCTTGGATATTGAAGGGAGTTTCCCATTGCTCTCTGGTTATCCCTGCCCTTTTAGGGGCGGAGTCTGCTCCCTGGTTGGTGGAATAGAGTCCCCAGATCTGTTTCTTCACTTTGTTTCTGATCTATGGTGGAGGCAGGTGGGATTGGAGCACATCCACTGGGAGAGAAACCACTGAGTATTGCTCCTCTGAGGATGTTCACCTCTAGGTGTGCTCTGTGTGTCACCTTTTGCACATTGTGTGAGTCTCATGTGACCCTGTGTTGACATTGCTTCTGACCCCACCTTAACCCTGTGTATGCCGGCACATGGCCCTGGGGTCTCTCAGATGTTGTTTTCACCAGGTCACCAGCATACATCCACTGAAATCAGGGGCCAGGATCGCATTCATCATGGAGCTGGACCCGATGTGGTGCTGTGGGGGCAGCTCAGGATCTGGCCTGGCCCATTCCCCTCATGTAAGAGCCCACAAAGTCTACAGCTGCTAAAGCTACACCTGTTGTGACTGGGTGAGGGGGATGGGGTCTGCTTTTCCATTCAAATGCTCTTAAGGGGCTGAGGTTACAAAGCCAGTTGTGGGTGTAAAAGCATTGTTTGTGCAGCTGTGAAGAGAGATTTCAGCTTCTCTTCCTTAACCCTGGGGCTAGCTGTGCTTTCAGCTCCATCTGTGCATGTGGCCGACCCACAGGTGTCTGCTCCAGAGGCTTCCACAGAGCACAGGAGTCTGCTGATGGTGGAGGAGGTGTGTGGGGGGAGGCTGTGGCTGGGGCTCAGTAGAGCCCACCCGGGTGGTGGCCCTTCCTGGATGCTGGTGAGGCAGGGGCCAGCACAGAGGGAGAGGGGCTGCGGTGGGCTTCTTCTTTGGTCATCAGTCAGCAATGGTGCTATGCTGTATGGTGGTTCAGGCTTCTGCCACAACATCCCCGTTTATAGAGCTCCTCCCTCCCTGCCTTTCCTGCAGGATGTCCTCTCACAGCCCACAGCAGTCCTCTGCCTGGGTCTGCTCTCTAGACCCCACATTCCAGCACCCAGCCCTTGTCTGCAGTGGTGGACACCCTCTCAGGCTGGGTGGGCAGGGCAGGGGTCAGTACCCTGTGTACACGTCTCACTCTGTGCTGCTGCCACAGACTGTTGGCGTGTTCTCTTTCCACAGAGAATGAGGCTCCTCTTCTGTCTCAACTGGGCTCCCCCAGTGAGGGCCTTCCCTGGATATGGAGACCTGACCTGTCTTCAGATCGCCCCAAGGTTCAGGTCCCACTGCAATTCCTCTCCTGTTCCTTTTCCTTCTTCTTTTTCTTGTCTTATCTGTCAACACAGAAATCTTTCTTGACCTTTTCATTGTCCAAGGCCCTCTGCTTGTGTTCACCAGGGGCTCTGTGAAAATTCTTCCATTTCTGATGTATTCTTGTTGTGTTTGTGGAGAGAGATGAACTCCCATCTCTGCCTGATCCTCTGGCATCTTGATCCTTCTGTCTGTTTTTTATTTTTAAACAAGCAAAGGAGTCATCACTTTTCTTTAAATCGTTAAGGATATTCACTGAGAATAGTAGGTAAAGTAACTTGTTATTTGATATCTTTCAACTCTGTCTCCTCAAGATACCCAGGATTTGATGCTAAAGAATCCAGGGTTAGAAGATGTATTTCCAAAAGCAAACCTAGGAAAATATGAAAGATTTCACCTCAGAACATTTAATGAATGACTGGGAACATATGAGGGCATATGAAAGACAGAGAGGATGTTTATATGGACATAAAGAAACTGAGACAGTTAACATAAGGTACACATCACTGCAAAAAGAAATGAGCAATGCAAGTCAAATTGGGGAAAATGTCAACTTCAGTCTTCAACATCTGATGAGAACTGTAAGTTTTTAAGAAAAGATTTCCATCATTTTTTGAAACATACATGTTCTCTGAAAGGAAGCGTGGAAAGCCCGGAAGGTAATCTAGTCTCTACTACAAATACTCATTCCAACAATACTCAATGTAACATATTAAAAAATCATTCAAGTGTATCTGAACACCAGAATTTTAAAAATGAGGGGGAAAACTCACAATATAATTAACTTGAGGGATCTGTGAGCAGGGGGTCATTATTCTTCCACCAACAGATATTTTTTCCCCATGCCAAAATGTATAATGTTGATGATAATGGAAGAGATGTAATCCAACCATCATTGTTTAATACATCCCATGATATGGTTAATATGGAAGAACTTTCCGTGTATAATAAAATGAGTCAACACTTCTGTAAGAGCGTCAGCCCCAATAATTGCAAGAGTATTTATGATGGAGTGAGAGGGTATTCAGGCAATAAAACTGGGTATAAGGTTGAAGGAGACTCAAACCTTATGAAACATCAGGGACCTGAATCTTCAAACAAGGATTCTAAAATTAATAAATGTAGAAATATCTTTTATCAGATGTCAGGTCTTTCTCTATATAAGAGCACTCATACTGGAGAGAAGACTTACAATTGTAGTGAATATGGTAAAATTTCTAATCAGTCTACAGAACTTGTTCAACAGCAGACTATTCAGAATTCACAGAAAGAAAACAAGTGTAAGATATGTGGGAAAGTCTTTGTAACTCATCCGATAGAAGTAGACATAGGAAAATTCATACAGGAAGGAAACCTTTCCCATGTACAGAATGTAGGAAAACATTTATCTTTCGCTCACATCTTACTCAACATCAGTGAATTCATACTGGAGAGAAACCTTACAAATATACAGATTTATTTGCAAAGCCTTTAATCACAACTCAACACTTTCTCAACATCAGCGAATGTATACTGCAGAGAAACCTTATAAACGTACAGAATGTGGCAAAGCCTTTATATGTTGCTCACATCTTACCCAACATCAGCGAATTCATACTGGGGAGAGACCTTATAAATGTAGACAATGTGGCAAAGCCTTTAATCAGAACTCAGGTCTTACTCAACATCAGCGAATGCATACTGGAGAGAAACCTTATAAATGTAAAGAATGTGACAAAGCCTTTCATCGTCTCTCACTTCTTACTGGACATCAGCGAATTCATACTGGGGAGAGACCTTATAAATGTAAAGAATTTGACAAAGCCTTTATCCGTTACTCACATCTCACTTGACATCAGCGAATTCATAGTGGCGAGAGACCTTATCATTGTACAGATGCAAACCTTTACTCGGAGTTCAACTTTAGCTGCACATCATCGAATCCATACTGGGGATAAATGATACAAATGTAAAGAATGTGGCAAAACCTTTATTACAAGTTCAAGTCTTACTCAACATCACCAAATTCATATGGGGGACAGACGTTATAAATGTATGGAATGTGGCAAGGCCTTTATTAACAGTTCTTGTCTTACTAAACATCAGCGAATCCATACTGGGGAGAGACCGTATAAATGCACTGAATGTGGCAAAGCCTTTAATCGGAACTCAATTGTTACTACACATTTGCAAGTTCATGCTGGAGAGAAACCTTATAAATGTACAGAATGTGGCAAAGTCTTTAGTCATGGTGGTCATCTCACTAAACATCTCAGAACACATGCTGCAGAGTGATGATACAAGTGATGGAAGGCATTTGCCCTAAATATACATCAGAAAACAAGAGTTTATACAAGAAACCTATGGAAATGTAACAAATATGTAGAAAACTAATTAAAAATCAAATTGAAATAAATATCAGAGACTGCATACTAAAAAGTATTTCATCAATCATCTTTTTTTTTTTTTTTTAATTTTCTCTAGTAGGAGAATTACTGTATAGAGAGCAATCCATCGTTTAAAAACATAGAAAATGGATATTTTAGCTAGGATCATGAGATGAAGGTTGATTGTTAGAAAGCTACACTTATTAGCAATGTGTCTTTGTTTACAATGACTTGATTTGAGATTAGTTGAAAAGCAAAATGAATGTAATTCAATGCTCAAATAATCCATACTATGCTTTGTTTCTAGTGTGAATGAAAACAGGTTTTTGACGGGTTAAGCTTCAAAGATTATCCTTTTTATGTTGTGTTGCAACTATCTCTATCTATTCTCCATTAGAAGATGAAGGATATCTTAACGTAAAATGTACAATGAACATCTAAATGGAGGTGTTTGTCATTGATATGAAGTATCCTGTGAGGTTGCCCTAATGTAAGTGATCATGTAATCTTCCAATGTATTAAAGTAAGGCAGAAGATGGTTCTTTTTTTTTTTTTTTAATATTTATTTATTTGGCTGCATCAGATCTTAGTTGCAGCATGTGGGATCTAGTTCCCTGACCAGGGATTGAACCCAGACCCCCACATTGGGAATGCAGAGTCTTAGCCACTGGACCACCAGGGAACTTCTCCAAAAGTCGGTTCTAAATTTTCAATAGTTATATCACTTGAATTGTAAGAACACAATCACAGTTCACTACAATATTGATATATCTTTATAATATCAGCATAAGTGAAGTATATTACTTGACAATGTTGAAATAAAGACAGCATCTGTAATAACCTAGAAATGTATTAGAACCCTTTCAAAAAAGGCATGTAATTAGTGTATTTCTTGTTTACTAAGTGTTTCCTAGGCTTTGTTTTGTAAGTCAAAAACATAATGATCCTCACATCCTTTTATCAGAAAATGAGTATCTTTCTCTGTACTTTTAATCTGATTTAATCATGGATCATACTGCGGCAATGGCACCCCACCCCAGTACTCTTGCCTGGAAAATCCCATGGACGGAGGAGCCTGGTGGGCTGCAGTCCATGGGGTTGCGACTGAACGACTTCACTTTCACTTTTCACTTTCATGCATTGGAGAAGGAATTGGCAACCCACTCCAGTGTTCTTTCCTGGAGAATTCCAGGGATGGCGGAGCCTGGTTGGCTGCCGTCTATGGGGTCACAGAGTCGGACGCAACTGAAGCAACTTAGCAGCAGCAGCATACTGTGGATTGTAAAATGTTTGATTTCAACCTTGTGTGACATTAATACATGGTTATTAATAAAAGTGAATGGTTTCTAGTGTCTCCATTGGTTGTAATGAATGAAGTGTTAAGACTGTGATCAGCAGTCTTACTCAACCCCAGGGTCTACTTCAAAGATTCCCTTCAATGACACCCTCACAGAGCTCACCAGAATCCTGCGCGTCTTGGTCTGGGACCAATCCACCTTCAGTCTTTGGAGCCCAGAGCACTTCACCCAAGGTCACTTATAAGCCTGAACCCCACGTACTAGAACTTTCTGTGCCTGTTTCTAGCCTTGACCTCCCACAACGTCCCTCAATGCTTGCTATGAATTCTCTCACAAACTCACTGGCTTCAATTTTCCTTTTTTCTTCTGTTGAACTAAGATTTTACACGGGATCATTTTAGCAAATGAAAATTTAACAAAGTCACAGGAAGAATAATTAAAAAGAGTGATTGCAAAATTCTGAACCAAGATTCATAAAATTTTACCCCATGTAAAATTCTCAGCACGTCTCTCATCTGGGCTTAAAGGAACTGTTTTCTCATGCCTTTGACATACATTGAATGCAATATATAAATATCTCAAGGTACATACGTTAGCAGTGAACTACTAGAGAATGTGCAAGTGTAGGTGTTTTAGTGCATATTTATTTAAAGAATTTGGGAATGATAGGTCAAAAGGGAGAATTTCAGCATTGCAGATGATTTACCAAGAACTTACAGATTTGGCAACTAATCTGTTTTGTCGACTTTTCATGGAATTTATTTCCTTACATGTCAGGAGGTTGCGTTTGTTAAGGAATTTCCACACTGTCCTCCCTAGTGGCTGCACCAGCTTCCATTCCCTTCAGTCCTGTAGGAGGTTCCCTGATCTCCATAGCCTCTTCAGCCTTTATTATATCATTAGTGGGCATTTTGATAATGGTTATTCTGACTACAATGAGATACCTCATTGTAGTTTTGTTTTCCATTTCTTAATAATTACTGATGCTGAGTGTCTTTCATTTGCCTCTTGCCCATCGAAATATCTTCTTTGGAGATATGAGGCCTTGGTCCAAATTTTGATTGAGTTATTTTTGTCCCTGATATTTTAAACATTAAAAAAAATTTTGTCTGTTGCTGTGTGCAGGCTACCTCTAGGTGTGGTGCACGGGCTTCTCATTGCGGTGGCTTCCTCTGTGAAGCGCGGCTCTAGGTGTCAGTAGTTGCAGCACACAGGCTCAGTAGTTGTGGTGCACAGGCTAAGTTGCCCTGCAGCATGTGCAATATTCCTGGGGCAGGGTTCAACCCCATATCCCCTGCACTTGCTGACAGATTTGTATCCACTGGGCAATTGTTTTACAATTTTTTTGTAACAATGGAATTTTTTTTTTTTTTTGAAATGTGTATGTTTTTTGGTTTTGAGTTTTTTAAACTTTAAAAATTTTTTCAATTAAGGATACTTGCTTTACAGAATTTTGTTGTTTTCTGTCAAACATGAACAAGAGTGAGACATAGGTACACCCGTGTCCCCTCCCTTCTGAGTCTCCCTCCTACGTCCCTCCCCATCCCACCCTTCTACATTGTTACAGTGCTGTGTTCCTTTCTGCTGTACAACACTGTCAATCAGCCATAAGTGTTGAGGCAGTCTGAATGCGGGTCAAAAAGGATTTCCAGACACAGGCCATTTTAGAAAAGAGTGAGTTTATTAAAAACAAAGGGCAGAGATAAAGCAGGCACTGCGAGTGCAGTGGGCCCACATCTGCACAGACCAGGGGATGCTGACAGTTTCCATGGGCTAATAGCCAATTTTTACAGCCTCAAAGCAAAATTGCTGCTGGATGGTTGATGTTAGGTGATTGGTTGGGGCACTATAGGGTGCTTACTGGAGTGGGCATCTTTGCCCCATTGGGAGTCGGGAAGCCTACAGAGGGGCTTAGTCAGCTTTGAAAGTGTCCTTGATTCTAAGCTGTGTGTGCTTCTGTGTTCTTGGTGCAAGGCTTCACATCTGTGGCCTTGGGGCAGCACGCCACAAATAACAGTAGCCATGATCTATATTCTCTGGGTTGATTGTGTCATTCCACTTGGCAGTCATTTAAAATGGAACCAAAATACTGAGAATCATGCTGAAGATCCAGCAGAGGATACTGAAGGTGCCCACATATTTGGGAGCTTTTCTCTTAAGCTCTGCCCACCTGGAGTCACTGGGAATGATGATCACCTGAAAGGCACTCAAGAGGAAGATGGTGCCAATGGACACATCTCTGCCGACTCTTGGAACATGAAAAACAAGTGTGCATCCAAGGCTGCCAGTGTTTCAGGAATTCCTTTCAAATGAACAACTAAGAGTTTGGCTAGAGTCACGTGCTTGAGAATCCAGTCTGTGGGCCGACATTTGCCTCCTGCAAAATAAAGGGAGCGAAAATGGTAAACAAGACAGAAATTCCCCATAATCCCTGCCGTAGTCTGCAATAAAAAGACCACTCCTATTGCCAAATCCTTGGAGGCCATTCTGTCAAATCTAATAATCTTCTGAGCCAGAGAATCCTGCATGAGAAAATGAGGCAGAACTCTGTACCATATCAACTGGAATTGATACTCTTAAGTATTCTTCATTTACCTTAGATGCCACTGAAAAAGAATTATTTACATTTCTTTCTGTAAAACAAGTGTCTGATATTTGAATGTGTAACAGTGAAAACACTTAAAGGAATATCAATGAGGATTTAAAAGTCATGCCCTGATGGTTCAGTGGTAAAGATTCCACCTGCCAAACAGGAAAGGACTGTTCAATCCCTGGGTAAGGAACAAATGAGTGTAATATCAGTAAAGATACCATGATTATATTTTAAACTACACAAGATGATTTTTAAGTTCACACAGGGTAAAGATAAGGTAAGAGTAAAAATATTCAGGAAACAATATTAAAGCATACCATTTAGTTAAAATAAATGAAAGTTTGATAATAAAGTAGAAATAGGTGGATGTGAATTGATAAGTTCAGTACAATGGTGGAAAGGAGGATAAATATGCATTACAAAGCAGTAGTGAAAAGATTTTTTTTCAACAAATGAGTTAGTATAATGGCAACTATCTTCCCACCTTTGTACAAACCAAGTGAATCAAAGTTTTTAAAAATCTTGGTAAAACATACATAAGGTGAAATTATAAAAATAAATAAAAGTAATGTCTATAACACACGTTTATATACATCAAAATTCATTCCAGGATGAGTATTTTCATGGAACCATAAGTAGCAATGAGCCTAATACAGTTACAGATTTGTAAAAATGTAAAGTCTTTTTATTAAAAAGGTGAAAATTAGAACTTAGTTCAGTTCAGTTCAGTTGTGACCAACTCTCTGCAACCCCATGGATTGCACCATGCCAGGCTTCCCTGTCCATCACCAACTCCCAGTGTTTGCTCAAACTCGAGTCCATTGAGTCAGTGATGCCATCCAACCATTTTCATCCATTGTTGTCCCCTTCTCCTCCTCTCTTCAATCTTTCTCACCATCAGGGCTTTTTCCAATAAGTCAGTTCTTCGCATCAGATGGCCAAAACTATTGGAGCTTCAGCTTCAGTATCAGTCTTTCCAATGAATATTCAGGACTGATTTCCTTTAGGATTGACTGTTATGATCTCCTTGCTGTCCAAGGGATTCTTGAGAGTCTTCTCCAACACCACAGTTGAAAAGCATCAATTCTTCAGCGCTCAGTTTTCTTTATGGTCTAACTCTCACATCCATACATGACTTCTGGAAACACCATAGCTCTGACTATACAGACCCTTGTTAATACAGTAATGACTTCAAGTTTTAATATGCTCTCTAGGTTGGTTATGGCTTTTCTTCCAAGAAACAAGCGCCTTTTAATTTCATGGCTGCAGCCAATATTTCTAGTGATTTTGGAGCCCAAGAAAATAAAGTCTGTCACTGTTTGCATTGTTTCTCCATCTATTAAAGTCCATCCTATGAAGTGATGAGACTGGGTTTCATGATCTTCATTTACTGAATGTTGAGTTTGAAGCCAGCTTTTTCACTCTCCTCTTTGACTTTCATCAAGAGATTCTTTAGTTCCTCTTCACTTTCTGCCCTAAGGGTGCTGTCATCTGCATATCTAAGGTTATTGATATTTCTCCCAGCAATCTTGATTACAGTTTGTGCCTCATCCAGCTGCGCATTTAGCATGATGTACTCTGCATTTAAAAGCCTCTTGATGAAAGTGAAAGAGGGGAGTGAAAAAGTTGGCTTAAAGCTCAACATTCAGAAAACTAAAATCATCGCATCCAGTCCCATCACTTCATGGGAAATAGATGGGGAAACAGTGGAAACAGTGTCAGACTTTATTTGGGGGGGCTCCAAAATCACTGCAGATGGTGACTGCAGCCATGAAATTAAAAGCGCTTACTCCTAGATAGCATATTCAAAAGCAGAGACATTACTTTGCCAACAAAGGTCTGGCTAGTCAAGGTTATGGTTTTTCCTGTGGTCATGTATGGATGTGAGAGTTGGACTGTGAAAAAGGCTGAGCACTGAAGAATTGATGCTTTTGAACTGTGGTGTTGGAAAAGATTCTTGAGACTCCCTTGGACTGCAAGGAGATGCAACCAGTCCATTCTGAAGGAGATCAGCCCTGGGATTTCTTTGGAAAGACTGATGCTAAAGCTGAAACTCCAATACTTTGGCCACCTCATGCAAAGAGTTGACTCATTGGAAAAGACTCTGATGCTGGGAGGGATTGGGAGCAGGAGGAGAAGGGGACGTCAGAGGATGAGATGGCTGGATGGCCTCACTGACTCAATGGACGTGAGTCTGAGTGAACTCCAGGAGTTGGTGATGGACAGGGAGGCCTGGCGTGCTGTGATTCCTGGGGTTGCAAAGAGTCGGACACGACTGAGCGATTGAACTGAACTGAACTGAACACTGCATTTAAGTTAAATAAGCAATGTGAGAACATACAGCCTTGATGTACTCCTTTCAAAATATGGAACCAGTCTGTTCCATGTCCAGCTCTAACTGTTGCTTCTTGACCTGCATCCTAATTTTTCAGAAGACTGCTAAGGTGTTCTGGCTTTCCCATCTCTTTAAGAATTTTCCACACTGTCTTGTGATCCACACAAATGCTTTAACATAGTCAATGAAGCAGAAGTAGAGGTTTTTCTGGAACTCTCTTTTTCTATGATCCAAGGGATGTTGGCAATGTGACCTTTGGTTCCTTTGCCTTTTCTAAATCCAGCTTGAACATCTGGAAGTTCTGGTTCACATACTATTGAAGCCTGGCTTGGAGAATTCCGAGCACTACTTTACTGGCATGAGAGATGAGTGCAACAACTGTGCTTCAGTTTGACCATTCTTTGGCATTGCCTTTCTTTGAGATTTGAATCAAAACTGATATTTTCCAGTCCTGTAGCCAGGGCTGAATTTCCCAAATGTGCTGGCACATTGAGTGCAGGATTTTGAACCTGAAACTCCAATACTTTGGCCACCTGATGCCAAGAGCTGACTCATTGGAAAAGACTGATGCTAGGAGGGATTGGGGGCAGGAGGAGAAGGGGACAACAGACGATGAGATGGCTCGATGGCATCACCGACTCAATGGACATGAGTTTAAGTGAACTCCGGGAGTTGGTGATGGACAGGGAGGCCTGGTGTGCTGCGATTCATGGGGTTGCAAAGAGTCAGGCACGACTCAGCATCTGAACTGAACTGAATTCCAAATCATAAACTGATCTGTTAATTAATGTGACATCAAAAGTATTGAGTGGAAGTCAAGATATCTGAAATATTATCACATTTAAAGAAGATGACATTTTAAGAAAGTGATTTTTATTTTGTAAAATGAAGTTATACAACTATAAATTTTGAGAATATTTTCAAATCAGAGAATAGGGCACACTATGCTTTTATGCCTGATAGCTGCCATCTGAAACCCATTTCTGAAGTTACTTTTGGAAAATGGTTTGACCCAAATCACCCAATTATGGATTTTTCAATAGGATATAATGTCTCTGTTAAGCACTTTATAAATTCCAGACTCAGAGAAAGTATTTCTACTGCTTTCTGGTAGTTCAGATGGTAGAGAACCTGCCTAGAATGCAGGAAACCAGGGATCGATACCTTGATCGGAAAGATCCCCTGGAGAAGGATATGGCTACCCACTCCACTATTCTTGCCTGGAGACTTCCATGGATAAATGAGCCTGGCTGGCTACAGTCCATGGCGTTGCAAAGAGTCAGACACGACTGATGGACTAAGCACACAATTGTCAACTCTATACACTGTTTCTAATAAATACCATTCCTATAGATTTTTTACTCATGGAGGTACTGTTGGCACACATATCGTAACCCCCAAAATGTATGATTTTCTGTAAGGTACTCCATGATTTCCCATATATCTCTGCAATTCCAGTCATTAGTTACTCTAAACATTAGGTTTCATATCGCTTCGATTCTAAAATAACAATCACTGTCACAAAAATTACACTGTGATTTCCTTGGTGGTCCAGTGATTAAGACACCTGGCTCTCAATGCTAGCTTCGGCGAGGGCGGGGGTGGGGGGTGGGAGGGGATCAGGACTTGGGGGAGGTGCCTAGGTTCGATCCCTGATCAGGGAACTAAATCTCATATAGCACAACTAAGATCCAGTTGCTGCTGCTGCTAAGTCACTTCAGTCGTGTCCGAATCTGTGTGACCCCATAGACGGTAGCCCACCAGGCTCCCCCGTCCCTGGGATTCTCCAGGCAAGAACACTGGAGTGGGTTGTCATTTCCTTCTCCAGTGCATGAAAGTGAAAAGTGAAAGTGAAGTCGCTTAGTCATGTCTGACTCTTAGCGACCCCTCGGACTGCAGCCTACCAGGTTCCTCCGTCCATGGGATTTTCCAGGCAAGAGTACTGGAGTGGGGTGCCATTGTCTTCTCCAAAGATCCAATACAGCCAAATAAATAAATATTTTTCAAAAAGAATTACACTAAGATATGTTAGGAGGCATTGGGAACTGACATCTGGTCGCACCTAATCTCTTTTTAATAGCTCCATTACATTTTTTTGAATTATTCCTCCTTCCAGTGTTGCTTTGGCACTGCATTACTTTGAGTCAGAACACTTCGTGTTTCCTGAATGGTCACCAACCCAGACTTCCAAAAGCACCTGTTTCTTGCAGATTCTTGCCCACAAGCTGAAACAGATAATACTCACTTCATATCCTCACATAGCCCGGATATTGGGTTCAGAGTACTGGTCACGTCAGGCTGCTCCTGTGACACGGAGGGAGGCAGCCTGACCCCTAGGTATGGGTTTGTGATCCTGTGACCTCATGACCCTTCAGAACTGCAATTATCTTTTCACCTGTATCTGCGATGTGAGTCAGGCTTGGAGAACTGAGATTATTTGTGAAAATCTTTATGGCTCAGTTGCTAATGATAAAAGAACAAAGTTTGTACTGATCCTCTCCAAAGGGACTCTTGAAATGCTTGAGGAAGGTTCTATTCCCTTTGGTCCCTGAAGACAGACAGGGACTCACAAGGAACCAGTAGTAAATACTGAGGTCTGACAAAGGAAGGGAATTTCATGTGTCTGCTTGTATAGTTAGTATCCATGAGAAGCATTTCTACCAAAAATGAGTTATTTCCTATTCTTGAGACCACTGAACTGTGCCTCCATTTAGATTATGAGTAGAGAAATGGAGCCAAAGCACCTGAGAGGGGTTTTCAAGAATTTCTCCATCTGTCATCTTACAGAGGTGACATTTTCATACCTCATTGTCTGAAATGTCATAGAACTTCTCAAAAAGTATCTTGAGGCAAATACCCCCTGTTTATAGTTAGGATTCAATGTCTGATAGATAGAAAATCCCGCATAATTTCCACTGTAGTCTGCAATAGCAGGTACACCTTATTGCCAACTCCCTAGAGAATATTCTCCTAGTTCTTCGTGACCAAAGTCATATTCAGAACCAGAGGTTCCAGCAGGGAACTGTGAGATTTGACCTACTGATACTTTTATCATGCAAATCAGTATCAATATCCTCTAAATTTGTCCCCACTCACAGATACTTAAGAAACATATTTTCTTTTCATTTTGTTCACACCCCAAAACATGTGGGATCTTAGTTCCCGGCTAGGGAAGGAAATGCAATTCTGCAACAGAAGGTAGGGTCTTAACCATTGGGCTGTCAGGGAAGCTACTAAACACATTTTCTTTAATAAGTAATTTATTAACTTGACATTCATTTTCCTTTATATTGTAATGATTAATGCTTTCTGTGTAAGAAATGATTAAATCTTCAACTCTTGAGATCTTAGCTCCCCAACCAGGGATTGAACCCACATAACCTGCAGTGCAAGCACAGCATCTTAACCACTGGACTACCAGGGAAGTTGCTAATCTCACATTTAAAGAGAAATGTGTACTCTCCTGGGACACAGTAGTCTGTGGGCCTCTTACAGTTTTACCTGTCTTGCCTTAACTCTTCTCCAGATTATCCTTTCAGGGTGAAGAGGAGGAGGTTAGGAAAGAAAGCCAACAGTGAGGAGGGTGTTTGGGAAGCTAAGTGCAGAGCAGTCTATGTGATCCACAGGCCCCATTTGCCTAGTTTCGTGCCCAGTTTTAGCACAAAAAGTCCTGCTTCTTGGAAACTTGTTCAGTCCTGAAAGAGGCAGGGCAATTGGTTGCTTCAGCAGCAGCAACAATAACAGAAGCAATCTGTGTATCAACAGATTCTGGCAGGAGTAACGGTATGTCATTTCTGTGGTTACGTTATAAACGATAATGTGGATTCCGGTCTCCCTCTTTTTTTCTGGAATCATTTCCTAAAGGGAAAGCCAGCTGCCCTGTGGTAAGCTGGTCTCTGGTTACAATTAATGATGCTTACTCCCAACGGATCATCTGAGTGATTACATTCTACTTTTCCTCACTGAGGAGACACCCATCTTCACAACTCACACAAAGGGCTTTTCAATTTTCTCCGTTTTTTTCAACTTGCTGAAAACATCTCGGCTTTCCATAGAGGCACCTCTCAAAATTCGTCTCTTTTGCCTTCAGCTGTGTGAAATACTAACTTAGAACAGGCAGGAAGTAGCTCTGCTCCAGAGGAAATCAAAGATTTAAAGGCATTAAAAGGCAGAGAAAGGGAGCACAGCTGGACAGAAGGGCCAACAGACGCAAAACTAACAGAGGACGGGGTAAGGGGAGGCAAGGCCCCGTCCCCACTGGCCCCGCCCATAAGTACCTGCGCTTCCGCCCTCCTCCCGCCCTCTCTCCTTACTTCGCTTCCCGTTAGCTGCGGCGTAGCTTCCTCTGTACCGGATCTTCCGCCTGCGCGTGCGCAGTATTCTGCAGACCCGGAATTGAGTTTAAGTGAGCGACAGAGAGTTCTGGTGAGTTTGTTTCTTTAAAACCCGGATTTCGTTTTAGGACAACAACCCACAGCCTGTTGTCCTTCACACGTAGGTGTCGGGGGTCTCTGTGGACGTTCAATCTGCCGTCCCATTTCCCCGTCCCCAGTATGTCCTCGCATCGCCGCGAGAAGTTGTGAAGTCTGTTAGCTTAGCTGCCGGGTCCCTGCGGTCCACGTCCGCTTCCTGTTAATATCGTTCTAGAGTCCATGTCCTTCTCTGGCAGTTCTACCTTCTAACTTGTAGAGACCGCTGCTTAAAGTCCTGCATTGCCCAACCGCTAGATCCCTGATCTACGAAGAGGTGAAGGAGGCTCTATTCTGTATGGAGTTTGGTCAGGGTCTCGCCTAACGTTTGAAGGTCAGGGTCAGCCTAGAACGTGTGGTTTTCACAGGAAGGGCCTCGAGTTCTGAAGAGAAGAATAAAGCTAAAAACACCTCGTTTAATTCTCTGTTCCAAAATCCCTGCTGTGTCAGTGGCCGTAGAGGATTGTGTGTTGGGCCTGTTGAATACCTCCCTCTGTGTGTGGCTGTGTTACAGGCACCTCGGTGTGATTATCTAAGTATTGAACAGCCTATTTTCAACACTCAGGGGCCACTTCCCAAGACTGATCTTACCTGAGAAGGAAGCCCAGAGGAAAAGGAAAGCAAGGAGTCAGAAATGACTCGTTCTGAGGTAAAAGGCATAATCCTTTTGTTTGTTTGTTTGTTCAGTCTCTCATTCCTGAAATGCTGTTTCTTTGGACTTGATAAGCTTCTTAACTTCTGAACGAGTTTGTTTGAACTTACCATAGTCCTCATCCCAAGGGGCCCATTGCCGTCCTGGCACATCAGTGTGACAGAAAACAGTATTGCCAGCCAAAGACGCTCACTCAAGCTTTTTAAGTCTTGAGTTTTTATTGGGTTTTAGCTACATAGCCGTGGTTGATAACATCTCCAGCATTCTCTACTTCTTAGAGGTTGGGCTAATAAGCTCACCTGGCTCAAAGCCCCAAACATCTAGTCACTTCCTTGGTCTTTGTGAAATGGCTAGCCTCACAACCTGAGTCATCCCCTTATTAAACTAGGGGCCCACCATAGGTCATGTTGTTAGCATAAATAATCAGGGCCCACGGAGAGTAATAAAGCCACTTCAGTCACTAAGGAAATTCCAAGGGAAAAAAAACTTAAATTCCAAGAGTAGTTAACAAACTTCCACAACCTGGGGACCAAAGCCTACCGAATTCTTTTTTTTTTTTTTTAGTTTTAGTATTAATTTAGTTTTCGCTATACTGGGATTTTGCTGATGCACTTGGGCTTTCTTTGTTTTGGAGCTCTGGCTCTAAGGCACAGGTTCAGTCATTGTATTAATAACTGGCAGGCTCTGCAGCAGGTGGGCTTCAGTAGTTGTGGCACACTAGCTTAGATGCTTCAAGGCATGTGGGATCTTCCCTGATCAGAGATGGAACCCATGTCCTCTGCTTTGACAGGCAGGTTTTCAGCATTGGACCATCAGGCAAGTCCCTAAATTCTTTATTACACAACGCTGAAACCTAAGTCTTTCCTTTATGCCCTTTGATTTTTTTTTTCCCCCTCTGATTTTTGTTACCTGGAATACCTCACCTGTTGCATTATTAGAAAATATTTTGTTGTGTTTACCTTCTATTTTATTGTTCAAAATAATGTCTAAGTCTTTCTTTAGGTGAGCTTCTTTGGCTACCTTGTAGCTATTTTGCTTCATTTATTTTGAAGTTTCACTAGTCTATACAGTGATAACTTCATCTGTAATTTGGCAGAATTACAGATTTACAGATTATAATTACAGAAGTCTGTAATTTCCCTCTATTTAGGTTTTCTTCATTTTTAAATTCAAAATTGTGTTGGCTGTCCTAGATACAGCTGAGACTTTTATTTGAAATATCCATTTTTGTTTTGAGTTTTAATTTTTCTGAAATTGCAGTCACTGAAGTCTTTATGTCACCACATCTTCCAAGTAAAACTTGTGATTTTCAGACATTATGTGCTTCAGTAAAGGTTTACAGTTTCTTCACATAGGTCTGGAAATGTGTTCTAAATAGGTGTCATGGTATATTTGCTAATAAAATGTAGACTATTTCTCATATTGTGTTTTTGATTATTTTTTACTAAAGAGAAAAAATTGTTTTCAGTGAACCTAGGTGGCTCAGTGGTAAAGAATCCGCCTGCCAAAGCTGGAGAACTGGGTTTGATCTTTGGGTTGGGAAGGTCCCCTGGAGAGGGAAATGGCAACCCCCTCCAGTATTCTTGCCTGGGAAATCCCATGGACAGAGGAGTCTGGATGGCTACAGTCCATGGGGTGGCAAAGTGTTAGACATGATTCATGTGACTTAGCATGCATTCATGCACAATTTGTAAATGTTTGTTTCACCATAAATGTAAAGTATACTTGAGTTTAAAAAAAAAGCTGGATTAAAGATGTTTCTTCCAAAAGATCTGTTACTTAGGGAAGGTTGCCTTTACCTTCAGTGTCTTCATGTGTGCATATGTGTGTGCAGGCAGAAACCTAAGGTTTATATAAAAGCCATCATTATTTCATGAATATTTTTATTTATCCTAACCTTTGAAAATTGTTCTTACATACTTTCCATTGCCTTAGATTGTTTCATTTTAGTGAAATGAATATATAGTTCACTTTAATATATGTATGCATGAAAATGTTCATATGATTTGATCAGTTATTTTTCTTGTATTTTGTATTCTTCACAGCTAGAGAAACTTTTATGAACTTTCTTTAGAATTGTCCCTATGTATTTGTCTATGTATTATTCAGGTTTAGAGTACATAAAGTGAAGTAAATTTAAGCTGTTTAAGGAGTGTTTGCTACATATTTGCAATAAGGTGGAACAACAACATAATTGATTTTAAATTATTTCAGTTACACATCCAAGACTCTGTAAAAACTCTCAGAAAGATACATAGTATATCCTAAGTAGTTAAAATGATTGTTGCTACTGAGGAGTCTATCATATTTGAACTGTAAAATTTGTAAAACACTTCAAGTTCAAAAGTAAGTATGAATTACTTACCTTACTAATGTATTTCATTACTATTCAAAATGGTCACTTATGGAGCAGAATTTTGAACATCACTAGTTAAAAGAAGCTTGTTAACAGTACTCTGAAAAAATTAAGCTTGTTAAAATACATGGCACATTTCTCCCACTCAGGAACTCTTGGGTCAGAGTATGCTTTTTAAAAATATTAACTGTTTCCTTGATAGACAATTCATCCTGTGTCATACAAATACAGCACTCAAAAATAAATATGCCCATGGTGTTCTGATTATTTTATCATTTCTTTTCCAGATCAGAATAGTTTTTGAAATGGTGTGTGGGTCATTTCTCATCTTTTTTTGGGTTAGGATTATGGTAGAAAATATTGCTGTGTAAAAGTCGTATTATAGTATAACACCAGTTCAGTCCTGCTCCCAGGCCTGAGATAATGAGATGAATCATATGCATGGATTTCCTTCAATAAACTCTTTCCCTTTGGTAAATCTGCCTAGTCACAACCCTCCCTCTTGAGATATGGGTTGTCTTCTGACCTTATGACCATTGTTAATTCCTTCTTTCCTTGGTATCGATAACTATACATTTGGTTGTCTGATCTTTATCATTGTCAAAGAAATTCCTTAATAGCCTATATATGCTCACACAAAGATCATTAAAGCACCCTTGTTCCATCAGAGCTTGGGTCCCTGTGTCTTTCTTTCTTTTCTTTCTCTCTGTCTCTCTCCCTCAGGCTAATTCTCTGGAGCATGGAAAGCTGCCGAGCTCACTTTCTCTCCTGGGCTTTTAAGACCTCCTTGAGAGGATGCCCTGTGCCTTCGTGAGCTGTAGAAGCCCTTTGTCAAGGCCTTTATTGGTTCTCTGCATAAACCAGGGAATATCAGCCTCTTCTCTCTTTTACTTTCTTGTCGTTAACTCCAGATCACCATTTAATGCGGTCCATTAAAGGACCGCAACGCTAGGCTAAGATCAGGGAGGGCATATATGAGATGAAATTTGCATACAACACATTTTTAAAATATTTATTTATTTAGCTGCACTGGGTCTTCTTGTCACAGGTAGGATCTTCAGTCTTCCTTGTAATTTTCGGCTTCTTTGGTTGTGACATGTAAACTCTTGGCTACAGCATGTGGGATCTAGTTTCCTGATCAGGGAAAGAACCAGAGCTCCGTGCATTGGGAGCTCAGGGTCTTAGTCACTGGGTCATCATGAAGTCCCTGAACTAAGATTTTTTAATGATAGATTCAGATCATATATTCCATAGTAGTGCCAAAATACCCATGCAGTGATAATGGATTCTTCCATGTGCTTCTTACCCCATGACTCATGTTCACTGGTTTAGGTGTTTCTGTGAGATTCCCATGCTATGAATTTTTTTTTTTTTTTCACTTGAACAAGTGTCTTGGAAAGAAAAATGAGGGATGTGCCTAAACTATCACAATTAACGAAGTAACTTCCTGTCTTCTTACCTTCTTTTTGCTTTGGAAAATGAACACTCATGTGTGTTTAGCAGAGATGCTGGGTTTGGGGAGTGGCGGTTTTCATCCCAAGCCCAGGTCTGATCTTTTCCAGTACACTTCATGCTCACATCACAGAGTCTCATCACAGTTTTGTGTTTTCCAAAATGTTTACAAGAATCTTATTAGTCCTAATCTATGCTCAACTGTATTAAAATTTAAAATACAGCTCAGTGCAAGTAAAGAATATCATCCTCTAACATTATGTACATTTTACTACATTCAAAATTGCCTGAGTTTAGTGACATGAAAATGTTTCTCTCTTCCTCCTAATGAGCATATAGCCCCATTTGAGTGTATGTCTGTACTCTGTGGAGATGAGTTTGACTAGGCTCCGGGAGTTGGTGATGGACCAGGAGGCCTGGCGTGCTGTGGGCCATGCGATCACGAAGAGTTGGATATGACTGAGCAACTGAACTGAACTGTGTATATGAAAATATTAACATGATGAATTTTTTCTTCTTTTTCTTTTCTTTTTGCTTTGTTTTTCTGAAGAACTTCTGGGGAAGGGAATGACTACCCATTCCAGTATTTCTGCCTGGGAATTTCTTGGACAGAGGAATCTGGCAAGTTAGAGTCCATGGGGTCACTAAGAATGGGACATGACTGAGTGGCTAAAACTTTTCTTGTCTTTAGTATTCTTTACAGTTACAGAAACTTCTATCAACTTTACTTAAGAGTTATCTCTGTGAATCTGTCTGTGTTTTATTAGTTAAAGTCTAAAGTGCGTAAACTGAAGTAACATTTAAGCTCTGCCATTTAATGGCTATTTGTTAAAATATGTGCCAAAAAGTACAAGAGCAACATTACTGATTTTTAGTTATTTCTCTTGCACTTTCAAGACTCTGATAAAAACAATCAGAAAGATACAGAGCATATACTAAATAGTTAAAATGATTCTTTCTGCCAAGGTTGTGGTTACCCAAAGAGTGAAGAGCAGATAAAACCAAAGAGGGTCTTAGAATGCAGAAACTGAAAAACCAGACCCGTATTGTCCCATGTCTGTAAATTCTGTTCCAACCCATACCCAGACCATGGTATTTTTGGTGCCTTGTTCAGGGACTTGGAGCCTCATGCCCCCCTCCTCACTTCTCCTTTCTCACAGGGACCCTCTTCCAACAGGCAACTGCTGTGGCGGCAACTTAGGAACTCTGGCCAGGGTTACCCTCTGGTGTGTTGCAAATGGCCCACTGCTCACTGCACCCAAAGTAGCTGCCACTTGAATGGGTGAGGGTTTACTCCATGATTTCCCATTTATCTCTGCAATTCCAGTCATTAGTTAGACTAAACATTAGGTTTCATATCACATGGATTCTAAAATAACAATCACTGTCACAAAAATTACACTGTAATTTCCTTGGTGGTCCAGTGACTAAGACACCTGGCTCTCAATGCTAGCTTCGCCAAGGGAGGGGGTGGGGGGTGGGGGGTCAGGACTTGGGGGAGGTGCCTAGGTTTAATCCCTGATCAGGGAACTAAATCCCATATAGTACAAGTAAGATCCTGTTGCTACTTCTGCTAAGTCACTTCAGTCGTGTCCGACTCTGTGCGACCCCATAGAGGGCAGCCAATCAGGCTCCCCGGTCCCTGGGATTCTCCAGGCAAGAACACTGGAGTGGGTTGCCATTTCCTTCTCCAATGCTTGAAAGTCAACAGTGAAAGTGAAGTCGCTCAGTCGTGTCCCACTCTTAGCGACCCCACGCACTGCAGCCCACCGGGTTCCTCCGTCCATGGGGTTTTACAGGAAAGATTACTGGAGTGGGGTGCCATTGCCTTCTCCCAAGATTCAGTACAGCCAAATAAATAAATATTTTTCAAAAAGAATTACACTGAGATATGATGTTAGGAGACATTGCGAACTGACATCTGGTAGCACCTAATCTCTCTTTAATAGCTCCATTACATTTTTGAATTATTCCTGCTTCCAGTGTTCCTTTGGCACTGTATTACTTTGAGTCAGAACACTTCATTTTTCCTGAATGGTCACCAACCCAGACTCCCAAAAGCACCTTTTTCTTGCAGATTCTTGCCCACAAGCTGAAACAGAAAATACTCACTTGATATCCTCACATAGCCCAGATATTGGGTTCAGAGTACTGGTCACATCAAGCTGCTCCTGTGACAGGGAGGGAGGCAGCCAGACCCCTAGATATGGGTTTGTGATCCTGTGACCTCATGACCCCTCACAACTGGAATTATCTTTTCACCTGTATCTACGATGGGAGACAGGCTTGGAGAACTGAGATTATTTGTGAAAATCTTTATGGCTCAGTTGCTAATGATAAAACAATTAATCATCTCCAAAGGGACTCTTGAAATGATTGAGGAAGGTTCTATTCCCTTTGGCCCCTGGAGACAGACAGGGACTCACAAGGAAGCTGTAGTAAATACTGAGGTCTGACAAAGGAAGGGAATTTCATGTGTCTGCTTGTATAGTTTGTATCCATGAGAAGTGTTTCTACCAAAAACGAGTTATTTCCTATTCTTGAGACCACTGAACTGTGCCTCCATTTAGATTATGAGTAGAGAAATGGAGCCAAAGCACCTGAGAGGGGTTTTCAAGAATTTCTCCATCTGTCATCTTACAAAGGTGAAATGTTCATACCTCATTGTCTGAAATGTCATAGAACTTCTCAAAAAGTATCTTGAGGCAAATACCCCCTGTTTATAGTTAGGATTCAATGTCTGATAGATAGAAAATCCCGCATAATTTCCACTGTAGTCTGCAATAGCAGGTACACCTTATTGCCAACTCCCTAGAGAATATTCTCCTAGTTCTTCGTGACCAAAGTCATATTCAGAACCAGAGGTTCCAGCAGAGAACTGTGAGATTTGACCTACTGATACTTTTATCATGAAAATCAGTATCAATATCCTCTACTTAGAATTTGTCCCCACTCACAGATACTTAAGAAACATATTTTCTTTTCATTTTGTTCACACCCCAAAACATGTGGAATCTTAGTTCCCTGGTTAAGGAATGAACCACAATGCTGTATCAGAAGGTGGGGTCTTAACCACTGGGCTGCTGGGGATGCTCCAAAACACATTTTCTTTAATAAGCAATTTATTACCTTGACATACATTTTTCTTTTCTTTTTTTTTTTTTTTCATTTTTCTTTATATTGTAATGATTAATGCTTTCTGTGTAAGAAATGATTAAAACTTCAACTCTGAGATTTAAGTCCCCGAGCAGGGATTGAACCCAATAACCTGCAGTGGAAGCACAGCATCTTAACCACTGGACTACCAGGGAAGTTGCTAATCTCACATTTAAAGAGAAGGGTGTACTCTCCTGGGATACAATGGTCTGTGGGCCCCTCACTATTTTTCCTGTCTTGTGTTAGCGCTTTTCCAGATTATCCTTTCAAGGACTGGGTGAAGAGGAGGAGGTTAGGAAAGAAAGCCAACAGTAGGGGAGGGTGTTTGGGAAGCTAAGTGCAGAGCAGTCGATGAGATCCACGCGTCCCATTTGCCTAGTTTCGTGCCCACTTTTAGCACAAAAAGTCCTGCTTCTTGGAAACTTGTTCAGTCTTGGAAGAAGCAGGGCAATTGGTGGCTTCAGCGGCAGCAGCAACAATTAACAGAGGCAATCTGTGTATCAACAGATTCTGAAAGGAGTAACGGTATATCATTTCTGTGGTTACGTTATAAACGACGATGTAGATTCCGGTCTCCCTCTTTCTTTCTGGAATCACTTCCTAAGAGAAAAGCCAGCTTCCCTGATGTAAGCAGGTCTCTGGTTACAATTACTGAGGCTTCCTCCCAACGGAATATCTGAGTGGTTACATTCTGCTTTTCGTCACTGAGGAGACACCCATCTTCATACACTCACACAAAGGGCTTTTGCATTTTCCCCGTTTTTCAAATTGCTGAAAACATCTCGGCTTTCCATAGAGGCAGCTCTCAAAATTCTTCTCTTTTGCCTTAAGTTGTTTGAAACACTAACTTAGAACAGGCAGGAAGCAGCTCTGCTCTAGAGGAAATCAAAGAGATTTAAAGGCATCAAAAGGCAGAGAAAGGAAGCACAGCTGGACAGAAGGACCAACAGACCCAAAACCGAGAGGGGCGGGGCTGAGGGGAGGCAAGGCCCCGTCCCCACTGGCCCCGCCCATAAGTACCTGCGCTTCCGGCCTCGTCCCACCCGCTCCCCTTTCGTCGCCCATCTTTGGCCGCAGCGTAGCGCGCTCACCTTCCTCTGTACCGATTCTTCCGCCCACGCGTGCGCAGTATCCTGCAGACCTGGAATTGCGTTTAAATGAGCGACAGAGTGTCCTGGTGAGTTTTGTTGGTTTAAAACTCGATTCCATGTCCCACAGCCTTTTGTCCTTCACACGTTGGTTTCGGGGGGTCTCTGTGAACATTCAAACTACCGTCCCCATTTTCCCGTCCCCAGTGTGTGTCCTCGCATCACCGTGAGACGTTCTGAAGTCCTTTATCTTAGCTGCCGGGACCCTGAGGTCCACGTCCACTTCCTGTTAATATCGTTCTAGAGTCCACGTCCTTCTCTGGCAGTTGTACCTTCTAACTTGTAGAGACCGCTGCTTAAAGTCCGGCATTGCCCAACCCCTAAGTCCTTGATCCACGAAGAGGTGAAGGAGGCTCTATTCTGTATGGAGTTTGGTCAGGGTCTCGCCTAAGGTTTGAAGGGGAGGGTCAGCCTAGAACGTGTAGTTTTCACAGGAAGGGCCGCGAGTTCTGAAGAAAAGAATAAAACGAAAAACACCTCGTTTGATTCTGTGTTCCAGAATCCCTGCTGTGTCAGTGGCCGTAGAGGATTGTATTTTGTACCTGTTGAGATCCTCCCTCTGTGTGGGGCTGTGTGACAGGGAGCTCGGTGTGTTTTTCTAGGTATTGAACAGTCTATTTTCAACACTCAGGGGTCACTTCCCAAGACTGATCTTACGTGAGAAGGAAGCCCAGAGGAAGAGGAAAGCAAGGAGTCAGAAATGACTCATTCCGAGGTAAGAGGCAAAGTCCTTTTGTTTGTTTGTTCTGTCTCTTTCCTGAAATGCTGTTTCTTTGGACTTGAAAAGCTTAACTTCTGAACGGGTTTGTTTACACTTACCCATAATCATGATCCCAAGGAACCCGTTGTCCTCCTGACACATCAGAATGACAGAAAACACAGTATTGCCAGCCAAAGAATCTCAGTTTAGTGCAGTTCAGTCGCTCAGTCATGTCCGACTCTTTGCGACCCCATGAATTGCAGCACGCCAGGCCTCCCTGTCCATCACCGGAGTTCACTCAGACTCACGTCCATCGAGTCAGTGATGCCATCCAGCCATCTCATCCTCTGTCGTCCCCTTCTTCTCCTGCCCCCAATCCCTCCTAGCATCAGAGAATTTTCCAATGAGTCAACTCTTCCCATGAGGTGGCCACAGTACTGCAGTTTCAGCTTTAGCATCATGCCTTCCAAAGAAATCCCAGGGCTGATCTCCTTCAGAATGGACTGGTTGGAACTCCTTGCAGTCCAAGGGACTCTCAAGTGTCTTCTCCAACACCACAGTTCAAAAGCATCAATTCTTCTGCGCTCAGCCTTCTTCGAAGTCCAACATTCACATCCATACATGACCAGAGGAAAAACCATAGGCTTGACTAGATGGACCTTTGTTGGCAAAGTAATGTCTCTACTTTTCAATATGCTATCTAAGTTGGTCATAACTTTCCTTCCAAGGAGTAAGCGTCTTTTAATTTCATGGCTGCACTCACCATCTGCAGTGATTTTGGAGCCCAGAAAAATAAAGTCTGACACTGTTTCCACTGTTTCCCCATCTATTTCCCATGAAGTGGTGGGACCAGATGCCATGGTCTTCGTTTTCTGAATGTTGAGCTTTAAGCCAACTTTTTCACTCTCCACTTTCACTTTCATCAACAGGCTTTTTAGTTCCTCTTCACTTTCTGCCATAAGGGTGATGTCATCTGCATATCTGAGGTTATTGATATTTCTCCCGGCAATCTTGATTCCAGCTTGTGCTTCTTCCAGCCCAGCATTTCTCATGATGTACTCTGTATAGAAGTTAAATAAACAGGGTGACAATATATAGCCTTGAGATACTCCTTTTCCTATTTGGAACCACTCTGTTATTCCATGTCCAGTTCCAACTGTTGCTTCCTGACCTACATACAGATTTCTCAAGAGGCAGATCAGGTGGTCTGGTAGTCCCAGCTCTTTCAGAATTTTCCACAATCTATTGTGATCCACACAGTCAAAGGCTTTGGCGTAGTCAATAAAGCAGAAATAGATGTTTTTCTGGAACTCTCTTGCTTTTTCCATGATCTAGCAGATGTTGGCAATTTGATCTCTGGTTCCTCTGCCTTTTCTAAAACCAGCTTGAACATGAGGAAGTTCACTGTTGACGTATTGCTGAAGCCTGGCTTGGAGAATTTTGAGCATTACTTTACTCGCATGTGAGATGAGTGCAATTGTGCGGTAGTTTGAGCATTCTTTGGCATTGCCTTTCTTTGGGATTGGAATGAAGACTGACCTTTTCCAGTCCTGTGGCCACTGCTAAGTTTTCCAAATGTGCTGGCATATTGAGTGCAGCACTTTTACAGCATCATCTTTCAGGATTTGAAATAACTCAACTGGAATTCCATCACCTCCACTAGCTTTGTTCGTAGTGATGCTTTCTTTTTTTTTTTTCTTAATGATGCTTTCTAAGGCCCACTTGACTTCACATTCCAGGATGTCTGGCTCCAGGTCAGTGATCACACCATCGTGATTATCTGGGTCGTGAACATCTTTTTTGTACAATTCTTTTGTGTATTCTTGCCACCTCTTCTTAATATCTTCTGCTTCTGTTAGGTCCATACCATTTCTTTCCTTTATCGAGCCCATCTTTGCATGAAATGTTCCCTTGGTATCTCTAATTTTCTTGAAGAGATCTCTAGTCTTTGCCATTCTGTTGTTTTCCTCTATTTCTTTGCATTGATTGCTGAGGAAGGCTTTCTTATCTCTTCTTGCTATTCTTTGGAACTCTGCATTCAGATGCTTATATCTTTCCTTTTCTCCTTTGCTTTTCACTTCTCTTTTTTTCACAGCTATTTGTAAGGCCTCCCCAGACAGCTGTTTTGCTTTTTTGCATTTCTTTTCCATGGGGGTGGTCTTGATCCCTGTCTCCTGTACAATGTCCCGAACTTCATTCCATAGTTCATCAGGCACTCTATCAGATCTAGGCCCTTAAATCTATTTCTCACTACCACTGTATAATTATAAGGGATTTGATTTACGTCATACCTGAATGGTGTAGTGGTTTCGCCTACTTTCTTCAATTTAAGTCTGAATTTGGTAATAAGGAGTTCATGATCTGAGGCATAGTCAGCTCCTGGTCTTATTTTTGTTCACTGTATACAGCTTCTCCCTCTTTGGCTGCAAAGAATATAATCAGTCTGCTTTCGCTGTTGACCATCTGGTGATGTCCATGTGTAAAGTCTTCTCTTGTGTTGTTGGAAGATGGTGTTTGTTATGACCAGTGCATTTTCTTGGCAAAACTCTTATTAGTCTTTGCCCTGCCTCATTCCGTATTCCAAGGCCAAATTTGCCTGTTACTCAGATCTTATCTGACTGAGTGCTATAACCCCTTTTGATATTTGTTTACAAAGCTTCCTAAATGATTTGACTTCTAGCTGACTTTGAAATGCTTCGGAGGGCCCCTGAGACATCCCAGGGAGCTATTAAACTACCTGGGTTCATTGGACATGTAAAGTTACATGGGAAGTCCTGTTGAACGGGTGATAAATATTCTCAGATTATACTGTATGGTGGATTTTACCAATATAGATATCCTAAAATTATGTGAAGTTCATATAGATCTGATACGCCCTAATAAAATCTGGTCAACTATAATTCTACTTATCATGTTCAAGTGTTAGAAGTCACAGCAGTGACCAGGCTACACTGTCAATTGCAGTTTAATCAGATTTAAACATGCCTTCTATGGTTTCAGTCTGATGCCTTTGGAAGAATACTGCTACTTAATGATTTATGGAAAAGATTTTTCTAAGGTTAACCGATAAACAGCTTTTGTTTGCTATCTGGTAAGCTGGTAGCAGACTGGAATTTAGACTAATCTCTATGTTAATAGAACAAAGTTTTCTTAGAATGCAGCTTTCAAGAAGAGATTATGAATTTCTTTGCCTTTAAGTGATTTACATTCATTTGTAAAATCTTTTGTTACTTTGGTAAAGTATATGAGCATTACTTAAGGTTATGGTACATGTAGACAAAGCTTATTCGTCGTCTCTGAAAGTAACCCCTCATGGTTAGACTTTTACCATCCTGATGGCCTTAAAACATGGCCATGGTCTGCTCCTGAATTATGGAATAAATATGCTAATGTTGCCCTGATTATTTTATAATTGCTTTTTCAGATGAGAATAGTTTCTCTAATGGCTTGTGGATCATAACTCATCCTCCTTTCTTCACATTAGAAATTGGATAAATAGGAAAACTGTGTAAAAAAATATATTTTATAATACCAGCCAAGCCACCAAATCATGACCAGGTCTCTGAACTTTCCGTTTGCATCTTGGATCACATTAGGAAGACTTCCCACAGCCTATTGGCACTGTACCTTGTATTTCAGGGACGGCTAATGTTTCAGGATGTGGCCATAGACTTCACTCAAGAGGAGTGGGAATGCCTGGACCCTGGTCAGCGGAAATTGTACAGGGACGTGATGGTAGAGAACTACAGGAACCTGGCCTCCTTGGGTGAGGATAACTGCCTTCCAGAATCCCTTATCTACCCACTGCGGTTTTGTTCCGTCATTTCTAGAATGTCTTCTGAACTTTTCTGCTTACCACAGTATTTTTAGATCTGTGCTCTCTAGGGGATAATGCGTTATTTCTGAGTTTAGAAAGAAAGGCTTCATGATGAATCGTTGTGCTGGTGATGTTTTTCTTCCTTGATGTACTCTGCGTCCTTCATTCCAGGTTACTGGTAATTGTGTAAGTTCTGTGGTATTAAATAGTTGCACCCTCTCTTAATCTCACATTGACACTACTTATTTTTGCCTTAGTACTACTTGACCAGAATCTCAGGACCTGATTGTTAGGTGTGTGTTAGTATTGTATAGCGGCTTTGAATAAAGTATTTCAGGAAATCGTTTTCTAGAAGAAAATGCATTCTTGTCTCACCTGAATACATATTGGATTCGATACTGATGAATCTCTAACGACACAAATATTCCTTTCTCTGATCACCAGGGCTTGTCTCTAAGGTGGACCTGGTCACCTTTCTGGAGCTATTGAAGGATCCTAGGAATATGAGGAGAATGGAGACAACAGCCATTTACCCAGGTAGGTATGAATGGCTGGAGATGATGACTCAGATGAGAGGTCCAAGGAGCAGCGAGGAACTCATCCTTCATCACGTGATGTTGGGAAATTTGCTTCAATGGAAATGGTTTTCGAAAACCTGGGTTTGTTCTGCTACTGTGATAGAAATGTATCACCTGCCCCATTCTCTGTCTCTGAAATCATTCGTGCATTTATTTCCAGTGATTACTTTTCTCCATCACAGTGTGACCTAAAAGTCTGTCTTGGCTTGTGACAAACTGTGTTCATTTGTTGCTCTTTGATTTCTTGGGGGCCCTAGGAAAACTCTGCCCATTTCTGAGTAACTGTATGACAGTCCTTTACCTCTAGACAGAAATGTGTGAGTAGAGTGGTAGACAAACTGCCAAATTTCCAGGAATACTAGGGACAGGTTTTTGTTCTCTGATTTATAATTTCCTATCCACTGGGAGCGACATATAGGACCTTCTAAGTAAATTTCAAATTCAAGTAATTTTTCACTGCAGAAAGCAAAACCTGGTAAAAATGAAACAATGCACATCTCAGGTTGACTTGAAAGTTTCTCTTTACCTTATATGATCTCATACTAAATATCTTTACTGTATTTGCCCCAATTCTAACGTGCTAAAATACTTTATTGTGTTTTCTTACCTCATAGAATTTTAAAATAAATTGACATAAAATCTTAGCACATTTTCCACTACATTATTAATGGTTGATTTAAACTATGACAATTTTTAGATTATATAAAGAAATCTTTATTAAAAGTTCTAATTGGAATAGAGCTGTTTTCGAATTTTGTACTCCTATACAGCAAAGAGGATCAATTATACATATCAGTCAATTCAGTTCTGTCGCTCAGTCGATCTGAGTCTGCGATCCATGGTCTGCAGCAGGCCAGGCTTCCCTGCCCATCACTAACTCCCAGAGCCTGCTCAAACTCATGTCCATCGAGTCAGTGATGCCATGCAACCATCTCACCCTCTGTTGTCCCCTTCTCCTCTCATCTTCAATCTTTCCCAACATCAGGGTCTTTCTCAGTGGGTCAGTTCTTCATATCAGGTGGCCAGAGTATCAGAACTTCACCTTCACTAAGTCCTTCCAATGAATATTGAGGACTGATTTCCTTTAGATGGAGTGGTGTGATCTCCTTGCAGTCCGAGGGACTCTCAAGAGTCTTCTCCAATACCACAGTTCAAAGGCATCAGTTCTTTAGCACTCAGCTTTCTTCATGGTCCAACTCTCACATCCATACATGACTACTGGAAAAACCATAGCTTTGACTAGATGGACCTTTGTCAGCAAAGTAGTGTTTCTGGTTTTTAATATGCTGCCTAGGTTGGTCATAGCTTTTCTTCCAAAGAGCAAGCGTCTTTTACTTTCATGGCAGTAGTCACCATCTGCAGTGATTTTGGAACCCCCCAAAAATAAAGTTTCTCACTGTTTCCACTGTTTCTCCCACTGTTTGCTGTGAAACGATCTGACCGGTGCCATGATCTTTGATTTTTGAAGGTTGAGTTTGAAGCCAGCTTTTTCAGGCTCTTCTTTCAGTTTCATCAAGAGACTCCTCAGTTGCTTTTTGCTTTCTGCTCTAAGGGTGGTGTCATCTGTATATCTGAGATTATGGATATTTCTCCCTGAAATCTTGATTCCAATTTGTGCTTCATCCATCCCAGTATGTCACAATATGTACCGTGCATATAAATTAAATGAGCAGGCTGACAATGTACAGCCTTGATGTACTCCTTTCCCAATTTGGAATCAGTCCATTGTCTAAGGGTGGTGTCATCTGTATATCTGAGATTATGGATATTTCTCCCTGAAATCTTGATTCCAATTTGTGCTTCATCCATCCCAGTATGTCACAATATGTACCATGCATATAAATTAAATGAGCAGGCTGACAATGTACAGCCTTGATGTACTCCTTTCCCAATTTGGAATCAGTCCATTGTCACATGTCCAGTTCTCACTCTTGCTTGTTGACATGCATACAGATTTCTCTGGAGGCAGGTAAGGTAGTCTGGTGTTCCCATCTATTTAAGAATTTTTCACAGTTTCTTGTCCACACAATCAAAGGCTGTGATAGATTCAATAAAGCAGATGTCGTCATTTCCCCAGAACTCTCTTGATTTTTACATGATCCCAGGGATGTTGGCAATTTGATCTCTGATTCCTCTGCCGTTTCTAAATCCAGCTTGAACATCTGGAAGCTGTCGGTTCAAATACTGTTAAGCCTCACTTGGAGAATTTTGAGCCTTTGCTATTGTTTGAAATGAGGGAAATTGTGTAGTAGTTTGAGCGTTCTTTGGCATTGCCTTTCTTTGTGATTGGAAGGAAAACTGACCTTTTCCTGTCCTGAGGCCACTGCTGAGTTTTCCAAATTTGCCGGCTTATCAAGTGCAGAACTTTAGCATTATCATCTTTTAGGACTTGAAATAGGTCAGCTGGAGTTCCATCACCTGCATTAGGTTTGTTGGTAGTCATGCCTTCTAAGGCCGACTTTACTTTGGATGCCAGGATGTCTGTTACTAGGTGAGTGACCACACCATCGTGGTTATCTCGGTCATTAAGATCTTTTTTGTATAGTTCTTCCATATATTCTTGCCAACTTCTCTTAATATCTTCTTCTTCTTTTAGGTCCATCCTGTTTCTCTCCTTTATTGTTCCCATCTTTGCATGAAATATTCCTGGTACCTCTAATTTTCTTAAAGAGATCTCTAGTCTTTACCGTCCTATTGATTTCCTTCCCATTTAGGTCTCCACAGATCAAGGAGTAGAGTTCCCTCTTTCAATCATAGTTTTAAAGTCTCTCTTCTTATTTAATTTCTTAAAACTAGTACTGTAATTAAGTTTATCTTATTTGTATTCAGCTTCCTTGGACACTGTCTTATGTGTCCTCAGTTTCTGACTAGACTCTGTCACTATCATTTCTGATTCTTAGATTGAAACATCTAATAGCACATTCTCAGAAACATGTGTGGCAAGAAGTGGATTTAAAAAATACTAGGCACCTAGGATTTGTGAAAGTGCTTGGTGTCTCCACTTAAGATGACTAAAAGCAAAAAGTAATCATTAGATTGCCTATCACCTCTTAATTCCTTGGTCCTTGGAGGGTTTTATCTTGTTTCTTCCCCTATATGGTATTTCTTTGCCATCTCATATTGTCCTGCATTCTGTATGTGATCTTTGTTTTGAAGGGTGCAGCCACCTAGTTAATCTTCCTTCTGATATCTGCACCTTGGTGGGTGAGGTTGGTCCAGAGGTTTGTGCCTTTATCCTCTGTTGATCTGTGCTCTGATTGCTGTTAGCTGTGACCAGAGCCTGCCCTGGATATTCCGGGCTGTTTCCCTCTTGTTCTGTGGTTGTTAGTGCCCTCTCTCGGGGGTGCCTGCTCCCTGCATGGTGGAATAGAGCTCCCAGATCTGAGTCTTTGCTGTGATTCTGATCTGTGGTGCCAGGCAGGTGAGATTGGAGCACATCCATTGGGAGAGAAGTCACTGAGTATTACTCCTCTAGGAAGTTCACCTCGGGGTGTGCTCTGGTACCCTCTCTCACGCGTTCTGCAAGCTCTCATGTTATGAGGTGCTGGCACTGCTCTTGTCCCCACCAAACCATGGGCATGATGACACACGGCCCTGGTGTTTCTCAGCTGTTGTTTTAACAAGGTCACCAGCATAAATTCAGTGAAGTCAAGTCCTGGGATTGCATTCAGCATGGAGCTGGACCCGCTGTGGTGCTACGGAGCAGCTCAGGCTCTGTCCTGGCCCAGCCCCCTTGTATAGGAGCCCACAAAGTCTACAGCTACTAAAGCTATACCTGCCATGAATGAGAGAGCCCTTGGTTGTTGGTTCAGATGCTCTGTAGGGGCTGAGGTTACAAAGCTGGTCATGGGTGTAAGACCCTGGCTTGTGTTGCTGCAAGGAGAGTTTTCAGCTTTTCCTCTTTATTGCTGGGATTCACCTGTGCTTTCTGCTCCATCTGTGCGTGTGGCCAACTCACAGGTGTCTTCTCCTGAGGCTGCCCCAGAGCTCAGGATTCTGCTGATTGTGGAGGAGGTCGATGGGGGAGGCCATGGCTGGGGGCTCAAAAGGTCCCAGGCTGGATAGAGTTCTTTGTAGTCCTTGGATAGCAGAGGCAGGCACAAGGGACAAGGGATG